>NC_137897.1:39085892-39685892 GCF_963455335.1 Martes martes
CGGAAGTGACTTAAGTTTCCATTCATTATTTTATAGTGTAATTCAGTATTCCCCTGGGATGAAGCTCTGAGGAGGAAGTTGAAGATGTTAATGAGGATGGATTTGGTGGTTGTTTCATAGCCCAGGGTTGCCTGTGCTTACGGAAACTGACTGACTTTTCTCCCAGTAATCAAGGGGTTTTCTCCGTCAGTTTCTGTAATTGCTAGGAAGTCTGTGTTCTTTCCTGACTTCCAGAGCAAAGGAAGGTAAGGCACAGGGTGACTTGTCACATCTTAACAAAAAACATCCTTTCATCTGCTAATCCTGTTTTTGCAGATGTAAGTAACATAATGGCCCCTCCCCTTCCCTCCCAGGCCTAGGGAAAGCCTCTCCAGAACTAATTCTGCAGCATTTTATGGCTTTAAGAACTGACGGTTGATCATTGTTTTCGTTTTTTACTAGCATCGACTGAGCTCAGACTGGGGCGAGGTAAGAAAGAGAATAGAGAGGAGGGTAGAGGGTACAATCTGCATCCTTCCTCTAGGAAGTTAGAATCTGGGTGGGGGACATTGGTGCTGCCCTCCCGTCCCGAAGGCCAGGGAGGCTTCCTTTGTAGGGCTGCAGGGACATCTGGGAGCAAGCTCTAGGCTCCTCCATACTTTGGTGACTGAGCCCTTCTTCCCACACTTCTGCTGGAATTTTTGGGCTCTTACCACGTTGCCACCAACCAGTGGATTCGTTATAATGTGTGTATTCCTGGTTCCTAGAAGGATAACCTTCCTGATCCACCGAGGAGTTGCCAGAAAATCTGACCCTCTCCTCTGGGGAAGGGGATGGACCCCCCCCCCCACCATGCCAAGCATGAAGCTAGGCTTTGTACAGGTGTCATTATTTTGACTGATTTATCAGTTTTACAGATGAGGAATCTGGGACTCAGAGCTCTAAGTCTGGTAACCGGCCCAAAGTCACACCTGGCCTGGCGAGCGTGAAGGGGAACAGCATGGGAGTTAGAGCCCCAAGCTCAGCATCACTCCTTACCTGGCTCCCTTAGAGTCCCCTGGCAGCACCTTTGGCACCTGGGCCAGGCTAAGAGGCTAGGCTGGGGTGGGAAGCACAGTTAGCTTTTTAAAAAAGATTTTATTTATTTATTTGACAGAGAGACAGCAAGAGAGAGAGAGAGAGCATAAGCAGGGTGAGTGGGAGAGGGAGAAACAGGCTTTCCGAGTAGCAGGGAGCCCGACTTGGGGCTCGATCCCAGGACCCTGGGATCACGGCCTGAGACGAAAGCAGCCGTTTAAGGACTAAGCCACCCAGTCACCCCACACAGCTTTATTATGAATAAGTTCAAGCTGCTGAACGACTCCTATAAAATACCCCTGAGCTGCCGACAGCACCTGCGCAGGAAAGCCGGCGACTCTACAGCCTGGCTGGCCTCCCGCGGGGCATCATCCACACCCGTGTAACTGAGCCAACCGGGAGCTGGACTCTTGGTGAATCACAGATAACACCAGGTGGAGTTGTTGCACAAAGGAAACTTTGCATCAAATAAGATCACGGAAATAACCTGCAAAGCCGTGACTCCCCGAGCAAGGGTGAACCGTGAATGGGTTCCTTTTATTTAGAGTTAGGATGAACATTGGGATCTTCCGTAGAGGCGGGCATAAGGCCGCGCATGCGCTTTAAGGCAACCTGCCGATACGTCGTCTGCTCTGTAAAGGAGGCTTGCAGTCCTCCTTGGACGGAGATTTTAGGGTCACAACGAGGTAGAGGTAGCTGTCAGTCATTCTAGAGGTCACTCCGTGGTCCATCGCCACATCGGTGAGTGGGGCTCGGGAGTTATGCTCAAAGCAGTCTGGGCTGGCTGGAGGTCGTGTGAGTGGTCGCTATAGTTCGAGGGCTTTTTTTGGTTTCCATTTGCCTTAAGAGAGAAGCTGGGAAGAAGAGCTTAAGGAAAGACCTGGGACAGAGGGTCAATGAGTACAAGCAGGTGGCAGTAAAGGTCAGGCCTGGGGGTCTAGGTGGTGACAGCCCCTAGCCCAGCAGTGAAGGGGGCTACCGGTGAATTAACCTGAGCAACTTCTGGACGGTCCATACCTGACGGCCAGGATATGGCAGGGAGGCAGGGAGTCAGGGCACCATTTCTCAGGGCTGGGTGGGGACCGCAGCACCCGAAATCAAGGACTTGGGCCCTTTCCTGTCTTTTCCACCTTCTTGCCTTTCACTAACCAGCGTGTTCTCTGGCCGTCACAAGATGGTGGCCTTGGCAGCAAGCGTCACTTCCGCACACAACTATGCAGGGTTGTTAACATGAAGGAAGGAAGGAAGCTGGTTAGTGAGTGAGGAAGGGGTGGAGGAGTTTTCCCTCGTGTGTCTTTCCTTCAATCTGGTGATAAAACCTTCCCAAAACACCCACCCCGTGTCCCAGCCAGCCGAGGTCCTTTTATGATTTTGCACTGGCTAGCACTTGTTCACCTGCCCGGGCATTGGGATGGTCTAAAAGCTCCCACACTGATTGTGCTGGACGGCTAAAGTCAAGAACCGTGGACTGGACCCGTCCTGGCCCATCACCCCGGAACGGGCTGTTTCCCCTGGAACAATATCCAGATGGGGGACTGGGGGGCCGCGGATGAGCAGCAGAGTGTCTACCATAGCAATTTATGTAAAGGAACTTGGAGCTGTGAGGCTCCAGGCAGTTGGAGGGTGTAAATACGAAAAGAGAAAAACTGTCTTCAGTTATTCACGACTCCATTTATCACCCTCTCACATGCCTTCAAATGCTTTGCTGTTCTAGCTTCTTACTAGTAATCCATCATTGTGCCCACTATCCGCTACTGTTCCAAACAGACAGATGCGCTGTCCTGTCCTTTTCAGCATGTCTCCCTTTGACCTCTGCCCTGGGGAGGCCCCAAGATTTCATTCAGGTAGGCATTTAAGACACCTTGGTGTTTGTTCTAGACAAGATAGATGGACACTTTGAACACATTCAGGAAAGGAGGTTAAGTGCACTATAGACTAGTAACCCAATGATCAGAAAGCTTGCTTTCTAAGGAAACCATCCAAACAGAAAAAGACAGGACCAGCTACCACCATATCCCCACCAAAGCATTTTCAGAGTCGTTTCATCTTCATCAGTATACTATGCCCCAAAGGGCTTAGGCATAAATATCACTCAAAGGAGAACCTCTTGCCTAAACACAGAACAGGCATTCGTCAAATATTGTCCCCACATAGAATTTCTCATTCAACAAAATCCATTTAAACTCGAAGTCAGGGGCGCCTGGGCGGCTCAGTCAGTTAAGCGACTGCCTTCAGCTCGTGATCTCAGGGTCCTGGAATTGAGTCGCGCATTGGGCTCCCTGCTCAGTGGGGAGTCTGCTTCTCCCTCTCCCTCTGCCCCTCCTCCTGCTCACGTGCTCTCACGCACGTGCGCTCTCCCTCTCTCAAATAAATCTTTAAAAAATAAACTCACTCCTGATCTAAGTCAAGGCAGGAGCTGTATTTAAGTCAGAGGGCTGGAAATTAGGATGGGGTGTATGTACGGGCGGGGTACACATGGATGGGTATCTGGGTAGCTGACCTGCACAGTAAGATGGAACAGTCTTTCTTAAAACAAACCCACATCCGGGGTGCCTGGGTGGCTCAGTGGGTTAAAGCCTCTGCCTTCAGCTCAGGTCATGGTCTCGGGGTCCTGGGATCGAGCCCCGCATCGGGCTCTCTGCTCAGCAGGGATCCTGCTTCCTCCTCTCTCTCTCTCTGCCTGCCTCTCTGCCTCCTTATGATCTCTGTCTGTCAAATAAATAAATAAAATCTTAAAAAAAAAAAAACAAAAAAACCCCACACCCACATCCAAATCCTTATTTTCTCCTAGCAGGGTTAGTGCTGCCTTTGATTGAGATGTAATTGGAGCTCCCCTATGGGGCTGCCTTCCCAGGCAGGACCCCCTCAGTTACTGATGGATTTGGTGTTTGGGGAAAAATCCAGACTCCTCCAGTCTGGTGCAGGAGGCAGGGGAGGAAGCTGGTCCTACCAAAGTGAGGTGTGGCCACGAGGTAGTTCCAGAGTCATTCCTTAGTGCGTATGAAATCAGCTTTTATGATAGGGTACGGGAACACAAGCTTGAGGGCCTGGCTCTCCTGGTTACTTCTGAATGACCTGGGGTGAGCCCCTAAACCTTTTTGGCTTTAGTGTTCTTGCTGGTAAGAATGGAGGTTAAGAGGATCTCCAGGGTTCCTCAGAGCTAAGGGGAGGTGACGTTTATTGCACACCTGTCTTGGGCACGGTGTTACTCGCTTCATGTGTGTTGTTAGTCCTCAGGGCCGCTTTACGAGGTACGTGGCATCCCCATTTGTGGACGGCAAAACAAGCCCAGAGAGGTTGGGTAATTGACAAGGATAACACAGCGGATTGAAATCAGGTGCTCTCTATGTTGGGACTAACACCCCCAAGTTTTTTTCGAAATTGTATAAGCACGTGGTGAAAAAGAGTTCAACAGTGCTATCATAGAAGGATATAAAATACCACCCACGAGTCTTACTTTCTAGAAGCAACCACGTGAATTTCCTAGAAGAAATACATTTCTTGTGGTATTTGTCTAGAAAACGTTTTCTGCAAGTTCAAACGTATTTTGCCCTTTTGGGGATAGTTAAGTCTTTTCAATTTTAATTCCTTAAATGTTTTCCATTGAGGGGGCGCCTGGGTGGCTCAGTGGGTTGGGCCTCTGCTTTCGGCTCGGGTCGTGATCTCAGGGTCCTGGGATCGGGCCCCGCATGGGGCTCTCTGCTCAGCAGGGAGCCTCCTTCCCCCTCTCTCTGCCTGCCTCTCTGCCTACTTGTGATCTCTGTCTGTCAAATAAATAAATAAAATCTTAAAAAAAATGTTTTCCATTGAGATAGAACTGACTTAGAATGTCATATTAGTTTCAGGTGCACGGTGTGGTGATTCTGTATTTGTGTATATTGTGAAAGGATCACAGCCTAGTTAACCATGTTTTTCCTTGGGATGAGAACTTTTAAGATCTGTTCTCTTACCAACCTTGAAATATGCCTCCTAGTGTTATTAACTACAGTCGCTGTGCTGTACACGACATCTCCATGAATCATTCATTTTAGACCCGGAAGTGTGTGCCTTTCGATCCCCTTCACCCCTTTCGCCCACCGCCTGCCATCTGGCTCCGGCAACTACCAGCCTGTTCTCTCTCTGAGTTTGTTTTCAGATTCCACATGTAAGGAAGGTCCTACGGTATTTGTCTTTCTCTGACTTATTTCGTAAACGTATTATCCTCAAGGTCCATCCAGACTCTCACAAGTGACAGGTTTCCTTCTGGTTTATGGCTGACTGATATGCCCACTGTATAGAGACAAGACACGTTGTCTTTGTGCATTCACACGTTGATGGGTGCTTAGGTGGCTGCTCGGGCTGGGCTCCTGTGAATGACGCTGCAGTGCACATGGGGAGCAGATATCTTTCTGAGTTAGTGTTTATCTTTCCTTTACATAAGTACCCAGCAGTGGAATTCCCGGATCACAGGGCAGCTCTATTTTTCTTTTTTTTTTTTTGAGGAACCGCCACACCTTTTTCCATTAAGTGGCCGCACCAATGTCCATTCCCACCATTTGTGGGCAGTTAGCGGTGCTTGACTGAAACGGGTTTCTGCTCAAGTTCAGAAACCTGACAGCAATGGTGAGATTTTCCAAAATGTGACTTTGAAGAAGACAGTGAAGGGAATTCACACATTCCAGATTCTCAATCACTATTTGGTTTTTAAAAATATTTTATTTATTTATTTACCTGAGAGAGAGAGAGCGCGAGCCGTGTGCACAAACAGGGGGAGCAACCAAAGGAGTGGGAGAAGCAGGCTCCCCGCCCCAACCAACGCAGGGCTCGATCCCAGGACTCTGGGATCATGACCTGAGCCGAAGGCAGATGCTTAGCCGACCGAGCCACCCAGGCGTTCCTAAATCTGTTTTGGACAGGTACCTGAAGTCGATCAGGCGCTGGAGAAAACACATCTGGGAAACTTGTTTGCTGCTTTCCGCCCACCCTCCCAGCTCCTGGCCACCAGCCAAGGGCCCGAGCAGCACCCGTGTTTGAAGAGTCTGTGGGTGGACTGCATTTAATAACTAATAGGGGCATGTTTTTCTTTCTGTAAACTATGTAGTTGGATTTTTAGGAACTTTTTCCAATATCTCTGTGCCTGTTAAAGAGGGGAGGGGAGGGGAGGTTGCTTTTCATTCTAAAACTTTAATTTTCAAAAAAAATGTGGACTTTTTCTAGACTATAATTGTATATGCTCTTTGGTAATTTGAAAGCCTGAGAATACTGGCTGCTGTTTGTTGCCATCGTCTTCTCACAAAATTGTTTTCCATTTTTCTATGGAGTGTTCCAGCAGCTAGCAGTGTCTAAAGTGCTCCTGAGTTCATGCATTTATCCTTTAGAGGATCCGTAATGTTTTTGGAAAGATGTATGGGCTTGAGCTAGGAGCTTAATGTCAGCTCACTGTAATAAATCTGTACCTATTCATATTAAACATAATGATGAATTATTTAGCTTTTGCTTAGGGGCTTTTCTGATGGTCTTTTATGAATACTCTTTTCTAAGGCATCATTCCCTGGCCTTTTTTGTACCAGTGTTGCAGAAAATCGTGGACTTGATTCCTCTGCTTCCACTAAATCCAGCTGTGACAAAATCTTATTTGTGAGGTATGATCTAAAGGTTACAGAAATAGAGGTGCCTGGGTGGCTCAGTCAGTTAAGCATCCGACTCTTGATTTTGGCTCAGGTCATGATCTCTGGGTCATGAGATCGAGCCCCACATTGGGTTCCGTGCTCAGCGAGGACTCTGCCTAAGATTCTCTCCCTCTTCCTTCTGCCGTTCCCCACCCCCAAAAATATAAATTAAATTAGGGTTTTTTTTTAAATAGAGGTTACAGAAATAAAATAATGAAGCCTAGTTAAACATCATAGGAGTGTATTATAACATATTCAGCTAGTTCCTAGTCCCAACAGTTCATTGCTACATTTTCTGTAGTGTCGTGTGCACACATGTAAGTATATCTCTAAGAAAAACGTCTACAGTAGGGTGACCTTATGTAGCAAAGGGTGTTCACGGTTTGCATTTGGAGAGGTAAAGTTCTTCAAACTTGCACCAGTGTTCACTCCCACCAGCTGTTTCTGGGAGTGTCTGTGTCCCAGATTTTCACCAACATGGACTTTGCCGAATGTTTTCATTCTGGCTAGTGTGGTGGGTGGAAAAACGCTTCCTGCCTGAACCCTGGCTCTCTCTGACCCCACAGTGCATCTCAGATGGTGAAGGAGTGCCTGCACCTTGGGTTGTGGTGACCAGGATGCCCAGACAAAATCTCCTTCTTAGCCCTCCTGCAGCCCCCACATATTTGGCAAGCGGCATTCCTGGGATCCTTTGGAAGGACCGGAAATGCTTTGAAAGAAAACTGATCACCTTTTGGGGCGCCTGGGTGGCTCAGTGGGTTAAGCCTCTGCCTTCGGCTCAGGTCCTGATCTCAGGGTCCTGGGATCGAGCCCCCCCATCGGGCGCTCTGCTCAGTGGGGAGCCTGCCCCCCCCCGCCTTTCTGCCTACTTGTGATGTCTGTCTGTCAAATAAATAAACAAAAAATCTTTAAAAAAAAACCCTGATCACCTTTTTTTAAAAACTATGCGCAATACTTGACAGAGTGGGAGAGCGAGAAGCCCGCTCCCTCCACCCAGCAGGGAACCGGATGCTGAGGGGCTCGATCCCAGAACCCTGGGGTCATGACCTGAGCTGAAGGCAGCCGCTTAACCGACTGAGCCACCCAGACACCCCGGATTTGGCTGATTTCTAAATAAGGTTTAACCCTTGCTATGTTTTCTCTGTGCTCCTGAGAGCCCTGTTTGTAGTCTGGGTTGGCGGGGGAGGGCAGAAGTGCCCATTTGCACTTGTCCAGACAGGATTCAGAGGGTTTTCAAAGAGGTTTTTTTAGTCTGGGCAGGGATTCTCTTCCCATGAATACAAATGTAATATAAATAGTCCGAGCAATGCTTTTAAAAAACATTTATAAGCAGCTGGCTTAAAATTCCTCAGTCTGCTTTTTCTCAGGCTGCCCTCCGCGTGAACAGCCCAGAGAAGAATAAAAGTAAAAAAGCCAAGCTGGTCTCATTTTTCTGGCCCCACTGTTCCAGCTGAACAAGGTGACTTAGAAATGAACCTCTCTCTGTGAGGTCTCCTGGCTCCTCAGCCTCTTAGTGGAGCTGAAGGAATTTTCTGTTGAAAGAAGCATTTCTGCCTAGGTGCGGTATAGAATAAGAACACTAAGGACTAAGAACTAGCCCTGGCCCAAGTTCAAGAACACGGGGAAGTGGAGAACCATTTGGGAGCTGAACAGGAAGCAGTTTCAATTGGAGAAAACTCGCAGAGCTCAGTGATGTCTCCGTGAGAACTGGAACCCTTCGGCTTTGCTCCCCGCCCCCCTCCCCAGCCTGCAGGCACCTTGCCAGCAACCGGGTGTAACCTCTGCAGCTGGCCTCGTTCACATTAAAGACCCGTCGGATGCCGAGGAGAGAGGAGAGCATCGGCTGACAGTGGCTATTTCTCAGGGGGTTAAGAGGCGATAAGCACAACCACCATGTTCGCCTTCAAGGATGAATGACCGTGTTCAGAGGGAACAGACTCCCCTCCCCTGAAATCAACGTGAGAGGCAAGGAGCTTTGCCACAGAACGACATTCTGGAAACAGCCACTGAGGCAGATGGGGTTGGGGGGGCGTTGTGTGTGGAATGGAAGCGCTTTCTGTTAAGCCCTTAAAGCAGGTGTTAAAAGGAGCCCCAGAAAACACAGGGCAGTCCCTGGGCCCTGCCAGCAAGAGGCCTCAAATCTGGTCTGACACGCCAGTGTCTCAAGGGCCAGCTTGGAGAGATGAACATTGTGTGATGGGTGTCCTTGGGTCATGGTAACTAGCAGGCGGGAAGCAGAGAAACCAGCCTGAACCGGAAGTCAAAAATAGAACCGGACAGTCACTTGGGAGGTATGGGGAGCTGGTAGGGGTTTGAGACTGCGAGTTCCTTTGTAAAGATGACAATCTGAGGGACGTTAGGAGCAGCCCCCAGCATGAACTTGGGGGGCTAACCAAAGCAGTTCTTCTAGAGCATAGAGATTAGAGGAGCAGTAGGGGAAAAGACCCCAGAGCTTTTGAGGTCACTCCCCCACCCCATGACTGAGACCAGGCTTTACAAGAAAGGACTCGTCAGTGCTGCAGAGAAATTACGGGAACGGCGGGAACGGTAAGCCAAAAAGACCAAAACCAAGATAATTTTTTAAAAATAGGACTTCCAGGACTCTAAACTCTAGGAAAGAGAGGGCTGCTGGAGGGGAGAGGGATGGGGGGATGGGGTAACAGGGGGATGGGCATTAAGGAGCACACAGGTTGGGGTGAGCACCGGGTGTGATTCACAACTGATAATTTAGTGAACACTACACCCGAAAACTAATGATGTACTATCAGTTGGCTAATTGAATTTAAATTTAAAAAAAAAGCAAACAAAAATAGGACTTCCTCTCACACAGCCTAGAGCTGGCATCTGTTGAATATACGGACTGTAGGAGCAATAAAGTAGATGCTGTTTCTTGCTCTAGAAAAGGGTATCACCAACACGGAGGTAATAAAGGAAAATAACGCATTTTTCAGGTTCTGCAAACAGTTGTTGCCCTCCTGTGCGCTCTGCCCCCTCCCCCCACTTTCCCCAGCTAGGGATGGCAAAGGGGACTGTTTTGCAAAGAGGACATGGTTGGCCGAAAATAAACCCACACGAACACACCCTGCCAAATAACAACAGAATTCCCAGCATTACTGAGTGCCTTTTAAATTCATTTTATTTTTTATTTCTCAACAAAGGGAAAATGAAATAGTTCTGAGCTCAGGAAAAATTTGCGTCCTGCTCCTAAATACGGCAGTCTCTGGCAGTCTCTAGCAGTCCTGTGGGCCCGGGGGAGGGCTGGTTTACCTGCTCCCACATCCTGTGCCAACATGAACCTGCTCTCTGCTGTTAAGCCCTTTGCTTTTATTTTTTTTTAATTTTTTTAAATATTTTATTTATTTGACAGACAGTGATCACAAGTAGGCAGAGAGGCAGGCAGAGAGAGAGGGAAGCAGGCTCCCCGCTGACCAGAGAGCCCGATGCGGGGCTCGATCCCAGGACCCCGAGATCATGACCTGAGCCGAAGGCAGAGGCTTAACCCACTGAGCCACTCAGGCACCCCAAGCCCTTTGCTTTTAAAGATCTATTTATTTGGGAGAGAGAGAATGAGCAAATGAACCAGGGGCTGGGTGGGGGGTGGCAAGCAGAGGGAGAGGGAGGGAATCTGGAGCAGACTTCCCAGCTGAATGCGGAGGCCGACCCCAGTGACACCCCCACCCCCACCTTCATCCACTCCATTAACCAATAGCCCCTGTGGGGGCCAGAGGGCTGCCTGAATGACGGACGCCAGCTCCCGTCACTTCCCAGCCCTTGAGCCCCCACTAACCCTGGCTGCCCCCCACTTGGTAGATGACAAAAACGTGCAGGTGGGCGATCAAATGCTTATTCTAAGCTACTGACTCAGTTCCTTTATTTGAGTTGGGAACGACTTTACTCACAAAAGCAATTATGTATGCCAATTAAAATTATACCTCTGGGGCGCCTGGGTGGCTCAGTGGGTTAAAGCCGCTGCCTTCGGCTCAGGTCATGATCCCGGCGTCCTGGGATCGAGCCCCACATCGGGCTCTCTGCTCAGCAGGGAGTCTGCTTCCTCCCTTCTCTCTCTGCCTGCCTCTCTGCCTACTTGTGATCTGTCTGTCAAATAAATAAATAAAATCTTTAAAAAAAAAATTATACCTCTGAGCAGCTCAATGAAGGAAAAAAACAAAAGCCAACTAAGCAGACTCAGCTGTTTCCAGGTTTCATAAATACTGGTTTGGAGCGCATTCATTTTGTTCTCCAGTGAGCTCAGAAACTTGGGACGTTTTTCTCTGGGTGTGTGTGTGGGGGGGGAGCATGATCAAACTAGAAGCATGTTATTATTTTATCCTGTCACTGGTGAGGAAATGTAATGGCCGTTTAATTCTGCCCTGGCTGACTCGGGCTTGACCAGTGAATGCCTCGCGTCGCTTGAGGTTTTCCTTGGAATTCTGGAGTGAAGGGAGTCTTCTCCGCTCACTGAGCAGCAAGGGGCTGGGGGGCAGCTCGTCTCCACCTGGGCTCCCAGCAAGGT
Source organism: Martes martes (assembly GCF_963455335.1). Taxonomy (NCBI): domain Eukaryota; kingdom Metazoa; phylum Chordata; class Mammalia; order Carnivora; family Mustelidae; genus Martes; species Martes martes. The sequence goes on from NC_137897.1 coordinate 39,097,110, forward strand.
GGCTTCTCCCTTAGTTTCTCCCTCTGCTCCCCAGGCAAGAAAGTTTTGTCTGTCTGTCTGTCTGTGTTTTTGTTTTGTTTTGTTTGACTCCGTTTTCACCTGAAGTGAGAGTTGTTTAGTATTAAGTATGACTTAGTGCAAATGTACTGGCAACAGCCCCCTCTCCCTGCCACTTAATTTTTCACACTGAAAGTCTGGAAATACTTTATGCCATTTAGGCTATTTAAGTACATTTCTAGGCAATTTGGGGGGTGCGGTTGCCTGAGCAAACTAAATGTTTCCTATTACATTTTGCCCGAGAGTCACAGTGAGGGAATGCTTGCACTTTGACATTTCTGGGTTTTCAAGTATTTTCACGTTATCCCCAAGCAACTCCCTTAAAACAAAAAAACAACAACAAAACAAAATACCCCCAACAACTTAATGGCCCTATTGTCGTAAACTGTCAGTCATTTCCGTTTTCCTTAGCCCCGCATATCACCGATTTGAGGTGAAAACAGGAAGGTTAAGAAAGCTTGGTCGTCGGGGGTGACAGATGATCTTGGGCAGTAACCTCATCCCGAGAGGCCGGGTCTGGGGTGGGATGTTGGGAGAAGCCCCCGCGAGGACTCGTGGCCCCCGAAAAGGAGACTAACGCCCGTTCGCGACCCATTTGTCCTGGAGTGGGTCCAGGAGGAAGGCTGTCACAATGGGCTGGAAAGTCATTCGCCTGTGATAACGGCCCGGCTGAATGCCCGGAAATCTGAGCCCAGGCACCAGGGCCCTGCACCGACTCGGAGCATCTGTGAAGCAGCTTGTGGTCGTCCCCCCAGGGTGCCTCACCTGGCACAAGTGTGTGGGCGGGGACGGGGGGGCTGGGGGCTGGGGGGGGGCACCTCCGGAGGCGACGACGCCCAGAAAGGCTTGGAAGAAGGGCGGCTGAAAATCTACAAGTGCAGTTGGAGGAGGGAAGTGAGACGTTCGCGCAAAGCTCGCAGATGCCCTTGGGGGGCGGCGGGGGGCGGGCAGGGGGGCGCGGGTACCTGCCTCCCCGCGGGGTGAGGAGCGCCGCCCAGAGCGGCGGGGCTGCAGGATCCTCTGGTTGACTCTTCTCAAATTTGAACGCCAGCAGGAAGTCCGTTCTTCCTCCCTCCCCCTTCCCGGCCTCGAAGGTCGACAAAACTGTGATTAAAATGCTAAGAGCGTCTTCGGTCTTCCTGAGTTGCTCCTCCGCAGCGCCGGGAGCCCCGCCGAGCCAACTGCCCGCTGGACGCGGTGGGGCTCCGCTGCTCCCCTCGATGGCCGCCGGGCTCGTGGGGCAGCCCGCCGCAAGCAGGGCCCGGCTGGTCATTTATAAGACCAGGGCAACTGCAGCAATACACCTGGTCAAATACACCCAGGTCTTTGGAGTATGACTTTGAATCTTTAAGCACATGATTTTTCTTTCTTTCTTTCCTTTTTTTTTTTAAAGTGCAAGCGAATTTGTGAATTGAGTGGTAAGGAAAGATTTCACACCTCAGTGCAACATATTTTGAGAACAACCCTTTACGAGTGCTTCACACAACAGTAATATACTGGCATCTCTAGAATTCTGTAAATTAATTGCACGAAGACAGTTTTACTCTCTGTTTTCTGTTATCATACAGGATAGGTCTTTCTAAATATTTTAATTTACTTAGCACAAGCAGGGGGAGGGACAGAGGGAGGGTGAAGCAGGCTCCCCGCTGAGCAGAGAGCCCGATTTGGGGCTTGATCCCAGGACCCCAAGAACATGACCTGAGCTGAAGGCAGCCACTTAGCCCAGAGCCACCAAGGCGCCCCTAATCTTGAGATTCTTAGAGTCTCAGTAATGTGAAGGGTGAGCCTCCTTCCGTGTCTTGGATGTTAATAATGCTGCCGTGAACGGGGAGCGTATGTCTTTCTGAGTTAGTATTTTCATTTTCTCTGGCTAAAAACGGCTGGATCATCGGGTAGTTCTTTTAACTTTCTGAGGAACCTCCATACTGTTTTCCGCAGTGGCTGCACCCGCTTGCATTCCCACCCACAGTGCACAAGGCTTCCCCTTTCTCTGCATCCTCGCCAACTCTTACTATTTCTTGTCTTTTGGATACAAGCCAATCTGACGGGCGTGCGGTAGTATCTTCATTGTGGCTTTGTTACATTTTCCTGGTGGTTGGTGATGTCGAACATCATTTTTTAAAAAAGATTTATTTGTTTTTTAGAGAGAGAGAGAGAGTTTGCAGGGGAGGGGCAGACAGGGAGGGAAAGTCTTAATTCGACTCTGCGCTGAGTGCAGAACCAGACTCGGGGCTTGATCTCAGGACCTGAGAAACCATGACCCGAGCTGAAACCTGAGTCGCATGCTTAACGGACTGCACCACCCAAGCGTCCCTCAAGCATCTTTTCACGTGTCTGTTGGCCATCCTTATGTCTTCTTGGACAAATAGCATTTTTCACAAAACTAGAACAAATAGTCCTAACATCTGTACGCAACTTGAAGAGACCCTGCCGGAACAGTGAGAGCAATCTTGAAGAAGAGTGTACGGCAAAGGGGTACTCATCAAAGCGGTGTGGCTCTGGCACAGAAACAGACACGCAGATCGACAGAACAGGACAGAGACCCCACGAGAGGTCTTGAAATACTTTCATGTTCAGAATATCCAGAAGGGTCTAAACTCGTTTCAGGTGCTGGAGGCAGCAGTAAACATTTTTATTTTCCCCAGATTCTAGGTAAATGGGAATCCTTTGAACTAAGTTTAGTAGCTTCAAACTGAATTCTTCATTGTCAAACATCCAGCAGCTGAAAAAAAGGGGGGAGGCAATGCTAGGTACTTGGTCACTGTAGCTTGCTGATAAACCGAGGGTTTGGTTTTTAAATTGGCACATAAAGTTGAATACTTTGTAGCTTCAAATGAATAGGGCCCCAAAGTATTATGAAGAATGAGATCTGAAGTGAATTAAAACCTTAGTCTTTTATCTAGACACTGGGGCTTAAGAATTCGGGAGAAAAGCACATTAAGAATTCATGGATATGTTTATGTTATAAACACAACCCAATGGACGCCTGGGTGGCTCAGGCAGTTAAGCGTCCAACTCTTGATTTCCTGCTCAGGTCATGATCTCAGGGTCTTGAGATTGAGCCCTGCCTCCTGCTTCGCGTTCAGCTGGGAGTCTGTTTAAATTCTCTCTCTCTCTCCCTCTCCCACCCCCCACCTTGTGCACGTACTCTCTCTCTCTTTCACAAACAAGCAAAACATTGGGGCGCCTGGGTGGCTCAGTGGGTTAAAGCCTCTGCCTTCGGCTCAGGTCATGATCCCGGGGTTCTGGGATCGAGCCCCGCATCAGGCTCCCTGCTTAGCGGGGAGCCTGCTTCCCTTCCTCTCTCTCTGCCTCTCTGCCTACTTGTGATCACTGTCTGTCAAATAAATAAATAAAATCTTAAAACAAAGCAAAACAAAAAAAAGGACCCACAACCCAAAATAATGGGAACTTGTTAGGAAATTAACTGAGAGGGGTTTTTTTTAGGTTCTCCTTGGGGGCCGTAGGCTCCATGGAGGTAGACGTCAGAACTGGAAGGTGCCTGAGCATCCCTGCCTGGGTTCAGTGACGTTCAGGAACTGTAGGAGGATAGGAACCCATTTGCAGTGCAAAGAAGGAAGGGGCCTCGTCAGATTGCTGTGGGCACAAAGTGCACTGCCAGCTCAGACTGGCCGGACTCCAGCACAGTTCTTCACGGACCCCAGAGGGGCAGTCACAGAGCTCTCAGAGCTCTTCTCCTCCCACACTCTCTGGCCAGTGATTTGATAAAAAAAAGAATCTGAACGTGAGTGGAAAGCAGCTTTCAGGGAGATAAAATGAATTTTTTAAAAAAGATTTTTAGTTAAAGGATTTAAAGAGTGCTTTGGGGTCCAGGGGTCGGGCCGGTAGTACCTCCATAAACGGGACATTGGTCGGGACATGGGCTCTGACCAGGCAACATTTCGCACTTGGCGAGTCATTGACAGAAAATTGTCCTGAGTTACTGCCACGTTGTTACTGGGTCTTTAAAACAACCCAAACAGAGAACTGAACACATTGCAACAAAGAAACAGGGGCAGAGGAACTTTTCTTTTTTTTAATTAATAATTATGGACCCCTAGGAAGCTGCAAAACCAGTACAGGAAGGTCCGCTGTATCCTTCACCCAGCTTTACCCAGAGCTCACATCTTTTGTATAGGTCAATATCAGTACCAGGAAGTTGACCTTGGTCCGATCTACAGACCTCAGTTTTAGACAGTTTTTACATGCACTCATTGTGTGTGTGTGTGTGTGTGTGCGCGCACAGATCTGTGTAATCTGGTCACGAATAGATATGTGTGAACACTACCACAGTCAACATACAGAAGTGTTCCATCAGCATAAAGAAAATATTCTGGGCCACCCCTTTATAATCATAGGCCCCCACCCCATTCCACCTTTCCCTGGCAAACATTAATCTCTTCACCATCTCTCTAATTGTGTTACTTCAAGACTGTTAGATAAGTGGAACCATGCACTATGTGACGTCTGTTCTCAGCAGAATTCTCTGGAGGGTCACCAGTTGTCCTGTGTATCAGTAGTTCATTCCTTTTCATTGCTGCGTAGTACTCCCTGGTGTGGATGTACCACAGTTTTTGTAACTATTAACCCACCAAAGGACATTTGCATTGCTTCCAGTTTTTAACTATTACAAATAAAGCTGCTGTGAATATTGGTGTGTAGATTTTTGTGCGGACACAACATTTCCTCTCCCTGGATGAATGCCCAGGAGTACAATTGCTAGATCATATGGTAAACACATGTTTAGTTTTAACAATGAACTACCCAACTGTTTTTGAGAGTGGCTGTACCATTTGACATTCCTACCAGCAGCATATGAGAGATCAGATTTCTGTGCAGCCTCACCAGCATTTGGTGTTGTTGCTGTGTTGTATTTTAGCCGTTCTATTAGGTGTATAGCAATATGTCCTTGTAGTTTCCATTTGCATTTTCCCAACACCTAGTGATACTGAACATCTTTTGGTGTGCCTATTTGCCATCCCTATCACCTTTTGGTGAAATGTTGGTTCAGGTGTTTTGCCCATTTCCTAATTGGATTGTTTGTTTTTTACTCTTGAATTCCGAGAGTTATTTATATATTCTAGATAAAAGCCCTTTGGTAGATATGTGGTTGCAAATATTTTCTCCTAGCCTGTGTCTTATCATGTGTTTTCATCTTCTTAACAAGATCTTTTGCAAATCAGAAGTTTGTAAATTTTGATGAGGTCCAACTTTGCAATTTTTTCTTTTGTGGATTATGCATTTTCTGCTGTGTCTAAGAATTCTTTGCTTAGCCCCAGGGTCCTGAGGATTATCTCCTATGTTTTCTGATAAACATTTTGTATTTTTTTATTATTTTTTATCCTTCCTTATAAATTTTAGGATAAATTTATTTCTATCTACATTTAATTCTAAGATTCATTTTGTGTTAGTTTTTGTTTAAAGTGTGAAGTTTAGGTAAAGGGTTAGTTTTTTGCTCCTGGACCATTTACTGAAAAGACTATCATTTCTCCAGTAGATTGCTTTTTCCCCCCCTTTTTTTTGTCAAAAATCAGTTAGCCATAAACATATGTAGGTCTATTTCTGGGCTTTTACTGCTCCATTGACCTATGAGTCTGTCCTTCTACCAATACCACACTGTTCTGATTATTACAGTTATATGTATCTTAACACTGAATACAATGATTATTCCAACTTTATTCTTTTCCAGAAAGGCTTTAGCTATTCTAGTTTCTTTGCCTTACCACATAAATTTTAGAATAAGCTTGTCTAGGGGCACCTGGGTGGCTCAGTGGGTTAAGATCTGCCTTCGGCTCAGGTCATGATCTCAGGGTCCTGGGATCGAGCCCCACATTGGGCTCTCTGCTCAACAGGGAGCCTGCTTCCCCCTCTCTCTGCCTGCCTCTCTGCCTACTTGTGATCTCTGTCTGTCAAATAAATAAATAAAATCTTTATTAAAAAAAAGAATAAGATTGTCTATATCTACAAAAAGCATTGATGGAATTTGACAGGAATTTTCTAAAATTTTCTAAAATTGACATCTTTTGCTGTTGAGTCCTCTGATAACATGAACATGGTCATGTGTCTCTACTGATTCAGATCTTGTCTGATTTCTTTTATTGGTGTTTTGTAATTTTTAGCATATAAGTCCTTTACTTGTTTTGTTAGATTTATGTCTAAGTTTTTCATTTGTTTTGAGTGATTGTATATAGTATGAGTTTTAAAATTCGGTTTTAAAATGTTCATTTCTGGTATATATAAACCAAATATTTAATATTGATCTTGCATCCTGCAGACTTGCTGAATTCACTTGTTGATTGTGTGTGTGTGTGTTTGTTCCCTGGGATTTTCTATGTGTATAAGTCTATCACCTACAAATAGGGACAGTTTTATTTCTTCCTTTCTAGATGCTACAGCTTTTATTTCCTTTTCTTGCCTTATTTCATTGGCTAGGACTTCCTAGTATTCTGTTGAATAAGAGTGGCAAGTGCGGAGGTCTTTGCCTTGTTCCTGATCTTAGGGGGGAAGGCATTAAGTCTTTCACCATAAAGAAGGAGGTTAGATGTAGTTTTATGTAGAATTTTTTTAAAAAAATCAAGTTAAGGCAGTTTCCTTCTATTCCTGGTTTGCTGAGAATTTCTATCATGAAGAGATGTTAAATGCCTTTAATGGATGGTAGTGCCTTTTCTGCATCAATTAATGTGATTGTCTGATTTTTCTTCCTTAGTTTGTTAACATGGTGGATTATATGATTGATTATTGAAACTGAACCAGCATCCTGGAATAAACCCCACTCTGTCATGATATATAAATTTTTTCACGTATTGTTGGATTTGATTTACTAATACTTCGTTGAGGATTTTATATCTAAGCTCATGAGAGATACTCTTTTCTTTTTTGGGTATTTGTCTAGTTTTGGTATCAGGTATTATGGGCCTCATAATTTTGTGGAAGAGGTTGTGTGGAATTAGTGTTAATTCTACTTTAAATATTTGGTAGGATTCTCCATTGAAAGTATATGGGCCTGGAGATTTCTTCTTTGTGAGTCTTTTAATGATTAATTCAATCTTTAAGGTCTATATAACTTCAAATTATCTACTTCATATTGGATGAATTTTGGTAGTTTGTGCTTTCTGAGGAATTGGTCCATTTCACCTTAGTTGTCAAATTTATGTATGTAGAATTATTCTTAATGTTTTTTATCCTTTTAATGTCTGTGAGTTCTATAGTGGGATCCCTATTTCATTGATGATAGTAGTTATCTGTGTCTTGTCTTTTTCTGTTTTTAAACTTGGTAGAGATTTATCCAATTCTTAATCTTTTCAAAGAATCAGTTTTTTGTTTCAGCGATTTTTCTCTGTTGTTTTTCTGTTTTCAATTTTACTGACTTCTGTTCTTGTTTCCCTCTGCTTGATTTGTGTTTATTTTTATCTTCCCCTAGTTTCTGGAGGTGGGTGTTTAGGTTATTGATTTGAGACCTTACATCATTTGTAGTGTAAGCATCTAATACTATAAATTTCCCTCTCAGCACTGCTTTGGCTGTGTCTCACAAATTTTGATATGTTGCATATTCATTTTAATTCAATGTATTGTTTAATATTCCATGGATTATTTAGAATTCTATGTGTTCTTTAATTTCCAAGGATCTAGAGAATTTCCTCTTTCTAGATATAGATTCTTAGTTTGATTCCATCATTAGCAAACATATTCTCTCTCCATTATTATTTCAATTCCTTAAAATCTGTTGAGATTTCAAGAAATTTTATTTCATGAAAAACAGGATATGGCCTATGTTGTGAATGTTCCATGCATGCTTAAAAGATGTGTTTCAGGGGCACCTGGGTGGCTCAGTCATTAAGCATCTGCCTTCAGCTCAGGTCATGATCCCAGGGTCCTGGGATCGAGCCCCATGATGGGCTCCCTACTCAGTGGAGAGCCTGCTTCTCCCTCTCCTTCTGCTGCTCCCCCTGCTTATGTGCTCACGCATGCTCATTCTCTCTCTCTCACAGTCTCTCTGTGTCAAATAAATAAGTAAATAAATCTTTAAAAAAATCTGTCTTCAGCTCAGGTCATGATCTCAGGGTCCTGGGATTGAGCCCCATGTCAGGCTCATGTTCAGTGGGGGGCCTGCTTCTCCCTCTGCCCCTCTCACCACTCTGCTTTCTCTGTGTGTCTCTCAAATAAATAAAATCTTTTTCTTTTAAAGAACGTGTTTCTATTGTTATTAGGTAGAGTGTTGTATAAATGTCAATTGAGTCTTCTTTGGTTGATGGCATTATTTAGTTCCTTATATCATTGTTGATTTTCTGTCTAGTCATTTTATCAATTGTTGAGAGAGCAGTATTGAAGTCTCCAAGTATAAATGTGGACAGGTCTGCTTCTCCTTTCTGTTCCTTCAGGTTTGTTTCAGGAAACTGGAAGTTCTGTTGTTTGCTGCATATGTAGACCTTTTGGATTGCTATGGCTTGGGTTGAACCTTTCACTATTATGTACTGTCTTTTGTTGTTATTGGTAATTTCCTTTGCTCCAAAGTCTATTTTATCTGATATTAATATCACAACTCTTCTTTATTATTATTATTATTATTTTTAGAGAAAGAGAGCATGAGGGGTGGGAAGGGGCAGAGTGAGAGGGAGCTCAAGAATCTTAAGTAGGTTTCATGCCCAGCATGGAGCCTGATGCAGGGCTTGATCTCATGACCCCGAGATCATGACCTGAGCCAAAATCAGGAGTTGGATACTCAACTGACTGAGCCCCCCAGGCACTCCTTTTTATCTGGTGTCTTTTATTGCAATATAATTCACATACATAGAGTTCACCCTTTAAAGTGTTTGATTCAGTGGCTTTTAGTACATTCAGAAAGTTGTACATTGATCACCACTAATTCCTGTTTTTCTGATTAATATTTTATTTTTAAGGGAAACTATATATATATAGTTTCCCTTAAAAAACTATATATATATAGAGAGAGTTTCCCTTAAAATAAAAAATATATATAGTTTACATACATATTGTTTAAATATATTATATATATATAGTTTATATATATATGATATATAATGTTCAGCTAGCTAACATATAGTATATCATTACTTTTTATGTAGTGTTCCATTCATTAGTTGCGTGTAACACCCAGTGCTCATCATAACATGGTGCCCTCCTTCTGATTATTATTTTAAAATTGGAAAAACCAAAATGCAGTTTTCATTCCATAAATATACTTTGGTCCTTATGAACTTTTGTTGCAGAAAGTGAAGCCTGTGATTTTAGAACGATGATAGCAATTTATCAACCAAGTAATCAGTTTTCACATAGTTTCAATAATTATAGCAATTCCTTCGAACCACCTCTAGAAATTCTGAAATTGTCATTTCAAAGGACTTGTTCTTTATTTACTTGGCCTGAATGATCTGCCACTGTTAGCATCACTGCAACATAAGGACACTTAGTGATCTGCAACTGTCTGAGCTTACAGCCATACCGTTTCAACTGCAAACCTGTAAGCTGGTTGGTGACCTCAGACTTAGCATATGTCCACAGCTCATTAGACCCGTTCATGGCAAGTGTCCAGGGCTAACACCACCTACTGCTCTTTCAATTCATGTTTCTATGGTGTATCCTTTTCATCCTTTTACTTTCAACCCACCTATATCGTATTTGAAATGAATTTCTTGTAGACAGCATGTTGTTGGGTCATGTTTTAAAGCCATTCTGCTGGTCTCCTTTTTGTATATTTGTGAATTTAGACCATTTATATTTAATGTAATTATTGATATTATAGGGCTTAAATTGGCCATTTTTAAAACTTGATTTCTTTTTTCCCTCTGTTTATTGTTCCCATTTCCCTGTTTGTGTTTTCCTGTGAGTTATGTGAATACATTTTAGAACTTCATTTTATCTGCAGTGTTTTAAAGTATTTTTCTTTGTATGCTTGTTTTAGTGCTTTCTTTAGATCATCCATATGCAACTAATTACAATCTACTGGTTTCAACATTTCACTACCTCAAGTGGAAGTATACAAACTTCATGTCCATTTAGGTTCCTTTATCCTGTCGCCTTTGTAATTCTCTAGGTTTATGTTTATATATATATATAGAGAGAGAGAGAACTGCATCATACAGTGTTAAATTTTTGCTTCAACTGTCAAAATAATTCTTTAAACTCAAGAGAATAGTCTTAAATTTAGTCCCATTTTCTGCTGTTCTTTCTTCACTTGTGATGCTTCTTTTCCTTCTTTTATCCTTTTCTTTCTGTTGGAGGAACTTCCTATAGTGGTTCTTCTACAGCAGTTCTGTTGGAACACATTCTCTTAGTTTTCCTTCATCTGAGAATGTCTTTATTTCACCTTCATTCCTGAAGGATATTCTCATGGGATACAGAACTCTGCATTGACAGTCATTTTCTTTCAGCCCTTACAGACTATTGTGCCACTTCCTCTGGCCTCCATGTTTTCAGATATGAAATCCACTGACATTCGAATCATTGCTTCTGTGAGTAATGCATCAGTTCTTTCTAGTTGCCCTCAAGATTTTTTTGTCTTCCCTGAAGTTGGATTATGCTGTATCTTGGTGTAGCTTTCTTTGTGTTTTGGGGTTCACTCAACTCCTTGAATCTGTAGGTTTACACCTTTTGCCAAATTTGGGCAATTTCAGCCCTATTTCTTCAAGTACTTTTTTAGCTTCAATCTCTTGTCCTCCTCTTTCTGTAACTCTGTTGAAATGAATAGGTCAGTTATTGTAGTACCACAGGTCCCTGAGGCTCTGTTCATCATTTTTCGCCCTATTTTCTCTCTGCTGTTCATATTAGATAATTTCTACAGCTCTCTTTTCAGATTCACTAATTCTTTACTCTGTCATTTCTATTCTGCTACTGAGCCCATCCAGTGAAGTTGTAAAATTTTGGTTCTTGTACTTCACAGTTCTAAAAATTCCATTTGGTTCTTTCTTTATATATTTCTTTGCCAAGACTTTATTTTTTGATTTGTTTCAAGTGTGTTCCTAATGGCTAACTGAAGCATACTGATGAGAGAGGATAATTTCAGAATGTGTGTTGTTTCAGTGTTGGCATCTGTCACTCATCTTTTCTCATTTAAGTTGAAATTTCCCTGGTTCTTTGTTTGACAAGTGATGTTTTAATGGTGTCCCGAATATTTGGGATACATTTGAATCTCTGAATTTTATTTAGATCTTCTGGTTTAGCAGGCCACCCCGACACTGCTGGTGGAGGAAGGGGTGCGCCTTCTGGTTACTGCTGGGTGGGGGTGGGACTCTAGAAGTCCTCGCCTCCCACTAGGCCTCTGTTGACAGGAAGGGGGGATTTTGTGTGTCTGGTGCTCAGTTTCTGGCTTCTAGGCTGACCCTTTCCCTGTCCTCTAGCTAGCAACAACGGGCTTTTCTTGGGACTTTTTTTTTTTTTAAGATTTTATTTATTTATTTGACAGAGAGAGATCACAAGTAGGCAGAGGCAGGCAGAGAGAGGGAGGGAAGCAGGCTTCCCATGGAGCAGAGAGCCCGACACAGGACTCGATCCCAGGACCCTCAGATCATGACCTGAGCTGAAGGCAGTGGCTTAACCCACTGAGCCACCCAGGTGCCCCTTCTTGGGACTTTCTTCTGGTCTGGGACCATGTGCATTTCTGGCCTGCTGGCGTCTTTGGTGTCTATTCCAGCGTATGGGGGAAGCAGAAAGAAAACGGAGGGAACTCACTGCTCTGTGTCCCTCATTGCCCAAGGTCTGCAGTCAGTCGGCCTTCTTTTCCCCACCCTTCAGAGTCTTATCTTTGCCATCTGTATCATGTTAGGGGATTTTAGTTACTCTTTGTGGAAGGAATAAGGAGAAAGGCATTTGCTCTGTTTTATCTGGAACCAGAATTAGCCCTTCTGGAAACTGCTTTTTATTAAACTAAATTATACTGAAATCTGACAATGGCCAGACTTGCCGCTTATATGCAGCTTCCGCTTTACAAAAGAGCTGTCGGTGGTGTGATTTACTTGGCACGTGTGAACCAGTACACAAGTGAAGGAGGGCTGGTTACGCAGTCAGTGCCTGAAGGTACAGCTTCGATCCCAGCTCCTCCCCCCACTCCTCCCCAACTCAGCCCAGCAGGTCTCAGAACGTTCTTTTCACCTCACCACGTGCCCCGTTCCACCCCCCGGCAGCCATTGCCGAGAGCACAGTCATAATGGCAGAGTTGCCTCCCCTTTTCTCCCCATCTTCATCCTCACCAAACCCCTCTTGGGTCACATTTTCTCCCAGCCTGTCCTCAGAGCAGAAATGATAGTTCCTGATTTGGGCTGGATTTCCAGCCCTGGAAGATGCAGCTTAGAGAAAGAAGATTATAGGCTTCATGGGGCGCCTGGGTGGCTCAGTTGGTTAAGCGTCTGCTTTAGGCTCAGGTCATGATCCCAGGGTCCTGGAATCAAGTCCCGCATCAGGCTCCTTGCTCAGTGGGAAGCCTGCTTCTCCCTCTACCTGCTGCTCCCCCTGCTTGTGTTCCCTCTCTCGCTGTGTCTCTGTCAAAACCTTTAAAAAATTTTTAAAAATGAAGAGGGCTTTTTGTCAGCAGAGCTCAACAGGCTTTCCGTCTGGAGCTTTCTGAGTTCTGAGGTTCAAAATGTCCTTTGTTCTTTCCCTTCTAGGTCAGTCAGCACAAACCGGGGCACTCAGCGTGTCACCCCAGCCCTGGAGGAGCTGCATGGGGGAGGCAGCCTTGCACGCTGGCAGAGATGGGGGGTCTCGGCCCAGGACCAACTGCTGTGTGGCTGGCAGAGCAGGACTGTCACAAGCTGTTCCGTGACGGCCGACACACCGGTTGAAAGGAAGTTTTCAGTAAGGAAATGACAGTACAGTGTGGGTAATGATGGCCATCCAGCAGGAAGAGCTCTCGTTCCCAGCCGGAACCTGCCTGCCTCTGCTGGAGGTGTTCTCAGAACAGAAGAGACACGATCGGGTACCATTTCCCATCAGCAGTGGGTGTCTGGACAAGACGTCAATGTGAATAAGGGCCTAGTGCAGTCCTGTGTATCTTGATTAAATTACTTGATAGTAAATAAAAGGTCTGAGTGCTGTTGGTTTAAACCTGACTTGTTCAGCTGTTTTTCAAAGAGCTTCCCCTACACTTGCCCCTAAACCAGCTTCTTAAGAAGTACTTTCTGTCCTGGGGCGCCTGGGTGGCTCAGTGTGTTAAGCCTCTGCCTTGGGCTCAGGTCATGATCCCAGCGTCCTGGGATCGAGCCCTGCATCAGGCTCTCTGCTCAGCGGGGAGCCTGCTTCCCCCCCCCCCCCCACGCCTGCCTCTCTGCCTACTTATGATCTCTCTGTCAAATAAATAAATTTTTTTTTTAAAAAGTACTTTCTCTCCCTGCGGTGGGAGAACCCTCATGAGCTGACAGATTTTCTCTTGCTAGTTTTTCTGTCTGGTGGTTTTGTAATTATACTACGAAATGACTCCGGAGTCAATGTTAACGACAAGACTTGTTTTCTTTTGCTAGGATGAGGATTTTTTTGATGAAGTTCAGTTGTGTGTTTCGGGGAAAAGCTAGTCTACATACAAAGGAATTCATGAAGACTATTAAGGAAGCTGTATTGCGTTCTGGGATCTTAGCAGTTACCCAACACTCAAGAGTCTGTTCACGACTGTTGTAGCCCAGGAAAAGTTACAACACAGACCAGATTTAAAGTATTTCTTTAGGCACATTTAAATCATCTGAGAAGTCTGCTGCTGTGATTTTTAGACCCTATTTTGAAACTCAAGTTTTTCAAACACCTAAATCAGGGGTTGGCAAAATCCTCTGCTGTAGGAAGTCGGATAGTAAACGGTCCAGGCTTAATGTGCAAATCCCCGCTCACTCCTGTCACATACAGCTTTCTGCATAAAAGCTGTCACAGACATTATGCAAATGAAGGAGCCTAGTGTATTCCAATAAAACTTTATTTACAAAAACGGGGGGGGGATTTGGTCCAGAGGGTCTAGCTAGCCTTAATTTGTCAATCCTGGGTCTAGGGGACCTGGAGAGGAATAACTTCCACCCAGAAAAGAACCCCCCCATGAGGCCAAGAAACAGACTTAAGGATCACACGATACTTTTAAAATGCAAAAGAAGATTAGCTCAGCCAGTTAATCTTTTTATTTTGAGTTTTGTTAAAAAAAAAAAAAAGCTTTGAGAAAAATGTGTTAAATGTCAGTCAAGGGCAGGAAAACATATAGCTAACTTTATAGTATCAATCTAAACATATACACAAAGGCAAACAAAGTAAAATGCTAGGGAAGGGTAGCACTTTGGGGGCCTAACTGTGGGTTTTCCTTAGTGCACATAAAGGTTGCTGATAACTCCAAGTCTTCACTTTTTCACAGTTCAACATAATTTTATTTCATATATCATGTTTATATAGCATACTATAATGTTAATTTTATAAAAACCACCGGTTTGCTACTGATGAATGGAAATAGAAGACAAAATTCTCCCCAATTACATATGTAAGTTCTCTATAAAAAAGTTCCCCAGAAGGTCATATCATCCCATGTTAAATTCATTCTATCCTATTTTTTAAAAATTGCTTTTCACCTATTAAATGAATCTTGATGGCCCTACCATGTAATCATTTTATGGGACAGAGTGAAACTTCCTAAGTGAGAAGGACCAGATGTAGTTTATGTAAAAAATCAAAAAACAACCTAGGAGGAGGGGCTCCTGCTTGGAAGTTGCTCTTTGAACAAGTGATTTCAGGGATAAATTCCAAATCCACAGACGTAACACCCCCACACCTGGAAATTATTCCTCCACTTCCCCAAAGCCCACCCCCAGATGTCCAAGTGGTGGGACGGTCACCCAGTTGCCCTGGGGCCTTACCTGCTTTCCATGCTGTCAACAGCATGGCTAGAGTTCCTCTTCCCATGTACAAGGCCCCTTCAGTCTGAGTTCCTTCCACATCCACAGGCCCCAGACCGCTGACTCTGACCTGTGGCAATTCAGTTAACCCTTATTTCAAAGGTGGCCGTCCTAAAGAGAAGGTGGCCTCTCTCAGGGGCTCCCTGTGTGTTTCAGGGCTTTTCAAAATCTGGCCAGACAGGCGGGCCTGCCTTCTCTTCTCCCAGGCTCATGTGGCAGACAACTGGCCGCCTGGGTGTTCCGTGTGGGCCCTGGCTCTACCCTGCCTTAAAAAATATACAACGAACATCAAAAACTCTGGTTTTGCTCTTCACGAGTTCTGCTCACACTGGGCAATGAGACATGTTTGTTAGCTTAAAAACAAAACAAAAGCCCTATTTAGGAGCACTGAAACTGGGAAAAAGGGGCTGATTCCTAGGTTTGGTTTTGGAAAGATTGTCAAAGAGCCTACTTGCTTTTCCTAGTTAGAGACTAGCAAAGCTTTCTGGAGTGTTCCTCTCTATATTGTCCTTACTGGGTTTTAGAAAGGCGGAAGGGCCCTTCAGGGTACCAGAGTGAAAGCAGCATTCGGATGGGTTGTTTTTAACTCTTGGCCATTAGACTTCCTTCAGCGCTACTGTAACAGAGACCAACAGAAGGGACAGGAGCTCAGCGGTGTCCCTTTAATGCACGTGACAGACTCCCTCCCACACGAGCTCATCCACAGAATCAGAATCAAGAGGCCTGCATGAAACTCCTCAAGTTCCCCATTTCCTGCGCGGAGTGAGAAGTCACGCACTTATTGAATCAGCAAGCTGGCTTTCCAGAAGCCCTCATTCTGGATGACCCCTTACAACAGATGGGGAAAGCAGCGTGCCGAGACACCTCTCAGAACTCACAATGGGTACCAAGCTCGGGGCCCGAGGGGTTGAGTCTCCCCTCTGTTGAGCCGCTCAGTGGCCCTGCCTGCCAGTCCGTCTCCCCTCAGGGCATCAGTGGTGTTTCTATGTTTGGAAACTGTTCTGTTCATATTAAGGTATCTGACACCTCAATATGACCTTGACTTCCCCAGCAGACACAGAGGAGGAGTGAGAGAACTGGAGGTGGGGATGGTAAACCTGTGTGTCATGAAACAGCCCCTCTACTTTGGAAGGAAGTTGCCCTCGACTGAAATGCTCATGGCCAGCTGAGAGAACATTTCTTGCATTTTTTTTAAGAGACTTCTTTTGTCTCCCCAACCACAGAGGACAAACGTCCTCTGGTCTAGAGAGCACAACACAACTTGAAAGCTCCTTGCTGTTTGCCTGATGAGACATTTGATGTCGCAGTGAGGGTTTGGGGCTGCAGGGCGTGGGGGCTGGTTCCGCCATCCCAGGGGTGGGCAGAGGCCGTGTGATCGCATCTGCCCTCCTCCTGCACAGCAGCCTCATTTCAAGGGCAGATTTCCTTCTCCAGGAGACAAAGTTCAGGTCTCCTCTATTCCCCAAAGTGAGTATGACCAGGCACGGCTGGAGTGCACAGCGCCCGTCTGCCGGCCTGGACAGGAGTCTGCCAACACCATGGCCTCGTGACCTCTAAGCGGTCCCGAGCTTCCCCTCACCCCGCGGCCTGCACTCTGTGCGTGAAACGGGCCCGCGCCTCTGCTGAGGAGTCCAGCAGGGATTTGGGCCTGGGGACAAGCCAGGTGTGACAAGAAAGCAAGCTGACTAGACTGCAAAGGGGACTCTGAGTAATCGCAGGCTATACTGAAGAGACAGCTTCTCTAAAGCCTTCACACCTGATTGCCACTCCATGAAGACCGAACCCCTTTCTTTCCACGGAAGGGGGCAAAGATGACAGGTTTTTAACCACCCCCACCCACCCAGTCCATCCACTCAAGTCCCCCATCGCTCTTTTCCCTGCACTAAGGTGTTCAAAGGTGACATTTCAGGTTGTACTTCACAGAGTGCATTCGGGAGTTCGGCACAGACGATGTGCACGAAACCCCTTCACACCTGTCTGGGCTGTATTAATTGATCGACACTCGGCTTGTTCCAGAGGACTAGCAACAAGAGGAAACTCAGTCTGCTAGACCATTCTTCAAGGTTCCAGACAGGTGCCGTGGCAAGTTCTGAACTAAAAGGCTCTCCAGCCTGGCTGCCCAGGAGAACCCCTGAAGATCTACACTAAGCACGGAAGCCAGGCCCTGCTCAAAGCCTGCTGGCTATGAATCTCTGAGCACAGGGCCCCTGCACTGATACTTAAAAAAAAAAAAAAAAAAAACTAGCCAGATAATTCCACATGTGCAGCCAGGGTTGAGAACCTGTGCTCTAGGACACCCAGCTCTGTGGAACTGTCACCCCCCACAACCCAGAACAAATATGTTTATAGGAGGTTAAACCGGATGCACTCAGCAGTTTCAATCTGATTTATGCCAGACTGGCAGCAGAGAGTTGGTCTTGAGCTAGATGGTTTTGGAGCTTCATGGCACCCACTTTTCTCCTCTCGGCATAGGCATAAAGCTTCTAGAAGGTGGAAGCATTTTGATGAACAGGCTCCTTTCCCAGGATCCCTGATAAGGTCAGGATTATTCTCCACATCTTGCAAACAAAAATTAGGGCCACAGGTCACTGACTTACTCTGATCCACTGAATAAAAAATCCAACCAAATAACTACAACCCTAGCAAAATTTTGATCTTGGCAAATCTCCATTTACTTATAGTAGGTCCAAATAAAACGTTTGCAGTCAAGACTATAAGACTTTTTTGGGGGGAAACACAACAATCTACGGATTGACTTAGAACTAGGCTGGAGAACTCTGGTTACCTTCCCTCCTTATGAGGGCAATTTCTTATTGATTTGCTGAGAGCTTCCTGGAAAACCAGAATGACAACAAAGCCTTGACTTGAATGAACAGAGAGGGGGTTCTACCTGGTTGGCTCTTTTCAAGAACCTTATCAGGGTTTTTTTGGTAGCTTCTTCCCTCCAAAATGAAATAAGTAAGCAACGTAAGAGGCAAGCAAGGCTTTATAAAGACACGTCCAAAGAGCGGACCAGCCTCTCCCTCCATCTTCACAAACAACACACACACAGGAAAGCCTCCTCACCTTCTGAGTTTATAGGCATGACTGGTCATTACTGAAATAACTACTGAATAAAACCTGTGCTGGGTTTGGGCACACAAGCCAAGCCTGGGAGCTGCTCCCTACACTCTGACCCCACGACACAGATGACCTCCAGGGGCTCTGGAAAAAACCTGTTTCTCTGGCTCTGACGCAGAGGTTTTCTCAAATCCTTCATTAGCCTGGGTACTTTGGAGCCTTACGGGATTAGTTAGGTGTATTAGCTCGTTTTTTAAGCTTACAAAGCCCATGGAGGCCCATGAGAAAACCAAGATGGACTGTAAGGTACATAGAAAGGAAGGAGGGGAATAAAAATCATTTAATTCTATTATATCGAACCATATGAAACTGCCACTTCTGGCTTTGAAAAATGGGTCAATATCAGCAATTTCATATGGCTCAACTTAGTAATTTTTACCTGTTTTGCACAAATTATCAATTCAAAAAGCAAAGCATTAATGTCTTATCTAAATATTAATCATTAAAAATGTGAGTTAAGAAGATTAAATGGCTGGTTTCATCATGGGTGTACTTGACTGGGCTGCCATTTTGTCTGCCACAATAAGAAAAATGCCACATTTTATGAAAGCATTTTTTTTAAGAGACTGGATTTTCTTTCTAAGATTTTCTTTCTGGATTTTCTTTCTAAGAGACCAACACTGAAGCATAGAAACCCAGGGAAAATCTCAAACGTGGTTTCCAAGAGCTCTTTCAGTATTTTAGTTACCACGCAGAACAGCTCACCCACAAAGAACCCAAACTAAAAACTTAGATTTCAAACCATGCTCACACATTAAGCTGGTACAAGCCTCCCCAGATACCAAGAAGACGACCCTTCTCTACATGGCACTCGGTGTTAAGACATCTGGATTCTTAACCTTAAAGCAGACTAACTGTCCACTGGACTGAACAATGCTCAATTTTCCATTGACTTGCCTCTCGTTCTTCACCCGGCCACTGACATCCCATACATTTAGTAGCTCAAAGTTTGGACTTCTACTCCGTCTCTAGAACAGCATCTTGTCTTTTATGGTCAACTTTTCTCATAGTGTGTTCCCCCTGCCCCAACTCTGAAGACTAGCCTATTGCCTCCTAGGCTCCTTGCTGCTCTCTCGTCCCAAGAGAGAAGCATCCCACACATTTTGGTGTTACTCCTAAACCCCACAGTAGACACCTCGGTGGTGGCCCTGAAGAAGTGACTGATTTTCGTTCATCAGTCTCTAAACAGTTTCTTCTGTCCTCGGATTAATTCCAAAAACCCAACAGTATGACACAATTTTGCCTTTGGTTTTCAACATTTCAGTAGCTACTTCTTTCTGGAGATTTCCAGAGAAGGAATTCCAGTTCTTTCCCGATGTTGAAATGTTCACGGATAGAGTTCCGATCTTCGGCCTACAGGAAACCCAGGTAGCACAAAAAGTCCAGAAGCCTGACATGAGTTCACAGTCCCGCAGCCATCCGTGCTAGGGCTGCCGCACCGACTGCTTCCTCCTGAGCTCTGTCCCACTGACCACTGGCTTCCCATGACCTCTGGAGGTCCGGTCTCGGCGGCCTTCCTTCGGGACCATTCTTCCAGCCTGCTCTCACCCTGCCTGGCTACTCCCGCAGCTAGCTCAGCTTGTGCTGCTGCGTACGGACCCGAAGCCTCTCCTGGGAGGCCTCCCCACAATTCCACAGGTGAGTGAGATGGACCGTTAAAGCATGCTATTTGTTTGTTTGACTCGGAACAGCACACTACTATGTGAGAAAGTGGGAATGGGTCTGCATTTGTCTTGATGTAGACACACTTAAGCCCCACTGTCTGCATCTTGGGTTAAATTTTAAATGTTAAGAGAGCTTCAGACCTCAATAAAACAGAAGCATTAGTTCCACTGAGTCACTGCCCTGGCTCAGACAAGCCTGGGCTTGCAGCCATCCTCACCGCCCTGGTGGGCTGCCCCATCGCTGCAGCCTGGGGGTGGGGGGCAGTCACGCATTATCCTCCAGGGGGAACACTAGGCGCGTGCCCCGGCTGGACACCGGCTGGTCTCCTATTCCCAGGGCTCGATCCAGTACCTCCTCCGAGCTGCTCTTGGTTCTCCGACTGCCCTCGAGGCTCGTGGAGGCCGTGTGGGAGCCCGAGGAGCCATTTGCAGTCACTGTGCTGTCCCCGTACGTCAAGGTGAGGTCACCCTCGGTCAGGATGAAATCTGAGTCTTCCTCTCTCAGCGGCTCTTGGTTCTGAAAAGTGCAACGAATGAAAACAGCAAATGGGAGACTGATCTCTGCTCAGGTTGGAGACAATCTCAACCTCAACCACTCTTCTGAAAACTGGGGCTCGTGGAACTTGCCTGCCTTGAGCCTCTGGTGTGGCTACTGGATGCCAACTGTCAGTGCTATTCAAGGGAGGGCACCATTGCCCGAACCAGGGCTCTGAAGCCCAGGAAGCACTTCTGATTTTTAAACGCCCGACAGCTCGGAGTTAGTGCCAAAAGGGAAGAAAGGGAGGCCGGCCTGGGCCTTCAGCTTCCCCACCCACAAAAAAAAGGAGGGGGAAAGTCACTGGGCAAAGGTGCAAAGAGGTTTTGGGGTCCCTCTCTTCTCTGGACAGGTCTTCTGAGGGGGCTTCCTGCCCCACACAAACCACCCTAAATGTACCTGGTTTGCATCTGAACTACTCTTTTTCTTAGTCAGCCACTGAGGGGCCGAGACAGCCCAACTAGGATTGCCTTCCAGTCCCCATAAAAGAACCCCTTCCCCGCAGCCCACCCCCTTCCAGCCCCAAACGGAGGCCCTCTGATTTGACGTGGAGAGGGAAGGAGCATTTTCTTGAGCATGTATTTCAGGCCTGCCAGGGAGGCCACTTGAGCTCTCCTCCCACCCTTACCCCTCCCTGCCTGGGAAGGGCAGGAACACTCCTGTCACCACGGAGACTGGAGCTAAGAGAACCTATGGAATTAACCCCAGGTGGTCCAACTGATAGGAAGCAGGGGTGGGATTTCTGTGGCCTCCAGACTGGCGCCGCCCCCAGACAGGGTGGGTCCGGAAGCGGCCCGCCAGCAGCTGATGCTGAGCCGCTGTTGCTGCAGAGCAGATCAGGACGCCAGACAGGGCGGGAGACAAACGGCAGCCTCTAGGAACTCCCAGCCCACGGGGAGGGCTCGGGAAGCGGCGCTGGGTCGGACACAATCCTTCACCCTCTAATGGGTTTCACCAGCAAAAGGAGGGGCGCTTCGGTCCCCTGCTGCCCCCATGGCACGTCTGTCAAACACAGTTCCGGAATGCTTTGGCTAAACTGTTCTCGCTCTCCTAGTTCCCAACTGCTCTTCAAAGGGCATCTGGAGCCCCTGCATTGTCTCAGCCACAGGGTGTCCTGGATGCAGGACATGGGACCCGCATCCCCGACAGCCTCCTGCCCCTCCCCGCAGGGCGCTCCCCCACCAGTCACGCTGCCCAAGGCCACGGGCACATTCTCCCCAGCAAGCCTGCACTCCCCCCCCCCCCCCCCCCCCGCCTCCTCTTCTTGGTGCCCTTCCCTGAGGCACAGAAGCCACAGCAGGAGCTAGAGGAGCACCTGGTTAATGCATTCCGCCCCCAGGAGAGCCGGCCTCCTCCACCAGTCCCAGCCTGTCTGTGTGCGCTCGCTGGTGACAAGCACAAGCCTGATTTCCGCATTGCACCCCAGTGATGTCGACTTCTCCACGCTCCACAGCGTGACTCCACTAAAATCAGTGCTTCGGCTTTGACAGGCAAGCATGCGACTCTTCTTGCTCGCAGCCCCAAATGCTCAAGGAATGAGGCAGAGTGCAAATGTGCAATCGAGTAAGAATCCTCTACTCAGGCAGAATGTACTCCCAAAACTCACTCCAAACTCCCCAAATTCCTCCTCGCCATCAGGGTTTAGAAAGTCCCAAAGCTCCATCTGTCCTGCCATAGTCTTCCTAACAAGAAATGAGCTCACGCTCCCTGTTTTAGCACGTTCCATTCCTTCCATGCCTGTGAGTGCTAAGTAATATTTTCATTCATCTCTGTCAAAATACCGCAGCCGAGGCTCTTGGCTCCCCGTTTTCAGGGGGAGCCTCTCCTGGCATGCATTTTACTCTTTCGAGGACAGAGAGGAATGTGAAGCAACAGTACAGAGGGAAATGCCATAAATGCAGCCCCGGCCAAGCACCCCTGCCCCCAGACACCAGCTCCTGTGTGGCCCCATGCTGACCCTTGGCAGTGGGAAGCCGGGCTTAGATTCACCGACAGGAGAAAGCAAGATTGGCTGTTGACCCATTCCATTATGAAACTCACAAGCCTGGACAAATAGTACCCAAAACAAGGACATCGTAAAACCCAGTGGACAGGGATTTCCAAATCAGAGCTTTAATGAACATGATGCGAGGATGATGAAACCAATCCACTTCCTTGAATTCTAGATGTTAAGCTGGAGGTCTGTATAATTATGCAACCAGCTGTCTACTGCAGGCTGCCATGAAAATGCTGTCGAAGAACCCTGCAAACACTTGTGTTGCAGGATCGTGCCCATTTTAAACAATCAGCGGTCAACTTCATGAACGGCAGAACCCTGTTTTCTAGGTGGATATCCAACCTGAGTGGTTTAGAGTAAGTGCAAATACTGAATGAGGGACATCTTCAGCACCGCCCAACGAAACCAAAAGTACCAACACTCTGTAGGTGACAGGTGAGGACTACAGAGTGTCAAATAGCCATGCGAGAGCGGCCCTGCCCAAGACCCTCACTGGGCTCCAAACCCCACAGGAGGCCCTTCCCCTCTCTCGCCTTGGACTTCCTCAATTAATTTTTCAAAGACTCTATGCTCCCACTTTTGACAATAGCAAGCCTCACTGTGTGTGCAGCTGAGACCCCACTCGGGACCCCAGCCCCAAGCAGCAAGGGCAGTATGGGGGATTCTTGCTTCTTGACCAAGTTGCCCCATCTCTGAGGAGGCTGCTCCTTAGCACACCAGACCCCAGCGCCCCCCACCACCCAGCTATGCCCCCTGACCCTCTGTAGCACCCGAATGCCAACAATCACTCCCAAGCCCGCTGCCCCGCCCCATTAGAACCGACCTGGTCAGGGGCCTTCTCTCTCAGATCTGAGCTTTGCATTCTGCTTTCTCAATGCAAATCAAGTCAATTGCAGGTTATTTACAAATTCTCTGAAACCTGCATTAGGGTCTCAGCTTGGCCAATTACTAATCCTGGGACCTGGGCACTTTCTTCCTCTGTAACCCTGTAGTAGTAGCTTACTTACAGTATGGCCAAGAGAATAAACTTGGCCTTTGTGAGCTGTAAAGCTCTACACAAATTTAAGGAGTCCTTCTCTCCTAGGGTAGAATGGTTGTGTTCGTGACCAGATGATTGGGGAGGCAGAGTAGAGAGGAAGAAGGGCCTCTCCCCTCTCCTCTAGTCCTTTTATGTGGAGAGCTGCTTGCTCTCCCACCTCTGCCCAGCAACCCACAGGAAGAGCTCACAAGTCAGCCCCAGAGCTCAGATGTCCACCGGTGTGGATATTCTTTTTGTACTGTGCTAAGTCTGAATCTGAAAACGGAAAGGACCTAACCACATCAATGTAAATAAAGCATACACAAAAAAGAATCCTCACATCTGCTAAAGACTTTGTGGTTCACAGTGTTTTTCTGTATCTTAGCCTTTAATCTCACAGCTAGCCTGTGCAACTGGGCCCACTTTATGGATAGGAAAACCAAGCCACAGAATACTTAAATGGCCTCGGGGCTTGGCTTCAAATCTAGTTGCTCTGATTCCAGATCGAGTGCTCTTTCTACTACACCATGGCTGTGACATGATGGGGCCCCATGGCCCAGGTAAAAGATTTCTTTGTTACTGTGCAGAATAGATCAACGTAAGTCGGCCATTTCTAATCATCTTATTTAGAGAAGCAAAACCAGTGGATCTGGAGGCAAGAGATTTCCTCTTGGAGAAGACACTCCCCGGGGGCAGCGAGCAGGAAAACCCACCTCACGTGCTGTACTTACATCGTACACCTGGGGACTGGTCAGACACCGAGCAAGCAGACCACACCAGGCTGGGAGCGTGGTGGTCAGTGGGGGGCCGCTGTGTGTGAGGATGGGCTTCAGGTAACTTTAAAAAGAGAATTAAGGAAAAAATGTCTGCAAAGAAGACCCACACCCCACACAACGTGTTTAGAGATCCCCCAGAGTAAATCATCCGGACTTCTACCCACAAAAGGCCTCTCCCCACCCCGCTATGCCCCATTTAACCAGTATGCTACAGAAAATCCTTGGGGTCTATAATAGTCTGAATCAAAGATTAAACCATCCTCTGTCAGCCCGAAGCGTTCACTGGTAACTCTCGGGTTGGCAGTTCCCGCTTCTCAGGCAATAAGAATATTTTGAGGTTCATTCAAGCATTCTTCTCCCTTCCTTGTTATATTGAATGAGAATTTTGGTTTCAATCAGCATTCCAGCTTTGGACACACAACCAGCTCATGCCTTGGAAACAGGAGACAGTGTATCAGCTTCTCCACCTGGACACTAAGGGACTGCCCCACCCTGTAGAACACCGGGCCGCACCCTTGGCCTCTACCTACTAGGACCCCTCTCCCAGGCATGACAACAAAAGTGTCTCTAGACACGGCCGAATGTCCCAAGAGCTCCAGGTTGGTCAGCCCGTGGACATCTGTGCCACCGAACGCGTGAGCCCGTGTGGGAAGCCCCGCGAAGCACACGTCATCTCATGATAGTGCCTAGGCTGTTTCTCGTATCCACAGCCCCAGCACTCTGGAGAAGATGGAGACTCACATGGCCACGGCCATGGCCACGGCAGGAATGGCCGAGAGAACTCATAGGAAGGCGAGGAGGTATCCTAGTCATCTGTACCCCAGGATCTGGGGGATCCTTCTCGGAGAGAGTCACTCCCAGAAGGACAAGGTGTGGGCTCTGCTACAGCTTTTCACGAAACCAAACGAGCCCCATCTCCTATTTCTTGATTTATAAAATTTAGTCAGAGGTTTTAAACTCTCTCCTACAAAGGATGGTACATTTAATTCATTTATATTCCTGCCTCTTCAAGTTTTTCCTAATTTTGATTATAATTAATTTTATACAGCATATACATATATATAGATAGATAGATAGATAACATTTACATTCTACTTTATAATTAATAAGTAAATCTTCTATACTTTGTCCATGGACTGAGTCTAAATGTTAAAAGCCAGTAAACAGCATTTGACATAATATTAATACATAAATATTATTCACTGTAACCAAGCAGAGTGGTTACAACACTATTTTTTTTTAAGTAGACTCCATGCCTAGTGTGGAGCCCAATGTGGGGCTTGAACTCACAACACTGAGATCAAGACCTGAGCTGAGAGCAAGAGCCAGACACTAGGGGTGCCTGAGTGGCTCAGTCGGTTAAGCATCCCACTCTTCATCTCAGCTCAGGTTTGATTTCAGGGTTGTGAGTTCAGTCCCTGTGCTGGGCATGGAGCCCACCTAAAAAAGAAAAAGAGTCAGACACTTAACCAAATGAGCCACCCAGGTGCCCCGTGGTTAGACCACCAGTAAAGGAAATGTAATACAGTGTCATTTAAACTTTGTTAGTGAGAAGAGAACATTTTGAGTGTCTTGCGAAATACAAGATTTTCTTTTAATTTCATTTTGATCTTATTCACTTCTGGGTTATAAAACAATCACTACTTCTTCAATGTTGTCTTGTTAGTTGAATCTGACTTTGGTTTTATTTGATCCTTATGTTGTTGTTGGTTTTCTCCGCCTTCTTAGAGAGTCTGTGCAGCGCTAACCTTTCTCAACTCTTGGATGTCTGAAAGCCACCCTCCTTCCTTCCCCCCACTCAGTTTGGGGGTAGAATTCTAGGCTCAGGCTTTTTCTTTTCATCCTAGAACTCTGACAATGCTGGAGGGTATTCTAACATTCAATTTTGCTAATGCCACATCTGATTCTTTCTCTTTAAAGGCTCCCAGTCTTTCTCTTTGGAAGCCTCATGAGTCCTGCTTTTCCTCCGTAGTTATGGAATGCTCCAATGTATCCATTCACGCCACTCACACCAGCCGGCCCCCCCACTCTGGAGACAAGAATCTTCCCTTAGCCAAGGGATTTTTTTTCTTCCATTATTTCTTTGGTTCTTCTTTTCCTCCACCATCTCTATCTTCTTCTAGATTCTGTTAAAGGACTCTGGACCATGTGGCTCTGACCTCTTCATCTCGAAACTCTTCTCTCGCACATCTCTGACTTTGTGCTCGAATTCTCACATATTTTTTTTTTCCTCAGCTTCATCTCCCAGATCGACAGTTTGGTCTCTACCATGTAATTAAACTATCCATTACATTTTGGGGTTCATTTCAGAAACCTTATTTTTAATTTCCAAGAGTTTCTTCTTGTTTTGCTCGCTTCTTTTTCTAATAGCCTGTTCTTACATCGTGACTGGAAAAGCCTTTCAACTCTAAGGCTTTTATCAGAAAAAATAAAAAAATAAATATGGGGTGGGTGGCGTCTGGCTGGCCCAGTTGGTAGAACAGATATCTCCTGATCTCAGGGTCATGAGTTAGAGCCCCGTGCTGCGTGGAGAGTTTACACACACACACACACACACACACACACACACACACACACACACACACATTTAGGACATACATGTAGATATATAGGAATTAATTACTTTGACATGTCCCCCATGTCTTTACTCAGTTTCTCAAGCAGGTGGGGAATCTGACCATGTCAAAGTTGGGTGGCGGGGGAGGTTACTCTAGGGAGAAAAATCTTTGGTGGCCTCAAGATCTGTTTCTCTACCAAGCCCTCCCCAAGCAGTATTTCTGCTTTCTTTAGAGAGCTATGGCTTGAAGAGAAAATTAACAGCTACTGGTTGATCTGTGGACACAGGAAATGCCTGTTGGAGCTGTTACTAAAAACATTCTTCAATAAATCACCTAGACAAACTGGCTTGAGCCTCGCTTTGGTCTTGGGCTATGGTTTTCTCTGCTACAATTCTGTCTATCTTTGGTCTTGCAAGAAGTCCAAAATATCTCTTCTGCGATTCCAAGGAGCCCTGGGAATAAGGAGGGAGCTGGTGTGCGCGCTGAGCCTCTCATCTTACACTGGAAGCCGGTCTATTCCATTGTCAGGATTATACAGTGAAGGAGGTACCACACCTGCTCCTGCTGGCCTGTGGGGCTCATTCCCATCCAGGGGAACCCTCTTTTGATGCAGCCAAAGCCCACGTTTTCTTGTTTGATCATCTGTGGAGCTATAGAATGAACCATGGGCCCCTTCCTCATCGAATTCTTCAGACACTCTGTGCCTGCTTCTGTTCCTAGTTTCTCTCCTCCAAACGAAACAAGCAGAAATCCTAGCCACTAAGCTTCATATTCAGAGACTTTAGAGATCACTCCTGTTGCTCTTCAAAGAATCAATTTCGGCCCCACTCGGCTTCACTGAAGCATAACTCACACAAAACTACATGTATTAAAGGCGAGGAGATGTTTAGATAGGTATATATTGTGAAACGATTACCACAATCAAGCTAATTAACATATCCATCACTTCGCATACTTACCATTTTTCTGTGCGTCTGGTGTGAAGACTTTAACATCTACCCCCTTAGAAAATTTCTAGTATAGATCATTAACTACTCACCATGCTGTACAGAACTTATTCATCTTATAACTGAAAGTTTGTTCCCTTTGACCAACCTCTCTCAACTTCCTCCACTCCCCAGCCCCTGGCAACTACCACTCTTTGCTCTATTACTATGAGTTAGACTTTTCTAGATTCCACCGATAAGTAAGATCATGCAGTGTTTTTCTTTCTGTGCCTGGCTTATTTCATAGCCTAATGTCCTCCAGGTTCCACCACGTTGTCCCAAATGGCCGAATTTCCTTCATCTTTAAGGCTGAATAATGTTCCACTATATACATGCTTTTGTTATTGAGTTGTAGGAGTTCCTTATATAATTTGGATATTAATCCCTTATCAAATATATGATTTGCAAATATTTTCTCCCAACCCCCAGGGTGTCATTTCATGTTGCTGATGGTTTCCTTTTCTGTGCAGAAATTTTTTAGTTTGATGTAGGCCCATTTGTTTATTTTGCTTTTGTTGCCTATATATCTGGTATCAAAACCAAAAACTCATTGCCAGGACCAATGTCAGGAGTTTCCCCCTATGTTTTCTTCTAGGAGTTCTATGGTTTCAGGTCCTGCATTTAAGTCTTTAAACCATTTTGAGTTGATTTTTGTGAGTGGTGTAAGATGGGTTCCAATTTCTTTTTTTTTTGCAAATGGATATCCAGTTTTCCCAGAGCTGTTTATTAAAGAGACTGTCCTTTCCCTATTACGTATTCTCAGCACCTTAGCTGAAGATTAGTTGATTGAATATGTGAGGGTATATTTTTGGGCTCCGTATTCTGTTCCACTGGTCTGTGTATCTGTTTTAATGCTAAGACTGTACTATTTTGACTACTATGCCTTTGTAATGTAATTTGAAATCAGGAAGTGTGATGCCTCCATCTCTGTTCTTTTTGCTCCATGGTACTTTAGCTATTCAGGGTATTTTGTGGTTCCATACAAATTTTATGATTTTGTTTTTATTTTATTTAAAAAAACACCATTGGGGCGCCTGAGTGGCTCAGTTGTTAAGCGTCTGCCTTCAGTACAGGTCATGATCCCAGGACCCTGGGATGGAGCCCCACATTGGGCTCCCTGCTCTGTGAGCCTGCTTCTCCCTCTCCCTCTTCCTGCTGTTCCCCCCATTGTGGGTGCTCTCTTTCTCTCTCACAAATAAATAAATAAATCTTTCAAAAAAAAAAACCCCACCATTAGAATTTTGGTAGAGATGCACTGAATCTGTAGATTGCTTTAGGTAATATGGGAATTTCAACAATATTAATTCTTCCAATCTATGAACACAGATATCTTTCCATTTATTTGTGTGTCTTCAACTTCTTTCATCAGTGTTTTTTAGTTTTCAGTGTATAGATCTTCACCTACTTGGTTACATTTATTCCTAAGTATTTGATTGTTTTTGATGGTATCATAATGGGATTGTTTTCTTTTTTAAGATTTTATTTATTTATTAAAGAGAGAGAGAGAGAGAGACAGAGCATGGGCAGGGGGGGAGGAGGCAGAGGGAAAGGAAGAAGCAGACTTCCCTCGGAGCAGGGAGCCTGACGCAGGGCTCGATCCCAGGACGTTGGGATCATGACCAGAGCTGAAGGCAGACACTTAACCCACTGAGCCACCCAGGTGCCCTGGGATTGTTTTCTTAATATCTGTTTTATATAGTTCTTTGTTAATATATGGAAATGCAACGGGTTTTTGTATGTTGACTTTATAACCTCTGACTTTACCGAGTTTATTAGTTTTCAAAGAGTTTTTTGGTGAAGTCTTTAGGGGTTTCTATATATAAGGTCATGTCATCTTTAGGGGTGCCTGGGTGGCTCAGTTGGTTAAGCGTCTGACTCTTGGTTTCAGCTCAGATCATAATTTTATGACTTCTGAGATCAAGACCCATGTCAGGCTCCACACACAGCAGGTAATCTACTTGAGATTCTCTCCTCTCCCTCTGCCTACCCCCCTCCCTAAAAAATTGCTTTGCTTTTTCTGTATCTGTTGAGATGATCACATAACTTTTACTTTGTTAATGTGGTGTATATCACATTTATTGATGTGGACCACTGTTACATTTGAGGGATCAAGCCCACTTGATCATGGTGTATTATCCTTTTAATATGCCACTAGATTCTGTTTGTTAATATTTTGTTGAGATTTTTTACATCTATGCTCATCAGGGATACTGGCTTGTAAATTCTTTTCTTGTAGTGTCCTTAGACTTTGATATCAGGGCAATGCAGGCCTCATAAAATGAGTCTGGGAGCATTCCTGCCTCTTCAGTTTTTTGGAAGAGTTTGAGAAGGTATTAATTCTTTAAATGTTGGGTGGAATTCATCAGTGAGGTCATTCAGTCCTGGGATTTTCTTTGTTGGGAGTTTTTTGATTAATGATTCAATATCTTGTTGTTACTGGTCTATTCAGATTTTCTATTTCTTCTTCATTTAGTCTTGGTAAGTTGCATGTTTCTACAAATTTATCCATTTTTTTCTAAGTTATCCAATTTTTAGTGTATAATTGTTCATAGCAGTCTCTTATGACCCCTTATATTTACGCCGTATCATTTGTAATGTCTCCTTTTCCATTTCTGATTTTATTTATTTGGGTCCTCTCTTCTTCTTACTCTAACTAAAGGTTTGTCAATTTTGTTTATCTTTTCAATAAAACAACTCTCAGTTTTATTGATCTTTTCTATTGTTTTTCTAGACTCTATTTTATTTCTGCTCTGACATATGTTATTTCCCTCCTCCTGCTAACTTTTGGCTTAGTTTGTTCTTCTTTTTCTAGTTCCTTGAGGTATAAAGTTACATTGTTCATTTGAGATCTTTCTCTCTTCTTAATGGAGGCATTTATCACTATATCCCTTCTTAGAACTGCTTTTACTGCATGCTCTAAGTTTTGGTATGCTGTTTTTCCATTTTTATTTGTCTCAAGATATTTTCTGATTTCCCTTCCAATTTCTTCATTGGTCCACTGATCGTTCAGAAGTGTGCTGTTTATTGTCGACACATTTGTGAACTTTCCAGTTTCCCTAGCTTCGTACCACTGTGGTTGGAAAAGATCCTTGATGTAATTTCAGTCTTCTTAAATTTGCTAAGACATGTTTTGTCACCTAACATATGATCTTTCCTGGGACTGTTCCATGTGTACTTGGGAAGAATGTGTATTCTGCTGCTGTTGGATGAAATGTTCTATAGATCTTTTAGGTCCATTTGGTCTAAAATGTAGTTCAAGTCCATTGTTTCCTTATTGATCTTGTGTCTGAACAATCTATCAATATGGATAGATTGTTCAGAGTGGAGTACTGAATGCCCATAAGAATCAACTTCTTATCACTAGCATTTTGCCTCTCTTCTGTGAACTCTCTCCAATTTTCTCCACGTTGTTTCCAAGCCCAGGGAATAACAAGCATTCGAATGACAATGTAAACAAAGTACATATGGCTTTTAAAAATCCCTGGGGGTTCTATTTCAGTTAATAGCAAATAAAGTAATTTGAACCATCATTTCCACTGAGAACAACTAGAAAAGCTGAGCAAAGTAAAATACAACAAAATTGTCTGCTTAATGGCACAAGATGCCATGGCAGCAAAAAGGGCCAGAATCTGGAGGAAGAAACCCAAGAGGTGATCCTGGCACTTGGTGAGCCATAGTTCCCCAAAAGGTACCTGAGAAGTTGAGCAGAGCATCTGGCAGACCCACAAAGACAGACTGAATGTGATGAAAACTGGAGTGCCGTCCTTCTGAGGAAGGCTATGCCAACACCTTAGGCTCTATGTTAGAACCCTAGAAAAAAAGACCAACAGAAAACAGACTAATCCTCACAGGAACTGACTCCCATCTTTAAGTCACCTTTATTCCTGATTGGGTTATGGTGATCTGAAATTGCTAATGCCCCTAGTGCCTAGCCACTGATCAGATGTAAGCTAATCTGCTCTGAAGGACAAAAGCCTCATCCAGAACATCTCAAATGATCTCTATACTTTTTCATTGCCCATGTCCATCACTCAGTAAAAAAAAAAATAGATGTACAGAAGATAAACAATAAAGTTTCTAGAAGATAAACAGGAACTGGCTTCATGAATTTGGGGTAGACAAAGATCTTTATAAGAAGACATAAAAACTACTAATCAGAAAAGATCAATAAATTGGGTTAAGACCTTTTGTTTATCAAAAGATTCTGTTTAAAAGTGAAAAGGCAAAAAAAAAAAATCCTGTAGTAAATTATGTTGAAAATTAAAAAAAAAAACACCTGTAGCAAATTATGTTGAAACTAAAAAAAAATGAAAAGGCAAGTCACAAGGAGAGATGATATTTTGATCATATATAATTAGCAAAATACTCCTATCCAGAACACCTAATGAATACTTAAAAACAGTAAGAGAAAGGCAGACAACCCAATAGAAAAATGGGCAAGAGACTCGAACAGGTACTTCATAAAGGAACACACCAATGGCCAATAAATATATGGAAAGATGCTCAACCTTATTAGTCATCAGATAAATGCAAATTAAAACCACAATACAACACCACCACAAACCCAACAGAATGGCTACAATTCACAACTCCAGTGGTCAGTGAGGACGCAGAGCAACTAGAACTGTCATACACGAAAGGAGAGTATGTAAAGTGGTACCACCGTTTTTGTAAAACTGTTTGGCACTAACTCCTAAAGTTGAACCTATGCATGTCCTATGACCCAGCAATTTCACTCCTGGATGTATTCCCAGCAAAAATGTATGTACAGATGCACCAAAAGACATATACAAAAATCTTCATAACAGTATTTTTCATACTAGCTCCAAATTAGAAACAATCTACATGTTCATCAATAATCAATGATAAATAAATGATGGTATATTCATACAGCCAGATTCCATGTAGCAATGAAAGCAGATGAACTCGAGCTACACATGACAACATGGAAGAGTCACACAAAAGATGTCAAGCCAAATAAATCAGATGCTAAAATATATATATTCTGTAGTCCCATTCATACAAAGTTCAAAAAACAGATAAAACTATTAAGTGTTACTAGAGGTCAGAAGTGTGATTACATCTAGAGAGAAGGGTTGGCAATTGGGTTATGGCATGTGGGGAACTGAAGACTTTGGTTTTTTACCTTCTTGGTGTTCAGTGTTTATTTTGTAAAATTCATCAAGCACCCAAGATTTGTGTACTTTTCTATACGGATCTTAGACTTCAAAAAAATTTTTAACACTTTCAAAGTTTCCCGACTTTGTACTGCCTATCCATTTGATCACTATGTCAACTTAAATTATGGAAGTTTAACTTCTGGATTTTTAATTTCTACTGGAGAACAGGTGAATCTACTAGAACAGAGTCTGCCCTGCAAGCGGTCCAGCTGAGACATGGATCAGACTTGTCTTCCATTCGGCCAATAGGAATTCTCTTCCCCACATGGATTAAGAGTCCAAGTTCTACTACCCTTCCTGACCACAGCATGGTTCATTGTGTAAATTTAACTAATTCACTTACACAGGCTTATTTCCCTCGGACATAATGTTCTTAAGAGCCACATGAGTCTACCAGCCTGTGGGTTAGCCACCCTAATGACATACAAACATTCCTCTTGGCCAGAGCCCAGCTCGCCAGGACTACCTGTGACTGAATGATCATTGCCTCTGGCCCAAGAGACGACTGACTATACCTGTACCAAGCACACGTCTTCCTTACTCATCAGAATTCATTCATGGACAGCAAGAGAACTTCATCGTTGGTGTTTCACAAATATAGGGAAGCCACTGAAAAGGATACTTGTGGTCAAAGCTATACCACAGCCTGAAGAGCCATGCACTCTCCTGCTTTGTCCGGTTTCCTCTGGCAGAATCTGGACCGTCCTAAGAACGAACAAGAAAACAGATGCTTAGTTGCAGAAAAGGGATTGAAATTGGGTGTGTGTGTATTGGGAGGAGGAGAAGCTTCTTTTCTAACCAATAACTTTTAGAGATTCTGAGCTCAGAGTCAAACATCCTATATCACCAAAGTTTCAGATATACTAGGAGGTAATGCCTTGAAAGAAACTGAATAAATCCAAAAGGCAGACATATCAACCCTCGAAGTAAAAAGGCTTGGTTATGTCTGTGGGCAGATCAACTCAGTGCGGTACAAAATTTCTTTTGGCATTCTTACTGTAATTTTCTCCAAGTGCCTTTTAGCAGATTGATTACGCTAACATAGTGTCGATCCTAATGGGCTGAAACTGATCTATAGGGAATATTGAAGAAAGCTTCTATAAAACCAACTTCCCAAGTCTCTCTAAAGCTGGCCTGGGAAAGTCATGCTTGACTGTTCCCTGACGGATCAGCCCTGGGCTCGAGGTGGTCCTTAACAGAGGCATCTACGTTGCCTTCCAGCTGGGGCAGTGACTTGTTGCCCTGGCAGCCTTAGGATGATGGGGGCGGCAAGCAAGGCAAATGGGGCCGGAACTATTTCTATTATTTTAAAGGTTATTTATTTATTTGAGAGAAAGAGAGAGCACATGAGTGGGAGGGGCAGAGGGAGGGGGAGGGAGAGAATCTCAAGCAGACTTCATGCTGAGCATGGAGCCCGACATGGGGCTTGAGCTCATGATCCTGAGATCAGGACTGGAGCCAAAACCAAGAGTCGGGCAATCAACCAACTGTGCCAGCCAGGCAACCACACACTTCTGTTATTTCAGCTGCCCTCAAGTGGTTACTCCTCTCATTCCTTTCCAACTCAAATGTCCCCATCATTTAATTTGCAAAATGACTTGCAATATCGAACATTCATTTGAGGCTTGGGCCATCTGCTGTGTGCAAATATTACTATTCAAGGGCAGACTAACTATGACCGTGAGAGGCCACTGCTGGCATTCTGTGTCGTTAGATGACAAGCTCTAGAAGTAGGGACCGCTCGGGAGGTACAGCCATCTTTGTCATCACCCCTGGAACGTTACAGGGAGGGGCAACTCTAAGTCGGCTGACAACAGCCAAACACACTATGAGCCACAATTCCCAGAAGCTCTACGTTGCAGCGCATGTGAGCTCCCCCATGACTGAGATAGTATGGGTCAGAGATCTCTGAGAAGGGAGAGCATGAGGACAAGCCAAGGGAGGGAAATCAGCAAGCACTATTTAATTTCCTAATGTTTCCCATAACAAAGGTTATTTTTTACAAAAAGAGTCCCTAGGGGACCTGAAGAATGTTTAGGGACACATGTGGAAACGGCTTGGTTAAATGAGCCCTTCTGGGGATAAGGAAATTTTAAAAAAGAGAGAGAGAGCGCGCGTGAGCGCGTTCCCAGAGACCAACTGTATTTCCCATTTTTAGAAATCATGTGGAAGAAAGAGGGCAGAGAAATGTCTCCATTTGCAGATCATGGTCATTCCTTCAGGTAATTAGGTGCTGGCCTAATGACAACTCAAGGGAGGTTTCAGAATGCCGCTCGACTGACTGGGAAAAAATTAAATGGTTTTTTTAATAAAGTGATAGGCTCTAAGCTCGTGGTTCTAAATGCCTGCAGAATCAAACTAAAGAAGAGACTAACACAGAGACATACACGATCAGGAAGGGTACCATAAGCCATGAGGCACAAGATAAGTCCCCCCGAGTCAGGTGCATCCGCCCCTCCCCTAAAACAGCAATAAAAACGACAAACCCTGGCTCTGTCCTCCTAACCTTCGTCAAACCACAATGGGGTGTCATCACCTGGAACGCCTCCATTCCCGCCACCTCACCCCTATGAAGCTACAAGAGACTTCGATAAGCCCCCAGAAGGACCATTACCGTGAGGAAAGCAAAGGAAAGGTCTCTTTTCGAAGGCAAACTAACAGGTCTTCACGGGTGACAGAGAGCTATGCCTGTGCTCCACAAATAAGATTAAGGGGCCTTAGAAAAGTAGGAAACAAAAAGACTCCGCCCAAAGGTTACCAGGGGTAAATTCTGAGCAAATAAAAAGTGTAGTTTCCTAGCAGGGGTGCTAAACAACTTCTTATTCTAAGAGATGGTGCCAGAAGCAGGACTAGGTACAGGAAGAACATAGGTAAACCCGCATATGATGGCTTTGGAGAAATCAGGGAGTGTCTGTGGAATGGGACTAATTTTTTAAGCTGGCCCAGAAAACAACCAATAGCTGTTGGCAGATGGGATCTGGGGGCCCCCTTCTTGCTCCGAGGAGTCTAGGGCTGAGTAGGGATCAGTGTGGGTGCAGGCAGATCCTGTAATAGGCAACCCCCTCCCCAGGCTGCGTGTATAGAACTTGTCTTGCATTTCCATTCAAGTGCTGCCTGCAGAAAAGGTGGGGACCCTGCTCCCCCAAACCTGCATTCCTATAGGAGGGCTTATGCCCCAGCCCAGGCTGCTTTTAGAACCTGAAGCATCCTTTCAGATGGTCACCTTCTTCCACCTACAACAGCTACCTGGCTGATCCCTATTCATTTTTCAAGGCTGGGTCCAAGGCTGGCTTCTCTGAGAATGTTTCAAAGGCAACAGAACACACCAACATGTATAGATATGAATATCACAGGCTTTCTCAACAAACGACATGGGTCCAGATCCTAGCTCGACTCCTGGCTGTGCTACTGTCTTGCTGTATGACTCTGGGCAAGTTTAAATTGACGTGTAACTGACATACAACATTGGGTCAATTTACAGTGTACAGATGTGTTGGTTTGATACATTCATCTGTTGCAGTAGGATTACCACGTTAGCATGAGCTGCCATCTGTGCCCTTTCACATAATTCTCATTTCCGTTTGTCCGTGAGAACAACTAAGACCTACTCTCTCAGCAACTTTGCAGTTTTTAAGAGTACTGCGGACTATATTCGCTATGGTGTGCATTGGATCTCCAGAACTTATCTATTAGCTGTAGGACTGTACCCTTAAACATTTCCCCAACTCTCCCAACCCCCAGCTCCTGGTCACCCCCATTCTACTCTCTGTTCTTATGAGTAACACAGGGATTGTTAAACTTTTTGTCGACATTATTAATAGAGAAACCCCTTTAAGCAAATATCACTGACTCTCCTTATCCCCATTTTTCGAGGATGTAACAATGAGTGTATATATATTTTTTGCATTCATTAAGCACCTAAAGGTGTGCCAGGCACCATGCTGGGTGCCAGAAACACAAAGAGGAATGAGATTAGTAGTTGCTTCTCCAAGAGCCCTTTTCCAGAGGGGAAGACACACAGACAGATATGTATATGGTGACAAATGCGATGAAGAAAAAGAAGGCAGATTAAAAAACTGAGGAGTGACAAAGGTCCTATTTTTCAAATTTTTTTTTCTAGAACTGATAAATAATGATTTCTGGACAGAGTTCTATTTCTTTCCATTCTTATTGTTAAAAGATACAAATTTTCCAAGTTAAGGTCATTACAGTAATGAGAACAGCTTATGGTTTTTTTCAGAGATGGAACAGAATACTTCCCTCCTCCCCCCATCCCCCACCACAAAGATGTCTATGTCCTAACCCCAGGAGCCCGTATGTTATGCTACATAGCCAAAGGGGCTTTGGAAATGGGCTTAAGATTTTCCAGGGGGCCGATGCAATCACATAGGCCCTTAAAAGTAGACAAGGAGGGCAAAAGAATCAGAGAGTTGCAGTGGAAGAAAAGGCAGGAAAGATACAAAGTGTGATAAGGACTTGCCCTGCTGTTGCTGACTTTGAAGACAGAGGGGGCCACGAACCAGCACATGCAGGTGCTGCTAGGATGGGATCTTGACCCAGGGCCAATGGTCCTAGCAAGGAAATGGGACTTTAGTCCTACAACCACATAACTGAATTCTACCAGCAACCGGAATGACCCTGGCAGTGGGTTCTCCCCCAGAGCCCAACCCCACCGACACCTTGATTTTGGCCTTGAAACAGAGAAACCAGCAGAGCCCACCAAACTTTTAACCTACAGAATATAAGACCAGTGTCTTAAGCCTCTGAGTCTGTGGGAATTTATCGCGATGGCCTTAGAAATCCAACGCAGAGCAAAAAAGCAAGGAAGTGATGTGACCCAATTTGGGCCTTTCTTTTTCTTGTCCCTGGGACGGTGGAGCCAACGACTCTCACAAGGGAGTAATAACAGGTTTTAAAAACAGGGAATCAAGAGCTCCACAATGCCCACTTCAGGGTTTTTCAAAGTAGGAATGGGCAAACGACCCTCCTGGGAACCCTGTTAAAATGCGGGTTCAGAGTCAGTGGGTCTAGGTGGGGCCTGATGGTCTGCATTTTTATAAGCTCTCTGGGGATACCCAGGCTGCTGGTCCACGGGGACACTCGGAGCAGCAAGGACAGATCTACGGACCTCACCTCTGGCACTCTCCACCCTTACCGTCCCCTTCATCACACTGTCACCACACCCTTAAGAATGGAGGTTCATGTGTATGGTCTGCAGATGTATCCCAAGGGCCTGAAAGATTGTATGGAATATAACAGGTGCTCAGTAAGTATTTGTCAAATGCATGACTAAATTAATGTGAATTCTGCACTTCTAAGAAAAAAAAAAGAACAGCCAAAAGGGAAGTCTGGGACCAAGGGGTGGGGGTGGGGGGATGGGGTGAGGGATCAGAAGAACAAAAAAGAAAAGCGTGGTGTTGGTAGGGGACACAGAGGAGGAACTTGAGAAAAGGCCCTTCCGCAACTGTTTGAAGTCAAAGATTTAAGTGACTGGGTATCAGATTTCAGCCTAGAGGAAAACTGGGGAAGGACCCAGAAAGTTACATGTCAATGTGACTATAAACAGCTGATTTTCTGTGTGCTCGTGTGCTCTTGTGAGCGCACGCATACGTGCACCACAAGCCAGTAGTTTCCTTTCCTCCACACGCCACTCGTATCCTGCTTGTGGCCTGGTCCTGCTGAGATGATAAAGCCAAGATAAATTCGAATTCATGCTCCTAGCTACTCCAAAGCAGCCCCATCAATGCGTGCTCTTCTGTTAACTTGGGGAAGGAAGTGAATGAGGTCTCTGTCTGGCATGAAAAGGTCCCCCTTGAATGGGGTGGGAGGCCACCCCCAAGCCCAGGCAGCTTGCCTCCAGCTGGGCTTGTTTTTGTTTTGGTTGCAGAGTCACCAAGACCTCTGGAGAAACAAAGCAACTGAGTTTTTTGTTTTGTTTTGTTCTAATGAGTCAAACTTGCCAGGGACATGAAGCAGAAGTCTGCCCACAATATTCTTATGCTTCCCTCACACAAAGCCAGAAGTTCTAGCCAAAAGCTCCTTTCCTTCTCCCACATGAGCGAATATTCTGTAGTTCTGTAGCCAGAACTCTTGGGCTTCTAGAACCAGTGAGGAAAATCACATTGTCCTAAGAAATTCATTTCCATCAAAATGTCACTTTCCTGTTTGTTTTTAGGGAGATCATTTAGATAATGAGGTAATGAGAACTGCCCTTTCTTTTCTGATGGGGAACAAACATCTGGACTTTCCCCATTTATGACTGCAGTTTCATGACATCACTAAGCGTGTGACCTGGATCCATTTCAGGGGAAACTGCAAGAACCCAGGATTTTACCCAAAAATGAGAAGCCCATTTATTTCTCTGTTTTAATGTTGCTCATGATCACTGAGTGCTCCCAGCCCGGTTGTTAGTGGCTCACTGGACTGAGGTCAGGTCAGGAGGTCTGAGAGATATAAGGCCTGTTAAGTACAAGGACATGAGTCCTATTTAAGAAGGTGCCCTGGGAAACCAAGTTGGAAGTTGCCTTTTTTTCCCCCAGTCTGATAGCAATCTTGAAAGACTTTCACAACGCCAGTGGAATGGATTCTGAGGGCCCTCGGCATGACTGTGTATGAGACTTGGAAGGAGGGAGGTTAAGGGAAAGCCATGACACCAGCTCCTGGCTAGGGCGGGCCACCGGGTGCCACTGGGAGTCCAGCAGAAGTCACCACCAAGGGCACATTCACAACTGGCCCAAAGGTCCCCCCAGGGAGCCATCGAGGACACTGAAGACCCAGGCCCACCTAGGGAGGTTTCTGAAACACACTCTGCCTGGGGCAGGGAGCAGTCACTGCCCACACTAAATGCACTGCCCCAACCCTTAGCACTCAGGACCCACTGCTTTCCCCAACACT
Source organism: Martes martes (assembly GCF_963455335.1). Taxonomy (NCBI): domain Eukaryota; kingdom Metazoa; phylum Chordata; class Mammalia; order Carnivora; family Mustelidae; genus Martes; species Martes martes. The sequence goes on from NC_137897.1 coordinate 39,136,761, forward strand.
TCCATGGAACAGTGACAGCAAGCTTGTGACTTAGTTATAAGCCCAGTGTCTCCATGTGAAGTTCTTATGAGATGGATGGTGAGTTTGGCTACAGGAAAGCAACCAAACCATTTCATGCTTTTCCTTTCACAGATGCTTAAATCCACAGGCAGGAGCAATGAAAAACAAACAAACAGCAAAAGGGCTGGGGGTGTCTGACGAGTCTGGAACCGACAAGATGAAATCTGTCCAAACCCTGGCTATCCAGCTGGAATTAACCTGTTTTCTTACAAAATTCATCTGGACCAGCTGTGGTCCTGGGGAGGAAGCTTTGGAGGAGGCCATTTGTATCTTTCCAGAGCCGTTCTTCTCCTTCCAGTGAAAGAAAGACACTTCACCCAGGTTTCCTCAGGGTGAGTTTCAAGATCTCCCTGTTAGGCTCTAAATTAGCTTCCAGGTACACAATTCCCAAACCCTCGGTTTCTAAACTCCTTAATCCAAGCTAGGGTCCAATGGCAACTTTTCAAGAAGAATTTCTCTGGAGCACCATTCAAGTGGGCATCCTATCATCTCCCATGAAGCTCACTGAAAACTCTTCCTAAAATGTCCCGCCCTTTCAGAGGTTGTGGCTTTGAGACCCTGAATAGACCCTGCCACCAAGATGTGACCACCCTCAAAGAGAAAGAAATCAGGAAAAGCCACAGTGGCACTCCCAGGCCCCACAGGGCACCACCGTGGGCAACACTTGTTTCATGGGCTTCAAGGGCTAAAGTCATTTAGAAGGTCCTCTGGCATCTGAAATATAGAGAATAGATTTAGGATGGAGTGCGATTCCACTGACTAGAGAGAAAGCGACACCCGACACGGTCACAGACGGAGCGTGCGTGCGGTTGGGTGAGGCTTTCTGCCACGCTGCACAAAAGAGTTCTGGACTCGGTGGGGAGGGGGGCATTGGTAACACGTTTTTGGCTCTCAGCATAGCCTCTCTCTACCCAGCCCTGCCAGCCCAGGAAATGCTGGCCCTGGGAGGAAGCAAATCCTGGGGACACAGCAAGGGTCCTGTGGCAGCCCGCACTCACGTCTGCCACTTGATTGATGCTCTTCCCATGAAGAGGTTATGATCTCTCTCCCCTCCTGTTGCATCTGAGCTGGCTTGAGCAACTCAAGTGCGACCACCAGTGAGTTCCAGAGGTGACTGGAAGGTCCTGAGACCTTTAGGATCAGGTCAGAAAAGGCGGTGCCCAGCTGCGGGAACCCTGAGTCATTGGGGAAGGGGCCACATGCAGGCACCACGTGTGGGCACTGCAGTCGGCTGTCCTCCTCTTCGGGTCCTCCCAGCCCAGGCGCCAGACAGATGAGCGAACGAGTCTCTGGCTGATTCCGGCCCCCAGCTTCCTGCTCGAGCAAGGACAAGCTGCCCCTATTATGCCCTTTCCAAAGCGCCGACTAGAGGATCCATGAGTGAAAGAAACTGTCGCTCCCTTTCCTCTGCGTGGTGCAGTTGGTTATGTAGCAACAGTAACCGGAACAGATGGCCAAAATGCAGGCCAGGATGTTCCTCTCGGCCACGCGGACTCTGTCAGGATTCTCCGTGGCAGTGGGGACACGTCCCTGCTCGTCACACTCAATGTTGCCAAGGGGCTCCTCTGATCCCAGCCTCGACAGCTTCCCTCCCCGGCATGCTGTCCCAGGCTGTCACTGCTGCCACCACCCTGCCTAAGCCCTAATGGTCCACCTGGCGGTGACCTTCTGCCCTTGGTGGTCAGGGTGAGGGCCCCTGCTCAGCCGTTCCTGGGCTTTGGGGAACTCAGCGGGAGAGGATCCCGAGCCTGGAGGAGCGGGCGGGCCTGAAATCACCCACATCCTTCCTCTCCTCCTCAGATTCCCGGACTGGAGAGTCAGACCCCATGCCCTGCCTTCCCCTACCTGGGCACTACAGACAGACTCTGACCCAGGGACAGTGAGCCAGTCACCAGTGTACCCAGTCTATCCATTCTCAGAAGGCAGGCAGTCAGGGACTTAGCTGGAATGCTCTTCCTGGCTGGCATACCCCCTCCGTATGGTGTTTTAAAAATGCCGACCCTAGCGTCTAACCCCGGCTTCATCACTTTCTAATCCTCTGACTGTTGATGACCCACTGAGACTCTCAAACTTCAGCTTCTAATCTGCAAAATGGGGACAACAGGACCTCCCTCATAAGGCTGCCATCAAGGTCATGGTGAGGAAATCCATGTAGAGAGAACCGGCCCATAGTAAGTACTCGCTACACTGTAGCCCTTTAGAACAGTGTCTTCCCTTGAAGAAGCACCTCTTGTGACTTACCCCTTGTAAGACTTGAAAGCTGTCATTGTTGGGTGGTGGGTCTTGATCTGGGTCAACACCAACTCTGTAAGTCACCAGGGAGAGAGACAAGGAGAAAAAGGGAGAGCGTTAGCTTGGACCACGGCAGCCATGCTGGCTGGAAGTAGCCAAGAGGCCGGCCATCTTCCGGAAGCGGAAGGAGTAGTTAGCTAGAAGAGGAAGGCTGTCATGCAAAAGTCGGGAGAAAGAGGTCATGTTCCATGTCAGATCCCAGGGGGCAGGAGAGGCAAGTGGTACTATGTGCTTACAGCCTACATGAGGCCACTGGGGAAGGGCACCCAACTGTCCCTCTGTCTTCCTGCACCAGAGGGTCCCAGTTATCCAAATATGGGGCTCGTTGCCCCATGCCTTTTCCCTTCTGCTGCTTCCTCACGTCTGCCCTGACCTGCTTTCCATTCCCTAAATTTCTGTTCTGCCATTTTTCATATATCCAGGGTGGTGCCGGAAGAATTTATAGTGAACACCTGTATACCCACCATGGAGACTCTACCGTTAACATACTGCTGGAGTTTCTTTATCGCATATCTCTCCACTTCTCTATCATCCATCTTACTTTTTAGACGCATTCAAATAAAGTTGCAGACATCAGTACATGTCCCCTAAATACTTGGGCATACATTTCATTAACGTCTTATCCTGGTGCCCCCACGTCCTCCCACACCTGAGATGACCTGAGAAGTGACTCTTTTAAGATCAACGACTGAAGACAGAAAGAAAAAGCAAAGAGGCAAAGTCCACTTACAACAGATCCCATGCTTTGACTAGGATAGTTGTCTTGGCTTAGTAACACACCAACTGTTGTCTTGTGCACCTGTTAATTCTTCATCCCTGTGCCTTCCTCGCCCTGAGGCGGAGGACTGCGACCTCGATCACAGGGGGAGGGCAGAGAAAACAAAGAGGACAGGAAAATTCTCTGCCTTCCCATGCTCCCTCCAGTGTTGCAAAGAACTATAAACCAAGAACACGGGTTCTGACAGGTCTGACTCAAGCTCAAAGGGAGGTGCCGAATGGCTTCACCCAAGGGTCTTGGCAGTCCAGTACTGGGGTGCTGGCTCCAGTGAGTGGACAGCAGACTACAAAAACCCACATGTGTGCACCTTACTTATCTTCCTCTCCCTCCCTCTTTCCTACCTATGATGCCCAGGTTATTTCTTGAAAATGAAAACAGAAGACAACAGAGATGTGCCCACCTCTGAAAGCCAACGTCTACCCTGTCTTAGCACAGCTTTGTTAAGCACTAACCCGAGGTGTGTGTCCCCGGAAAGGGGGAACTATGGAGGGAAAGGGAACAGAGAACCCGTATGTTGCTGAAGGCGTAGTTTAAAACCACAAGATGAATTCATGTATTTGGCAAATCTTTATTGAGTGCCCATGACACCAGGTTCTGCTCTATTTAAACTCTAGTGTACCTGACACCAGATTTCCTACCTACAGGCCTGGGCTTTGGTAGAATTTTTGCAGTGAGTTCGATGGACTTTGCTATGTGTCTAGGGGCTGCTTCGAGGCTGGAGAGTCTGAGGGTTGGAGGCCTGTCCTCCTAACTGGATGTTATTTGAGGACTTTTGAGCAACAAGTCTCACAGAGATTTTCTGACATGAGACCCATGCAATTCAGGGCTGTCCCCCAAAAGTCCCACCAGAGCCTCAATGTACCTGATGTGTCTAGTGTATCAAAGTGTTAGCCGAGAGGTCACATATGGAATTCCTAGCTCCTGATTTTGAGCCCTCACTTGTTTCAGACACTCTTAACTCACAATCCCCCAGAGAAGAGTCCTCTATCTGGTAGCTCGGTCCACACTTGTGGTATCAACAGCTAGGAATCCAGCGTTAGGCCCTGCTCTGTGGGTCCTACAGCAGCACAAAGCCACTTCACGGCAGACTCGTTTACTCAGATGAGCTCCCCAGTACAGACTCAGAGGGGCAGAGTGCTGGTTACCCTGCTGTTTCTCTGACAGCCTCCCGGAATGCCAGATGACACAGTAGCCCTCGGCCTAACCACAAGCTCTGACCAGACTGTGGGGCAGGAGCAATGAGATTATCTGATCTGAAGTGTGTGAGGCACAGTTTGGCCAAGAATGTGGCAGTCCAGGTCTGCCACTAATAATCTCTCCTTTCTATACTGTGAATTTTGAAATAGGTGTAATTAGCCTTCGTAAATGGCTTCCATGTCAGGAAGATAAAACAAGTTGACATTACTGTCCTAGATAAAATACGAAGACTGGGAGTAGGAGAAAAGGTTAAGGATGCCCTGTATTACAATAACGAAAATAAAACCAAATATAATAAAAGCTGCCAAACGAAATTTAGCCCCCTCTATGCTTTTAACTAATATCTATTAAAAGGAAAAAAAAAACTTGGTTAACAAGAATTAAATTCTGTTCACCAAGAACTGCTTATGAAGACTAGGTTGTGACTATTTTCATTCAAGTTCTGGCAGTGTTGGTGGGACTCGTCTATTTATCCTGGGCCCATCCGGCCAGGTCAGAATTCAACATAACAAAGCACAAAACAGTGAAATAACTTGATAACATCACAAAAGTAGGGCCACCCTAAACTCATCGCAAACTTGTGATGTTCAGTGTTTTGTTCGGGGGAACTCGGGAATGATTCTAGATCCACACTATCCAGCAGAGCTCACGGCAGCTTTCTAGACCTGCACTGTCTGATGTGCTAGCCACCAGCCACATGCGGCCAGCCCCTAAGCAGTTGAAAGGTGGCTTACAGGACTACTGCTACACTTTACATTTCGTTCAGTGTCACGCCAAGTGAGAAAACAGAGCAATCAAACTAATGTGCTCATTCTGGAATGAAAACATATAGAAAGAACATGAATAATTTCCTTTCTGGTATGAGTATAAGTACATTCTGACGGGCTGCCATCTAAAATGCCAGGAAATCCCAGGAATTTTAGAGGTGTTCTACTTTAACCGGTGATTTTTCAAAAATGTGAACGGCTGAGGCCCTAAATTATTGCAGGACTAGGAGACACATGCCTTCCTGTAAAACCTTGAACTCCAGATCACAGTCTGAATGCTCTCATGTCGCAAGTGTAATAACTTGTGCTTTGCCCAAAGGACCTTCCTTCCTGAAGGTGGGATATTTCAGTGCTCGCTTCGGCAGCACATATACTGAAGGTGGGATATTTCAAAAGAAAGGGTTTCCTCTGCATCTTAAGTGCTACCTAAAGTCAGACCTTCAAAAAGTGAATGTGTGTGTGTGTGTGTGTGTGTGTGTGTGTGTGTTTTAAACAGTAGAAAGAAAGTGTGAACCCAGGGATCTTAACAGCTTCCATTACTTATATACACATCGTTACGGCCCATTCGGACCCCGTTGATTTCACAGCCTCCATGGCTGGTGATGAGCAGGGCTATTCTCTCCACCACCCTCAGACGGTGTTGTCCTTTCACAGTGGGAGGAACAGAGCTCAAGCCTACTGTGCCCTGATTTATCTACTGGCACTGAGAATCAGGTTGGGAAGAACACATGCTGATAAAGACGCAGAAAGGGCAAAGGAAACATTAAAGTCTTTGTTCTGCTTGCCCTACATCACTCCCTCCCCGAAGCCTAATCGGATCATGAACTTGGGTGGACACTGAGAACCTAACTGCATTACCAGAGTCTTTATCTTCTGGGTTGTTTTTTTTTTAAACAAAACAAAACTGCTTTTGTATCTTCAGATTCCCCATAAGGTATGAGTACTCACTTACATACTTCAAAAACAACTCAAAAGCACTGGTACTTCATTCAGATGGTGTAAGCCCTACCCCAGTCATGGCAGACATATCAAATCCTAATTCTCTTCATGAGTGAACAGCCTTGTTTAGTAGATCATAACCAAGACTTCGTGGAAGATGTGTCTGCGGCTCCGAGAATGGACCGCTCTGGCCACTAAGCTCAGTTGTGTAAGAGGGGAGACCGTTGCCAACTCCGGCTTTGGTGGGGACACACACTGCCCAGTATGCAGGGACAGAGAACGGAACCTCAGGAACACCGAGCCAGCAAGCAACCCAGAGACAGGGTGGAAAAGGGGTTAGACTTGACCCAACCTCTTGCCCCTTGGCTGAAAGGGGCACAGGGTGGGCACACACAGGAAGGAAGAAAGAGACAAAACGGCATCAAAAGAAACACGTCAGGTTAGAAGGAGGAGAAAAGCCAGGCCCAGTTAATTTGTTTCTGAGGATTTCTTCATGTCACCTGATGTACTGACGGCGCAGTTCGTTCTGGTCCTCTTCGGACAGCTCCTCGACGCCAACTCTGGGCAGCAGCAGAAGGGAACGTGAGTGTGACGGGGAGCACAAGGGAGCCAGGAGCTCTGGGCACAGGACCCGGACCACGCCCATCAAGGAACAGGCGGACTCACTCTGAAGAGAGATCCGTACCCTCTCTGAAACTGTACCCATTCTCCCAAACCCAGAGAGGCTGCTAAATTTAAATTTAAAGCAACAACGTGAGGAGCTAGGCCCAATGAGGATCAATTGGGAAGGAAGGTAAGCCTCTCAAAAGATCATGTAAGGAAAGCGGAGGAATACGTGCAGCTTGTGGAAAATCAATTTATATAAGTTTTCAGGAATTCACCTGTTCCATAGAGCAAGGTACATCCATAGGAAAAACAGAAAACAAACTTGTTACGAAACACGTATTTGACGTGTTTACACATATTTTGACACATATTCGACAGAAAAAGCAAAAAGCACCATATTGTTGAAAACAGCAACAATACTTAAGAAGACAAAGATGGCTTTTTTTTTTTTTTTGGACACAAGTAAACTGTGTTGTCCAAGGGTTCCTGAAGGTCAGGAACTCAACTTCTGCTCTTCTCTTTCTCTTGTGCCTTAGAGTTGACATGGTCCCTTTGTACCTACTTTAACAATTTCTGGGTTGTATTCAGGGTACATTTGAACCTTGCCATCAGACTAACAGCAGCGTTTCACGATCTTGGCACTATTGACACTTCAGGCCCTGGCCTTTACCTCCCAAAATACCAGTAGCAGCCTCCTACCCAGTTGAGGCAACTCAAAATTTTATCTCCAGACATTGCCAAATGGCCCCTGGGTGGCAAATTGCCCTCAATTGAGAACCACGGCACTAAATCATGTATTATCAGTTGGGGGTGGCATTGTCCCCATGGGTGTGAAGATTGGTTCTTGTGAGACAAAAAGTTTTAGACATTACAATGCTTTATACCTTCTAAAGCATGATCCTGCATAAACAAGTCTATAGCAGATCTGTGCTATTTTTTTTTCCAGATGTGTGGTACTAAGAGGTAATTGGAAGAGGTAATTGGGGGAAAAACATTTTTGAAGGGCTCCTTGTAGGGGAACAACAATGAAAACAAGGTGGAAAAACACTGTGCTAGACAATGCCCAACTTCTTACACTACCAAAATCCCTGGGAATCTGCAAGTGAGAACGAGCTATGCTTCTAAGGGGTACCTTAACAAGTCACCTGCTCAGAATGTGACTTATAGCAGATTCTCTATTTTACTATACTACTGAAAAATAGTAACCAATTCCAGAAAAGCAAACTGGACTCCATTAAGGTAAGATTCACTGATAATAATAAGAGCAATGGGAGTAGTACTGATGTTATGATTTGTAATGATAACATAATAAAGTTATATATAACATATATAATATATAATAATTAATAGCTAAAAGATAGTAAATGCTTACCATGTGCCAGATGGTACCTTTATTTATTTTTCAGATGGTATGTTTCATGAGAGAATTCTTTATCACATTTATTTTATCCTTGCACTACTGTCCTCATCTAAACGGGTAAGGAAACTGAGTCAAAGAGGTAAATAAGTTGCCCAAGGTCACAAAGGTAGAAAATGGTGGAACCAAGACTGTGGCTGAGGCTCTTAGACCCCAGAGCCCCAGTTCTTCACCTCACAGTATCCGCCCTTTAAAAAAAAAAGATTTATTTATTTGAGAGGGGGGTAGGGGGGAGGGGCAGAGGGAAAGGAAGAGAGAAACCCAAGCAGACTTCACGCTGAGCCCAACATGGGGCTCCATCCACGACCTTGAAATCATGACCTAAGCCAAAACCAAGAGTCAGACACCCAACCAACTGAGCCACCCAGGCGCCCCGGGATCCATCCTACGATTACACACTGGCGTCCTTAAAAACTCTTTTCAAATATCCAGTTACAAATGCTATTACATAAAGAGCTCAGGGCTTCTCCCTGCCTTTACTCTTCACAGTATCTGGCAAATTGTAAATTCTCAGTCTAACAGGATTATACTCAGCAGAGTGTCCTTCCTTGTCCTGGACTGTCTGCACGGCTGCGCTGTGGGGTGTGAGGGCTACCCGATGCCTGTGCATGTGCCATTCCGACCCCACCTTCACCACCACCTCATGTGTGTGTCACCTGAAGCTGGCGGCTCCAAAGAGCTACCATGCTGCCCAAATGTGCTCTGCACACATAGCAGGCTCCTTTGCTGAAACAGTCCTGTGGTCACCTTGTTAAATTGCCAACATTACGTCCTGTGTGAATAACAACATCTGCTCAAGGGACTAAGAAAAATATGTAGTTTGTGCATTACCAGAAAACAATTTGAGCATCTCACCATCATGTTTTAAAGTATCAATCACCACATACTGATTTTTAAAAGATACGCTGGATTTCTGGAAAGCAGTAACCTGGCTCTGGATTTGGGTCACGTTCATTTTTATTTTACACACAGACTAGAACTTAGCCATGGTTAAAAATCACAACTAACTCCTCATTATTTATGGTGGAACTCAGAGTCCTACCCTGGGCTTCTGACTTCTGAGCAGCCACTTAACACCTCATAAGGGCCTCTGTCCATAGCCTGGAGAAATAAGGAACAGGTAGGTGTTGATTTTACTTAGGTCATAGAGGTCAATACACCACAATGAACTTCAGGGGGTTTCTGAAGAATTTTAGAATAAGAACCTGGTTCACATAAATGATTCATGTTCATGAAGTAACATCAGAAACCACAGGCCAGAGAAACCAATGAATCTCATTACTTTATTTCTGAGGGAATTTTTCATGTAATCTCTATAAATGTCAGTTTCTATACTCAGACAATCACTATTTAAACACATCTGGAAAATGCAAAGTACTGACACCAAACATACTGTTTACCTATTTGCTTCATTATGCTGTCTGGGCAGAGCTGGACAGAAAGAAGGAAAGAATAAAGATAGGAGCAGAAATCAAAGAAATGGAGAGAAGAAAAACAATATAGGAAATCAATGAAACAAAAAGCTGGTTCTTTGAAAAGATCAATAACATTGACAAACCTCTAGCAAGACTGAAAGAAAAAAAGAGAGGAGATATAAATTTCCAATATCAGGAATGAAACAAGGAGTGTTACTATATATGTCACAGATGTCAAAAGAATAATAAGGTAATGCTACAAACAACATAAATTTGACAACTCAGATGAAACAGGACCAATTTCACAAACTACCACAGTTCACCCAATATGAAACAGCTCATCTTTTTTTTAAAAGATTGATTTATTTGAGAGAGAGAGAGCAAGCATGCAAGTGGGGGGGGGGGAGAGAATCTTGAGCAGACGCCCCGCTGAGTATGGAGCCCAATGTGGGGCTCAAACCCATGACCCTGAGACCATGACGTGAGCTAAAATCATGAGCTGGATGCTTAATCGACTGAGCCCAGGTGCCCCATGAAAGAGATCATCTTAACAGCCCTATAACTATTAAAGAAATTGCCTTCACAATTTGAAAACTCTTGAAAAAGAAGTCTCCAGGACCAGATGGTTTTACCGGAGAATTCCATTAAGCTTTCAAGATGAGTTAACACAAATTCTACACGATGTCTTCCAGAAAACAGAAGAGTAAGTAAGGAACACATCCCAGCTCATTTTGTGAGGCCAGATTACTCTGATACCAATATCAGATTGGTAAAATAGAAAAAGGCAGTACAAAATAGAATAGAAAAAGGAAAATAGAGAAAATGGTAAACCAATATCCCTCATGAACATAGAGCATAGAAATCTTTAAGAAAATAATAGCTAACAGAATTCAGCAATATATAAAAAATTTATACACCATAACCAACTGGGGTCTGTTTTAGGGAAGTAAGGCTGGTTAAATATTTGAAAATTACTTTAGAAAAAGGGGGGGGTGCCTTGGTGGCTCAGTCAGTTATGCACCTGACTCCTGATTTCAGCTCAGGTCATGATCTCAGGGTCTTGAGATCAAGTCTTCTATTGGACTCCACACTGGGTGTAGAGCCTGCTTAAGATTCTCTCTCTCTTTCTCTGCCCCTCCCTCACTCATGTATGTACTCTCTCTCTTAAAAAAAAGAAAATTAATCAATGTAACCTACCATATTAACAAGCTAAACAAGAAAAATATGATCACATCAATAGATACAGAAAAAGCATTTGATAAAATTCAACACCTGTTCATGATAAGAACAAAAACTCTCAAAAACCTAGCAACAGATAGAAATTCCCTCAACTTAACGATGATAAACATCTATAAAAACCCGACATCTAATGTTACACTTATTGGTGAAAGACTGAATGCTTTCTCCTTAAGACTAGAAACAAGGCAAGGATGTCAGCTCATGGCACTGTTACTCAATGTCATACTGGAAGTCCTAGCCAGAGCAGTGAGTCAAGAAAAGGAAATGGAAGGTACACTGGTTGGAAAGAAAGGAATAAAAGTGGCTCTGTTTGCAAATGATGTGATGGCCTATGTAGAAAATCTCAAATAAGTTACAAAACCAAACCAAACCCTCCTAGAACTAATAAATGAGTTCAGTGTGGTCACAGGATACAAGATCAACATAGAAAAACCAGGCTGCCTGCGTCGCACAGTCGGTTAAGCGTCTAACTCTTAGGTTCGGCTCAGGTCATGATCTCGGGGTCGTGGGATCCAGCCCCGCATCTGGCTCCACACTGGGCGTGGAGATTCTCCTGGAGAATCTCCTGTTGGAGATTATCTCTCTCCCTCCCTCTGCTCTTCTCCCCCTCTCCTTCTCTAAAAAACAAACAAAAAACAAAAACCAATTGTATTTCTATATCCTAGCAGTGAACAAATGGAGACTGGAATTAAAGATAGAATAGTGGGGCGCCTGGGTGGCTCAGTCTGTAAAGCATCTGCCTTTAGCTCGGGTCATGATCCCAGGGTTCTGGGATTGAGTCCCGCATCAGGCTCTCTGCTCAGAGGGGAGCCTACTTCTCTCTCTCTTCTCTCTCTGCCTACTGCTCTGCCTACTTGCGCTCTGTCAAATAAATAAATAAAACCTTTGGGGCGCCAAGTGGCTCAGTGGGTTAAGCCTCTGGCTTTGGTTCAGGTCATGATCTCAGGGTCCTGGGATTGAGCCCCACATCGGGCTCTCTGCTCAGCAGGGAGCCTGCTTCCTCCTCTCTCTCTGCCTGCCTCTCTGCCTACTTATGATCTCTCTCTGTGTCAAATAAATAAAATCTTTAAAAAGAATAAAGATAGAATAATATTTATAATTGCTCAAGAAAGAAGAAATACTTCGATATAAATCTAACAAACCAGGGCACCTGGATGGCTCAGTGGGTTAAGCCTCTGTCTTTGGCTCAGGTCATGATCTCAGGGTCCTGGGATCGAGTCCCTCATCGGGCTCCTTAGCAGAGAGCCTGCTTCCCCCTCTCTCTCTGCCTGCCTTTCTGCCTACTTGTGATTTCTCTGTGTGTCAAATAAATAAATAAAATCTTTAAAAAAACAATCTAACAAACCATGGACAGGCGCTGTATGCTGAAAACCATACAATCTAAATAAATGCAGAAACAAAGGGGCACCTGGGTGGCTCAGTGGGTTAAAGCCTCTGCCTTCGGCTCAGGTCATGATCCCAGGGTCCTGAGATCGAGCCCCACATTGGGCTCTCTGCTGAGTGGGGAGCCTGCTTTCCCCCTCTCTCTCTGCCTGCCTCTCTGCCTACTTGTGATCTCTGTCTGTCAAATAAATAAATAAAATCTTAAAAAAAAAAGAAGAAGAAGAGTGGTAACACCAAATGCTGGCAAGGATGTGGAGAAATGAGATCTCTCCTATGCCCAGTCATACACATCATCATTTCCTGATTCCTCTCTGGGCACTAGCTGCTATGTTCTAGGTGCTATCTGTACGTTACATGGATATTTCCACGATGATAAAGTTATTATATTTGTATATACAGCTTATGTGCCTCAGGGAAAGCTACACACACTCTTAGTTCTAGAAAGGACAATCTGAGTGGCCCAATTTGGAAAAGGGTTACCGGAAGTGCAAAATGTCACAAGTCAACTCTCCTATTGGTGGAAAATTATTTGCCTATACATGTGTGTAGTGTGTGGGAGGGCCTATAAACCAGGATGAAAAACCAACATGATTTAATCAGGCTCTGAGCATCCAGGTACCTACTGAGTGACCAGACAAATAGGAGCAGAAAGTAATCTCAGAGGTCAATCTTGAGATTCTTTTTTTTTTTTTTAAGATTTAATTTATTTGAGGGGCACCTGGGTGGCTCAGTGGGTTAAGCCTCTCCCTTCGGTTCAGGTCATGATCTCAGGGTCCCGGGATCGAGCCCCACATCGGGCTCTCTGCTCAGCGGGAAGCCTGCTTCCCCCTCGCTCTCTGCCTGCCTCTCTGCCTACTTGTGATCTCTGTCAAATAAATAAAACCTTTTTTTAAAGAGATTTGATTTATTTGAGGGAATGATAGAGTGAGAGAGCAGGGGAGTGGTAGAGGGAGAAGTAGGCTTCCCACTGAGCAGAGAGCCCGATGTGGGCCTCTGTCCCAGGACCCTAGCATCATGACCCAAGCCGAAGGCAGACACCCAACCAACTGAGCCACCCAGGCGCCCTTAATCTTGAGATTCTTAGAGATTCTCAACTGTGTGCAGGGTAAACCTCCTTTCTTACCTTTATTCTAACACAGAACAAAGATGGTACCATTATATGTGTCAGGTTTAGAGCCAAAAAGCTATCCATTTTCTTCTTTAGGTTCATATTCCCATGATGAATTATTTTCCTTAATACAACTCTTGAGATTCATACCAGGAACTCAAAGTTCTGGTCATCCCAAATTTCATGACACAGAGGTGCCCAACACCGTCCACCTTCTCACAGGTGGTTGAACACAGCAGTTCAGCCTGTGGACTGGGTGCCAAGACTGCCGGGGCCCAAATCCCAGCCCATCCCCCTAAAGCTCTGTGACCTGGGCAAGTTATTTCTCTGGGCCTCAGTTCTGTCAACTCTGAAATGATGAGCATAGTCGTAGCTTCTCTACAGAATGTTGTGAAGATTGTCTTAATACAGGCGCAGCATCTTGTACAACGCCTGCATCACACAAGTGTTAGCTATTATGGGACTGCCACTGATCAGCCCCAAGTAGCTTCTGCAGACCCACAAGGATGTGAGGCTGAAACTTGCTAGGCCAGAAACGGTGCAGCTGGCAGAGGCCAAGCCCAGGAATCCCTGCCTGCCATCAAGACAGAAGTCCTTGATGGGGCTACGGAGGTCTCTCCAATTCCAGTTTTCTCCCAAATTCCAGTCCCCCCGCCCCCCAAGGTAGGCTCTGCAGCTGTTGTCTGGGCATTCTATATTCCAGAGAAGGGAATGCAAACTAAAAGCGGGCAGAGGAAGAAAAACAGAAAAACATCGCCACCTTGTGGCTTTCCAGAGAATTCCTCTTCACACCCATGCACGCCGAGAGCCTTGTCTCCTGATCACATTCACCCTCTGCAGACTCCAAATGGATGGAGGTGGTGGGGGTGCCTCCCATGAGCAGAGCACACCCACTGAGAGCTGAAGGGGCTGCAGAAGGTCTGCCGGCATGCTTTCACTTAGCATTTGGGGAAACTAAGGCCCAAAGACATGCGAAGGACTTGCCTTGAACCAGAGCCAGAGCTAGGCTCTGGGACACCTGACCTCTGTTCCAGTGCACTCCTTACCCTAACATGCTGGAGCTTGCCAGCCCCTCTGGGCTTCAAACGCCCTTAAAAAACAAAAAATCAAAGTTTGGTCAGGGCTCTCAGTCCTGACCGAGCTGCAAAACCACAGGCAGGGGACATGCATGAGGCTGCAACAGAGGATGGTGACACAGGAAATGTAACCTCTTTGGTACGCTTCAGCAAGAGACAGAGCAAACAATTTCCTCCTAGAAACAAAACTCAAATTGTCTCTTTTTGTTTCTGGTGGATGAGGTGGCTCTGAAGGCCAGAGGTGTGATTTCACAGGAATGTGCACTGCCTGACTTTGCTGGCAGTGACATCCGTTCTCCTGACTGCAGCTTTAAGACTTTGGAATTCTTGCCCTAGTGTCACTGTTCTAGGAAGGTCCAGGTGTTTCTAAGGCCTTGTGTTGTCGTATTGACAGAAATTTTCATGCCCACCTTCTTTTTTTCTTGTGGAAAAGTCAATATTCTGAATTTTTAGTCATTGCTTTTTATTTTCAATCCCTCCCCCAAACCCAAGCCAACACAACCCTGTTAAGAACCTTCCACACACTAAGCTGTCTCCCCCGCCACACACACACACCTGCATCAGGGTGGGCACAAGTGACCCAGTTAGACACAAAACTGACCGTGGTTTCAAACTGACCTTATGTTAAGCCACGACAACATGGGCGTCGTGCCTCCACCAATGACCCAAACAGTGAAGAAGACAATGAGGAGCGTGGTCGTGAACATCATCTGGCGGGCATAGGATGCTGTGTCTCGGATGGCCAGTGCAAATGCCATGGCCCCCCTGAGGCCTGCAGGGACCGGAGAAGAAGATTTGGTTACAAGGCCAAATGACAGTGTATCCTCGAGTGCACTGTTGCCACTTGGGGCTAATGGCTGGACCCTGCGTGCTGTCTCATTTGGAAAGAAGAAACTTAAGGGCATATGGTTTTCTCCTGTTGGACTTTTTTTTTTTTTTCCAAAATGCCCGTAATGTAAGGAGAAGAACACCGCACTATTTTGTATGGCCCATTCTAGGACAACAACACACTCTTATTGCTGAAATAGTTCTGCTAGGAACATGAAGTAAAAAGAAATGTAAATAAAAAATAAAAACATAAGCTCTCTAGGTCTGTGATCCCAGCACTATACGGTCATTATAAATGGAAGTAGCAGGCTAGGTATGAATATGGCAAATGCATATTTGTGGCTTCTGTGCCACGAACCACAGAGCAGGTCAGCATTTCCTTAGCAAAGCCACACAGAGAAGCAACAATGTAACTTGATCTACATCAGGGGCTGGCAACTTTTTCTGTAAATGGTCAGATATTAGAGATCTTAGGCTTTATGGGGCAAGGGGGGAAAAATTAAGAATACTGTGCAGGTACTGATGTATAAGAGAAAAAACAGATTCCCACAAAATCTTATCGACAAAAACCAAGAATGGACTCATAATAACTGAGTACAGTTTGTTGTAATATAGGTGCGTTAATGCAAACAGTGGGATTCTCTTGGAGGACGAGATTTCACCTGATTGGATTTCAAAGTCAGTGTCTCCTCTCATGACATGGACTGTAGATGTCCATCGGTAAAAGCCATTCTGAGCCGTGGCGTGTATGACAACAGACAGCAGAGAGATTGGACCCCAGGACTACAGTTCACTGACCCTTCACCCACATTAACGGGCATTAAGATTAGGCACCAAATACTTAGAGTGAGTACAGCACAACCCGTAGGGAAGTTGAATCACTATGTTTATATCTGAAACTAACATAAACATTGTGTGTCAACTTGACTAAAAACAAAACAAAACAAACAAAAAACCCTGCCAAATAGAAATTAACTTTATGTAGTTAAGTTACATTTAACTAAGTTACATTTAACTAATTACATACATTTAATTAATTACATACATTTAAATTAATACATAAAATTAATTAATAATTTTAATTACCTTTAATTTTAAAAACATATGTCTTGATCTACATAGTGCAACACTCACAAAGGAATTGAAACAATTGTGAATATTCTTAATATATATTCACAAATATTTGTTCTTCTTTTATGTGAGTTCTCATATTTTTATTTTGCATTAGATTTTACGTATGTTATATTTAATAAAATATTGTTTGTTTTTTTAAAAAAAAGATTAAACACCCACATTTTAATGTTTGCCATTCTAAGCTCTTTTGTTCCTTCTTCAAAGCACACTCCTCATTTGTTTTAAAGTAAAGAGTGACTCCATGGTCTTCAATAGATACCTGGCACAAGCTCCTGTTCACCAGCAGTGGGGGGGGGGCACACGACAACTGTGTATGTTGTATAAGAGCAAGAAAAGTTATATGCACTGTATCTGTTTGTGTAGTTTCCTACCTTTCCTGATAATCTTGCAAATTCGCTAATCTGAGAACTTCACAATTCACTGCAGAATGACTCCCCAAAAATGACATGAAAAAACAAAGTTAACGTTTTCTGTTAATCTGTGCTAGGGAGACACTTGCGCACATCTAGAACACCAACAGCCACCATTGTCAACAATCAATATTTAAGCCTCTAAAAGGATGCTGTCTCCAAGAACAAAGTGTGGGGGTCAGAGAGAGACAACGTGTGCTACAGTCGTCTTGATTTTATTAGGTAAACACTGTATGCTGTACGATAGAGAAGCCTTGGATTTTTCACCACTTTAAAGAACTGAGTTCCTTTCGATGGTGAGATTGCTCCCGGCAGGAAGTAACTTTTACAGGAGATGATATCTTTAAACAGCTCTGTGTATGTCGCAGTCTTTTAGTACAGAAAATAATGAACATACTTTAAATTTATCCAGGTGCTGAGTTATCTCCAGCTGGCTTCACTCTTTCCCAGCAGCCCTTTCTTGATATGGAAAGAGGACCTTGGCATGCCCTTCTCAGAAACCTCTAAAGTTGCCCGGCTGCTCTCGAGTCAAGCCCAACCTCTTGGGCACAGCACTGGGGCTTCCTTGGGGTCCAGACTCCAACAGTGGTTCTCAAAGTGTGGTCCTCAAACCACTAGCAGCAGCAGCAGAAGCAGCCAAGAATATGTGAGAAGTGCCCATTCCTGGGAACCCTGTACCTGCAGAAGCACTCTGGCGGTGGGACCCCGCGAGGGCCTCTAACCAGCCCAACAGGTGGTTCCGACGCCGCCTGAGCTCCCAGCAGCCTAGATGCAATTTTCGCCATCCAACCTGACCCTCTTTCTGCATTATCCCCTGTGTCTTACAGTGAAAGCACACTGCTGCCCTTCCTGGAAAAAGCCTGGCAACGCTCTCCTGATTGTCCAACCTGCTGCCTCACGAGACTCATTTCTGGCAAACTCAGGACGAAGGCTGCCCCCTCGGTAAAGATGGCCCCAGGCCCTCCTCTTCCCCACACTTGATTGCAGTGTGTCACGCTCCCTCCAGAGGAAGTTAGCTCTTTGCTCACCTGCCTCCCCCACAGCAGACTGGGAGTCTGGCAAGGAGGCAGTCTTTGTCCCCTCCAGAACCCAGAGTGCTGCATTATAAAGAGGATGCTGTGTGGACAGCTGTCAGAGTGAAAGGTACTCACTGCAGCAGGTGGCCTGTTTCAGTACAGAGGTAAGCAAGTACCACACAGAGCAACTGCTTCGCGGTGCAGTGCCTGTTGCCGAGACATCCAGAAGACTCTGACACCCCCCTCCCCCACGAGAACCACCACGTTTCAGTCAAGGGCTGCCACTCACTTTGCCTCTTGTGCAGTCCCTCCCTATCCCCCACAGAGGACAGAGGTACCTTTAAGGATCCCTGTGGCCTCCGGAGGCCCCACCATCTCCTCCCTCTGCTCTACAAAGACCCTCTAACTTGGGTCTCATCTATGATGCCTGATGCTTACTGTGTGCTTACTGCACCATCAGCTCAGGCCAGCTGCTCTCTCCTTCCTTTACCTCTGCATATTTTACTGTCCTTTGTTCCCTTGGTGGCTTCTGCACACTTCTGAGCTTTACGGGGTGGCGGGGGAGGGTGGTGGATGTGGGAGACAGTGTAGATCAAGCAGCACTATCACAGCTGTTAATTTCCAGTGTGGGGCTCATCTTGCTTATGCAAGTGGTTTTTCGGTTTGGTTGGTTTTGTGTTGTTTTATGCTTCAGAGAAAGTTGGGGCTGGGAGGAACCTCAACTAAGTAGCTCAATTTCATTATTTTACAAGACTGGATACTGCAGCTGGGAGGTACAGAGTGACCTGGCCTGTATTCTTTCTCATTAAAGACCTAGAAATTTTAAGTCTGGAACCCTTCTGGAAGATTAAGGGTTATGAACACCGACCAGAAAATAATCAAGCACTTTAAATACTTGTATACCTCTAGGTCCCATGGGTGGTAGAGATAAAAATGAAGATGCGGCTATTTTGGGGGAGAACGTTCACATTTGGTAGTACAGCTTGCAAAACCAGAGTTAACTCTAGCATGTATGTCAGCCTACTCAGCACTGCAGGGATACAAAAGAACCAGGCGTCTGAACTTCTGGCTCTTCCTGGACCTTATTGATAATATTTTAATCATGCTAGCATTCCTGCCAAATAAAATTCATTTTTCTTGACATGTACGGTTTTTTACCTGAAAACATCATCATGTGTTGAAAGTTCCAGCCAATCTTGTGCCTTCTGCCCAAGTTGAGGAAGAAGGAGAGTGGGTAGATGTGTGCAGCTCTGCCCAGGAAGATGGCGACCTGACCACCAGGTGGAGGTTAAGGACTGAACAGCTTTCTAGAAAGGCATCCTCCCCAGAGCCTCTGGCAGAGCAGAGTGTGTTAGCGATGCTGTGACCCCTCATGACCAGGAGATAACTGCACAAAGACCAGGATGGTCGCACGAGGCAGCCAGGCTGTCCAGCCTCCCCTGAAACAAGTCTCCGCAGCAAGTGGGGATTCAGTTAGACGGCTTTCCCAGCCTTCTGGCTCCCACCGGAGTTCATTTCAAACCTTTTAAATGGGCTGTTGTAACTTCTTCTTTTTAAAGATTTTATTTATTTATTTGAGAGAGAGACTATGAGAGCAAGAGCACAAGCAGTGGGGAGGAGGCAGAGGGAGAGGCAGGCTCCCCGCTGAGCAGAGACCCTGATGCTGCGGGGCTTGAGCCCAGGACCCCAGGATCGTGCCCTGAGCCGAAGGCAGACACATAACTGACTGAACCACCCAGGCATCTCTGTTATAACTTCTTAATTTAATCACACTGATGTGGACCAAGTTTCCCATCTCTCTAAAAATGAGTCCAGAAATAAGCTCAAGCACCACGGCAGGGGTTGGGGGGTGCGTTGAGAGGAGCAAATAGTGGCTTGGGCTCCATGAGAAGGAAAGTCACAAGAAGAGCAAACGCCTAACCTCCAGGTCAAACGGTAAAGAGCAAATGTCCTGGGTAAGAGCGCATACGCTTCAGTCAGAAGTAGAGAGCAGGGGCCCGAAAGGACCAGGAAGATGCTACAAGTGAGACACTTTGTGCGGACACACAAAGGACTCAGGCCACTGAAGGAGCACTCCTAGCTCTCCTAAGACTCAATGGGAGGGGGAGATTTTTCTACCTAAGTGGCTCAAAAGTCTTCCGGAGGGGAGAGCCATGGAAATGAGGGAGTGTGGAAGGGGAGCTCTGCTGTGGACAGCTAAGAATTCAGGGAAACAGGTCATCCTTCACTTGCTGAGTTAGACTAGAGTCTGGCAGAGAGCTGCATGCTGCCCTGGTCGCAGAAGGAAACCGCCGTGGGAGCCGCGGGGACAGGGAGCTTCTGGGCCAGCCAAGCACCAGCTGCCTAAGCTGCAGCTGTTTCAGACACAACCCAGGGCGGAACTGTCTTCTGCCTCCTTCAGGGTAAAGGACTGACTGTTTTTCTGCTTTTAGCTGTGTGTTTTTTTTTTTTAATCTGTGCCCCTCCCAACCCCTCTGGTTCTGTGTTGTGTTGTTTTGTTTCGAACAGAAGGAAACAGGTAGTGCTTAGAAAGCACATTTTATCCCAGAAGCCACGCAAAGGTCCTCAAGTGGTAAGGGGCCTTCGGGGCTCCCAGGGGGCTCCCCCCACCCCTGGCTTGCCCTCCCAGCAAGGCCCTCCTCTGTAAACAAGGGCTGCTGCTCTCACTCTCTCTCTCCCCAGATGCTGTGCTCTGAATACAGATCTAGAGGGCATGTGAGGTCTTTCTGGAGCAAGAATGAGAACGCTGATCCCCCAGATTTTTAGCTTCAGTCTTGGCGAGTATGTAAATCCATCCAAAAGAGCCCCAGGTGAAGGAGATAACACTCTAATCAGAAGGACCCCGCACAGCGATAGGCCAACCACAGTCACTATCCAGCTGCTTGGTGAGTATCCCCTGGTCCTCAAGCCCAGAAGAGAAAAACACTCCTTTTTTTTTTTTTTTAAAAGGTTACCCATGAGGCCTCAGAAAAAGCAAGCATAAATGCCCAGCAATAGGGGACGTTGGCTCAGTGTTTACAAATCTAGGCTGAGCTGAACTGCTGCTGTTCCAAGGCCCAGAGGAGCTCACGTCAATGAAAACAATAGGATCGGAGGCCAAGCGAGCAAAACTCTGAGCTGTCCACCCACAGCTGGGCATTCACATCCCTCCTTTCTTCAGAGAAGCCAATCCCTAAAACAGTGTCTCTCTTCCAAAAACTGCACTCCCCATGGAACTAAGTCAAGGAACCAAGTATTTTTCCGTTTTGTCTTTTCTTCCTCTCCTTTTTCTTTCTTCTTTTTTTTTGGGGGGGGGAATAAAGGGAGTCTTCCCCACTGTGATCTATCACATCGGGTATGCTCCAGGGAAAGCGGATTTATTGCCGGCAGGCCTTTCTCGGCAGCGTGAGGAAGGGCTGCCTGTGCAGTTGGGAACAAGATTAATAGAACCTTCAGGTCTTCCAAACTGGGAACTCTCTGGATTGGAATTCATGTAGCAATGAAATAATGATTCTGGGACTGACACAGTGGCCAACTTGCAGATCTGCTAAGAAGGGTGCTTTATGGGGCACCTGGATGGCTCAGTCGGTTGAGCATCTGACTCTTCGTTTCAGCTCAGGTCATGGTCTCGGACTCCCACGTCCCACGTGCCATGTCAGGACCCAGTGCAGAGTCTGCTTCCCACTCTTCCTCCCCCTCTGCCCCTGCCCCTGCATGCAGAGGCACATGCGTGCTCGTCTCTCTCTCTAAAATAAATGACTAAATAAAATCTTTATAAATAAATAAATACATAAGATAAATAAGAAAATAAATAAATAAAGTAAATAAGAAGAAGGGTGTTCTATAAAACAAGCTACCACCTGCCATGCACCAGGCTAACAGGAAAACTGTCTTACACAGAACACTCAGAGAGGACAGCCTCAGATGAATGCCGATCTTTCCACTGAATCCACTGAGTTTTATGAACCTCGTAAGCCTTCTTTTTCTCATCAGGAAAACACCATCACGAACCAGTGCTGGCTCAGTCACCCACCCCAAACAGAAATTCTTTTTATTATAGCTTCCCCAGCAATGGTCACTTGTCCACAGTCAAAACAGTAGAACCAAAAAAAGGATACAAAAGCTCCAATGATGAACACAGGGCTGAAAACATGCTTCTGGAAGGTAAACAGCGCCAGGCCCATGTAGGAGAAGATGAAATTCTCTGCCAGGAAGTGTAACACCTCAAAGAGCTGCACGGGATGGGAAAAGGAAGCCGTAAACCCTGTGGGGCACCTCCCTTGTATGCACAACTAACTCGTGAAGACCCAGGGCTTGCTCTCACCTGCTTCGTTCGACTTCGTGACTCCACCGACAGGTTGTTGTAGGTGTAATGAGCCTGTGTGATTCCGCAGAAAAGGACAGCCACAACGCCTGGTGGGAGATTTTTTTTAAAAAAAGAAAGAAAAAAAATCAATGGGGAAAAAAATGAAGCAGGAAAAAAATCCCCACTGAAACAAAAACTTCAGGTGGGCAAGCCCAATATATCCAGCTTCCTGAACAGTTTGGAAAGTTTCCTATTAGTGAAAGTTTGGAATAGTTTGGGAAGTTTTCCTATGGCCTGCCCCCACCACTCATACCAACCTTCCCTTCTTCTGTCTTCCTTCAAAGCCAAGGTGCCTGAATTCCCTCCTTGTTCCAGTTTTAAGGGCATTCTCTCTCCTCTAAACTCCCACTGAATTTGGCATTTAGCATTCACTCTTTCCAAGAGGCTGTGGGGTGCCTCATATCCATGGGACCCATCATATCCTTTGGTCACGTTCTGCTCTGTTCTTAGAAGGAATGAATTTAATTGCAAGCAAATGCTTTCTGTTTGTGCATGGTGTAGGGTTTCAGACAAAATGGATCCGGAGTACTGTGCCATTTTTTTCTAAGCCTTGGTTACCTTGATTTAGGATTAATGGTAACCATTTTGTTGTGCAAGACAACTGATGCACCTGGACCGTGCCTTGACCTTTACAGATAATTGCCAAAGTTTAAAGAAGTGGGGTATATTATAAGGCTGCCTATAAAGATATGTTGCATTATTTTGAAAAGAGAATTAAAAGGGCTTCCCAACTACCTGGATTGTGTATAGCAATTGTACTTGAGTTTTCTAGTGGAAAAATTCAGTGATTCTTTTTTTTTAATGAGAGAATGGGAAGAACTACAACCACAAGGTTACTTATACTAATACATGAAACTGGCATCATAAACACATAGTATTGAAAAATAATGATTAAATAAACCAGAGCCAAAACAAGGACGAACTGTGTTCACATTCATTGGAGTAGATACAAAGTTACCCTTACAAGGATACAGATTTTGTCTGTTGCTTGTTACTGTTCATGAAAGAAGCAGCAATCTAAGGATGATAACAGCTAAGAGGTTAATGTGTTCGTTAACCTCTGCAGCTAAACATCTGCTTGCAACTGGAACCAGTACTCAGAGATAGCTGAGCTTGAAGCAATAAATTTCATCCTTTAAAAATGTGTAGCTCTGGGAAACAAAACTATTCCTCAGGCAGAACACCAGGCTCGCTCAGCAACCCTCCATGCAGACGCTATGGGAGCGGTGAATGAACTCCACCAGGCGGCTCCGCGAGTTCCCCCCAAGTTTGCACAGCCCTGGCTGCCGGGAGGGGAAGGGTAGCCCACAGGTAGTGAAAACCCACCTGTGAAGCCACAGGCTTCCGCCAAAAGGAAGGTGCTCCAGGACATCAAGAAGAAGAGTGCCGTCTCCAGGAGGGGGAAGCAGTGCAGCTTGGTAAACTTGGTCACGTGGGCCTCTGTCAAGGAATTTGGCTCCGGGAACAAGTTATGGGGGCCACCAAGAACCACACTCGGTAAGCCCAGGACCCCCTTCCCTAAGGGCTATCCTTTCCCTACAACTCTTCTTTTGGGGGCCCCCAAAGCTGCTGCTCGGTTTTTGAAGCAAGAAAAAGTAAGTTTTCTGGTAGAAAAGAGGTTATCAAGGGCTGGGAGAGAGGAGAGAGGGGGGTATTGTTTCTGTCTGCGATGATGAGAAAGATCTGGAAACAGTGGGGATGGTGGCACGAACAATGTGGATGTACTTAATGCCACTGAATTATACATCTAAAATGCTTCAAATGGCCAATTGCGTTATATGTATTTTACCACAATTTAAAAAGACAGTAATGTAACATACCCAAAGCCATTTAACTGTACACTTCAAAAGGGTGAATTGTATGGTATGCAAATTTTACCTCAATAAAACGGTCTTTAAAAAATGGAGCTTTCTAAAGCAACGGGAAATAGGTTTTCTGTGCTCCTTACAATGCCCAGGGCTCTGACGGGCTCAGTCTTGGCCTGAGGGGTGACTGGCAGGGAGTTCTAACAGCACTGGGGGTACCTCAGGCAGGACCTGGGGAGGGAGATGAGGACAGTGAGACTCTGACCTCTGTGGGCCTCTATGACCTGAGGCCAACAGCAGGTGCCTCACGAATGCATGAGAAATGAAGAAATAAAACGCACAACTCCAGGTACTGGTGTCACTTTCGGGGACAGAGAGTCCCCTCGTAACACTGCCCTTCCAGTGGGCTAGCATGGAAGCCTTTCCTGAGTGCTCTCACCAAGCTGCCTGAGTCCCCAGGGCATCACGGGGGTCTCTGGGAAGGAAGCGATGGATCCGGGCGAGCCAGTAGGGTAGCCACTAGCCACGAGGGGCTCCTGAACACTGGAAGTGGGGCTAGTCTAAGTTGGGAGATGCTGCAAGAGCAAAATGCGTGCCACGTTGCAGAGGTTTATTATAGAAATTGCACGTATGAAATCTCAGTGATAATCTGGATTTTGACTGCAGGCTGAGATGACAAAGCTGGCAGCTGTGGCTCCTGTGGCATCGTACTGGACAGTGGGGATCTAAATGCCACCGAAAGAACATTTGATGAAGTACTCCGCACACCTGTCAAGGGGTGGTCTGCTCAGCCCATGCTTTGCTTTACTGTTGCTTGGCTGGTTTTTGAAGTGAATAGGATACAATCCTTCACTTACGGGAGGCCACCTTGCAGTAACAGCCACTGACGGCCCCAGGCAGTTACCACCACCGTAGCCCATGTGACCCACAACAGCTGAGGGCAGGCTCCAGGCTCCAGTACTTTCCAGCCTGTTCCCTCCCGGCCTCCTGGCTCTCTCCCCGACTCCAAAACCAATGTCCTCCCCAAACTCCCATCTCCAGCTGCTCTGCGGAAGGGAGAGAATGCAGAGGTGGGGATGGAGCTAAGGCTAGAGTCACACTCCCAGACATTTTCTCAGAGGCCTAGCTAGCTACATACTCGACTGTCACATTTCACCAAAGGGACACATTTCAGGAGCCCCCACCCCCACCCCCTGACCCCAGTGGAAGCATCGATTAAAGATTCATTTCTGGAAGAAAAAAAAGAAACCATTTCTGAGAGGAAGAACCGAGACATTGCTCTTGCGAGCATACTAGCACGCGATCCTACCCAGGCAGGGGCGGAAAGCACAGAAAGGATATTAGAGCGGTCACAACGCCTGTCACGGCTCCCATGGTGAAAGAGCCACTAAATATGCCTAGAAAAATGCCCACTGATTTAAAAAAGGCAGCAGCATCAAAGGCGTGCGTGTTCAGCCCCGCCGGCTGGTAGGCAACAATAGACCTGGGGTTTAAAAAGAAGAGAGAGTTAAAACAGAGCACACCCACTTTACACAATGGTATCCACACTCTGCCCAGCACTCCCCCTGCTGTATGCCTTTAACCCGCAGCCCTCGTGTCATGCTGCCATCAGCATTTGGATCACTGCCAAGTGGACAAAGCAGCATAACTTTATCAGTGGAGAAAAACACCCGGTTCAATCTTTAACACTTTTAAGATAAGCGTCTGAATTGAGCCCAGAGCCTTCTGGAAGCCGGACGCTCTCTTCCCGAGGGCAGAGTAATATTGTTACTTACGAGGACAGGACAATGGCAACAGCATCATTTAGGACGCTTTCCCCGAACAGAAGCGCGTAAAGGTCCACGTCTGCGTGCAATTCATTAAATATTGCCAGTACAGTCACTAAAAATGGGCAGGAAGCATATCAGTGAGTTGCAGCTTAAGCCACCGGTGACAAAAGTATAGAGCCAATTCCTACCTTTGGTGGAACAGGGCAGTTTGGGAGGCAAACAAAACGAAATGAAAATGACAGTCGTCCTCATCTGAGTGAGGTCTGATAGGAGGCTCCATTCTAAGAACACCACCTCATCACCCTGCGCTCTCCAGTGCAATCCCATCACACTCGGAAATGACCTCTGTTACAGAACTTTAAGAAATAATCACAGTGAATGTGTTTGGCTCCACTGGTAGAGGGAAATCTCTCTAAAGGCAGAAACCCTTTTCCCACTGACCACTGCATTCCCAGAACCCAAAACTTAAATATTTATTTAAATATTTATGCATTTAAAACTAGGAATAGACCCCATCGTATGTTAATATATTTATTTTTTTTAAGATTTTATGTATTTATCTGAGAGAAAGAGAGAGAGCGCCAGTGAGCATAAGTGGGGGGAGGGACAGAGGGAGAAGCAGGCTCCCCGCTGAGCAGGGACCCTGACTTGGGGCTCGATCCCAGGACCCCGGGATCATGACCCGAGCTGAAGGCAGATGCTTAACCAACTCAGCCACCCAGGCACCCCTTAACATACATATTTTTGATGAAAAATAATTATATTTTCCAAAACAAAAAAAATCAGTGAGAAGAGAGCCATTTGTTTTATAGTTTTTCAGATCTCTTCAGTATCTAGACTAGTGGAAGACAGATGGTTCTCTTATCTCTTTCCGCATTTGACCACCAGATAGTCAACAGCACGTTATGCAGCCTCTGGAAAACCCTACTCCACTGGACACACGTGAAAAAATGAAAGTAAAAAGACAAATAATGAGGGCGCCTGGGTGCCTCAGTCAGCTGAGCGTCTGACACTTGATTCTGGCTCAGGTCCTGATCTCACAGAATGGTGAGACTGAGCCCCAGAGCTCTGCACTCAGCAGGAGTCGGCTTGGATATTCTCCCCCTTTGCCTCTTCCCCCACTCGCTCTCTCCCTCACTATCTCTCTCACACTCTTAAAAATAAATAAATAAATATTTTTTAAAAAGACAAACAATGTGTTAGTATTATTAATGTAATGATTTACATCAGTCTGGACACCCTGTTCCCGTGAAGGCAATCTGGAGTCCCTCAACCGCAGCACGACGGCCGTTTGGGGCCAGTGGATTCTTGGCTGTGGGCGGCCGCCCTGTGCTCTGTAGGATGTGCAGAAGCACTCTTGGCCTCTACCCACTAGATGCCAGTAGCGTCGCACGCTCCCAGCCAACTGGGACAGCCAGATGTGTCTCCAGACGTTGCCAAATGTCTCCTGAGGGGCACAAATCACCCCCCGGTGAAGAACCACTGTTCCAGATAAATGCAGGCAGGCAGGCAGGCCCCTCTCCACACTCGCATGCAACCACCTTCTGCTTCATTCGTTTCTACCATAAGGACTTTAAAAACTAAAAACTCGCCTCCCCAGCTTCTCCTGCAGTGAGTGTCACCTCGTTTTGCCTGGAGGAGAGCGGACAGATGGATGTAATACAGTCATCTCGCCTCCAGTGGGCAACAAATGTGCATCTGAAACACAAGGGCAGTGCCCTGGAGAGACGGGGTGCCTGGACACCTGACTGTCACGGGAGCCGAGGCACCAGCTGAGGGACGTAAGCTAAGAGAGACAGCTCTCTGTTTAAACTCCTATTAGCCAGCTTTTCCGCTATTTGCAACCAAAGGCATTACTAACAGACACAATTAGAAAACAAAACCAAACGAATATGTACCTTTTGAGTTATTACAAACTAACCCCTCTTTGTAGCCATCACCCAGTGCAGGCAATGGAATTTTGCCAGCCCCCACCGGAAGCCCACCTCTATGTTGCATCCTAATTTTAAGCCCCTTCCTTCCCTTAAACGTAACCTCCAACCTCGTTTTATAGTAATCGTTTTCCTGCATTTCCTTACAGTTTGATCACCCAAGGTTACTCCCTGACACTACTGCTTAGGTTTTGTCCGTTTTTAAATTGAGTTTTTGAATTTTTTTTTTTTACATCTAGTACTGCCTGGGCTCCTCATCTGCTCCTTTCTGTCAACTCTTTCCACGATGCCTATCGTTTACTCCTCTCAGTTCTGAATTTTCCAATCCCAATGTTCACAGTGCTTTCATAACTCCTATCATTTTCCAAATTTCCTTTTTTTTTTTTAAAGATTTTATTTATTTGAGAGAGAGAGAGAGAGAGGGTGAGAGAGCACAAGCAAGTTACCAGGGCAGGGGAGAGCAGAGGGAGAGGGACAAGCAGACCCAGTGCTGAATGCGGAGCCGATGCGGGGCTTGATCGCATGATTCTGAAATCACGACGGAAGCAGAAAGCAAGAGTCCGATGTTCAACCAACTGAGCCACCCTGGTACCCCCTGAATTTCCTTTAGCTTCTATTGGAATATTAGTAATATTCTGCTTTGATACCCTATTTTGCTGATATTACTTAATTATCTGCAGCTTTATTGTTCAGAGGGGCTATCCTCATTTTTTCTTACAGTATGGTTGCATGAAGCAGGATCTCAATCCACTTAGAGCAGCTCATTTTAAGGGAGGTGGGGAGGGGAAGACCCATACTAGCTTTCCTCGTTTCATGGCTCTAGGGCTCCCTCTGCTGGTTTTATATTGAAATACTGATTGGGAGGGAGACAAACCATAAAAGACTCAATCTCAAAAAAACAGACTGAGGGTTGCTGGGGGGCGGGGGGACGGGAGAGGGTGGTGGGGATATGGACATTGGGGAGGGTATGTGCTATGATGAGTGCTGTGAAATGTGTAAACCTGGCGATTCACAGACCTGTACCTCTGGGGATAAAAATATATTATATGTTTATTAAAATAAATAAATTTTAAAAAAAAGAAATACTGAAAATGCGGCCTCCAAGCCTAGCCACCCCCTTAATACTCATGAAATACTTCCTCTGGTCTCTTTCTCCATGGGTGTCTGAGCTTTCTTTCTCCTTTGATGCCCTGTCACGTAGGGTCTGTGGTCCTTAGCAGTTCCTTCTCAGGGAGTGGCTCTGTCCTTCCAGAGAGATTTTCACTGGGTATTTTTCGAGAGCCCTGAGAGCTCGGGTCACCTCGGCAGCCTCACACCTCCTCCAGTGTCCTCGCTGTCACCCACAGATTGGAGCCTGTGTAGTGCATCCCAGCTTTTACTGTTGCTATCTGATATACCTACCAAGTTCTTTACTCTGAGTGGGGACCCTTCCTTTTGAGTGTGAATACTTGGGGACAACCGGAAGATGATGGAGGGGGTGACAGACTGGGTGAGTGGCTTCTCAAGGTGAAGAGTAAGGGGGCTGCTCCCCCCACAGAGCGACCCTTGAAATCAGAGAGAGCTGTCACCAGGGCTGTCTCTAGCTGGACAGGGACTAAGAAATGCCAGGTAATTGCCTGAAGATCTCTGATAAAGGCATTTTCTGAAAAGTAGTGAGAAAAAAATAAGAGGGCAGATATAGGATGAAGGAAAATTCAAGAACCTGAATCTGCTCATTCAACGCATGAAGTTGTCCCCGAGCACTTCATCTGTGTACTGAAGAGCACTTAGCACCTGCCAACACTCAGTAACGAGTGGCGAGTATTATTACGTACAAACCAGGCTTGACTCAAGAGCTGTGGGAGCGAGCAGCTGGAGTAAGGGCAGAGTGTGTAGGCAGGTGGCATATTGGAACAGAGTCACAAAGGATAAGCAAGAGACTGAGCAGCCCCGGTGATGCAACTAGAGAATTACTCTCTGACAAGCCTGTGAGCAGGCCTGGTCAAGTCAAGGGGCGTAAAAGTGACAGAATCAAAATGAGAGGAATCGCTTCCTCATGATGCACGGCAAGGAGGAGCGAGTCATTTTCTCTGGTGGCTGTTGGAGATGAGCTCTGGGTGGGAAACGTACATTGTCCTCTGCCAAGCTGTGGGTCTGTCTAAAGTAACAGTCCATGTGGCCCCCCGACACATAACCACACAAGAGAGATGGCTGCAGGTCACAGAGCTGCCTACACAACCACACACATATGGTGTCCCCTTCCACAGGAAGACCGGAAGACTGGTGTCTCGAGCCCAGTGTGATGTACTCAGAGACAAGGACTCGGATTTCTTTGTTATCAGTCAAGACCACTACGTGTATCGATACCGGAATTTTGGTTTGATGTAGCAGGCACAAGGAGTCAATCTGGTCTTTTGGCCCCTTCTAACTCTGCACTCAAGTTTTTCTTTCTTTTATGGCCCAAGTTTTCAAACGATAGATTTTTAGGAAGTTGGTAAAAGGCTTTTAATTTACAAAAACAGTCCACATTTCAGAAAGATTTCCATTAAAAAAGCAGTTAAAGTTAATGTCCTGGTGTTTAATAAGCTTAAACTTTCAACCTTCTAGAACTTTCATTTATATAAAACCCTTACTGTGCCAATCTTCACAGGCCAAATAACAACGCTGTGTCATGGTGATGCCTTCCATTAATTTCTACCACAGCATGGACGCATTAAAGGGAAGGAAACAATTAGGAAGATAATCTGAAAAAAATAATCCTTTCTATCCAATTAAATGAAGCAATACTAATAGGTCAGAAAACAATATCAGTGAAATTTATATGACAGTAACTTCCCTTTGCTTATTGGTGGTACTAGTGTAAGAAGTTAGCGATAAAGTTACAGACAAGGGGGTGCCTGGGTGGCTCAGTTGGTTAAGCATCTGACTCTTGGTTTCGGCTCAGGTTGTGATCTCAGGGTGGTGAGATCGAGCCCCACATTGGGCTCCTTGCTCTGCGGGGAGTCTGCTTGAGATTCTCTTCTTCTTCCTTTGCCCCTCTACCCCTGTTCTCTCAAATAAATTAAAAAAAACATTTTTTTTAAGTTACAGATGAGTATAGTTAGTAGTATATTTTCAGAGAGACTAAACACCTGTCTTAGAAATCTCTGCCTGAGCCAGATGTGGATAGAGACTGACGTGATTAGCAGATACTACGGTCAATGGTTTACATGTATTCGTTCATTTAATGTTCATGATAGCCCTGGGAAATAGGTATCATTATTCCCACTTCTTGAATGAGGAAACTGACACGGAGGAGAGAAAATGTGCACAGGCCCACCTGGTCAGTGACTGGAGGATCTCGGACTCAAACTTCCACCTGCGACTCCACCTCCCGGCACTCTTTTTCGAAACCCAAGGTGCTTCAACCAGCCAAGTCTTTGTACCAGTTTACTTAGTGTTTGGAATAAAGTATGGCAGTAAGAGAGGTCAATGGTTTTTGGAACAGTGGCAGTTTTCAGAACCACACAACTGTCAGCCCTAGCACGTGTAGCTATCTAAATTCAAATTACTTAACACAAAATAAAATTTTAAAATCAGTTCTTCAGTTACATCACCCCTCATTTCAAGGGTTCAGTGGCCGTATGTGGCTACTGGCTGCCATACCAGACCGGGCACAGAACACAGACCATGTCTATCATCGCACTGATCTGGAGGACTCCCCACGAGGCATGGTACAGTTGCGTGGTGGGGAGATTCTTAGTATCTTTAAAACCATTACTGTCCAGAATGTTAGAGGGCACCCCAATGGTGAGAAGGCCTTTGTACCTCCATTACCGGGACAGCGCCATCTTTTTCTCTGTACGTTCTTTGCCTACAATGTCCTCTCAGTGGTTGACATCAGAGGAAGGACTAGCTAGAACTGCTTTATGTGAACTGATTTAATTGTAGGTTCCAAATTGGAAAAGGGAGGTTTTTTGTTTGTTTATTCTGGAGCTGCAGAGCAGGGCAGGCATATAATGATTCCGCTTTGAAGAAATAGTTTGACTGACACTCGGAAAGTACAAGGTCAGAGAGTTATGAATCGGAACCAGGCCACGGTGTGCTGTTATGCAGGAACACTGAGCAAAAAGAGTTTACAAAGGACAGTACAGTCACTGCAGGTATCGGTGTGCATGCCCATTAAGAAAAGGTCTTATTTAAATGAAAATGATATGAAATGATATGATTTCCTCAATGAAGACGAAAACACAATATTGAGGAAGAAGACAGTCAAAGTGTAAAAATTATGGCCATATTAGACATTCAAAAATGAAAGACAAAAGGGAGATATAAGCAGAAGCAACCCAAGTGTCCACTGTGGACAGATGTGTAAACAGAATGTGGTGCAGACGTGCAGCAGAATATTATTGGGTCTGGAAAAGGAAGGAAGCCCCGACACGTGCTACTGCACAGATGAACCGTGAAGACATTATGCGGAGTCAAACATTCCAGACACACACAGACAAGCATAGTATGGTTCCACCTTCTAGAAAGTAGCTACCGTAGTCACACTCACAGAGACAGGAAGAAGAATGGTGCTTGCTGGGGACTGGAGGGAGGTGGAAATGGGGGAGTTACTGTTTAATGCGTACCGAGTTCCAGTTTTGCAAAATGAAAAGGTTCCAGAGGTTGAATGCACGACAGTGTGAACAGACTTGACACTGCTGAACTGTACACACTTAAGAATGATGAAGATGGTAAAATTTGTTATGTATTTTTTAGCACAACACAAAAATAATAAAGGGGCGCCTGGGTGGCTCAGTGGGTTAATCCTCTGCCTTCAGCTCAGGTCATGATCTCAGGGGCCTGGGATCAAGCCTCACATCCAGCTTGCCGCTCAGTAGGGAGTCTGCTTCTCCCTCTCTGACTCTCCCCCCACCGTGCCCATGCACATGCGCACACACACATGTGGTCTCTCCTCTCAAATAAGTAAAATCTTAATAATAAT
Organism: Martes martes; assembly: GCF_963455335.1. Taxonomy (NCBI): domain Eukaryota; kingdom Metazoa; phylum Chordata; class Mammalia; order Carnivora; family Mustelidae; genus Martes; species Martes martes. The sequence continues at coordinate 39,169,224 of NC_137897.1, forward strand.
AATAATAATAAAAACAAAAGGGAAACACATACCCTTCAAAAAGCCATCTAACTCTGTTAGACCACTTCCTGATCTCTTCCCCCGCCATTCCATGCTGACTGCACAGTCTCCCTACTGTGACCAAAGTTACCGGTTGCTCTGAATGATTTAAGATTGAAATAACGGAACGTCACGATGACAAAGCCAAAAATGCCGAATACCTGGGTCAGTGGCAGAGATAATGGCTCCGAAGAAGAGACAATCTGTGTAGTAGAATTTGTCCGAGAGCTGCCCCACAAGCTTCATGAGCTTCACCACACCATACATGAGATTTCTGTAAGGAGGGGAGGGAGAGTGTGTGACAAGAGAAAACAAAAACCCTCTTCTCGGAGCACAATGGCCCACATGCGAGCAGAGCAGCCTCGAGTACTGCACTTCAAGGGTGATCAGTGAAAATCTCGGGCAGCTGCTGTCCTTGGACACTTACCAGGCACGCGTGCAAATAAGACTTTGACACCAAGTAGTGGTGTGTCGTTAACGACCTCTTGCTGAAACATGTGAACACCACTCCATTTCTTAAAGCTGTGCTCACTTCCAACTATCAAGTAGAGCCCTCAATTAGCAACAACCTTAAGGCCTCTGAAGCCACCGGGTAATCCAGGGGAAGGGAAGGGAAAGCACGCTTCACAGTGTGTACTCGAAGGCTTGAACAAAACTGACGGGATTGTAAGGCGGTGTGTTTAAAGCTGTGGAAAGGAGTGAGAGCTGGACAAGTTAGGGAGAAAAACAAACACGGGCAGGCCGTGAAGGTCCAAGCGACCAAACTTCTCTGCCAAGAATTATTGAAAAAAAAAAAAAAAGAAAGAAAAGAAAGGAAAAAGGAACAAAATGCTGTAAACGTCCTAGTAAAAGCTCAGTGCACCCGTCGGTGTATCCGGCCTTGCCTTCTCTGCAGGGGTTGGGGGCAGGCCAGCAGTGGCCCTTCTTGTGCCATGCAGGATGTGACATGGTCCAAGATAGACTCCTGAGTTAAATATTTCCACTTGGCCGCAGCATATTTCCTACAGGAGAGCTTACAAAATGGGAGGAATGACGAGTGTTAAAAGGCCTGGTGCATGTCACTAAGGGTGTGTGTGTGGGGGGCAGCTGCAGGGGTTAGGGGAATAAAAATAACCCCAGAATGGATTCACTGTACCCTACAGCTAACACTCTAATAATAATATTCTTGCCAGTCAGGACCACTCCGTGGCTCACCTTTGTATCCTGGGCACCAAGAGCAACAGACTGACTAAGCTGGGAGCTCAGGAACTATTTCCAGAATGGAATCCTTTGGACAGTACATAGCTATAACTCAATGCTTCCATACTGGGGGCCGGGCACTGTTCCGGACACTTAAACAGTTCAACTTTGATTCCCAGTAACTCTGTGGGACAGATGTAATTTGCCTTTTATGCCCGTCGAAGGCTTCTTTCCCCTTCCTTTCAGACTTTCCCTGAAACTCCACTTGCCCGTCCATTTTCTTTGACCACAAACAGACGTGGGTGCTGGGCTGCTCTCTGGCAATCTTTCCCCATCTTGCCAGTAATAGCAGTCAGCTAACCTGTCATTCTTAAAGGACGAAGTCCAAGCCCCTCCTATTTTGACGACACAAAATGCCCTTGGCCTTTTATCTCCTCCAGCTTTCCAGCTCATTTTTTAAAAAGTAACTAAGGTCCATACTTTATTCCGATTTCCTTGAGTTTTTACCTAATGTCCCTTTTCTATTCCAGGATCCCACCCAGGATCCCACATGACACTTAGTCATCATGTCTCTGTAGTCTCCTCTTGGCTGGGATGGTCTCTCTGACTTTGTATGGTTTTGATGACCTTGGCAGTTTTGAGGAATACTGGTAGGGTATTTTGTAGAACGTGTCCCCACTTGGACTTGGCTGATCTTTCCTTCTCACGATTACACCGAGGTGACGTGTTTTGGGGAGGGAAAGTGCCACTGTCATCACAAACACCGAGGGTGCAGCATCCCAGCGTGATTTGCCACTATGGCTGCTGACCTTGATCATCTAGCCAACGTGGTGTTTGTCAGGCTCTCCCTACCAGCAAGCTACGCTCTCTTCCTCCTTTTCCCCTGCTGTCCTTGGTGGGACAAAGTCACTAGGCACAGCCTGCAACCAAAGCAGGAGGGGACGTAAGCTCCCTCTCCTGCAGGGTGGGGGGTCGACATAAATTATTTGGAATTCTTCTGCGCAGGAGATGGGTCACTTCTCTGCCATGTATTTATTCATCCAATCAGTTATTAACATCGGTCAAAACTCGAATGTTTACTTTGTAGTCTGAGTCCAGTACAATGTTATTTATTTTGTCGTTCTTTGGCCACTGGCCTTAGGGGAGCTTTCAGGTTGGCTCTGCGTCTCTTTGACACGCCCCATGTCCTTTTATTTGTTTTCTGGGCGCTTCCTTATTTCTTGGCCTGATGATATGCTCCATTCTTATCTTGTAAATTTGCTGCCCCAGCCCTAGAATCAGCCATTTCTGCAAGGGGCCCCTGGTTCTTTTTACTGTAGGATGTTATCAGGAAACAAGATCTGGGGACTAGGTGTAAATTTTATTTAGCTTAATCTTAATTTGAATAGCTACACATGGCTAATGGCTACCACACTGCATGACGGGGCTCTAGATCTTAATCGCCATCATCCTAAACATCGAAATCCTGGACTCTGCTGGTTGTCAGGGGTTGGGGATGGGGGAAATGGGGAGATGTTGGTCAAAGGATACAAACTTCCAGTTAGAAGACTAACAAGTTTGGGGACCTGAGGTACATCATGAGGACTGTCAGTAATAATACTGTGTCATATACTTGAATTTTGCTAAGAGAGTAAGTCTCATCACAAGAAAAAAATGGTAACTATGTGACAGGATGAAGGTGGTAGCAAATATTATAGTGGTAATGATTTTGCAATTTATAAATATATCAATTCAACACACTGTCCACTTGAAACTCACAGCAATGTGATCGGTCAGCTGCATCTCGGTATAGCTGGGGAAAACACCGGGCTCCCTGACCCATGTGGATCTCATCTCTTTGGAAAGTGTGTTAGTTTTATTACTGATGAAGAGTTAACTTACCCGATAATGAAGCAGGAAACGGCAGTCCCCAAGAAAGCATAAGCCAGAATAGACCCAAGATTTCTGAAAAAGTGTCTCTGAATAAAACAAGAGGCAGGAATCACATTGTGAGTTTTGATACTGAGCATAAGAAACACAACAAAAGTCTCTTAAAAGTGAAATTTTACTTATGGCTTCCACTGTAACAAGTAATAACTGAAGTTACTCTAGAATAATGCTATTGAGCTATAAACATTGTGCTTTTAAAATATCCCTGGTCCTATTAATCACTGAGTAAGCACGCAAGGGCTTAGTAAATTTCAGAGAAAACCACTGTGATTATATTAAGTTACACTGAGACAGAGAGAAAGTGTGTGTGTGTGTGTGTGTGTGTGTGTGTAAGTAGACCATTTTCATAGATCTAACCCAAACTATTTTACTCTTTTACTCTAGTGATTCAGCTAGTTGCTTTCAGGTCTGGTGAACCTTAGAAGATCATTACAGATAGGAGTTTGAAACTGATAAAGTATGAAAGTGATGCCTAAGGGGCTTTCTGCTTAATTCAGTGTCAGAAAACTGTGTCCTCTAAGTATCTGGTCTCAAGGCATCTTAAGTGTCTCCTGATATTCTTTTGGATTAATCTGTGGAGCCTGGGAAAGAGGGCCAATAGAGATGGAAATGGAGAAATGAAAAATAGTTTAAGATAGGCAATTTTATAAGTTTATATATATAAGTATATAATTGTAGCTACTTATACCAATATAAGATTTAGCAATCATTCAGAAAGAGATGGCAAAATTACAATCCTCTCAATGCTTCTGTACATCCACTGGTTACCTTAATACACACACACACACACACACACACACACACACACACACACGGATTTACTTCTCATAAAGTCATTAGGCTTGTGGGATATTGTGATGGGGAAAATCCCTGTTGCTGGGACCCTAAGCCACGGTTCTTACTCCTTAAGGCACAGGCTGTTTTATTTCGCCAATCAGAACCATTTAACAAAACCAGACAAACAAAACCCCCAAAACATCCTAATTTGATGGGGGCCAGGAATACTTTATTTAAAAATTTTAAGAGGCGAGACGCCTGGGTGGCTCAGTCAGTTAAGTGTCTGCCTTCAGCTCAGGTCATGATGCCAGGGTCCCGGAATCAAGCCCTGCATTGGGCTCCCTGCTCAGCATGGAGCCTGCTTCTCCCTCTCCCACTCCTGCCTGCTTATGTTCCCTCTCTCTCTGTGCCTCTGTCAAATAAATAAATAAAATCTTAAAAAAAATAAATAATTTTAAAAGGCAAAAGAGTCCCAGTGTGCCTGCTGACCGACCTCAGGGAAAGACAGGGTCTAGGAAGAACTTAGCCTGGTCACCAGGAAGTGTGACCACACGGAGTGCTGTGGGTGTCCTCTGGCCTGTATTCTAAGCAGATGATATGGGGCCTTGACTTCAGTCTTCCCCAGTGCTTGGCTCTCCCTGCTGCCGTGAAGAAGGTGCCAAGGAATGCCTAGTGCCCCTAAGCCGCCTGCTCAGAAGAGAACTGTTCAAGGGCTTGCCACACCGCCAGTCACCAAGTGAGGGTGCTGCCTGTGTATATTATGGACACGTTATGTTTGCCTTTTAAGTCAGTCACTATCCCCAGTCTTTTACTTTAAGTGAATGTATTTATCCACCCATGTTTTGAAAAAACTGGATTTCAAAAAAAAAAAAAAAAGAATCAACAACTGTGAGCGTAATTGCCTTTAAAAACCCCATCAAGGGCTTAAATCGGGGAGGGCTAGGGATCCATCAAGACAGAGACCTGAGACCAAGGAAACTCATGACGTATCCAGGGACAGATCTGAATGCCAGAATTGCTTTCCCTTGCTGCCCAGCTCTAGTTTAGGTGAACCATCTCGATGGGTGGTTTGAGTCCATTAAGTGAATTCATATTCATATTTGCCAAAACAAAAAATCAGGAATATAAGAGCTGCAGATTCTCCTCCTGGAAGGTTGGTTCTCAGGGAATGTGGGCTGCCGAAGATCTGGTAGTGTTTGTGGGGGCCCAGGGACGAAGGGGGTTCGGACTAGAGCCTGATGGAGCCTTTATTATCCCTGTGTATTCGGTGAGGAGGCCCTGGTCCCCGGTGCCGTGCTCGAGGGCATCTCCATTTTAGGACGTGCTGGATTTGGTCCCTGGGGTGGGTGTGGGAGCAAGGGGCAATGCAAATTGCACCCTTTGGTGCCCTTGTGCAAGCTCCTGGGCTGGAAGGACCTGGGCATGAGGGAGGTCCAGGACCCACCTGGAGAGGATAGCACACGTGTTAGTGGAAAGATGGTCTGTGCTCCAGACTGTTTGCAGGTAGAGCTGAACCTGAGCCCTAGTCCGCGGGCTTGCGGAGAATCTGGATCTTGTGGGTGGTCGAAAGGTGTAGATGCAGGGAGTGGGGGGCAGGATCAGGTGCGCACACAGCTCCCAGGCCTGCCGGGGGCAGGACTGGCCAGGAGACTGCAGGTGCAGGGTAGGTGAGGGTGCACCTCTAGCAGGACCAGCATCATTGGGAGGCCTTCCCGGCTGCAATATGGTTGTGTGGGGGAGCTGAGTGGACCCAGTGTGCAAGGTGGGTGCAAGTGTTGGTTACACATGGAGCATGCCGCTTTTAGCGTTCATGGTCTGTGTACAGCGAGTCCCCATGCTCAGGTCCAGAGGGTCCTACTGGAGAGTGAAGCAGACAGCCTGTGCACAGACACCAGACCTCCAGCCCCTCCACGCGGCCGCCATGTCACATGTGTGTCTTTGCCTGGGCTGGCCCGCACTGAGAGGAGGGCTCGGCGTCAGTGCGTACGTCTGAGAAGCTGACTCCACACTGCCCAGTGACTCTCCCATGGTCTTGTTCATCTCAGAGATTGTTCCAGGGCACATGTGAGGGTGATTTCCATCACAAATTTATTTGAAAATTAACAAGTGAAAATATTTTAAATGGGCAACGATAGATATTTGAATGATTTGTGATAATGAACTAGAGCCTTTGAAACTGTTATCTTAAATGTGTATTTGTTGATATACAAAGATACCTTTGACCCATATAAATAAAAGCACTTACACACACAAACACAAATTAGGAATATAAATCTGCCAGTCCAAATACACCCATAACATATTCTAAAATGACACACACACATAAGACACATACACACATAATTACCCATCGCCGTTCATATTTGTTGATAGGAACTGGAATTTTACGCCTTGGCAAGAAGGTAGACCCTGTCACTTATTTGTGTATTACTACACCTAGTGCTTGACTCTCTGCTTCACAGTGTACGAAGTACTTTCACACAGAGAAGCCCATCCAATTGTCACAGCTACTCCATCACGAAGGTGCTCGGGGGACCACTGCGCATGAGAGGCATCTAAGGCTCGAAGGTGCGGTGTGAGGCACCTGGAGTCACACATCCACCAAATGGCAGCACCAGACCTGGAAAGCGGGTCTTTCCTGGGAATTACACTCACTGCACCAGCCACCCTTCTCGACTCCTACCACATCCTTTTTGGGAAGAAAGAACAGCACTTCCCAGTCCTAGTCCTGAGTGCTAGTGGAATCCTAGGTCTTTCATCTTTTTTTTTTTTTTAAGATTTCATTCATTTATTTGACAGAGAGAGAGAGGTCACAAGTAGGCAGAGAGGCAGGCAGAGAGAGAGGGGGAAGCAGGCTCTCCACTGAGCAGAGAGCCCGATGCGGGGCTCGATCCCAGGACCTTGAGATCATGACCCGAGCCGAAGGCAGAGGCTTAACCCGCTAAGCCACCCAGGCGCCCCTCTTTCATCTTCTTTTTAACTGGCCAAACATGTGCGGCTTCCATGGTCATGACTGCCCTACTTTTCCTTCTCCATTTCAGGATGGCAAAAAGAGACAAAGGAGATGGCATAGCCCTGACAAAGTCTTCAAGAATACGAGCCCAAGACAGATCAGGATGAGAAGGTGTACCACTCTAAGACTTGTATTTCTACTCCTCCCATTCCTCACTGGCGAATGTTACCATGAGACACAGAGACAGAGAGACTGAGAAAGAGAGACCGAGAGAGAGTTTGGTGGGAGAAGGTCACAAGACATGAAGGCTTCTATAGGTGAATTCTTTCCCTGACAATGGGCCCTGGAAGCAAACGGAGCGGTAGCACAAAATCGAAGCCGATTCCAATGATATTTTTTCAAGTTTGGAAAAAGAAAAAAAGAAAAAAAGGTCGTGTCCATATGACAACTACACATGCGTAGGTCAAAGGGTCTGAATGTATCCGTTTCCATACCCACAGCGAAGTGCTGGAATGGTTATTATGCACTTAAATGACGGCAGCCTTAATTACAGATGGCAAAACCCTGTAAGAACCACTATTTCAGTGCCACTATAAGGACTATTTAAAAAGGAAAGAGACTGAACTAAGAGCAGATAGCCCAAAAGACTGGCATTTCAAAAACAACTAAATTGGTAACTGGCAAAGCCTGTTATTTGTTTTTCTTCTGGGAAAATAAGGCTGACACAGGGAAGGCTCTGCTGAACCTGAAGTATTTCTCATCCCTTAAAATGGCTTTCACAACCAGTGATTTGGTTTCATTTTAAAGCAACTATGACCTTGATGATACATTAAGATTAGTTATTTAAGATACCAAATTATTCATCACCCATTCACTCTGATACAGAGTTCCCAAATTCTTCACTTACATAGAGGATAACATTACTTAAAACCATAAAATCACTTCCTGTCTGTCACGTGTCAATCACTGCCATACAGATTTACACATTTCCAGAACCCCACAGAGCGGTCAGAAAAAGGATACACCCTTTGGTCCAGAAAACCTAAATCTGGAGGGAGAGTAGGATACAGAGGGATAGCCTTTTTTTTTTTTAACTTTCTATTTTGGAGTAATTACAGATTCACAGAAATTGCAAAGATAGTACGGAGGGGTCCCGTGTACCTTCACCAGGTTTCCTCTACCAGTTAGACCTCATATAGCCATAGTACAAGATCAAAACCAGGAAACCGACATTGGGACAGAGTGTGTGAATGGTTCTGTGTTCTTTCATTATATACGTAGCTTCATGGACCCACCATTTGTTCTCCATCCCTGTACTTTGGTCCTGCCTAGAACACTATATAAATGAAATCATACAGTACGTGACCTTCTGAGGTGAGATTTTTTTTTTGTCCCTCAGCCTAACGCCTTTGAGGTATGGCCATGTGTTTCACCGTGCACCTACGGCACGACATTATGGTTGTTTCCGGACTGGGGCGATTATGAATTAAATTGCTCTGAGCAATGAAGTATGGGCTTCTGGGTGAATGTGAGTTTTCATTCCTCTGGGAAGAAATCCTCAGGAAAAAAAACATGGGGTCGTGTGGTAGTTTCAACTTCAGTTTTGCAAGAAACCATGAAACTGCTTTCCAGAGTGGCCACGCCAGTTTACATTCCTACCGGCGACGTAGGAGCGCTCCTGATTTTAAAACAGATGAATCATGGATGATGAGACAACTATAGTCTCTGAGTGGGTGCAGAACACAGTAATAAGCAATGTGGGAGGAGGAAAAACTAGAAAATTATGTAGGTACGTTAACACAGAGATTCCCGTGCTTTAAGAAATACTGGCAAAAATCCCTTACCTTCTTTAGACTGTAGCCAGCATGGAAAATTATGGGAGGCAGAAGGATGTTGAAAAAGACCTCTGGATCAAACGTTACCTGAAAGTTTAAAAAGAAAAAAAGTCAAGGGTAGGGGGCTGTCTGGATGGCTGAGTTGGTACAGCATCTGACTCTTGATCTCAGGATCCTGAGTTCAGGCCCGGTGTTGGGCATGGAGCCTGCTTTAAAAAAAGAGAAAGGGAGAAAAGTCAATTTCTAGTTTAATACCAGTTGGTGCAGGGCAGCTGGGTGGCTCAGTGGATTAAGCGTCTGCCTTCAGCTCAGGTCATGATCTCAAGGTCCTGGGATCAAGCCCCGCATCAGGCTCTCGGCTCAGCGGGGAGCCTGCTTCCCCCTCTCTCTCAGCCTGCCTCTCTGCCTACTTGTGATCTCTCTCTGTCAAGTAAATAAATAAAATCTTTAAAAAAAGATACCAGTTGGTGGTATAATATCTGCTTAATATTTGAAGCCAATGGCTAAAAGTTTGAATGTTCGAAGCAGAAAAGATAAATGTGAGAGATGGCGGACTCGTCACAAGAGCGATGCCACAGCTGCCCCTGTGGAAGGCCATGTTCTTCTCCACACAGCACTCCGACTCCTATTTAGAAGGAACAGTTCAGTGCAAGTGTGAGGACTCACAGAAAGCTTCCCGCCAATGCTTTTTAAATAAGAAATAAAAACACCTTGATTTTTATCAAGCTTTTATGAAGGTTCAAATGCAATAAAAGACACTGTTATGATTGGTTAATTTTCTGGACCCTCCCAAACAATGGCTTTTGACACCATTCTATTGAATTTAAGTCTCTTTTGAGTGATCAGCCTTTTAGGAGACCTGATGTGGCCTGGATCAGGGTTGCCAACAATGCTAGTGGCTTTCTCAACATCACCATGAAAATTCAGCAGCTTAAGGGGACTAAAATTACTTTGTAGGCTTGATACCCAGAAATCACTCTGAAACTATTAAAGAGCAATATCTTATCACATCCAGAAAAGAATTAAGGAGTCTATATTTCCCTCAAACTTTCTAAATAATTTGTTTATGTTGGTAGATTGATTGGCTTTTACTGAAATTAATTTCAAAACTTCACTCTAATTATTAAAAGTCAAGTTAGGGGGTGCCTGGGTGGCTCAGTCGGTTAAATGTCTGACTCTTGATTTTGGCTCAGGTCATTATCTCAGGGTTATGAGAGGGAGCCCTGTGGGGGACTTCACGCTGGCATGGAGCCTGCTTAAGATGTTCTCTCTCCCTTTCCCTCTGCCCCTCCCCACACTGCTCTCAGTCTCTTAAAAAAAAAAAAAAGTCAGCATTTCTCTTCAGAAACTGGAAATGTTAACTGAGAAACCATTGGGAGAAATGGTTCTCACAAATTTCGTTTTATTCCATCTTCTTGCTGAAGACAGGGGTAGTGTTAAAAATGGGGACTGTCACAATGAGAAGGGGCTTTGGACAATACCCAGTATGAGGATGCTGGGGCCACAGTCACATGGGACCAGCACGAGAGTTTCCTGCCAGCTACTCCAGTACTGTGCAGCAAGCCGCCTCAGCATCTCTCTTTTCCCCTCAGCTAACAACAATCGTCTCAGCCTTGTATGCTCTCCCACCTTTGATTTGTGCAGCCAAAGTTTAAACAGAATGGATGTGAATCAACGTTTTCCTAAAGGTAACAGGAGCGAAAGTCAACATCACCTTCTATTATGATCTAAAAGATGGAAATGGGTTGGGTTCTTTTCCCTTTTCTCCCCCATCCTATCCACCACAGACTCAAACTGCCATTTCAAAACAGCCATGAGCATGGTGATTACACTGAGTATCTTTCTCGGTGGCATTTAATTTCACAGATGTTTATGAAAATCCCAGGCATTCTTATGAGGGGTTGAGGGCAAAGAGTTCGCTAGGACTGCCTTTAAGGACACAGACAAGATGGACATGTTTAATGCTCCAGGTTGAGAATAATTTTCTTAAGGATTAGGGTAGATCCTAAAAACAATAAGAATTTAATTTGTGGAGCACAGGCCACATCCTGCCTTTGACTGCAAGCCTTTAGACACATTAGCCTTGTTCTTTACGAAAGAGGCTCCCTAAGGCCTGGATTGCCCAGTGCTTAGACAGAAGTCTCCCTGCTGATAAGCCTGGGTCTATACAGTTAGAGAGTATATGTGGATAAATACAGATATCTTGCTTCTCTTGGAAATCACCTTAGTGAAGAGATATATGATCCTTTTGTTGTGTATTCTAGCTACTCTCAACATCAAATGAGAAACAGTTACTGGACTCAAATTCTAAGACAACAAGGTATTCCCCTCCAAAGATTCATTAAGCCTTTGGCATCACTCATCCATGAGAATGGGCACTAAATAAATATTTGTAGAATATGGCAAAAGAAGCAGGAAGAACTAAGACTTACAATTGGGAACACTGAATAAATGAGCTTAAAGTGAAACCGATCTTTTTAAAATTTTAATTGATTTATTTGAGAGAGGGAAAGACTAATAGAGCAGGAATGGCGGAAGAGGCAGAGGGAGAGGGAAAAGCAGACTCCCCACTGAGAAGGGAGCCCGATGCAGGACTCAATCCCAGGACCCTAGGATCACGACCTGAGCCAAAGGCAGATGCTTAACTGACTGAGCCACTCAGGTGCCCAGAGTGAAACCCATCTTATTTTAGGAAAGAAACAACCCCATCCTTAAACCATAGCAAGAGACATAGTAAAGGAGAGATGGGGGTGGAGAGACAGGCTGAGTGGTGATGTACAAACCCCATTACATAACATGGCAGGCCACCTCAGCTCCTGATCCTAACAAGGCTCACAGGCTCAAGTTTCCATCTGGTTCTTTCTTCTCATCATCATAGCCCCAAAACTTCCTAGCAAAACTGGGAGCCAGGAACGTTTACCCATGCTCCAGGAGTTTGAAAGGATTTCTCTCCATGAGGCCCACATGGAATCAGAAAGTCAAAAACCATGTCAGGACCCCAGTGGCTGAGTGCGTCCCAGCTCACCTTCCTCAGCATGTCATTTTGCTCCACACTGTTGATCTTGCCAGGGCTGATTTCTCCTTTCAGGGTGTATTCAAAGAACTTTCCGCTGACGTTCACTAATAAGGTGCTGAAGGCCCTGTCTTCCTGAGTACAGCTGAGTGACTTGTCATGACCACTGGTGGCAGGGGTGCCGTACCTCAAGATCACCCCAACGATGAGCCCTGAAACAATGCAGGGAAAAAAAAAACCACCATCAGGCCTACGGAATGACAGAAAGAGAACATAATGACACAGTCGATTTGCAACAAGTAAGAAATGCAAAGGTCATCTTAGAGCCCAGGCATGAAGTGTGTATTTTAGGAGCAGCTGCACACTCCCTCCAAAGGGTTAACATCGTCCAGCGCGAGTCCCTCCTGCACCAGGAGGATGAGGCTGGACAGCACCTTTCCTGGTTATTACGGCACTGAGTATTTTCTCCAAGAGAGTGTGTCTCTCGTTTCTCTCGTTTCTCGGGCTTCTGCTGGAGGAAGATGGAATGATAAGAAGCAAAGCCTTTCTTGCCAAGGACAGTACAAAGCAGAACTGCCAAGCTTTGATCTGTACCACCAACAGCCCTCAGGCCAGGCCTGTGGCCATCTGCCAGCAAGGACCAGGCCACAGGAATTTCTCGCTCCTAAAAATGCAACTTGCTTTTTGCCATACACCAGAGGAAGGAGTGGCAGGGGGGAGACAGAAAGAAAAGAAATGCTTTTGTTTAGGTCATTTCAACTACTGGGTGTCATGGAGGACGTAATTCTGTCTCTCAGGGAGCTCCACACTACAGTGCAAATTTTTATGATCCCAATCTGAGGACTGTAGAGCTGTCTTCTTGGAGCTGTGGGTTAGGATACAGCTAACATAATGAGCTACAAGTCTTGAGGTCTCATTCCGTTCATAGGTGGGGTTTCCCATTGGGGGAAAAAAAACCCAGCAAACCTGTGGATAAGCATGGGATTCCACAGCAAAGGAGTATGTCTCCCTTGGTCCTGAACAGGAGTCCCACATGCTGCAGTAAAAGTGAGTGATATGTGAAGAAAACAAATTGCCATGAGACACTTTCTATGGTTCTCTTAGGAAGAAGATTTCTGACTTCTATCTTCTGTTGTTTGCTAGTGGTATTAAAAGACAGAATGGTAAACATGCTCCCCATCTCGTTTTGCCACTAATGGAGGAAGTTCCATGAGAAAAAGAAAGTTCTATATTTACTATATTCTGTGCATAATGTTCTATAATCTCTCTTATCACCAAGACATATGAGAACTCACAAGACATTGTAGAAGAACAAACAATATGTGAAATCTGGAAAAACAGATTTTTTTAAAAAAAGGTTTTATTTATTTATTTGAGATAGAGCGCAAGCTTGAGGGGTGGGCAGAGGGAGAGGGAAAAGCAGGCTCTCAGCTGAGCGGGGAGCCTGATATGGGGCTCGATCTCAGGATGCTGGGATCATGACCTGAGCCGAAGGCAGATGCTTAACAGACTGAGTCACCCAGGCGCCCCTAGAAAAATACAGTTCTTTAAGCCAAACTCTTTGTCAGTACTGCATTATTATTATCATCATTTAAAAAAAGATTTTATTTATTTATTTGACAGAGAGACAGAGAGAGAGAGATCACAAGTAGGCAGAGAGGCAGGCGGTGGGGGGGGAGGAGGTCCCCCTTTGAGCATACAGCCCGATGTGGGGCTCAATCCCAAGATCCTGAGATCATGACCTGGGCAGAAGGCAGAGGCTTAACCCACTGAGCCACCCAGGTGCCCCTATTATCATCATTATTATTAAAGATCTGTATTAATACTTGCAGCTTGCTGACCTTTGTGAAAAAATCAAATTATAAAAGTTTATTACAAATTAAAAACAAGGTTCTTAATAGTTTCAACCAGATATAAAACAGTTTCAAAACCTTTAAAGGTATAGGAGGAAAGGCCAGCCTTTAAAGAAAAATATGTTGGTCACTACCACAAAAAAAAAAAAAAATGTTGTCTTCAGGGAACAAATAACAAAAACCCCATAATGCAGATCGTTCTGGTCACCAGGTCACAGGGCAAGCACTTGAGGCCTTCAGCAGCAATCTTTGTTTCAGGTCTTCCTGCTGCCATTTCATACTCATTTCTTCTTTCTTGTTGGGTGACTAACCGGGATGACATGGGAGATGGCAAGCCAGCACTTAGTCTCCCCTGCTCAGCCTCTGAATGGACTTCCCAGCTGCAGTCTCTCGGCCAGCTTGCAGGGCAGGGTTTCCTGGGTGTCTGTGCTGCAAACCGGAGGTGGGGAGGTCCCTACACTGAAGTGGCTGCTGGCCGTGGGTCCCTTCTTGATGTTTCCTGCTCCCCTTCACGGCTGTCCTAGAGAATCGCAGTCTCTAACCCTGAGGGATCCTGTGCGTCCCCGTCTACCCTGTTCTCCTGTACCCTGGTTCTCAACGCCCTTCTCGCTTCTCCCTATACAGGAGGCCTGGAAGACTCTGGTCAACACTCAGAGGGTCTCTGTATGGCGTAAGGTGTGTGCGGCTGGGCCTGGCATCCTGTTCCTTTCTCCCCATTCTCTATATTTGCTGCCTCCACACCCTTTTCTCCATCAAGAACATCGAACTCCATGGTTTCTTCACCCTCTGCGCCGGGAAGATACTTCCTGGGGCTTCTTCATCTTTATGGCAGTCTTGTGTACAAGTATGCATCCCTTCATGTCATTCCTGCGGATGAAACCAGACCTGTTTCTGATACTGAAACATTTTACCGTTCTTGACACTTTTGTCACAACGACCTTTTTGTCCCTGCTGGTGGGCCCTCACTCCCTCCATCCTGCCCACAGAGCCACGTTGGGTGGTGGCACGGCTGCTCAGGGTCACAACGCTGGGGCTGGTGCCCGGGGCCGGCTGTGGCAGCTGCGGCTCCTCGCTGGGGATGACGGTGATGAGGTCGCCAGAGTGCGGCTCTGCTCAAGGTTCTCTGGGTTGCTTTCCACTCCACAGGGAGCTCCTATCGGTTTTTGTTGTTGTTGTTGTTGTTTCTTTACTCCCTGGTCAGGCAGTGATTTTCTGAGCAAGTTTTACAGGACAAGAGACGATTCCATGGCCCTTCAACACTCATCATAACACAGAGTCTGAAGGCTACCCGTTACACAATTTAACTGCAGTGTCTTCATCAGGAAACCAAAGCAAATCATTTACAGCAGACTGTCCTCCTCCCAGATCAATGGCTGTTTCCCATAACTCACTGTTTCTTCACGGGTTAGCCTCATTATTGATGCAGGTAACTAGAAGATAAGCCATGCTAGCCCAGGGCCTTCACGATGGCTGCTACTCTAATGAAAGAGGAGGCGTGATACTGTCATTTACAATAGGAAATGTATATTTGGCCTCTGTCCCAATTTCCTGATACACAGCTTCTACAGCCCTTGGAGGAGAGATAAGTGTCTTTTTGTATGCTAATAAGATGACTGGTGGCTGGGGGCTCCTGGACTGCCCTTAGGATGGGAGTCGGTTGCCAAAGTAACAACCTTATGATTACAGAGTTGAAAAACTAAAGCCTAAGCCAAAACTCCAGGGAGCGGAGGGGGCAGGCGGTAGAGTTAATCACTAATGGCCAATGATTTAATTCACCATGCTGAAGTAACGGGAGTCTCCATAAAAATCCGCAAAGTACGCGGGCTCAGAGAGCTTCCCGCGTGGTGAAGGTGTGGAGGCGCGGGGAGGGTGGTGCACCCACACCGGCCCGGAAGCTCTGCACTCCCTCCTTCATGCCTTGCCCTAGGCATCTCTTCCATCTGGCTGTTCCTGAGTTATATCCATTTATAATAAGCCTGCAATAAAATAAGTAAACTACTTTCCTGAGTTCTTTGAACCATACTACAAATGACTGAACCTGAGGAGGGTGTCATGGGAACCTCTGATGTGTAGCTGGTCGGCCAGAAGCACAGGTAACCACCTGGGACTTGTGATTGACATCTGAAGTTGGGTGGGGGGGCTCTTGTGGGACTGAGCCCTTACCCTGTGGGAGCTGATGCCATCTCCAGGTAGTGTGAGAATTGAGTTGAATCATAGGCCACTCAGTGACTACCCACCTGAGAGCTGGAGAACTGCTTGGTGTGGGAAAATCCCCACACATCTGGTTACAGAAGTGTGGGGTGTGAGTACTGTGTAAAGGGAAAACGAGTTTTTTTTTTCCTTATAGGAGTTTTGTATTTGCAGACAAATTCCTCAATTATAGGAAATGCCCTTGCAGTCTCTCCCAGTAACCATCACTATCGTACTAGGAGTGCTATTAACTGACGAATATTGTTTGTATAGACAGATAAAACGTTTCCCTCCCTATCTGGGCCCAATGCGCCCATTTTAAAGATGGGAGACAGTGAAGGTGATGTGCTGCTCCCTTGTGGGAAAACGTGGCAACATAAAACACCACAGCAAAGACAACAAGGACAACAATGAAGACAACAACAAGGACAACACCATCCTGATGGTTTGACCAAAATGATACCAAGCAACAGGATACACTGCTAACTCAAGGTAGACTTTGAGTTACTTCTCAAGCATCTTAGACTCATATTTATTATCACTGTAGTTCACGGCACAAAGGAACAGAGTCATCGCTATGATATTAAGTTCATGTTTACTGTCTTCCACTTCAAAAAAGAATAAGATATTAGGACTGCAGAGGCGCATTTTGGTAAGAAAAGGATAAAGGTGTAGAAGAAACATGAATGGCATATTTTCATCTGCTAGATCTGGAAGACATCCTCTGATAGGGAACTGTAAAAAGGTCCTAGTTAGCACAGCAAAGGAAACAGTTAACAAAACCAAAAGACAACTGACAGAATGGGAGAAGATATTTGCAAACAACATATCAGATAAAGGGCTAGTGTCCAAAATCTATAAAGAGCTTAGCAAACTCAACACCCAAAGAACAAATAATCCAATCAAGAAATGGGCAGAGGAAATGAACAGACATTTCTGCAAAGAAGACATCCAGATGGCCAACAGACACATGAAAAAATGCTCCACATCTCTCGGCATCAGGGAAATACAAATCAAAACCACAATGAGATACCACCTCACACCAGTCAGAATGGCTAAAATTAACAAGTCAGGAAATGACAGATGCTGGCGAGGATGTGGAGAAAGGGGAACCCTCCTACACTGCTGGTGGGAATGCAAGCTGGTGCAGCCACTCTGGAAAACAGTGTGGATGTTCCTCAAAAAACTGAACATAGAGCTACCCTAGGACCCAGCGATGCACTGCTGGGTATATATCCTAAAGATACAAACATGGTGCTCCGAAAGGGCACGTGCACCCGAATGTTTATGGCAGCAATGTCCGCAATAGCCAAACTATGGAAAGAACCTAGATGTCCAACAACAGATGAATGAATATAGAAGATGGGGTATATATATACAATGGAATACTATGCAGCCATCAAAAGAAATGAAATCTTGCCATTTGCGATGACGTGGATAGAACTAGAGGGTATTATGCTTAGCGAAGTGAGTCAGTCAGATAAAGACAACTATCATATGATCTCCCTGATATGAGGAAGTGGAGATGCAACACGGGGGTTTGGGGGGTAGGAAAAGAAAAAATGAAAGAGGATGGGATTGGGAGGGAGACAAACCATAAAAGACTCAATCTCAAAAAACGGACTGAGGGTTGCTGGGGGGAGTGGGGACGGGAGAGGGTGGTGGGAATATGGACATTGGGGAGGGTATGTGCTATGATGAGTGCTGTGAAATGTGTAAACCTAGCGATTCACAGACCTGTACCCCTGGGGATAAAAACACATTATATGTTTATTTAAAAATTTTTTTAAAAAAGGTCCTAGTTACAAGGAATTAAAATATAACATTAAGTTTTTTTTAAAGCTCAAAAAAAGTCAGTATCCACAAAAAAAATGATGTAGATCAACAGAGGCATTAAAGATTTTACTGGATGAACACCATAGTATTCTGGATTACAAAGAGAAATGACGTATTATGTATGTGGCCCAGAAACGTAGCATGTAAGATGTCAGCTCCCAAAGAAAAACAATCACTGACTTCATAGGTATATGACAAATATCAGAGAAGAATGTGGTTTCAAATTTTTACAGAAAACAAAGATGGATAAAATTCCTTTGACATCTGACAGGGCTTAAAACAAGATGGCAGACTCCAAAGACGCAAAAACTAAAGACTTTTTCAGGAAAAAAAAAAACCTGAAGACCATTTACCCACTTCACAACTATATTAGCATATTGTGCTAATGGTGTACAGCTACAAACTTTTCTAATATTTTTATTGTATTTTTTAAAAGATTTTTTAAAAATTTATTTGACAGAGAGAGAGAGAGATCACAAGTAGGCAGAGAGGCAGGCAGAGAGAGGGAAGCAGGCTCCCTGCCGAGCAGAGAGCCTGATGTGGGGCTCGATCCCAGGACCCCGGGATCATGACCTGAGCCGAAGGCAGAGGCTCAACGCACTGAGCCACCCAGGTGCCCCGAACTTTTCTAATTTTTAAAAGGAAGACTGGGGGGCGCCTGGGTGGCTCAGTGGGTTGAAGCCTCTACCTTCGGCTCGGGTCATGGTCTCAGGGTCCTGGGATCGAGCCCCATGTTGGGCTCTCTGCTCAGCGGGGAGCCTGCTTCCCTTCCTCTCTCTCTGCCTGCTTCTCTGCCTACTTGTGATCTCTGTCTGTCAAATAAATAAATAAAAATCTTTTAAAAAAATAAATAAAAGAAGACTGGGGTGCCTGGGTGGCTCAGTGGGTTAAGCCTCTGCCTTCAGCTCAGGTCATGATCTCGGGGTCCTGGGATCGAGCCCCACATTGGGCTCTCTGCACGGCGGGGAGCCTGCTTCCCCCCCCCCCCCGCCTGCCTCTCTGCCTACTTGTGATCTCTCTGTCAAATAAATAAATAAAATCTTTTAAAAAAAGGAAGACTAACTCCCCACCCCCAACATACAGCAGATATACGTGCCCATCCAAAAACTGGTGGTATGAGGAAGGAATTTAATTTTGGACAAAGTGTGGTTCAAAAACCCCCTGTGGCCATTAAAGAAACTAGGCCCCATGAGTCAGGTGCCAGTTCCTGCTTTTGTGACTGAAGCTGTTGGGAGGACAGTTGAACAAGTTGACGCTCGGCTAGCTGTAATTCTAGACCGCCATCCACCTGCTGTAATATTTAGATGTCTCTATTAATAAGCCTTTGTTAAGGAGTTGGGGAACAGGTACATGGATGCACTGTTCTCTAAGGAGGTCTCACTTCCACTGTGTGAGCAGTTGGGAGTAGATGATCACCAGTTCAGTCTGGCTACCACTGTGGGCTTGTTTAGAGCACACGGGGGTTGTTCTGAGCTCGAAAGCTTCATCTGAAATTCTGAGAAAAGAAAGCACCTTGTTCCACACCCAGTTACACAGTGTATGAAGAAAGTGAATATAATTTTGAAACATTTCCATTTGTAATCACTTCCTCCTTCCTACTCTGAGCCCCAGGCAACTACTGATCTACTTCCTGCCTCTATAGATTTGCCTTTTCTGGACATTCCCTATAAATGGAATCATAACATATGCAGTCTTTTGTGTCTGGCTTCTTTCATTAAGTGTAATGTTTACAAGGTTCATCTGTGTGGGAAGTAGCAGTACTTCACTACTTTTGACTCCTGAATAGTATTCCACTGTATGAATAAACCATATTTTGCTTATCCATTCACCAAATAAGCATTTGGGTTGTTTCCACTTTTTTGCTATTATGAATAATGCTGCTCTGGATATTTGCATACAAGTTTCCACAGAGATACGTTTTCATTTCTCTAGGGTAGATACGTAGGAGTGGAACTTCCGGGTCATATGGTAAATCTGTGTTTATTATTTTTTATTTTTTATGTTTATTATTTTTAAAACTGCCAAATTTTTTTCCCACTTGGGAAACTGTATACCTTGAGATTCACCCAAGTAGTGAATTAACACTCCTTCTGACTGCTGACTCGTACTCCACTGTATGAATATACAAGAGTTTCTTTATCCATTCACCTGCTGAGGGACAGCTGGCTTGTTTCCAGCTTTTGGCTAGCACAGGTTAAGCTGCTTTGAACATCCATGAACAAGGTTTTACGTGAATGGACTTTCATTTCTTTAGAGTGAATAACCAGAGCGGGGATGTTCAGCCACAGAGCAAGTGTGTGTTTATTAGAATCTGCCAAACCATTTCTCAGAGTTACTATGCCATTTTGTGACAACCCCTTCCCCTCAAGCAGTGAGTGAGAGTTCCATTTGCTCCACAGCTGATAACTCTTGCTAATACACCAGAAAATCTGTGACTCACCAAATAGCCAGCTTGGGAGTAATGCTACCCTGATAGAGGATGACTTTGATGAAAGAAAAAAACTGAGTCCATAGCTCATTAAGACACAAGTTCTGTCTTGTCCTGACCAGTGTATGAGACACTAAAATAGTGAAAATCAAGCCCATCAGTCAAGAGTTTGACCTCCAATCCAATGCCCCTCTTCTCCAGAAGGTGACATTCCAGAGAAATTTGACTGAGACCAAGATGGAACACATTTTTGTGATTCAAAACCACCATCAATTATAAGTAGTTTCCCAAATATGGAATGTCACAGTTAGGAATAAAAAAAAAGAAAATGATTTTAGGTCTTAGATATCTGCTTAACAAAACCAGATATGGGAAAAATCATTGTATTGTCCCATGAAGCTCCTGGGTAAGCCACCCCAAAACCTTCCCATCCTTGCTGTGCCATATAGCACTTCTCCACATGTGACCATATACCATATACCCTTCTGACAATCTTTATAAAATGAAGATCCTCATTCTAGTGTAGAATGAAAGAGTAGAAGAGCCTTTCAGTGAAATCTAGGACCAGGGAGACAGACTTAGGCTCCATGGCTGAACTTTCAACTAGAGGAGTCCAACATGGTACCCAAGTGTAGGATGATTACACTTGCCTCATTCTAGGTGGGGCCTATACTGGCTCAACATTTCCAGGGCTGGAGGGATTCTTTCTGCCTGATCTAGGGTTACAGTCTCAGGAATCCCATTATTGCCACACCCCTAACCCACACTCTCCAAGCTCTGCCACTAATCAATGAGACATTTTGACCTGGTTCCTTTGTCTCCCAATTGGTTCAAAATTTTGGTAGGGAATAGAGTATCACTAATTAAACCCCTGGAACAACAACAGTATAGATGACGACCCATATTCTTAAACACATTTTCTTCAAAATGCTTTTAAAATGAAATCCATAGATACGTCTGAGTGGAAGATAATGGGAAGCCAGCAGATTCATGGATTAGGTCTAAGGACCTTTCAAATTACAGTATTGTTTTTCTGTTTTAGGTCAGGTGTATGATTTATTTGTTTCTGCTTCATACTCTGCCATTTTCCAAAATCAAGGACAGTACCTCTGGCTAAGTCATCACTCAACATATTTTAATTGCTGTTTTGTGTATTTCCCCTTCAATTAAACACATTAATCAAATTCAAGTCAACTGCCAAAGGCCTACAAAGGTTACTACAGTGGACTGTCACCCGTTTTCCTGACCCGTTTGCTGCTCTTTAAAGGCTGAGCCAACTTTCAGATGAACACCAGCTACTCTTTAACATAAACTCATCAATCTTTCCTCTGAGCTTCTGCCTGGAATTCTCTCCCCACGCTGTCTTTCCTAATCATCCTCACAGGGTTAAGCCCTACTTAACCTTCAAGTCACAATATAGTTGTCACTTCTTCCAGGCAGGGAAGCCCTTCCTGATACCTCAGGACTGAACTGGATTCTCCACAATCAGGGCTGCCCTCATAGAATTCCACATGAAAGATGCTCCCTGAAATTGTTCAGTGCACAACCTACACAACCGTATGTGACTGCCCTGCTCACCAGGCATTTCCAGAACATAGTCTCTCATAGTGACCATGTTGTCAGAGCGATGACTGCACTGCACTGTGAAGTTGTTTTAACTACCCCCCCATATCCCCAGGGCTAATTCTCACAAGGGCAAGGCTCAGTGAGCACTCATTAGCCATTCCTGCAACTGACCCACCACAGCCACACAATAAATGACAGTAGACTAGGGGGACATTAGACAGTAGTCACCTGTTAACAAAGAATTACCTTATGTGAATTATAGGAAAAGATACTTAGTTCTGAACCTCAAGAAAGCAACTACTTATTTTCAATCTCTTACCTGCCATAAAATCCAAGGGTACTCACATTTATTAGCCTTTAGAATTTGGCACAAATTAATGAATACAATTCAAGTACTCTCACAGGTTAAAAAAAAAAACTTCCAATGGTTTTTATGAGGCATATTATAGAATCTATGTTCCTAGAGGCCCTGAAGTTAAGGAATATTGCAAATAAATGAACGCACTAAGCACAGTTATCTTTGAGAGCCATGAAACTGGAGTACACAACAGCAACTACGTTTGCTGCTCTAGTGACTGCAGTAACTGAGGGATGGCTGAGTCTTAAACTGAAATAAATGCAAATATACAGACACATGCAAGTGAGAAGGTAGGGGTTTGATAAATGAACAGAACCATACTCACCAAAGTTTTAACTGATGAAGGTATATTTTTGCAAATTAAAGAAAACAAAACCTATTTAAGAATTCACCTGAATTCAAAGACTATTAACCAAAATAAATTATCTGCTATGGGCTGAACTGTGTTCTCTCAAACTTCCTATGTTGAAGCCCTAACCACCCCCGCCCCCAACCACGGGACTGAAATTTGGAGGAAAGGCCGTTGAGAAGGAAATAGAGGTTAAGTGAGGTTATAAGGGGGGCCATCATCTGATAGGATGGGTGGCCTTATAAGAAGAGGAAGAGATACCTGCTCCATCTTCCCATGCATACATGCACAGAGGAAAGGCCACATGAGGACATGGCAAGAAGGTGGCCGTCTGTGAGCCAGGAAGAGAGGCCTCACCAGAACTCAGCTATGCTGGTACCCTGATCTTAGACTTACAGCCTTCAGAACTATGAGAAATAAATTTCTCTTAAGCCACCCTGTCGGTGGTATTTTGTTAATAGTGGCCCCTAGCTGACTAATACACTATCTTTCTGAGAAATCACAGGGGGCTTCTCTAGACTACGAATAATAGCCTTGCAGCTAACTCACACCTGACCTCACAACTAGGAAGCCTTTCTTTTACAGATGAGAAGTTAAGGTCCCACTGCTCTAACACAGGGTCCTTAACCACCACTCCACAGATGGTTTCTGTCTGTCTTCCCTTTTCCTATACCACCATCATGATGGCTCTTCTTAATCTTCCAAAGGAGACTTTCACCATATTGCCCTCCCAGCATGAACTCAGACTTCTGTAGAAAGTATTTTTGGGGCATCTGGGTGGCTCAGATGGTTGAGCGTCTCCCTTCGGCTCAGGTCATGATCTCCAGGTTCTGGGATCAAGCCCCAAGTCGGGCTGTCGGTTCAGTGGGGAGTCTGCTTCTCCCTCTCCCTCTGCCTCTACCCCCTACTTGTGCTCTCTCTCTCCTCTCTCAAGTGAATAAATAAAATCTTTTTTAAAAAAAAGTATTTTCCGGGGTGCCTGGGTGGCTCAGAGGGTTAAGCCTCTGCCTTCGGCTCAGGTCATAGTCACGGGGTCCTGGGATCGAGCCCCACATTGGGCTCTCTGCTCAGCAGGGAGCCTGCTTCCTCCTCTCTCTCTGCCTGCCTGCTTATGATCTCTCTCTCTCTGTCAAATAAATAAATAAAAAATCTTTAAAAAAACGAAAAGTATTTTCCTAGGGCACTAGCCGAGAAACTACCATACCTCTGTTCTCTCTGATCAGAACTGATGGAGCCAGACAAAAGATTAATTTTCATTAATGCTTTTAAAACAGTACCTACTCGGGAAAATGCTGAAATGTATTGTGTTTAGAAATTTAATCAGAGGCACACAATACATAATTTTTTAACTCAGATGATTGATACAATTCAAAAAAGGAAGGACAAAGATTTAAATTTAAAGTGATGACCTATACTAGTAAGTGAACTAGAGTAAGACTACAAAAAACTTTATTATGAAATATATCAGACACTCAAAAATACAAGCATAGTACCTATAAGGGATAAAGAGTAAATATAATTGGGAAAGAATACACATGGGGGTTCAAAGGTACTGGTAATTTTTGTTTCTTAAGCTGGACAGTAAATAAAGTGTTTATTCCACTTTTTCAGTTTTATACACTATTTTGTGTATTTAATATACTTCACAAGATTTTATCAGGGTAAGAGTGGTCTACCAGACCTCTAGGGGGCATCACTGAGTTTAATCAACAGCGCCTTACCAAAAGAGCTAAGCACCATTTATATTCTTCCCAATCAAGATCTGAAGTTGTCCTCATCATCCCACCCTTTGGAAACTACTACCCTGAATGCGGCATTTATTCTTCCCTTAGAGTGTAATTGTGGATCTATGTTGTTTCATTCTGTATGTCTTCGAATTATGTGTGATGTGGATTATTCGGTGACTTGCTTTTATCACCCCAGAATGCGCTTATGAGAGCCATCCACGTTCACATGAGGCTCTGGTCATCGTGTGTCACCGCGGTGTCACGTTTGAGCATGTGGGTGTTGTTTCCTTCCGCTTTGCTGTACCACTGTCAGGATAATTGCTTCAGATCCATCTGTCTGGTTTGCCAGTTCTCTCTTTGGCTCTTTACCCTGTCCACTGAGTCTGCAATGTCAATGACTGGTTTTCGCTTCTTGAAATTCTATTTGGTTCTTTTACAAATACGCTAGACTTTTTGTTTGCTAACAGAATCTGAACAAAGAGGTGAATATGTTCAGGACTGTCAGCTCTGCACTCTGGGAGTACTGCTCACTTATTCCAATCAGCTTCACGAGATGGATAACAGCACATTGTTATAAGAGGCCTAATGCCTCTTCCAAAGGGTACTGGCTAAATACATTGTGGTCCCTTCACATAATGGAGTCTGTAGCCATTATCCTAAAAAGAAGGCAGCAGTGCTATATCCAATGCATTAAGTTAAAAAAAAAAAAAGCAAGGTGTAGAATGAGTTGTATAGCATGCTACCTTTCACATGGGAAATGAAAAAGAAAATCTATCTCAGATTTGTAAATGTAGCAAAATTCCCTAAAAGGATAGACACATGAAGGTGTTAACACTGATATCTCTGAGGAGGGGAACTGAGTTAGCTAGGGATCAGAGGAAAGGTAGCATTTAATTTTCACTCTGGAGCTATTTGAATTTTCTACCATGTACAGTATATACATCTCCTATTAAAAATCAAAATGAGGGGTGCCTGAGTGGCTCAGTGGGTTAATCCTTTGCCTTTGGCTCAGGTCATGGTCTCAGGGTCCTGGGATCAAGCCCCACATGGGGCTCTCTGCTCAGCAGGGAGCCTGCTTCCCCCTTTCTCTCTGCCTGCTTATGATCTCTCTCTCTGTGTCAAATAAGTAAAATAAAATCTTTTAAAAAAATCAAAATGATAGGGGTTCCTGGGTGGCTCAGTCGTTAAGCGTCTGCCTTCAGCTCAGGTCATGATCCCAGAGTCCTGGGATCAAGCCCCACATTGGGCTTCCTGCTTGGTGGGAAGCCTGCTTCTCCTTCTCCCACCCCCCACTGCTTGTATTCCCTCTGTTGCTGTGTCTGTCAAATAAATAAAATCTTAAAAGAAATCAAAATGATAGCTAATACTGAAGTAAGGCAGGCCATTTCCGACCTCTCTGCTCTTGACACATGCTGTCCACACTACTAGGCCTGTCTCCCAGTTCCCACCGTGCCCTCACCTGTGCACCTGGCCAGTTCCCATTCACCTGTGGGACTCATCTGGAACTGCACCAGCTTTGACGCACAGTTAGCCACTTTCCTCTGGGCTGCTGGTGCCTACCTAAGTGTTACTGCATGTCTGTCCTCCCCACGAGACTGCAAGCTCCACTGAACCCAGCACGATGTCTAGAACATGGTCATCATTCAAGACATGTTTGCTGAAAGAATGAGATCATGAAAATAAAAAACTATAACCTGATGACAAATGCAATGAATAGATTATACACGTACAGAAGCATCAGTTCCCCAAACTGTGAATGTAATGCCCTTTACCCCCTGCACCTTATGTCTAAGTTTCGGCAGGCAGCAAAGCATCATCTGCAAAGATGACTTTTGTATTTTTGTTGCAATTCCTTGAGTCATGAAATTGGTGTCTGGGAAGTATCCAAAGTCAATAACCAGAGTCAACATTAATGACACATCAAGAAACACTTCACACCATATTCCCAGCAAAATCTTTTAGGTGCTTATGAGAACAGAATAAAATGTAATTACTCCCTGGTTTAAGTTCGACCCAGCTCAAGACTATACCATATTTAATGGCCTACTTGATAAAATTATTTTAAAACAAAACACACAGTGGAAAAGCTGTAATAGAAAATCTGGGGGTGCCTGGCTGGCTCAGTCAGAGGAGCATGCAACTCTTAACCTCAGGGTCATGACTTCAAGCCCCAGGTTGGGTGTAGAGTTTAAGTAAGGAAGTAAATTTTTTTTAAAAAAGAAAATCTGTTGTTGGCCCTTCTAAGAGTTGGTACTGAACAGGTGTATGCTGCCTTCCAGGAGGAGAGGGTGAGCCACTACCGACACCACACCCACTCCCACCAGCCTGGGAACACGTAACTAATGATAAAGCCAGTCCAGCTGGGATAAGCACCATAAGACAGAGGCATCAATGGGTGACATAGTAGGGAACAGGATGAATCATTCTTTTGGGTGAAAAAGTAGTTGAGGAAAACTTCATAGAAAAGGTGACTTCTCAGGTGGGCCTTCCAGGATGAGTCAGACTTTCGCAGGTGAAAGAAGAGAGAGGTATATTTCAGAGAAAGCCCTCAGCATGATGTGGGGAAGGGAACATTAACCAGAGCAGCATGGCCAAAGCATAGACCACACTGAGAGAAAGAGGAAGGACCGAGACCAAGTGTTAAGGAGTGAGATTGGCTCAAAGAAGATGGAGAAGCTTCTCTGGAAGCCAGGCTCCCGAGTGCAGACTTTATCCCACAGGAAGCAGAGGCCAGAGACTTCAGGGCTAAGAAGGGGCCTGCAGCAGAAGGGTGGAAAATGAACTGCAGGAGAGAGGCTACAAATACGAGAATGTTCTCAAGCTTTCCTAAAAGTGTCATGCCTCTCGGGAGGGCGGGAGGAACATAAAAATCATTCCTCCAACTAAGAGAAGCCCTACATTATCTCATATTCCTCCACCTCTTTGTTTTGTTCAAGGGTTATTTATTGTTTGGGTTCACACAAATAGGACCGAGAATGCTCTGGGAAGTTACCCATCCAAAACTACAGATTAAGACAGATAAATGAGACATAGAGACATAATAACCAAATACAGTTGTAGGGACTTTAGCTGCATCTTAAATCAAACTAAAAACAAATAAACTGGGGAAATGTGAACTCACTGGACAGATACAAAATTACTATCATTTTTGAGGGATAATAAAGTATTGTGGTTTTTTTAAATTTAATTTTTCAGTGATCTATAATTCAGTGATCTATACTTAATTGTTTATGCACCACACCCAGTGCTCTATGCAATACGTGCCCTCCATAATACCCACCACCAGGCTCACCCAGCCCCCCTACCCCCCTCCCCTCCAAAACCCTCAGTTTGTTTTTCAGAGTCCACAGTCTCTCGTGGTTCATCTCCCCCTCCAATTTCGCCCAACTCCCTTCGTCTCTCCTTCTCCCAACGTCCTCCATGTTATTCCGTTTCAAAGAGCTGGAACAAACAATCCTAAAATTTGTATGGAACCAGAAGAGACCCCGAATTGCTAAGGAAATACTGTAAAAGAAAAATAAAACTAGGGGCATCACGTCACCTGATTTCAAGCTTTACAACAAAGCTGTGATCACCAAGACAGCATGGTGTTGGCACAAAAACAGACACATAGACCAGTGAAACAGAGTAGAGAGCCCAGATATGGACCCTCAACTCTATAGTCAAATAATCTTCAACAAAGCAGGAAAAAATATACAGTGGAAAAAAGACAGTCTCTTCAATAAATGGTGCTGGGAAAATTGGACAGCTATATGTAGAATGAAACTCGACCATTCTCTTACACCATACTCAAGATCAACTTGAAATGGATAAAAGACCTCAGTGTGAGGCAGGAATCCATCAGAATCCTAGAGGAGAACATAGGTAGTAATCTCTTCGATATCAGCTACAGCAACTTCTTTCAAGACATGTCTCCAAAGGCAAAGGAAACAAAAGCAAAAATGAACTTTTGGGACTTCATCAAGATCAAAAGCGTCTGCACAGCAAAGGAAACACTCAACAAAACAAAGAGGCAACCCATGGAATGGGAGAAGATATTCCCAAATGACACTACAGACAAAGGGCTGATATTCAAGATCTATAAAGAACTTCTCAAACTCAACGCACACAGAACAGATAATCACATCAACAAAAAGGCAGAAGACATGAACAGACACTTCTCCAAAGAAGACATACAAATGGCTATCAGACACATGAAACAATGTTCATCATCACTAGCCATCAGGGAGTTTCAAATCAAAACCACATTGAGATACCACCTTACACCAGTTAGAACGGCCAAAATTAATAAGACAGTAAACAACGTGTGTTGGAGAGGATGTGGAGAAAGGGAACCATCTTACACTGTTGGTGGGAATGCAAACTGATACAGCCACTTTGGAGAACAGTGTGGAGATTCCTTAAGAAATTAAAAATAGAGCTTCCCTATGACCCTACAATTGCACTGCTGGGTATTTACCCCAAAGATACAGATGTAGTGAAAAGAAGGGCCATCTGTACCCCAATGTTCATAGCAGCAATGGCCACAGTCGCCAAACTGTGGAAAGAACCAAGATGCCCCTCAACAGACGAATGGATAAAGAAGATGTAGCTGTATATTTTTTAAAGATTCTTTATCTTGGGGCACCTGGGTGGCTCAGTCAGTTGAGCGTCTGACTCTTGGTTTCAGCTCAGGTCATGATCTCATGAATCATGAGATGGAGCTGCACGCTGGGCTCCATGCTCAGCGGGGAGCCTGCTTGAAGAGTCTCTCCCTCTGCCCCCCACCACTCTCTCTCATTCTCAAATAAATAAAATCTTAGAAAAAGATTATCTTATAGAAATAAATACTGAAATATTTACAAATAAAAGTTGGGATTTTGTGCCAGTGCTGTGGAGAGGAGTAGCTGTGGGGAGTATGGATTAATAAACAAGATTGACCAGAAGCTGCTAATTAATGAAACTGGATAATGGGTACATGGGTTGTGGTTTATCATACTTTTGTGTGTGGGTTGTTTTTTTTTTTTTCACACCACGAAGCAATTCTCTGACACTAGCTACATGTCCTACATTTCAGTTCAGTTCTGATATGATCTACCTGGATATGGCATCAGATCCCACTGGTTATGGACTCATTCCCACAAGACCGCCTCCCTTCCCCCCACCCAGCCCACTTCAGATGCCAATCACAAGCCCAGGTTGTCACTTAATGTTTCTAACCAACCAGATGTAGATCAGAACTACAGAGCAGAGGTCCCTATAACCCTCCCCTTGGGTTCAGTTAATTTGCTAGAGCAGCTCACAGAACTCAGAGAAACTTCTTACTCACTAGATCACCAGTTTATTATAAAAGGATAGGACTCTGAACAGTCGGACGGAAGAAATACATAGGGCAGTGTGGGTAAGGGTCTAGGAGCTTCCAGACTCTCTCCAAGTGAGCCATTCTTCCTATATCTCCTCTCCAAGTGGGCCACTCTCCCTCCATCTCCATGTGTTCACAGCCCAGAAGCTCTCTGAGCCCCAGCCTTTTAGATTTCTATGAAGGCTTCATTACATAGGCACACTTGATTAAATTTGGCCTTTGGTGACTGATTCAACCTCCTGCCCCTCTTTCCCTCTCCCCCTCCCCTGAGGTCAGGGGGTGGGACCTAAGTTCCAGCCCTCTAATCACAAGGTCAGTTCCCTGACAACCAGCCCTCAAACCCAGGTGCTCTCCTAAAGTCCCCTGATTAACATAAGCTGGGGTGTGATTGGAAGGGATTTGTTAGGAAAGGTCCAAATACCTTTACAGCTCCTTCCACTTAGGAAATCCCAAGGCTTTCAGGGGCTCTGTGCCAGAAATGAACAGCAAATATGTATTTATTACAAATCACAATACCATAATAGTATTGTCCCAACTTCCATGTATTTGACATTTTCCATAATAAACAATTTTTCGGTAAAAGACTTTATCCGCCCAACATGAAGATTTAGAGTAGGGATTCCGGCAACTGTAGGTCCAGCGCGATCTTCCCATCCCCACTCTGGAAACTTAGCTCCAAATGTCCCCAACACCCCTCACTCCACTGGTGCAAGAGGTAATTGTCAATCCTCCCTGTGAGCACCGTTCCTCTCCCCATCCCTGTCCCTGGGAAAGCTGTCTCCCTGTGAGTCAGCCCCACGTCAGTCGCCCACAGGCAGACACTGAGGTCTGCACAGTGGCAAACATTCTTCTCACATGGGTTGTTTTTCTCTTTTTTAGAGAGCCTCCTAGGCCTTCTCCGTGGCCACCTCATGCTCCTTGGTGAGCCACCACAAAACCACTGGGAGGCCAGTAACTCTAAAATAAACCTCTCTGCCCAGCTTAACTGTCTTCCAGTGGCTCCTCG
This sequence comes from Martes martes, assembly GCF_963455335.1. Classification (NCBI taxonomy): domain Eukaryota; kingdom Metazoa; phylum Chordata; class Mammalia; order Carnivora; family Mustelidae; genus Martes; species Martes martes. The sequence continues at coordinate 39,199,603 of NC_137897.1, forward strand.
CCATCTAGGCAACAAAAGCCTCTACTCCTTGGCAAGGCACAATCTGTTGATCTCTTTGTGTCCCTTCAAAAAGGTCTTGAGGTTTTCCTGATACCATCTTAGTGCTTTCAGTTCTCACAAAGGACATAAACCTCATTTTGGAGCTGATTATCTGACTAGCGAGGGGCACAGCTGCCCCCCAGCCCCATCACAGCAGGGGTTCTCCTGAGGCAGGGAGGCCAGGCAGCCCCTCCTGGAAAGCCAGGGTCAACATTCATCCGGCACCTTCTCAGCTCTGCCTTCCTGCCAAGGCCTCCCTGACTGTCCCCAAAGGGGATGGGACCCGCTGCTCCAATAGTCACAGCAGCTGGCTGACTAGATGGGCAAGATGTGGCCACAAAACAGAAGTTTTCTCTGTGAGATGAAATGACTCAAGGCTCAAACTCAAGCCCAGTCAGCAGGCCTCCTTTATGCCCGAGTGACAGCTCCTGAGCAGAGGAATCCAAACAGACACAAACCATAAGAGGAGAATTTAAGTCACACAAAAAAGACCTAATCTGTGGTAAGAATAACAAAGGGACAGGAATCACCTTTACTGAAGGCACTTGAAAGTGCTTAGCCAAATACAAGTGGGGAGTTTGGAGAATAAGCCAGCCACCGGAAAGCCGAGCCCAGCACCTTTTTCCAGCACCATCAACTACCTTGTCTGTTTCTTCCCTTCCAAGAGCAGCTCAGTCACTCAGTCCCAAACTACAGCTTTTGCTTACAGAGAGACAAAAAATGTCATTCTGGCCTCGAGGCATCACTGCTGAGTAACACTGAGTAAGGCTGAGCAGAACACAGAAATCTAGGATGGCTGATAGTAATCAGCTTAAGGACAATACACCAGGCTGGCACCTCAGCAGGTTACATGTTCAACAAATATTTATTGAGGAGTTTACCACATGCCAGGCCCTGGGAATACAGCAATCAACATGAATGAAAAAAGTCCTGCCCTCATAGGGCTTAGATTCTAGTAGGGCCAAGAATGCTTTAAGCTTACATTGTAAAGATTGTATTTTTCTTTAAGTAATCTCTGCACCCAGTACGGGGCTCAAACTTACAACCCCGAGATTAAGAGTCTCATGCTCCACTGACTGAGCAGGCCAGGCGCCCCTGAACTTACATTCTAGTAGGGGAAAGAATGTTTTCAAAGCAAGGTAAATAAATTAACTAGTGAGGAAAATAAAAGAGGGGAGGAGCACAGCTAGTGTCGTGGGAGGTCCTGGGATAGAACAGTGGTGCACTATCATAGAGCAAGAAAAGATAAAAGGTCAAGTAAAAGAAAAGGTAACAAATGTTCAAAAATATAGCTAGCCATCTTCTCAAACTCTTGCCACTACATTCCCTGCCACTTACTTTTTTCCATTTTTTAAAAAGATTTTTATTTATTTGACAGAGATCACAAGTAGGCATAGAGGCAGGCAGAGAGTAGGGGGGGAGGCAGGCTCCCTGACAAGCAGAGAGCCTGATGTGGGGCTTGACACCAGGTCTCCAGGATCATGACCTGAGCCGAAGGCAGAGGCTTAACCCACTGAGCCACCCAGGCACCCATCCATGTTTTTTTAAAAGGTTTTATTTATTTACTTTTGAGAGAGAGAGAGAGCGCGCGCGCATGAGCTTGGGGTGGGGGCAGAGGGAGAAGAAGCAGACTCTTCACTTAGCAGAGAGCCTGACGCAGGGCTCTATCCCAGGACCCTGAGATCATGACCCGAGCCGAAAGCAGATGCTTAACCAACTGAGCCACCCAGGTGCCACATTTTCCCCCACATTTTTAAAAACAAAATGCCCACATCTACTTAAACCAACAAAAAATAGTGTTCAGCTCATCTTGCCAAATATATATTGAGAGCGGGCTCTATGTATAAGACTATGTAAAGTGCTAAAAGGAATACACCAGAAATAGTGCACAGTGATTCCTGTCCTGAGAGCCTATGATCCAGCTGAAGATGAGCTGTGCAAACAAAAAAGCATCGTGTAGACAATCCACCAAGCATTCCTCTAGTTACAGTACAGTAGTGGACATTCACATTCTCAGGGGAATCATTGGACAGTCAAATATTGCGTGAGCAAGGAGGTTCCAAGTTGGTTGCTATTGACAGGACAGTGTAACAGAAAGGAAAAGTCTGCGGCAAAATACACTATGAAGAATAAGGCAGCAGAATATAGTGAATAAAAAGCTATAAATGACACAAAAGGGTAAAAACAAGTAAAAGAAAACACCAAGGCTTTGAGCTGAGGTGGCTGGTAAAGTATGGACAGCATTTACAGGAAGTGAGAACATCCAGTGGAAAAGCCGGGGCTACAAACGGAAGGTGCTGGGGCGCCTGGGTGCTGCAGTGGATTGAGTGTCTAACTCTTGGTTTCGGCTCGGGTTGCGATCTCAGGGTCCCAGGATCGAGCCCCATGTCGGGCTCTGCACTTAGCATGAAGTCTGCTTGAGAGTCTCTCTCTCTGGCCTTCCCCCTGCTCTTGTGCGTGCATGCATTGTCTCTCTCTCAAATAAATAAGTAAATAAAAATCTTAAACAAAAAACCCAGAAGGTGCTAACTCTGCCATCACATACACTGATTTCAGAGTATGGCACATTCGAGAGGAAATGGCCCAAATGATGAGAACATTTGCCTCCAAGGAAGAAAATGGGATAAATTTCTATCCAAGGACAGAGGCCTCTTTTCAGTTGTCTCTTCTTGGAACTTTTGCATTTTGTACTACGATACCTATTATCTTATCAAAAATACATTTAAATAAATTATGAGTTTCAGGACTGTGTTACAGAAATTCCAGTCAAGACTAAATACAAACACCTGCAAGCCAGCTATGTAAAGAAGGTATCTGAAGCCACGGACGAGAGGGCAAAAGAAACTTACCAGATCAAGGGACTGGATTTTGGGTAACTCTACGCTTAGGCAAACAGAATGAAAGCCGGAACAGCTGAGTCAACAAAAGACCCTCCTATGTGCCAGGAAGAAACTCATCCAAAAATACCACCAAAAGCATCATGGAATGCACCTGTAATGAGGGTAGGGGCAGAAGTGAGGGTCCCCAAGATTTTAAGTTAAGAGAATGAAGGTTTTCCTCAGATAGCCAGCGAAAGTGCAGGATGGCAGATGGGACAGGTAAATTATGGGAATAAGCCAGGAGATGAGCAGTTCGTGAGCCTCGAAAGGCCTGGGAATCCCCAAACCGCAAAGTGGCCGAGTTGGAATGCACCTTCGATTCATCTGGGGAGAACCCAGTGCACTGTGTGGTATCCACTTTGGAAAAATACTGTGAAAAGAAGAAGAAAAGCAGATCTCCAAAGGTCGGATGGTAAGATGACCCATATGACCACTGGCTGACAGTTGTGTGGGGGGAAGGGACAAGGCTGTCCCCACGAAGGAGATGGAACCATTGGCCTTTTCCAGTCTAGATACAAGCACATCACAGCCAATTGCTTCTGTCCTTACTCTGTCCTCTAAGTCACCTTCTGACAGCTTGAGGTCTACATAGAGGAGTCTGCTGCTTGTCTACACAGAGAAAACAGTCTACTTTGTCCGAATGCTGCACTCTGGTTAGGTTCAGATTCTCTGAGCCTGATGAACTTGAGCTTGGCCCTGAGAGACAGAGTCACTCAGGCTGTTGACAGTGTTGGCTTCTGAGCAGATGACATCATTGTCTAGAGTGTGGGCCAAGGTACATGCTACCTGTGTGGGCTCTTGTAGCCTGCCAGCCTTCTGGCAACATCTGTGCCACAGGCCTTAACAGAAAACTGCAAAAGCAACCATTTTCCCAATTCTGTCTCGCGGCTCACTCTTGTGATGACAACCATGGCTGTGTCCTCGGTGTCTGTTTGACGGGGGAACCAGATAATACCAATATGTCCTCCAAATGCAGTCACTTACTTCAGACAGGGACCAAAGTCACTGTTAAAAGCCAGCAAGAAACAGCTTTGGCGTGAAAACTCACAAAAATCTCACACGTGCTGACATCTTCATTGATTGACTGTCCTGCTCAGACACAAATGACAGGGCAGGACACAGAGGAGAGAGAGGGAGGGAAAGCCGGCTGTAGTCTTGCTCTCCCTCATTCCATCCCCTCCCTCTGCCTCTGTGGCACCCACCACTCATGTCAGGCCAAGCCTTGCTAAAATATACATATCCACAAATACAGAATAGTCTTTTGCTTCTTTTAACTTCCAGAAATAGCATCACAGGCATGAGGAAAAAGGTTCAGCTGCTGGGACCCAGACCAGAATACCAGCGGCTTATCTGAGACAGGAGCCCATTTTTTTCTTTCATGTACAAGTCAGAGCAGAAGGGTTCCCGGGATGAGACGGTGACACCCCGGTCCTCCTACTCGATCGCCCCCAGGCGTGGCCCTCCTCATCAGACCCACATTGCAGGGAAAGCGAACTGAGAAGGTGACAAGGAAAGGCTCTCCCCTTCCCTTTACTGGGAGCGCCTCTACACTGTGCACACGACCCCCACTTACACCCCAGCCCGGTCAGGACCTGGTCACACGGTTGCATCTGACGGCAAGAGAGGCAAGAGAAGAAAAGTCTTCTTTCTGGGAAGACATTCCTCCTTCTAAAAGCCCACTCCCGTGGAAGAAATGGAAAGCAGATACTGCGGGACAAGTGGCCTTCTGTGCCACATTTCCTGGGTGGACTGGGCTGCCTCCCCTTTTTCTCCCCGGACTCAATGTTACGTTTTTGAGAGCTACCCACGTTCCAAACCTACGTGTATGCGTGTTCACTGCCGGTCAGGGGCGTGTTGTGCCTCTTGTAAGGGCTTCTAAGAGCAATTTCCTTTACAATTTAGCATCTTCATTCTCCGTGGGGTGTATGCATGTACGACATTTATTAAACGGGTCCCCTACCGTTAGACACCTGGGTCTTTTGAAGACACTCTATTTACAAAGTGGATGGCATCAGGAGCAACAGGTCAGCCCGTGAAATGCTAAGTTGTATGCATCATCAGTCTCAGGTACAGGCCAGTTGTTTGGCAAAGCCTTTCACGTCCCGTACAGCAAGCCAGTTAAAGGAGAAAGGGATAATGTTAGTGGAGAAAGAGGAATGAAATGTATGGTCCTCCTGGACTTTCTGTGATTGTATTAAAAGCATTACACAGCCTGTGCTGGGTTTCCTGACAACTGAAAGAAAGCCTTGGGTGCTGTTTGAGTCACATCATCTGATAGAAGGAAATAAACCAGTTGAGGGAAATCAATGTTTGCTTGATCCTCATTCTAAAACAAATTTGTCTCAAGGATCAATTAGCCCCCCCCCCCCAAAAAAAGAAAAGAAAAGAAGAAAAAAGGATAACAACGTCTTTAACAACCAGTATACAGAAAATGTCCAAGGCTTCTCCGGGAGGATGTTTTCCTTGGTTGACCCTTAATGAGTAGAGAACTTAATGTTAAAATATTTTCTTTAGAGGGTCAGGTTAGTGCCCGGGCTGACAATGGCATGGGATTCATGCCCAGAAGGAGACACCCAGGAAGATGTCAGGAAAGGCTGATTTTCTCCAGAGCCTGGTACCTTCCGGATGGTTCGGTACTTTTGGAGGCATTATTATTAGTGACTCTCGTTTTATTAGGGGATTTTCATCTCTTCTGTAGTTAACTGAAGGTTCCAAACCATTTTGGAGAAGTGAAAAGATACTGGTTATTTCTGTGGGTTTTTTTTTTTCATGGCTCTGAAATACCCAAACATAGTATCTTCATTTCATTTTTACTTGTATTTGGTAGTTGTTTTTTTTTTCCTAAACCACAATTACAATACACCACCCCAGTGTTGTCTGCTTCCTCCTACTACTCTAAGTAATTTGCCTCAAACAGAAAACGTATGTTTTAGTACGTTAAAATAATTTCAAATCAATTCATGCAGAATAAGAAATACTTATTGAGGGGCGCCTGGGTGGCTCAGTGGTTTAAGCCTCTGCCTTCGGCTCGGGTCATGATCCCAGCATCCTGGGATCGAGCCCCGCGTTGGGCTCTCTGCTCAGCAGGGAGCCTGCTTCCTCCCCTCTCTCTCTGCCTGCCTCTCTGCCTACTTGTGATCTGTCTTTCAAATAAATAATAATCTTTTTTAAAAAAAAGAAATACTTATTGAATATCCACTTTATTTGAAAGGTTTTATTTATAACATAATCTCTTAATTTTCACAACTTTATGAGGTAACTTTATTATACCGTACTTAACAGTTGAGAAAACAAGATCTTTAAGAGTAAATAACCTGCCTCGGCTCATATAGCTGATCTGGTCACAGAAACTATAGGATTCGAACTCATGTGCTTTAATTCCAAAGCAAGAGTTCTTTCTGCTATTTCCTGATGCCTCCCAGATGACAAGTGAACTATAAGATTTTGCTCAGCTTTATAAATAATATGTGTGTCTATTGCAGTGAACCCCTAAACCTTCCCTCAAAACATGCTACCCTCTGTAATCTGGCCATAATGAATGCATTCCCCCCCCCCACTTTATTTTCTAGTATGTTCTACAAGGACCTCCCCCCTCGATCTGACCTGCTAGGTTTCATCATTGTCTCCACACTTAAAAACCACACATCTGTTCAACAAATGAGTTTTCAGCTTTTACTATGTACCAAGCACTGTCCTAATCTTTGGGGCTATGTATCCGTGAACAAAACGAACAGAAATTCCTGCTCTCATGGAACTTCTTTATATTCTATTGGGAAGGGGGGAGGAGAAACAGAAGAAATGCAATAAGTAAATTACATAAGAAAAGAACACGGTAAATGCTATGGCAAAAAAAAAAGATATGGCAGAAAAAGTGTTAAGAAGAATAGCGTGGGGAGGAAAGTTGAGATTTTAGAAAGAACTGACAGAAACTCTAGAACAGGAAAACATGATCTTAGAATCTTATTTCATTTTCAAGTTCAACAGTAGACTAGATATAGTGGAAAAGAGAATTATAAAACTGGAAGGTAAGTTTGTTGAAGTAGAGATTCAGTCACCACGCAAATTAGTATTTGCATCCAGTATATATATTAGACATGTAGATGCATTTACACTACTTCTGTACTTTCACAAAATTTCTTTTCACTTGGATTAACTTCAATTCTCTAAAGCCCACCCAAGTTCCTTGTTCACATTGGTATCTCATTTCTCATATCTCATTTCTCCAATACTCTACATATTAAAATAATCATTCATTTTCATCACAGATTAGCCCAGATCTTACCTTATTCCACATCCCTAACTAGACTGCAAACTCCTTGAGAACTGGGTCTATAGATTTCTTTCATATTGTATTCCCATCCAAGTACTAACTAGGCCCGACCCTGCTTAGCTTCCGAGATCAGACGAGATCGGGCGCGTTCAGGGTGGTATGGCCGTAGACCATATTGTATTCCCACATGCAATAGCACAGTACCAGACATACAATAAACACCTGAATGCCCCAACCACTGCTAACTAGCTAATGAACTTTGGGCAAAATTGCTTGAGCCCTCCTGGACCTCAATTTTCCCTCCTGGCAGCCAAGGTTAAATGAGGTCTATTGGCAAAGCCAGAATTGACAGGTCTGCTTCAGTGAAATTAAATAGATGAATTCCTGCCTCAGTTCAAATCTCTGCTTCTCAGTTACTAGTTTGAGGACTATGGACAAATTACCTCTCATACCTTAATTTCTTCTCTTGTAAAGCAGGTGTGTTCATAAGAGTACTTGCCTTGTAACGCTGAGTTAATGTTTGTGGAAATATAAAAGTCATGGCTCAGAACCACTTACATCAAAAAAACATCAGAAGCTCTGAAATAAATGTGGACAATAGAGAACCAATGGGATCAAATGTCTAACGGTATTGAGCACATGTAAAATGCCCTATCAGAATAACTAGAAGTGCCTCCCACTATCTACGTTCTTCTCATCCTCTAATTAATCCTACCTGTCATCAAAAAAGTCAAGAAAAAAATTCCTTTACATTATCTGAAAATTACTGTCACTACAACAGTCTAATTGTGTACAGTTTAATTGAATATAATACTAAGTATGTCATGGACTAATGGTATTGGGGGGGTGATTGGGGCTTAACCACAGTACACATTATTTCCTGGTTCTCATTTTTGCCAAAGGATAAATTTCAAAGAGTCAAAAACAAGAGTCTCATAAAAATAGTGAACAGATGTCAAAGCTATTTACTGCTTAATTAGGAAACAAGCAGAATGGTAAAGCTGGTTCCAAGGAGGAAAGGAAAGACCAGTATATATGGTCAATGGAAGAAAGCATGCTAAAAAAAGATTGCTAAGTTAGATTTTAAAATACTGATTTCTGTGGTCTGAATGTTTGTGTCCCCCTACCCCAAATTCATATGTTGAAATCCTAATCCCCAAAGATGATATCATATGAAATGGGGCCTTTGGCAGGTGCTTCAGTCATGAGGGCAGAATCCATCACAAATTGGATTAGTATTTTATAAAAGAGGCTCTAGAGACACCCCAAGCCCCTTCCTCCACATAAGGATATTACAACAATGACAACACCAAACCAACTTGACAGGTTCGGTATATTTATAGCTAAACAGCTTTTTCTCTATAATGGTTCGAGGGCACTTAGTGCCTGGAAACGGTCACAATGTTGTTAATATCATGATCATTGATGTCAAAATATGAGTCCAGTGATAGAAGGTTTGGTTCCAGATTGAATCCAAATTTGTGAAGGTGCCATCACCCTTGGTTAGTTAAGAATGACAAAATGTCACATAGAGTGTATTTTTTAGTTTTGAGAAGTCTGTATATGTATGTTATTTATTCTTTTCTAGCAAAAAGCCCTCTAAAGCAGGCAGGGCACGTCTGAGCATTACTTTGTGAATCAAGCTGGTGAAATCTAGAGCTAGTCAGCGGTCTGCTCAAGTACAGGTAGGCAGGCAGACTTCAGCAGTGACTCCAAGCCAGCCCACACATGCACGGACCTGGCCAGCCACACAGCCTGCGGCTAACTGGTAGACCAAACAACGTACGTGTGCGTGTGTGTGTGTGTGTGAGTGTGAGAGAGAGAGAGAGAGAGAGAGAGAGAGAGACACCTTGGAGCACTCTGCCTTCCTATCACACCTGGTAAAGAGGTTTGTTTTTAGAGCACCTGAGCTTATCACCAGTGGAAATGATCCAAGAAAGGGCTCTCAGTTGCCTGCATTACTCAGCCACCAGATGCTGAGAGCCCTGTGATGACTAAGAAAGGATCCTGCTTGGAAAGACAAAAAGCTCTAACTCAGAGCAGGAGGTGCTAGTGTAGAGGCAGGTGCTATGAAAGCCTAGAGGGGAGGAAGTAATTACTTTGCCCAAATCTGCTCTGGAACTCCCCACTGACTCACCCTGAAAAACACTTGAAATACAGAGCTCTGAGGACCCTAAGCCTATGTGAAAGCACTAACTTCTGGTTCAAAATACCCAGCAGCAGCAGCAAACTGGAGAGCTAAATGATTTACACCCAAACAGGAAGGGATGACTCTGATAATCCACAAGCAAATAATTCCCAAGTGACTTTCAAATCCTATTTGAAACTATTTTGATAATCTAGTTTTTCAAAATTCATTTTTCCCTTTCTTTCTCTCTCTCTCTCTCTCTCTCTCACTCTCTCTCTGTTTTGTTTCTGATTCCAGTTTCTTGACGTTTTGGTAAAGGGAAAATCACCTTGTCCTAAAGTCAGTTGGCTTCCAGATAAAGCCAGAAGCGTATCAAAAGGACAAGGGCTGCCCAGGACAGAAACAAAACAAAAACCCTAGGCTTTGTTCTCATCCTGGACATTTGGTCACATGAGCTATGCAAAAACACATTGACCACAATAATTGCATTTTCCCAAAGAAATAATGAAGTAATTGGGAAGGGGGTGTCACATTCTTCAGTGCTGTGAACAGGAGCTATGTATAAAATAACTGCAGTCTATATTCCTGGAAAATGCTCGAATGGTTCTCCAAGTCCTATAAGATGGACACATATATTATTGATAAGAATTATACCAGGGGCCAAATGAGTATAAGTTCCATACAGTACCACAAAATCACTTTAGTATTTTTGTTAATTTTTAAAAAATTTTTAAAGTTTGTTAATTTAAATTTTTGTTAATTTAAATTTTGTTAATTTCTATTATGTTTGGGTAATAAAGATTCATTAAGAAAAGAATTGCTGTTCAAGGAAATCTAAGCAGTCCTCTTAAATATCCTAATAAATACTGATGTAGGGGCATCCCAAATTTTCACTCTCCTTAAAAACACACTTTGAATATCACTCCAGCTGATTAAAGTACAAACACAAATCCAGTTAAAACATCAATGAACATAGTAAGACAAAGGACAGAAGAAAAGCCTAATCAAAAAAGTTATCTGAGGGAAACCATAGAAAATAAGCTTAAAGCTTTGTGCATTTTTCTGACAGGAGCAAAATGGAAAACACGAGAATAAACATGCGTTTCCTATTCTAGCCTAAGTGTTGATAAATCAAAAAGTTATTTCGCTGCTCTAAGAAGATTCTGTCTCGGTTTTTGTAGAAACTGGGGAGAGGGGAGCCACGAAGGTCAACAATAGCTTTAAGAACATTTTTCTCAAAATGCAAAGGCATTCCACAAATAAGTAAACCTCAGAAAAAACTAAAGGCGTGATGTTCGTTTGGTTCTATACAAGCAATTCTGTGGATGGCATACTGGAGGGCAATATTACATGGTCCAATCTGTCACTTCCTGACGTTTTGGCTAAAATTACTTTTTGAAGACATAGTAAGTAATATATTCTCTAAGAATATTACTTTTGCAAATACCAGTATTTTCAGCTGCTTTTGACCTGAGCAAGATGAATGACTAACACGACTATGGTCATTACTGAGGACTTCAATAGCTGGTCATTTCAAAGCTCTACAAAGCTACAGTTTCCAGGTGTGTCAGTTGTAAAGCTATTTGCTACAAAAAAATCAATCAATCAATTTTGCCTGCTGAAGAGAGGTTCTAAAATCACAAACAAGACTTTTCTCAGAAAACAGCTCTGGTTCAAGCATTCCCATGATTACCTCATTCTAGCACAAAGGCTTGGCACCACCGAGTGGCACATCCTTTCCTTTCCCCGTCCTGCCAACCCTAGTGCTCTCCCTGCTCATCCCCAATCCAATTTACCATCTCTCCTCTGATTCAAGTCTCCTGCCTGAACTTTCCACAATAATTTCTTACCAGGTTTCCTAATCATCCATTCTCCAACAACTACCTGACTAATTTCTCTGACTCACATAAATAAGGCTAGTCGTGCCACAGCCCTGCTTAAAATTCTGACGTCACTGCCCATGGAAACATGGCGTCCAAGGACCAAAAAGACCTGGCATCTGCCCCTCTCTCCAATTTCACTTCCTACCACCATCTGAACCTCACACATAAACACTCATCATCTTAAACACTTCAGTGCTCCCTGTGCACACCTTACTATCATCCTGGCAACACTGTCATCCAAAACCTCCCTCACAGCACTGGCAGAGAATAGAAAAGAAAAATGAAGACAAAAGAGGAAAAGAGAAAAGAAGAGAACCTCATCTACTGGAGCACATCATTGAAATAAACCCAGGAATCTCTGAGATGATCTGGCAAAGCCAAAACCACCTATACGTTTAGACTGGCAAGTCTATACCCTGAATTCCCACAGCAAAATCTCTCCAAAAAAGTGGTAGAAAGCATCACATGAGTAGATAGATGGTGAAGGTGAACTCTCCTGGTACAAGGAAATCCAAACTTAAGAACAAATAGCCTGAACAAAGGACTTCAAATCACCATTCCCACAAGACTGATCACCTCTGGTCCAAATTCACACAATGATATTAAGAAAGGTTCAAGAATATATCTTCTGGCTGTATTGATGATCTCTGTGATCCTATCTGAAGACAGAGTTTGATTTAACTTTGAGTTGGTCTTACAAAATTCCAGGAAACAGTTTTTACTCTTAATAGAGTTTTAATAGAGTAATCTGCTTAGATTCAAGTGCTCCAATAGACAAGGCTCTTTCCATTTCTAAAATTAAGTCATTTAAAGAGAATTGCCAGAAAGAGACTTTACTGGTAATTCTCCAGAATGGCAGAGAACACACAAGGCGTGTTTCCACTTTACCACTCTAACCACCCAGAACAGTGGAATTTTCAAAGATGCAAAATGTCATGTTGTGCTGGATAGAAATCAGAGCTACAAGAGAAGAGACTGAGGGACAAGGGCACATCCATCAGCCTCTGGTTTCTCTGGCTTCCAAGCTAGAAGTAAATGATTCTCTTTTTTTAAAAGTCCCCCATTAAGCTTCTAAGACATAAATTAAGTTTGCTTCGAAATTCAATTTCCTGCAGAGTCATCTTCAGATGCTGCACGGTTTTAAGTGATTATAATTATCACAACACAGCTTGGCTTCCAAAGCAAAGGCCCAGGATTGAGAGAAGACCGTCTTCTCCACACCTCACCACCAGCCCACCAAAGACTATAGAGACTCTCATGCAACCAGTATTTGAGCAATCAGGAACAAGGCAATCAAGGGGCTTGCCTTTATGGATGTTATGATCTAGTAAAGGTAGGGAGGAGAAGAGACGATGATGTATTGCGACAAGTGCAGTTAGTGAAGGCAGTTGGTGACATTCACCAGTGAGAAGCATTTTTTTTTTCGACTTTGCTTCCCACATCCTCAGTCAATATATAACTTCATGGTTTAAACTATTAATTGTCCAAACACTAGGTTAAACATGGGTTTACATTCTAGTCTAGGAGTTGATAAACCAAAAATCTATTCTTTTAAAGATTTATTTATTTACTGAGAGAGAGAGCATGAGCAGGGGGAGGAGTCCAAGCAGACTCCCTACTGAGTGAGAAGCCCCATGTGGGGCTCAATCCCACAACTGAGGAGATCAGACCTGAGCTGAAACCAAGAGTCGGACACTTAACTGACTGTGCCACCCAGGTGCCCCCTAAAAATCTATTTTGATGATCCTGGGCTCTAAAAAAAATTTGCCTCTGGTTTTTCTTTTTTTTTTCAGAGGGGGTGGGGGGTAACTGCGTACCAGAGTAAACAGCTTTAATCGCACTTGGCCCCAAAATGCAAAGGTCTTCCCCTTGCATAGAAGTACTCTATGAATACGGGTTTTGAAACAACCATAAAGCCTTACCTTGGATTTTCATTATGTTTTAGAATTGTCACTGCTATAATGTTTAAACATCTGTTTAAACTCTCCTATTAAGGGAGAAATGCCTGTTTATGGTTTTTGTAAATGTAAAAGCAGTAATCTATGGCTTTTAAAGAAACACTTTGTTTCTGTGATGATGCTTGTTAATTCAGCTAATAGTCACTTCCAGAAAAATGGAGCACAGCGCAGAGCAATAGAGTTTCTCGTGCACAAGTGAGAACTGTTTCCTCCCCAAACCGTAGTTACTTAAATTTTTCTAAGATTAATTGTAAAAACTAAAATTCCACGCAGAAAACAAAAAGAGTTTTATCAACCCCATCTGTGACGCTTGGTTTAGGCATTACCCATAAAGAACCAGAGTACAGAAGACAGCAACCAGGTTAAGAGACAGGTGCTGATCCCAGTCTTCCCAGGCACACATTCCAATAAAGCCATGAAACATGACCAGAGGCAGATGATTCGAGGGCTCCAAAATTTTCCTGTGTGACAAAGTTTGTCCTTCTTTGTGCTTGCGGGCCACTGCAACAGTGGGGTTGTAAGTCACTAGATGTCACACCCAAGTTCTGTTGTGGGTTGCAAGCGGAGGGGTGGAGGGAACCTCCAGAAGATTGGTCCCTAGTAAGCAGGGTAAACTTCTATCATTTTCGGCCGCCGCATGGAAACAACGGGTACTCACAGCATGGGTCACAGAGTGGGACCTGCCATTGCTTCATTGGATACAAAGTAGGACAAAATACCAACAGCTCGATCAATGTATTTCAGCCGTCTCCACTCAGCCAGCAGTGCGAGCAAGCTGGTGCACTGGGATAAAACACCAGGCTGCTGACAACGTCGACCTAGAAACCAAATCGCTGCTTTGTAGCAGAGAATAAAAATCATGATGAGAAAGCTATTTTGATCCACCCATCCAGCAAAAGAAGGAAGAATAAGATACATAAATTGTGACCACACGTAACTGGGAACCTTCACATAAGAGGTAATATGATAATTCATGCATTGTAAGGCTCATCTTCAAAACGGAACAATTTGCTTTGCTATGAATAAAGGGCCTGGGTGGGAGAGCCCGTGTGTTAACATTGGGAGATGCTTCCAAGAAAGGGCAAAAAACCATGACCAAGCAACGTCTGAACCCCTGAGCGAGCCCCAAGTGCACACCCATTGCTCAGATCTTTGCCTGGGTTTCCTCACAAAGCAAACTCGCTCACTCCCCTCCACAAAGGCAAAGCAGGAGACTGCGGGGGCATCCCAGCTGTGAGCCTGCAAAGGCTCTAAGGATCTAAGAAGAGGGGGAAATGCACCTTCTGATCCCAGGAATTTTGAAGGTGGGGCTGTCACAATAGCAAACGGGGGGTCAACAGATGAGAAGTGGGGCCCTACGACTATAATGCAGGGCTTCCCTGGTAGTGGGACATGGAGGGGTACAAGCCAAAGGATAGGAGCTCTCCTCACCCAGACACTGTGTTAGGAATCCGTGCTCTCAGCCACTGTCCAAGGACATGACCCTGGGCGGCTGTCTCCTGCATCAGCGATCTCAGTGACCAACGACATTTTGAAAAAGAAACTACTCCACTCATATCCTCTGAGGAAGAATGCGGACAGAAGCTAGAGGAACTGGAAGGGCTCAGAGCAGGGCCACTGGAGCCAGAGTGCCCGAGTTCACATCACAACTCCACCACTGACTAGCTACTCCACTTCTTTGGGCCTCACCATTCTCATCAGGAGACTGTAATCAGCAGTGGGTTGGTACGAGGAATTAAATGAGGCAAGAGTTATAAAGTACCTGGAATAGTACTTGGTACATATCCAGCACTATTAATTTTTTTTAATTAAATTAAATTAAAACGTTTACAAAACTAGGAAGAGCCCCTGGTCCCATGCCTCTCACCAGAGCTACAGCCGGAGTTCGGGTCTCCCTTCTGCTCTAGACTACCTGCTAGAAGTGCTAGCAGGAGTCTCAGTGCTGCTTTCCTCACCTTCTCGTCGCTATAGTCCTGATTCCAGTCCCCGTCCTCCCCAACCACAATCTCTCTAAAGCCATCTCCCCAGCTTGTACTGCTAACCTTTTGTTCCAAGCTGTGATGGGTTCAAGCCAGCAACCAGGCTCCTGGGACCCAAAGAGGTTTTCAGTAGAACATGTGCTCACCTTTAAAGGACGTAGGACTGGAAATACATCAGAGACAGAAACTCTGTCTCCAATGGGGGGGGCACAGTAGCCCCCCAGGTATGCTGCTTCTTCTGTCCCCTCCCCCCCACAGTTTGTTGATACAGAGAAGCCACGGCCTCTTTTCCCACAAGTTCTGTATACCACCCTCACGCAGGCCCCCAGTTCACACACCAGTGCATAGTTCCCCAAGCCAGGTTACCTTAACTCTACTGTTTTCATGGGCACAGAGTATGGGAGGCCAAGGTCATTCTCAGGCGGGCCTAAATCCACCCAAGCCTCCACTCGCTAATGTCAACCCAGTTCTTAATGAAATGGAGCCTCGGGGCTCCAAAAAGGCAACTAAGGCCCACAGTCTGTTCTCTGAACAGGTTTCCTGTATTACATTGCACAGTTGATCCCCACATGCTCTAATGTCAGCCACACAGCCGGACCTGGATTTTGGTGCACTGTATGTACTTGGAATCCACTCAGTGTATCAGCTCATTAGGGGCAGAAACCTCTCCTTTATATCTTCTTCCCATACCTGGTATCCTAGCATAGTCACTTAAATACTAAAAAAAACTCAGCAAAACATTAACTGCATTTAAGCAACTAATAAAGCTGAGTCACAATTATTCTGCTGCGGTGAAGGAAAGTTCTGCAATATTCAAAGTCTCAATTATCTGAATGACAGTGAGGACACACAAGAAACGTTAAAGGCCACAAGCCTCATCCAAAACCCTCTCTCACTTCCCAGAGAAGGAAGCAGCAGCCCGGGAGGGATCAGAAGGCTAATTTCTTAATAATCCCCTCCACATCGCATTCCCATAGCAGTCCCTGTGAGTAAGGTCTGGATCCCTGTACAGTAAATAGTCACAAAGACTTGAGTATTGAATTCTTAATTTTGTGAAAATCATGATTAGGCTCACTTGGGTCTTTTATGGGAAGAATGAAATCCACAAATAATAGACAATACCAAAATAAACACACACACATACATACACACACACACAAAGGGGGTTGTGGGCAAAACAGGTGAAAGTGGGAGGGAGATACAGGCTTCCGGTCATGGAATGAATGAGTCATGGGGATGAAAGGTATAGCACAGGGAATACAGTCACTGGTATGGTACTAGCATGTATGGTTACAGACGGTAGCCACCCTTGTGGGGACCACAGCACAACATCTAGACTTGTCCAATCGCTATGTCATACACCTGAAATGAATGTAACATTGTGTGTCAACCATACTTAAATTAAAAAAGCAATCAACATAAATTAGGGATATCCCAAAATTTGACTTAGACAAAAACCAGCTTTGGTCTTCAGAAGTAACCGAATGTCTCCTGCAATGTCATGTTCGGTATTCCTTAACTGTTCGTGACCAATGGCTATGCGATGGTATCACACAGGATCAGCAGAACACGAGTACTATAAACAAGGCATGCCATTTGCGCTTACTACCCAGTCTACTTGTAACTTGGAGTGCAGATTGCTGTATGTGTTTTACGTGTAGAAATTCTACCAGTCTCTCGAACAGTAGATCCTTTATTATTCTAAGAGGAAAGTACTGATTAATGACTGCCTTTATTATTCTAAGAAGAAAGTACTGATTAATGACTGTGAGTGCTGCTAATTTTCCATACAAAACATTTAATTTATTAAGAATGTATTAAGATTGACACAAAAAGTACAAACCATAAAGGAAAAAACAGATGAACTGGACCTTATCAAAATCTAAAACTTCTTCTCTTCCAAAGACAGTGTTAAGGAAATGAAAAGACAAGCCACAGGGAGAAAATATTGTGAACCACTTATCTGATAAAGGATTTGTACCCAGAAAAATATAAAAAATGCAGCCCAATAAGACCAAAAAAAAGGATTAAAAATGGACCAGAAGTATGAACAGAGCACTATAAAGGTATACAGAGAGCAAATAGGCATAAGGGGAGGGGTGTGGGGGTTGGGTGAAATAGGTGATGGGGATTAAGGAGTGCACTGGTCGTGATGAACCTTGGGTGATGTATGGAAGTGCTGAATCACTATACTGTACATGTGGAACTAATATAACACTGTATGTTAACTATGCTGGAATTTAAGATACAATTTAATTTTAATTTTTATTTTTTTTAAAGATTTTATTTATTTATTTCACAGACGGAGATCACAAGTAGGCAGAGAAGCAGGCAGAGAGAGAGCAGGAAGCAGGCTCCCCGCTGAGAAGAGAGCCCGATGCGGGGCTTGATCCCAGGACCCCAGGACCATGACCCGAGACGAAGGCAGAGGCTTTAACCCACTGAGCCACCCAGGCGCCCCAAATTTTTATTTTTTTAGAGAGGGAGAGGTGGGGCAGGACAGAGGGAGAGGGTGTGGGAGAAGGAGAATCTTAAGTGCTGGGCTTCATCTTCACTGGGTGCAGAGCCTGACACAGGACTCAACCTCCTGACCCTGAGATCATGACCTGAGCTGAAATCAAGAGTCAGATGCCTAACGGACTGAGCCACCCAGGCGCCCCCAAAAATGCAATTTTAAAAAAAGAAAGAAAAGACGCTCCACATCATTAATCATTAGGGAAGTACAAATTAAAACAACAGTAAAAATACTACTTCACACTAGAATTGCTAAAATTAAAAATTTCTAAATAACAAAAGTTGGTAAGAATGTAGAGCAATTAGAAATGTATGCACTGCTGTTGGGAATGCAAAAATGTTCAGTCCCTTTGCAAAAAGGTTGCCAGGTTTTTATAAAATTAAACATACACTTACCATGCAACCCAGAAATCCCTCTTGGGTATTTATCCAACAGAAATGAAAACACATGCCCACACAAAGATGTGTAGGCAAATGTTCACAGCAGCTTTATTTATAATACCCCAAACTGAAAACAACCCAAATGTTCAACGGATGGGGAATGTGTAAGTCAGCTGTGATACGGCTACCCGGTGGAACACGGCTCAGCAATACAAAAGGGACTGACTACTGACACGCATCACATGGATGAATCACAAAAGCACCATGCTAACTGACAGAGGCTAGCCACAAAAAGTTACCTAAGATATAATTTCATTTACATGAGGTTCTAGAAAAGGCAAAAGTGTAGTGACAGAAGACAGATGAGTAGTTACCAAGGGCTAGAGTAAGAGGAGGGCATGAAGACTTTTCCGGGGGATAGAAACGTTCCAGATCTCGACGTTGGGGGGTGGACATACAAGCGTACATGGATGCCAAAACTTATCAAACTGTATGCTTACAAGGAATGAATATGTGTGTGTGTGTGTGTGTGTGTGTGTGTGTGTGTGTATTATACCTCAATAAGCCTGGCTTTTAAAAAGGAATATGTCAAGAAATAAGTAAAAAGACAGTGAATATTTGAATGAATTAATGAATTAAGAGTGCAATAACTAAGTTAGGAAAAACAATATATCTGTTATTTAGACATCAACAAATGTCTAAAACTTCAAGTAATAATACAAGATAGAATAACGGGTATTTGATCATAACATAATTCTAATCTCTATAGAATTCTCTGGCACAATACCATTCACTATCACAAAACAAACTTTTCGAGTTGCATTTAACTTGTAGTTATCTCTTTGGTACCATACTCACATGACCTTAGGAACTCCCATGCAATCTAGCACTGATAGTGCTGAGAAATTTTGCTCTGTAGTGTCAAACTTTAAAAATATGGCTACTGTGGCACCTGGCTGGCTCAGTCAGTAGAGCACAGGACTCTCAATCTCACTGTTTTGAGTTTGAGCCCCATGTTGGGGGTAGAGATTACTTAAAAAGTAAAATTAAAAAAAAAAAACAATTAAAAAAAATACAACTGAAATTTATTTTAAAGATTTTATTTTTTAAGTACTCTCTATACCCAACATGGGGCTTGAATCCACAATCCTGAGATCAAGAATCGCATGCTCCACCGAGTCAGCCAGGTGCCATACTGACATTTTAAATAAAATTGCAATTAATTATGTATTCCTGAATAAAACTGCAATTTTATTTAACTCAGAGGTTCATTCTAAGCTGGTGATATTTTGGTTTGGTCTTGGACAATACTGATTTTTAACACTTGCCATCCAACAATTAGACAAAATAGTTATTCAGTGTATCCTTAATACAAGTGATCGGTCTGCTAACTTTCAGGGTTTCAAATTCTGGTTCATGATCAGCCAACCTCTACCAAACCAATGTCAAAATACACTCTGGGTTCAGCCTTCTCTGCCTGCAAGTTCCTATGATAAATCCCACCATAACCAACATGTACACTAGAAACCCTAATTCATTTTCAGTACTTTGATTTTTTACATTAATTTTCAAGCTACTTCATTATAAGGCAGAAATACAGTAAAAAGCATTTGGCAATCTTCAGGAAATATCCAGGGCTATTAGAAGGAGATTAAAGCAAATACAAAGTTATATGGCTAAGCAAATTTAAGACAAAAGAAACCCAGAACAATACAGTTTAAAGATATAAAGAACAAGAAAACCTCATTTGTAACAGTAACAAAAACATAAAATATCTAGGAATAAGGTTTACCAGAAATATGTAAAACTTAAGAGGAAGACTCAAAAACATTCCTGAAGAACACAAAAGTCTGAAAAATGGAAAGGCACAGGAAGCCCTTGAAGAGGTAGAATCAACATTATAAAAATTTTCTTCCCACATTGATTCCTAAATCTAATGCTATTCCAATAAAAATACCAATAGGCCTTTGGACAGGAACCAGACAAGCTGATTATAGAGCCACCTGTAAAACTAAACAGATAAAAAGAACCAAGAAAACTCGGGGTGGGGGGCGGGAGAGAATAGCCATGGGTGGCATTAGCCCTACCAGATTTTAAAATAGTCTAAAGGCCTCAACCATTGGTACTGATTAATACTGGCACAATATTAATATCAGTGGCATTAATTCACGAATAGAGGCATACCAATGGACCAGGAGAGAAAGTCCAGAAATGCATACAGATGTTCAGGATGTGAAAGAGAAATCATCTCCAACCAGCAGGCTCAATATGGACTTTTTAGTCATTGGTGTTGGGACAACTGGGTAGGCATCTGGGGAGTACCTTTCTAATGATGAAGTCCAGATATCTTAAAAGAAAAATTTGAAAACTTCAACTACTTGAAAGCCAACAGCAAACTTGTAAGAGGGAGAAACACATAACCAAAGTTTTTTTTTATTTTTTTTAAAGATTTTATTTATTTACTTGACAGAGATCACAAGTAGGCAGAGAGAGAGAGGGGAGGAAGCAGGCTCCCTGCCAAGCAGAGAGCCCAATGCAGGGCTCGATCCCAGGACTCTGAGACCATGACCTGAGCTGAAGGCAGAGGCTTTAACCCACTGAGCCACCCAGGCACCCCCCAAAGTTTTTTTCTGAAAAGACAAACTGAAAAAAAAATTGCAACTCATCACAAATAAAGGGCTAATCTCCTTAAGCATTAAAAGTATAAAAAGCTCCCAGAATCAAGAAAAAAACCCACAAGTCTATAGAAAAAATTCAGCCAAAAATACAAATACACAATTCACAGAAAAATACAAATGGCTCTTAAGCTTTTGAAAAGATATTATTTATAAGAGCAATACAAATTAAATCAACACTGAGACCACATTCTTATCTCTCAAATTGACAAAAATCCAAAAGTTTGACAACAGACCTTGTTGGCAAGACATTGTTGGTAAGAGTGAAAAATGCTACACTTCTAATAACATACCTGGCATATCATCCAAAACTGCAAATGCATTTTACCTTTTCATCCAGCAATCCTACACCACACATGGACAAAATGTTCGAGGTTATCTGGTGCAGTACTGTTTGCTTACATAAAGACTGGAAACAACCCTAGAGCCCACCAACAAAGGACTAAATCATGATACCTCCACACAACAGAACACCTTGCAGCTATAAAAGAAAAAAAAATGAAGACGTCTTTGACCTGATATGGCAACATTTGCAGGACAACGTAAGTGAAAATCACAGGTACAGTACAGGACACATGGTATACTCCCTTACACAGAGGAAGGTGAAATTAGCACATAAATTTGTATTTGCTTTTATTTATGAAAAGAAACACAAAATCAAACGGTTAACTAACAAAAGTGGTCACTACAACGTCAAGGAGGAATAGGTAGAAGAGGATAGATAGGGTATGCCTTTTTCAATGTGTCTCTTTTAAATTTGCTTTCACACTTGTACCGTGTATTCAAAAAGAAAAAATATATATATATAACTCAGGAAGGGCAAAAACAGGCAAGACTAAACAAATTATTAAGGGCTATATATACATGTTATAAAACTATAAAGACTATTCTGGTATTTACCAAATTTCTTTGGTTGTTGCTGAGTCCAATTTTAATTCTTTTGAGGTCAGAGAACATTCTCTGTATGATTTTAATCTTTTAAAATTTAATAAGGACATGTTTTATGGCCACATGTAGAATCTATTCTGCAGAACGTTCCATGTGTGCTTAAAAAGGATGTGTATTTTGCTGCTGTTTTGTTCTATAAATGCCAGTTAGGTCCTGCACGTTGATGATGATGTTCAAATCTTTTATAAACTTCCTGACTTTTTTGTTGTTGTTGTTGTTAAAGATTTTATTTATTTATTTGACAGAGAGAGAGATCACAAGGAGGCAGAGAGGCAGGCAGAGAGAGAGGAGGAAGCAGGCTCCCCGCCGAGCAGAGAGCCCAATGCGGGGCTCGATCCCAGTACCCTGAGATCATGACCTGAGCCAAAGGCAGAGGCTTAACCCACGGAGCCACCCAGGCGCCCCAAACTTCCTGACTTTTTAATCTAGTTATTCTTTCAATTACTGGGAAAAGGGTATAGAAGTCCCTACCCATTACTGTTGAACTGCGTATCTGTCTTGTCAAGACTGTTGGTTTTTGCTTTATGTGTTTGGGGGCTCTGTTTTTAGGTGTGCATACTTTCACTTTTTCATTATTTTTCTATCTTTCTGATGACATTATAAAGTGTCCCGCTTTGACTACAACAATATTTCTTGTCTTCAAGTCTGTCCTGATATTAATATAGTTACTCCAGTGCTTTTATGGTTAGTGTTAGTGGGCATGTATTTTTCTATCCTTTGTGTGTGTGTTTTAACCTAAAGCACAGCTCCCAGCACTGCTGGGAGCAATTCCCCCCGCCATGAGACATCTGCAACAGCTGGAAAAATTTCTGGTTATCACAAGGGCATGGTTACCACTGACGTGTACTATAAAAAGGCCAGGAATGCTACAAAATAGCCTACAATGCACAGGACAAACCCCTCAACAGAAAATGACCCAGTCCAAAATTTCAACAGTACCAAGGTTGAGAAATGCTTATCTATAAAGCTTGTGTCTTTTAGACAGCATATAGCTGAATCTCTGGGGGTTTTTTGGGAGCGTGACCATTCCTGCCTTTTGACTGCAGTGTTTCATCCAGTCACATTTAATGGTTGGATTTATGACCACCATATTTTCTATATGTTTCATGTCACTTTGGATCTTTGCTACTTTTTCATCCAGCCTCGTGTGCACACGCACGTGTCTGCACCTTCTGTGTGTGCACATGTGCATACGTACGTATGTACATATATTTATTTGGTTGTATGTATAATCTTAATTGCTTTGGGGTTTTTTTCACTCTAGTTTTTGTTATTTTTTTCATTTTCGTAGTGGTTGCTCTAGGATTATAATAGTCCTCTTTACTCCAGTCTACTTCAGCAGGATGTTAATTTAATCCCAGTAAGGAATTACTGAAATTGGGGCACCTGGGTGGCTCAGTCCGTTAAGTGTCTGCCTTCAGTTCAGGTCATGATCCTGGGGTCCTGGGACCCTCCCCACTGAGCAGAGAGCCTGCTTCTCCCTCTCCTTCTGCCCCTCCTCCCGGGTCATGCTTTCTCTCTCTCTTGCTTGCTCTCTCTCAAGTAAATATATATAATATTTTTTAAAAAAAGAATTACTGAAATTGAAACTTTCTTTGATCCTAGCTCCATTTTCATATACTTCCTTCATGCTAGTATCTTAAAATGTCATCTGTATTTGCTACAAACTTAACAACATAGCATTTGTTTAGTTCAATTCTATGTCTCTTTGAAAGTTTAGAGAACAAGAGGAAATATATATATTTATGCAATTTTTATAGTTACTCATATATTTACATTTTTTCAGTAGTCTTTATTTCCTTGTGTGCATTTGAGTTGTTGACCAACGTCATTTCCTTTGAGCCTAAAAGACTTATTTTAGTACTTCTTTTAAGGCAGATATGTCAGAAACAAATTATTTCAGTCTTTGTTTATCTGGGAATATATATTTACCTTCATTTATTTTTTTAAAGATTTTATTATTAGGTAAGCTCCACACTCAATGTGGGGCTCAAACTCACAACCCTGAGATCAAGAGTCACACGCTCCACAGACTAAGCCAGCCAGGCACCCCATCACCTTTATTTTCAAGAAAAAACAACTTTGAAAAAAAAAAAAAAAAAAAACAACTTTGATTCCATAAAATTCACCCAATTTAAGTGTGCAATTCAATCTTTGTTAGTAAATTTACCAAGTCATGCAAGTATCACCACCATTAACCTAATAGGATTCCCTGGTACCCACTTACAGTTAATATCAGTTTCCACTTCTAGCCCCAGGCAACTGCTAATTTGTTTCTACACATTTGCTTTTTCTAAATATTTCACATAAATGGAATCACACAGTAGGTGTCCTTTTGTGTATGACTTCTTTCATTGAGCATGACGTTATTGAGGTTCATCCATGTTTTAACATGAATCGGCACTTCATTCTTTTTAATTGCTGAACAGTGTAGACGGTCCTGCATGGTACTGGGAACCACAGAAGTGACTACACACGCTGAAAGCACAAAAAGCAATGTTGGGGCACCTGGATGGCTCAGTCTCTTGGTTTGGGCTCAGGTCATGATCTCAGGGTTGTGAGACTGAGCCCTGTGTTGGGCTCCACACTGGGTAGCTTAAGATTCTCTCTCTCTGCTCCCTTTACCCCTCCCCACACTGCCTCTGCGTGTGTGTGTGTGTGTGTGTGTGTGTGTGCATACTCTCTGTCTCTCTGCCTCTCTCTCTCTCTCTCTCTCTCTATATATATATATATATATATATATAAAAGAAAGGAAGAAAAGCAATCCAAATAATCAATGGGAAAAAATATAATTGTCCCATGGTCTTTAAAAAATGTTGCCAAAACATTAGGGACTCTTACTCTTGGCTATAAATGTAAAGAGAAAATGAAAAGATAGTAAAACTAATATTTATTTATTGCACCATAATTTAAAACTTCAGAAATATTGAGAACTAAAGCTATCTCTTCAGGAAAAAAAAAACTTATTGAGTGTTTTGAACAGCACTTGGCTTTCTTTTTCTTGTCCTATAACTTACAATACAGAGCAAGCATCTTTTCTATGCCATAACAAATGGTCACACTTCTTCCTAGGTCAGGATCAGCTTCCACATTATATCCTTAGCACTTTCAATGTCTTGAAATAGCTCCAAGAGTTTCTTCAATCTGAGGAACTCTTTTGCTGGCACCACTTCCTTTGAAACCTTCATGCCTTTCATCACAATCACTTTGCTCATTTACATCAGTAAGATCCCCTTCTCTGAGTTCTTCTGGCTCTGATCTAGAGTCTCTCAAATGGTGGCAGAGTCAACGTTTCTGCTATCGGCTATTTCGTCTAAACAGCTGACCCTTGAACAACATAGGCATTGGGGCAGATGCCCCATGCAGTCAAAAATCCAGGTATAACCTCTGACTCCCCCAAAACATAATAGCCTACCGTTGACCAGAAGCCTTACTAATAATGTAGTCTATTAACATATTTTGTAGGCATTATATACTAGATTCTCACAACAAAGTAAACTAGAGAACTGAAAATGTTGTAAGGAAATCGTAAGAGGGTGCCTGGATGGCTCAGTTGGTTAAGTGTCCGCCTTTGGCTCAGGTCATGAGCCCTGGGTCCTGGGATTGAGCCCCATGTCAGGCTCCCTGCTCAGCAGGGAGTCTGCTTCTCCCTCTGTCTGCCACTTCCCCCGCTTGTGCTCTCTCTCTCTGTCAAATGGATAAAATCCTTTAAAGAGAGAAAATTACAAGAAAAATGTATTTATAGTACTGTACTTATTGAAAAAAAAAATCCACGTGTAAGTGGACCTGTGCAGTTCAAAACTATGTTGTTCAAGGGTCAACTACAACTCCATTTACATTTGATATAAATTTCTCTTCCAGTGTTATCACTTTTTCTTGCTTCTTTGTTGGCCAATCTCCTCTCTGTTAGGTGTTTTTATAAAATGCCACAGGGGTTTATCACTGAGGAATAAGGAGGCAACCCAACTACATGCTTTACTGTCTACCAATCACAGACAGACTTTGAAAGAAAGGACATGATTGGTCACTGATCCTAATGTGCATTTGTTATTTATATAGTGATTTCTGGAGTGAAGTAAAGCTTGTACTTTGTGCAGTTAACAGAGTATGGTACCAGAAATGTGAATCACGTTGTCAGGAGACTGATGTTATATAACTAAACCACAGTACTGCGATTCATACACACCAGACTGATGCAAAGCAGGACTACCTAAATTCTGGAGAGGTGGGACTTCGAACTTGCTTCTAACCAAAAGAATAAGGCAAAGGTGATGGGATATCATTTCTGTAATTATGTTATGTTATACGGTAAAGGTAAAATGATTTTGTAGGTATAAATTACCTAATATTCCTTGTTATGAAGTATACTTCATTTGAAATTAATATAGCTACTCCAGCTCTCGTTTAGTGTTACATAATGTGTCTTTATCCTTCTTTTGACTTTTAATCTATCCACGTCTTTATATTTTTTTTGTAATTTTATTTTTTTTCAGTGTTTAAAGTCGGTTTCTTATAAATAGCATATAGTTGTATTCTTTTTTAAATCCAGTCTGATGATCTCTTTTAGGCCACTCACATTTTCACACTTAGAGTGAATGCTGATATGGTGGGATTAAAATCTACCATCTTGCCAGCTATTTTTCAATTTGTTCCATTTGTCCTGTTTCTTTTTTCCTCTTTTCCTGCTTTCCCTATGTTTTATTGAGCATTTTTTGGTGTGTGCTTTCATTTTATCATGTCTATTATCACTTAATATTAATAATTCATCATATCATGCTATTTTCACTTAATGCATGTAGTAGTGCTTTGATGCTTAGCTCAGTGGTGGGGAGGTGGGAGATGGGGGCATTCTTTTATGTTCCAATTAATCCTCAATATTAGAAGGCACTGTGACCCTAGAGTATTAGGGCTGTGGCCTTTATAAGCATTCTTGATTATCCTCAAAACATGATTCTGGGACCAGTAGGTATTCCTTTCCTCCCACCAAAAGTATAGTTTTTTTGTTTTTCCTGTTCTTCTTCCCCAGCTACAGGGGGCTTCCACCAATGCTATCACTTTTGTCACCCTTCCTCCTACAATTAAGACTTTTGTTCCTTGGGGAGATGGGAGACATGTCTGGGCAGATTTTGGCATTGACTATTGTTCCCCTATCCCAGCCAGCGTATAGGAGAAACTTTCTCTATAATCTTCCCCATGAGCATCTGGTGAGGATCTTGGAGGAAAAGTGTGCAGGAGGGGGAGAACCTCCTCTACCTCTGGCCACCAGCCTTTAGCAATTCATTAAAAATAATAATCTTATTGGCTTGGGGCGCCTGGGTGGCTCAGTCCCTTAAGAATCTGCCTTCAGCCCAGGTCATGATCCCGGGATCCTGGGATCAAGCCCGTGTAGGGCTCCCTGCTCAGTGGAGAGCCTGCTTCTCCCTCTCCCTCCTTCTTATGCTCTCTCTCTCTCTCAAATAAATAATACACAAAATCTTTTTAAAAAAATCGTATTGGGGACGCCTGGGTGGCTCAGTTGGTTAAGCAGCTGCCTTCGGCTCAGGTCATGATCCCAGCGTCCTGGGATCGAGTCCCACATCAGGCTCCTTGCTCCGCAGGGAGCCTGCTTCTCCCTCTCCCTCTGCCTCTGCCTACCACTCTGTCTGCCTGTGCTCGCTCGCTCTCTCTCTAACAAATAAATAAATTTTAAAAAAAAATCGTATTGGCTTATATGACATCCAGCAGTGTCCATCCTGGGTAAGCAAATGTTCAAGTCCTATTTCTCCCTGCAGTGGCTCCTGTAGCTCTCCTGATTTGGGGTTAGTTGGATGCCCTGAAATCTCAGTTTTCTGTTGCATTCAAGAGAAGTCACGGGTTTGCAATCTGTCTGCTTTTTTCTTGTTGGAAGGGTGGGAGCTCTACGGTCTGTATCTCTCAGGTAAAACCAGAAGGCTGTTGATTCACTTTCCAAGTGCACTTATATCTTATATGCAGCCCTTTCCCACAAAGATTAGGTATTTGAAATACTTAAAGACCGTGTCAAGCAAATTATAACGCACTATAACAATTCACTGAACTTTTGTTTATCAGATAAACATAGAAAGATGGGGAAGTCCTATAGTATTGACGTCTAATCACGGATTCTGATCACTTTGATATAACTGATTTTCTTACCTGACTTGCTGTAATTCCAAAGAAAGAAAGAACTTGTTTTCATAAACTTGTATGTTTTTGTAACACATAAATGCTTGATGCCCATTTGGCCTTCTGAGGTAGAGGAAAATGCTCAAACCTGCCTCGCATGTTTGACCTTGTGGCACTGGCCCAAGCAGGCCCTCTATACTAGCAGAGGGGACAGAACACAGCAGGTGCTTCAGTGACCTACTCCCCAAAGCTGTCCTCTTTTACAGAAACCCAACTCTAATTAGGAATTTTCCAAACACTACCCGAATTGTAGAAATTGAAGAGATATCGCTACAAAACTAAATAACACGATTCAGAGAGATGAGTACCCTCGACAGGCACAGCCTCCCTGGCTGAACTCATCAAAAAGGGGCTTAGATATCCTAGGGTATCACTGTTAGGGTGGCCCTATGAAAAAAAGATATTGTCCCAGAAATACCTACCACCTTGCCTACAAATATTAATGTGTATGTTAAGTCATAATGTTAATTATACTATACAAAGGGCACTGATAGGTAAGTGTACAAAATAGTCAATGTGGGTTTTTTTAATGCATATCCCTAACATTTCAAATGTGAATGATTGTTTATCATAATTACATCATCCCATCCTTTAGGCATATGTTACCACAGCAAATCCACCTAGCTTCCTTCCCTCCAGCGTCTACTGAGAGGGACAGTGGTTCTTTTAAGCCTGACCATGCAGCTTTTCTCCTCCCTTCTGGGCCATATCCAGGGCTTAGATATACCACATTCCAGAAGAGGCCTTTAATTTGAGCCACGGTCATCATGCCAGTCCTGGGCTTCTGTGCCCCCAGATCCATTTTCTGCCCTTCCATGCTCTGCTACATTTGCAGGGGACAGGGCGGGGAGGGCAAGGGGTGACCCCAGCAAACTGCATTTCCAGGCTCCCTTCCAAGTGGCTTCCAGTGAGATTTGTCCAATGGGCAGCACGGTGAGAGACTAGAGTGGGAGAGGAAAGCCAGGACATCACCATTTCTTTGCTGCAGAAGCACATGATTGAGCTCTCTCCGTCTCTTCTTCTTTCCCCTCCGTCCCTCTCCCTCCCTCAAGTAATGGCCATGTGATCTCCATGGCTGAAGCCTCCACAAGACAGCCCTCTCTCCAGGTCCCATGTCTCATTAGGTAGCCCCCACAGTGGTTCCCGTTCCTGCCAGGCGACTTTATTCCTGGGCTCCGGGAATGCTACCTTCTCCCTATGTCAGCCCTAGGGGTGACAGTGGCTGCCTGCTCTTGCTGACCTCCAGGTTGCTTCAGTGCACCCTGTTTGGCTTCTCAGGTCTTCCAATGCCTCGGTTCACAGTTGCCCCCTACTGAACTACTTGCCTCTTTTTTCCTGAGTGGACTGGGAGGACTTCATCTGCCACACCAGAGCTCCACCCTCTACCAGATTTCCCCACAACAGATAAAAATCACTACAGATTACCATCTTGACTGTGTCTCTCTTCGGTGCCATCACAAACACTCCATAGAACACTGTCACTGAAAATAGACAATTCTCTCATTCATACCACTGAAGAGAATCACTCTGGCTCATTCACAGCCTACTCTGCTAATGAATGCAACTGTTTCTTTCCCAGTTCTCTCAACAGCAAGAATGTACAGTAGCCAACATATTCCTAGACTAGAATATGATAGTTCATGGTAGACTTGTTTTAAATGTGTGTCTGTGGGTACACAAACCCGTGTAACTACATATACACACAGACATACATATAAAGTCCACAGTTCAAAAGAAATAAATACCAAAAGACAAAGTGTATGTCTATGGGTGTTACAATGACCAAAAAAAAAAAAAAAACCCAACAAAACTCCTTTATGAAATGAAGGCTTCCACTTTCAGACAAGACAGAGAAACAGGGACTGGATTTATCTTCACGCCTGAAACAAAAACAAAGAAATACATGAGATAATGGTTTTCAAGACACCAGACATCAGGCAATGAAGAACTGATCCCTGAGAGATGGGGGAAAAATGGGGGTCAGTGCTATGATTGCTCCAACTTACTGCCTTAAGAGAGTTTCTAAGCCACAAAGCAGGGAGGGGAAACTGAGACAAATCCTAGGTGACTCCCTAAACTGACAACACTGAAAGTCTACAGACAAAGGCAGCTGGAGTTCATGGGACAGACAACAAGCAAGGAGACCTAGAGAGAGAATCCTGAAGATCCACAGACGGTCTCTCCCTCAGGTATTCAGGAGAGATCAGCATATGCAGATGAGTGGCAAGAACAATCTGAAAGGATTAGGGAGAATGATACCAGGTTACAGGGACAGTACCTGTCCCCACTAGCCAAGCTGGAAAAACTCACAGTTCACGGGATATTTAGGTAGAATAACCAGGATGGTCTTGCCTCGGTCTTGAGAATAACCAGCACTGCTCCAGACCTACCTAACAAATCATGAAAGCAAGACCAACCCCAAAGGGTCAAACTATTTTCAAGTTAACTACATCTAGGAACAAAGTGCAAGATGATTTTTAGGAACACAAACACGTCCAGCATCTATCAAGGTAAAATTTACAATGTCTGGCATCCAACTAAAGATTAGCAGGCATACAAAGAGGCAGGAAAATGCAACCCATAATTGGGAGGATAATCAAGCAATCAAATGAAACTGACCCAAATTTTAGAAGCAGATAATTTTAATGCAGATAAGGGCATTAAAACAATTATTGTAACATATTACATATGTTCACAAAGTTAAGCAGAGATATGGAAGAACTGAGCACAAAAACTATAATTTCTAAGATGAAAAATATGCTGGATGGGGGTTTCCTGGGTGGCTCAGTCAGTTAAGCCTTCGACTCTTGGTTTTAGTTCAGGTCATGATCTCAGGGTCATGAGATCGAGCCCCACTTAAGGTTCCACACTCAGAGCCAAATCTGCTTAAGACTCTCTCTCCCTCTGGACCTCCCCCCTCAAATAAATAAATAAATCTCTAAAACAATACACTGGATGTAATTAATGGCAGATTAGATATTACACGGAAAAAAAAAAAAGATGAGTCAAGGACATGGCAAAAGAACTATCCAAAATGAAACTCATGGAAAAAAATATGCTGAAAATATGAAAAGGCACCAGTGAGCTGTGTAACAACTTAGAAGGGGTCTAATATACAGGAACTGGAGCGCCTGAAGGGGAAAAGGAAAGGACAGAAAAAACATTTGAAGAAATAACGGCCAAAATTTTTACAAACTTAATGAGAACTATAAAAACACACACCAAAAAAACCAAATGAATCCCAAGTGCATGAAACACAAAGAAAACTACACCAAGGTAAGTTATAATCAAATTGCTCAAACCAGTGATAAACAGAAAATCTTAAAAGCAACCAGAGGAGAAAGACATGTTACATACACAGGAATAAAGCCAAAGCTGACATCACATTTCTCATCAGAAATGATATAAGCAAAAAGATGATGGAGCAGGAAATGAAGACAGGAGAAAAACAAAAATGAATCTAGAATGCTACACTCAGCAAAAACATCTTTCAAAATGAAGGTAAAATAAAGACATTTACACATATGCACACACAAAAATAAAATTAATAAATCTAAAAATACTATTAATTTTAAAAATAAAAGAGTGTGGATGAAGCTAAAGAAACGTCAGGAACATGAAAAGCTACAGTCACTTGACGCCACATGTTTTTCCGCAGGATAATGTTAACATAACAGGCCTGATGTTGTGATCTCTAGGAGGGCCTGCTTGCATGAATGATCCCTGCAATAGCCCATTTGAACTTGGTGTACAGAATACTCCCTATGTCGACTGATAAGGTTGTTTTATGTGCCTAGGACACTGAATTCTGCCATACCAGCCTGGCTAAGTTGTTTTTGTGAATGTGATTTATGGCAAACACCTGCTTTCCTTCTGGGAGTCAGATATTTCAGTAAGAGTCCTGATCAATCCTTAATGAAAAAGTCAGAGTCCTAAGCAAGCTTCCCTAGGCAGAAACCCAGTACATGTGTTGCTGTATTTACTTGCTGGAGGAAGAAGCTTGTTCTGTGAAACCCTACCCCGAATCGTCTAAGGGAGAACTTTGGAAGCCCACATGTAGACTCTTCCAGACTCCACCCATTACATCTTTTTCCCTTGTTGATCCTGCTGTTTATCCTCTGACTGTAATAAATCATAGCTCTGACTATATATGCCCCAAATCCCATTAGTCTTTCCAGCAAATCACTAAATGTGTGGTCAGTCATCAGATGCCCAAGCAGTTACCAAATATAAATGGTACTTTCAATCTTAACTTTTTCCTCAAACCCTTTCTCTGGACCTGTACTGCCTATTCTTTGGCCTCCCCTAGAATCCCAAGCAGTCCCTTATCTATTGTAGTCATGAACACCTTCATCAGGTCCAGGGGCAAAACAGCCCAGTATAACACACTCGAGTTTTCAAGTGTAACTCAGAGCCTGGTGTAAAAGTTACAGTTAGATTCGGCAGCAAATAACCAACTGGACCTAACAGACGCATAGAGCACCCTTCCTAACAAGAGCAGAGTATACAGTCTTCTCAAGTACATATGGAACATTCTCCAGGATAAACCATAACTTAGGTCACAAAACAAGTCCTAATAAACTTAAAAAGACTAAAAATATACAAAGTATCTTTTCCAGTCACAATGGGATGAACTAGAAATCTATAACAGAAGGAAAACTCACAAATGTGTGGAAATTAAACAATGCACTCTTAGCCAGTAAGTCAAAGGAGAAATCACAAAGGAAATTGGAAAATACCTTGGGAAAAATGAAAACAACATAATGACCAAAAGTTATCAGATGCAGCAAAAACAGTGCTGGGAGAAATTCTTAGCTGTTAAGTGTCTACATTAAAAAAGAAGAAGGATCTCAAATCAGTAACTTAACTGTATGCCTGAAGGACCTTAAAAAAAAAAAGGCAAATCAAACCCAAAGCCAGAATAAGGAAGAAAATGAAAAGAGATAAATAAAGAGATAAAATAAAAAAGATAAAAAAGAGACAAATAAAATAAAGAATAGAAGAAAAAAATTCAAGAAAACCAAAAGTTGGTTCTTTGAAAAGATCAACAAAATTGATAACCTGTAGCTAGGGTAACTAAGAAAAAAAGATAACTCAAATTACTAATATCAGACATGAAAAAGGGGACATGACTATCAACTTTATAGAAGTTAAAATGATTATAAGAGAATAATATGAATAACTGTACACCAACAAATTGGGTAACCTAAATGAAATTCACACATTCCTACAAATACACAAACTATCAAAACTGACTCAAGGAGAAATTCTGAGCAGACCCATAACAATAAGGAGAGTGAATCAGTAATCAAGAACTTCACAACAGAGAAAAGCTCAGGACCATATAGCTTTATTGGTTAATTTTATCAAACATTTAAAGAACTAACAACAACCTTTCTCAAACTCTTCCAAAAAATTGAAGAAGAGCAAATATTTCCTGATTCTATGAAGCCAGCATTACTCTGATACCAAGACCAAATATGTGACAAGAACAGAAAACTATAGACCAATAGTCCTTATAAATACAGATGCAAAAATCCTCCACAAAATACTGGCTGACCAGATTTCAGCAGCACTTTAAAAGAATTATACACCATAACCAAATGTAATTTATCCCAGGAATGCAAGGGTGGCTCAATATATGAAAGTCAATCAGTGTAATATACCACATCAATAGAATGAAGAAAAAAAAACCCCACATAATCACCTCAATTGATGTAGAAAAAGTGACAAAAATAATACCTTTTCATGGAAAAGGTTTTGGTTTGGGTCATGATCCCAGAGTCCTGGGATCAAGTCCTTTGTCAGACTCCTTGCTCAGCCTGCCACTCCCCCTGCTTGTGCACACACGCTCTCTCTCTGACAAATAAATTAAATCTTTTTTTTTTTAAAAAAAAAAAAGGAACTTCCTCAAAGTGATAAAGGCCATATGTGAAAAACCCACATGTAACATCATACTCAATGGTGAAAAACTGAAACCTTTTCCCCTAAGATCAGGATAAAGACAAGGATGCTCACTTTCACCACTTCTATTCAACACAGGACTGGAAGTTCTAACCAGAACAATTAGGCAAGAAAGGAAAATAAAAGGCATCCAAATTAGAAAGGAAGAAGTAAAACTATCTCCATTTGCAGATGACATGATCTTATACATATAAAATTCTAAAGAATCCAAAAGACTGTTAGAGAAAATAAACAAATTCAACAAAGTTGTAGGATACAAAGTCAACAACAAAAAAAATCAGTCATATTTCTAATATTTCTATACACTAGGAATGAACAATCCAAAAAGGAACTTAAGAAAACAATTTCATTTACAATAGCATAAAAAGGAATATTTGAAAATAAATTTAACCAAAGAGGTGCAAGAGTTGTATACTGAACTACAAAACATTGCTGAGAGAAATTAAAGACCTAAATAAATGAAAAGATATCCATGTTCATGTACTGGAAAACATAAAATCATTAAGATGATGATACTACCCAAAGCAATATATAGACTCAATGCAATCCCTATCAAAATCTCAATAGCAGGTACCTGGGTGGCTCAGTCAGTTAAGCATCTGCCTTTGGCTCAGGTCATGATCCCAGAGTCCCAGGATTGAGTCCTGCATTGGGCTCCCTGCTCAGCAGAGAGCCTGCTTCTCCCTCTGTCCTTTACCTGCTTGTGCTCTCTCTCTCTCTCTCTCTCTCTCTTTCTCTCTCTCTCAAATAAATAAAATACTTTTTAAAAAATCTCAGTGGGAGAGTGCCTGGGTGGCTCAGTCAATTAAGTGTCTCCTTTTGGCTCAGGTCATGATCCCAGGGTCCTGGGATCGAGTCCTGCATCAGGCTTCCCACAGGCTCCCTGCTCTGTGGGGAGCCTGCTTCTCCCTCTGCCTCCCTCTCTCTCTCTGTGTGTCTCTCATAAATAAATAGAGTATTTTGAAAAAAAAAACCTCAATGGCAGAAATGTAAAAACCCATCCTGAAATTTTATTGAAAAGTAAGGAACTTCAAAGAGCCAAAATAATCCTGAAAAAGAACAAAGTTGGAGGACCCATATTTCCCAATTTCAAAACCTGCTACAAAGCCACAATAATCAAAATGGTGTGATACTGGTATAAGGACAGACATATAGACCAATGGAATAGAACAGAGAGCCTAGAAATATGCCTTCACATCTATGGTCTATTGATTTTTGCCAAGGATGCCAAAACCATTCAATGAGGAAGGAAGGGACATTCAACAAGTGGTGCTGGTATAACTGAATATCCACATACAAAGAAAATAAATTTTAGACCCTTACCTTATACCATATATAAAAGTTAACTCAATAGAGACCAAACCCCCAAATTTAAGAGCTAAAACTATAAAACTCTTCAAAGAAAACGGAAAGAGAAAACTTTGTGGCATTGGATTCAGCAAAGATTTCTTGGATAGGATACCAAAAGCATAGGCAATAAAAGAAAAAAAATAAAGTGAACTTCATCAAAATTAAAGCCTTTTGTGCATCAAAGGACACTATCATAGAGTAAAAAGGCAACATGAACTAGGAGAAAGTATTTACAAATCATATATCTAATAAGAGGTTAACATCTAGAATATATAAAGAGCTCCTACAACTCAACAACAAGAGACAACCCAATTAATGGGCAGATGACTTGAATGAACATTTCTCCAAAGAAGATGTACGAACAGCCAATAAGTACATGAAAAGATGTTCCACATCATTAGCCAACTGGAAAATGAAAACCAAAAACCATAATGAGCTACCATTTCACAAGTACTAGGATGACTACAAAAACCAAGAACAACAGAAAATAAGTATTGGAGAGGATGCAGAGACTGGAACTCTGGTGGTGGGAATGTAAAATGGTGCAGCAGCTGTGGAAAATAGTTTGGCAGTTCCTGAGAAAGCTGAACACAGAATCACCATATGACCCAGCAATTTTACTCCCTGGTATATACTCAAAAGAACTGAAAAACAGGGGCCCAAACGGATACTTGCATGTCATGGCAGCATTAGTCATAATAGCCAAAAGGTGGAAACAACCCAAGTGTCCACGAACTGATAAATGAATCAACAAAATGCAGAACGGAATATTATTCAGCCACAGAAAGGAGTGAAGTTCATATATAGACAATGACACGGATGAACCTTGAAAATATTGTGCCAAGTCAAAGAGTCAGATTCAAGTAAGCCAGGACTAAAAGTGTATGAATTCACTTGTACGAAATATCTAGAAGAGGCAAATTCGCAGAGATAGAAACTAGATTAGAGGACATCAGGGAGTGGGGGAAGGAAAGAATGGAGCATTGTTGTTTAATGGGTACAGAGTTTCTGCTTGAGGTGATAAAAAATTTTTTTTTGGAAAGAGTGGTGTGATGGTCACACAAGTTTACAAATGCCATTAATGATACTGAATTGTACAGCTAAAAATGGTAAAAACGGAAAATTTCTCTGTATTATTTTACCACAATAAAAAATGTAAAAACCATGTGGCTAATCAGCTAAATACACAATTTTCTGGTGAACATATACTCACCTATCCTTCATTGTCCTGCCTGAAACAGCTTACTGTGATTCAGGCAGATATTTTCACACATACCGTTTTCCTTCTCAGAAACTTCACTGTCAGTGTGAATCTGAGGCATGAGAACTTGAAGGAAGGACCTTTAATTCTAAGAAGCGTTAACAGCACTTTATTTTTGTTAGACAAAATAGAATCCATTAAGCAAATATTTCCACGGCACCTACTATGTGTCTGGCGCTATGCTAGGGACAGAAGAGACATCAGTAAACAGAAGATGACTGCCTATGAGGTCATTCAGGCTTCTGTTCCCTTGTCTTTTGGAAGTGCTCTCGAAGAGACTACCATACGCCTGGGAGAACCAGCATAGGAAGAGCAGGGAGACCTGGGAGCTCGATGGACCACGCTTCACCTGCCTCCCCACCTCTGCGATAGTGGCGTCTAGAGGGGAGAAAGCTTTTAAGCACCTGCTCCCACCTGAGAAGGCCTGGCACAGCCACTCTGAACAACCGCTGATGGTTTTTCTGGGTTCTCCCCTGTAACAACTGGCAGCCTTCAGCCATGTTGTCTTGCTCAGGCCAGCCCTAACAAAGTACCATAGACTGGGTGACGTATACACCACAGCAATTTATTTTTCTCACAGTTCTGGAGGCTGGAAGTCCAAGATCAGGGTAGTAGAATGATCAGGTCTGGTGAAGGTCTCCTGGGCCGCAGACTGCCGACTTCTCATCATATATGCACACGCTGGGAGAGAGAGCTCTTAGGATCTCTTCTGTAAGGGCATGGATCTCGTTCATGAGAGTTCCAACTTCAGGACGTAATTACCTCCCAAAGGCCATAGCTCCTAACACTATCATACTAGGGGTTAGGATTTCAATATATGAATCAGGGGAGGCCCACACAATCAGGGCATAACACCTGTGGGATGAAAATAAACAGGCATTTTGGCTCTACTTGGATCCAAGGGCCTGAGGCCAACCTAGCCTAAGAAAATCCAGTCTTCCAAACTGGCCAGCCTCACTCCCTGCAGTGGTACATTGGAGTTTGGAGCCAAAACCCCGATTTTAAGAAGGAAGCATCTGACTCTTGATTTTGGCTCCGGACATGATCCCAGGGTCGTGAGATCAGGCCCCACCTTGGGCTCCTCATTCAGCAGAGTCTGCTAGATATTCTCTCACGCGCTCTCCCTCTGCGCGTCCCCCTGCTCATGCTCCCTCTCTCTAAATAAATAAATATCTATTAAAAAAAAAAACCTGTCAATGTACGGAAAGACCGATATCTGAGTCCCACCCTGAGACATTCTAAGTAAGTCTGGGGCCAGACCTGCTAGTTCTAACAAGCTCCAGGGTAATGCTGATAAGTGTATTGAAACAACTTCATAAACTCCAGGAGAATATACTCTCTTCTGGGTGCCTGAGTGGCTCAGCTGGTTAAGCGACTGCCTTTGGCTCAAGTCATGATTCTGGAGTCCCGGGACTGAGTTCCGCATCGGGCTCCCTGCTCATAGGAACTCTGCTTCTCCCTCTGCCCCTCCCCCTTCTCATGCTCACTCTCTCTCTCTCTCATTCTTTCTCAAATAAATAAATAAAATCTTTAAAAAAATACTCTCTTCAAACTGGATTACTCGAAAAATTTAGTTTATCATCAACAACAACACAACTGCATGCAAACCCTACTACAACTTCCCTTTTCTGGGTTATGTGTGACAAAGTACTCAGCACATACTGCATCAGAGACTGGCTAGCTTCTTTCCAAACCTGCTCCTCTTCCTCCAGATACACTCTATCTCCCTGCCTCCCTTCCAGTTACATGTGGCCTCCTGGCCAAGTTCTGTCCAACGGAAGCAGGCAAAGCGATGTCCAGCACTTTTAGGCTTAGCACAAACTCTTCCCCATGTGATCCTCTTTTTTCTTTCCTCATTCACTGGCCGGAGAGGGATGGTTCCAAGGCCTCAAGGGATGTGGAAGGCACAGGATGGAAGACACCTGGTCCTTGAATGGCCACATCGAGAACCACCTGCCAGACTCTCCCACTGGCCCATGACATGGGTTAAAAATGAACTGTTTTTATGGTGGGCCACTGGAATTTGGGGTCGGTCTGTTCTGCCAGCTAGCATTCCCTAAATACACATATCCATGCTGATGAAAAGCCAGATAGCATGCTTTAATCAAAAGAGAAAAGTCTCCTCACACCCTCTGTCTTACAAGTGGAACAGAGGCAATTTTTCAAAAGATATGTGACCCTTAAAATCAAACAAAAAAATTAAAATTAAGAAGTTGTTACTGACAGGGCACCTGGGTGGCTCAGTGGGTTAAGCCGCTGCCTTCGGCTCAGGTCATGATCTCAGGGTCCTGGGATTGAGCCCTGCATCAGGCTCTTTGCTCATCGGGGAGCCTGCTTCTCTCTCTCTCTGCCTGCCTCTCTGCCTACTTGTGATCTTTCTCTGTCAAATAAATAAATAAAATCTTTAAAAAAAAAAGAAATTGTTACTGATTCTCAAGTCATGAAAGTCTAATGTCATCTCCTATAAACTAATGTCAAACAGCATTACTCAATGTCAGAATTTAATGAGAGTAATAGGTTGTATCCTGCCTCACCTGTATGTCCTTTCAGGGAGCCAGGTTAACAGGTTAACAGGTTACCAGCTAACAGATTAACAGGGACGTTAACATCTTCCCCCATCCTCTATTTTAACAAAATTTTCAAAACATACAGAAAGTTGAAAGACAAATATAAAACACAACTTTTCACCCACCACCCAGATGTATGTGGTATGTTTTTTTTTTTTAACTGAACTTTTTGAAAGTAAGTTGCATGCGTTAGGACTCATACACTTGACCCCTGAATGCTTCAGCTTACAACTCCAATTAATATGCATGTTCTCCTGTATAACCTCAATTATCTCACCTAAGAAAAATAATGGTAATTCCCTAATGTCATCTAACACCAAGCCCATATTCAGACATCCCTGATTGTCCCCAAAACATCTTATATCTTATTTTCATGAACCAGGAGTCAATCAAGTTTCCTGTGCAATGACTGCTTATGCCTTTTGGTCTCCATTAACTTAGAACACTGTCTTAGTCTACTCAGGCTGCTAGAACAAGAGACCATAGTTAAACACGTTTAAACAACCAACATTTAT
This sequence comes from Martes martes, assembly GCF_963455335.1. Taxonomy (NCBI): domain Eukaryota; kingdom Metazoa; phylum Chordata; class Mammalia; order Carnivora; family Mustelidae; genus Martes; species Martes martes. The sequence continues at coordinate 39,239,097 of NC_137897.1, forward strand.
TTCTCACAGTTCTGGAGGCTGGGAAGTTCAAGATCAAGATGCTGGCAGATTCAGTTTCTGATTAGAGCCCTCTTCCTTGCTTGTGGATGGCTGTCCCCTCACTGTATCCTCACATGTTAGAGAGACAGGGAGCTTTGGTCTCTTCCTCTTCTTATAATCCCATCATAGAAGCTCTACCCTCATAACCTCATCTAAACCTAATGACCTCCCCAAAACCCGACTTCCAAATAGCATCACCTTAGAAATTAGGACTTCAACATACGTATCTTAGGGGAGGGGGAATACAATTCAGTCCATAACAGACACTTATCCTGTCTTTTTGTTTCCCTTCACATGGACTTCTTGAAGAAACATAAACAATGGTCTTGTAGGTTACCCTGTGCCTGGGATATGTCTAGTTATTTTCACATGGTATTTGATAACTTGTTTCTCTATCTCCTATATTTCCTGTAAACCAGAAAATGTGCCTAAAACCTCAATTTGATTCAGATAAAACATCTGGAGGATGAATACTACATAGGTAAAGCTATATGGTTCCTACTGCCTCTCATCAGGAGGCAGGTGGTACTAGATAGTTCCACAAGGAGCAAGGATAATTTTGACTACTTAGATAGAAAATGGTGACTGCTGGACTTCTCTGCCGTAAAGATACCTTCTTTCCTCTGTGAGAAGCAAGAGGTCTGTGGTGTGATCCTTGGCACCGTGTAAGAAGCACGTTCCCTAACCACCTCTCACCTATGGCTTTGGAATTCACTGAAAATCACTGTCTACATCACTGAGGGTTGTGAAATGATGATTTTTCTAATTACATCATTCCAAAAAGGTTACCTTCTGAAAGTTCTAAGAAACACTTTCAGAAAATGTCACTTTCTCATTTTAAGATATATTTTACCTCCATTTATTACTTTTAAATAACTACAAGTTTTCTTTACACCTAGACATTCCTTTAAAAAGAACATCTCAATATCCAAGGAGAATGCTAACCAACTGCATAACTGTGTTCTCTTAGTTCTAATGTGTTTTTTGCTACATTAAAGTTATTTGCTTTATTTTTTTAAGATTTTATTTATTTATTTATTTATTTGAGAGAGAGAGAGAGATCACAAGTAGGCAGAGAGGCAGGCGGGGGTGGCAGGGGGGGAAAGCAGGCTCCCTGCTGAGTAGAGAGCCCAATATGGGACTCGATCCCAGGACCCTGAGATCACGACCTGAGCCGAAGGCAGAGGCTTTAACCCACTGAGCCACCCAGGTGCCCCTATTTGCTTTATTTTTAAACAAAGTTCCCATTGCAAAAATAATATGTCGGTGTCATAGAAATTTCAGGCCACTCAGAAGAGTACAAAGGGAAAGTAACACCTCCCCTCCCACTCTCCCAGCAACTGGTTCTACAACCTTAGGATAACCAGGGCTAAGTAAGTTTGCACCAGCTTCCAGAGAAGCACACATCATATGTAAATGTTATGTACATACATTACATAATTTCTAAACAATAAATGATATTATACAGACTATTCTGTGCCTTGTTTTTTCCCACAACAGTATGTGTGGATGGCTACACACTTCCTTTTTACCAGCTGCATAGTGTTCCTCAGCAGGAATGGGCTGTAACTTAACCAGTGCCTTCTTGAGGATTGCCATTTGCTTCTGCGACAAGAAATATGGCCATCTATGTAACATGATAGTGCAGGTATTTCTGAAGGACAAAGTCCAAGAATTGAGACCGCTGGCTACAAGAGTAAGTAGGTATGTTGTAAATTTTTCCTAGGTATTAACAAAGAGCCCATCCCCCCCCCAAAAAGTCACTGTCCCTCATCCCCACTAACTGAATGCTGATGCACTTTTAAACTACAGCGGGTCTCCACTGAATGAGCCTCAAGTAGAGAAGCTGGCCAAAGAATCACACAGTCTGAACTGGGAATGAGAACTAGTGCTGACCAAGTGTGTAAGTATCAGACACTGCACTTGACCTTTACAACATCTCAATAATACAATAATCCTGTGAGGTGAAGGACGCTGTCTCCGTTTTTGAAAAGAGGAAACGGCGGCTCAGAGAGCTTACCCAGTCTTATGGAGCTTTTTCAATAATGGAGGCAGCATCTGAACCCAAGGGATGTGGTGCCAAAATGAGACCATATGGAGCCGCCCTGAACTGGGGCCAAAGTGAGGGGCTCTTAAGAATAAAACCAAAAACAAATGAGGGCTCCCAATTAGCCAAGAATAGGGTGGCTCCGAAATGTTCCCTCACACACAGGCTCAAACGTGCACTGTACGCTACTTCACAGGGTCCTCCTTCCCCTTGCAGACTTTGCCTGTAAACCCCTCTAGACTTAGCCATTCAGCTCCGAAGAGCAACGAGGAACCCGTGGTCCACGGGACCTGGGGGGGAGGGTGGGGGACTGACCAACACACACTTGGAAAGTTGATAGGCGTGGAGGAAGTGAGAAGCAGGTGGTGGGCTGCCAGGGCCAAGCTAGATATTTTGGACCTGTATCAGCTGTCACAAACAGTACAAGGGAAGTGGAACCAGCGGCCACATGAGAAAGAACCACAGTTAACAGACACAGTCCGTTGATACCACCTTTCCCCGCCTCCAACACTTGCCATGTCCTGGAACTTTCAGAAGGCCCTTAGTCATGTGCAGGGGCAAACAGCTGGGAGCTCCCTGCCTTGACAAAACAGGTTAGACGGGTGCCAGGTAAGCTTCTGGTCCACGGCCGGCCTCTCGCAGTTCCCAGCACAGGGCCTGGGGGGCAGGGGTGCTGCTTTCACGTTCCTGGAGGGTCTGGTTTGTGGTCACCGGCCCTTACAGCTACCTGGGTCTGTTGTCAGGGAGCAGTGCTTCTAACTGTCCCCTGCCAGTTAAATGTTGAGCATTCACAGTGTGTCTGGTATTGTCCTTGGATCCTCTGCATCGGACTAAGCAAGGGCTTAAGATGGGAACTCTCGGTGCACGCCACTCCTAGTAAAACATGACTCTTCGTCAGGGATGGTGAAATAACAAGGAGAGAGGGAAAGGAAGGAAATCTCTTTCCCCTTTCCCATTTGGTCTGCATTCCAGGCACAGGGCTCCAGAAGTTCCATGGGTACAATCAAAAGTTGAAAGGTCACAGAAAGGAGGATATAATCGTTAAAAAAAAAAAAGTCACAGAAAACAGATAACATAATATAGTTATGGGGAAAGTGGGCATCAAACTGGATCATTTGAGGAGCATCTTAAAATGCCATCACAATGCCACAGAATGGAGGCAAGAACACATGGAGAGGTAATTCGGCTTCCGTAATTCAAAAATTGAAAAGCACAAAAGAATATACGGTGATGTTTCCCTCCCACCTCACATCACAGCCACCTACTTCCTTTCCAGCAAAAAAAGCCAACGTTACTAGTCTACTGACTGTCCTTCCAGAGATATTTTATACCAGCAAACTCATATAATCACAATTTATTTTGATATAGATATGTATAAATATATAATTATTTATCATAACTTATAAATATTAAAGCTTCCCTTGCAGATTAAAGTGCCACTTAAATATTTTTAAAGGGGCAGAAATTAACATTTTTTTAAGTTTCAAAGAGTTCTGAAACTTGCAGTTGAACACTTTTCACTCATAAAAACTTACCAACATTTGAAAATTACCTCCAGAAATTAAGCTGGGCACTGGACACACAGCAGATACTTAACAAATGTTTCCCTACATCTTTTTGTCCTTTATTACTCAGAGGCAACGGGACAATTACTCACTTCCTCTACTGATATCAAGAAATGAAATCTGTTTTCTCACTATGATTAACAAAGAGAAGTCCTGAAAATCTGTACTATATTCACTTAAGCGTTCAAAGATTTTCATACTGAATTTTTAAAAATCAGAATCCCTATCCCAGGAGCCTTCAGAAAATAATGAATAATTAGATAATCAAATGACATTAGAATTCCGATGGAGGGTGTGTGTGTGCTAAAACACAAGACTAAATATCCATGAGACAGAGAACTGTTTTCTCACAGTTTCAGGCTAAATATTCACATCAAAATATTAGTATTTGGCAGAACCTAGGACATCGCATATTGACAAACTAAATTTCTTAGTATATTTCAGAGTAGCATGAAAATCCAAAGACAGAGCAAAATGACACAGAATGTTATGAGATGATGTTGCCTCTTCAGAACTATCATCAATTGAACCAGATATCAGTACCACAAAATGACACGGTACACTGCAGCAGGGCCCCAATGACTAAAAGATTGAGATGAGTTAAAAAGTACATATCAGCGGAGGAAAATTCCACTATTGCTTGTAGGCCTTAAGATGAAGGTGACTGAGCTCCTAAAAACATGGAGTACTCCCTCAAAGAAAAATATTTTTAAATCCTCATTTTCCATGTGCTTGAACATGTATTTATGAGCCTGTCCAATCTACCTTCTAGAAATATTTCACACTGTGCTTTAATGAGTTGGATCTAGAGGCTATAAAATAAAAATATGTTCTTGGTTCTCTATAGACGTAGAAGGGCAAATCTTTATTTGCATTATCTCTGAGTCGAGCACCTGAAATGACAACATGCTTCAGCTCCCACCCTGTTATCTGCACAGTACACCTCCTAACTTACCTGCAGCCCTGGCATTAGTCATTTGTCACCCACTGACACAAACCGCAGAGCTCAAGAGTGGCCAGTTATCGAGGCCGAAGTTTGAGTTCAGGTCTGTAATTTGCAAAAACCGAACTCAGTCTTAGACCTGGTCCTGTTTCAATGACAGATCTGTTTAGGCCTCTACCTCTTTAAAATTAGAGGGCTCCTGACAGCACTTTGTAACCTTGGTGGCCATGAGCCTGGGCTGTCAATGACTGATCAAGAGCCCTGAGAAGCAAGGCCCAGGGCCAAGGGTAATTTTCACATTAAAGATTCAGGTGTCAGCTTTCCATGCTTTATCAGGGAATCCTGAATGGAAATTGCATGGAGAGATCCCTCCAGTAAAAGTGATGAAGTAAAATGTTCCCTTACTGGGAAGAGTCAGAGGTGGGCTCATCTATTTCCCATGAAGATGCCCCCCTGGGCCTTAACTCCACTAAATTCAATTAAGAAAGAGAACACTTGTTTCTCCTTTGGAGTCATAATGAGGGGTGGGGTGTGGTGAGAGGGATGATTCAGATGAGAGCTAACTGACATCCATGTAATCACGGCAGATTCGTGCTGACCACTCTGCGCCTAACACAGCATGTGTCATTAAATCCAGAAAAGGATGGTGGCATCAGCCCACCCTTTACAACAAAAGACGGCTGACCCCAGAGTTAAAACCACTACTTTTCCTCTTTATCCACTTATAAACGTATCTTCAAAGTCAAGTCCATGTTACAATCTGAAGAACACAAAGCTCCTCTTCCCTTGGAGAAGTAAAGTACCTGGGGATAACGTCCCACCTGGACATAAGAGTGGGAGGTGTGCCCATACACCCGACTAGGCCCGACCATGGCAGTGCACCACTCTGGATCCTGGACCACGCTCACCTTTCACGGCACTCCAGGCTCCGACTTTGTTAACAAGAGACCCGGGAACATAGCTCTCCGAAGTGGGCTCTCACCCCAAGCTGACCACAGATGTGTGGCATCCCTCAGGCCCCGGCCACCCATACCCAAACCCAGAAACCCTCAGCCCTCGCCCCCACCCTCACTGGGGCCTGCCTCTTGGGGTGACGCTGTCCCCAGGGTAGTCACCCACCTCCTGCCGCGGCACACATACCCCTTGGGCTGAACTGGGGTGGAGGTTGGGGGGCGAGGGGGGCGGGTGCGGAAGCGCGATGCGGAAAGAGGGGGGCGCAAAACAGAAGCCGGAGGACAGAACCAGGCCACCTCCGTCCCTTTCATTTTCCTGGTTCCCCGAAGAAGAAACATCGAAATGGGCTGGAATTCTTTTTAACGGTAACAGAAAGCCAGAAAATGCAGACAGTTGACCTTGGGAACCAACCCCGTCGTAGCGAGAAACGGAAAAGAAACACGTTGGCAAGTGAAGGGGGAGCGCAGCGCGGGGCGGGGTCGGGGGGAGCGCAGCGGCCCGGCCTCGAAAGGGGTGTCGGGGTGGTGGGCGCGGTGGGGGGCGGGGGGTTGCTCACCGTAGATCATGGCCAGCCCCGTCTCGTGCAGAAAGCGCACCCGGCGGTGCTTGAAGAGCCAGATGGTGAGGATGGTGAGCGTGAGCAGCAGGATGAAGGTGAGCAGGCTCACGCTGTCTTGCCGGTGGCTCTCCTCCGCCTCCTTCTCCGTGGCGAGCTCCTCCATGGCGCTGCTGTCCTCAGCCGCCGCCCCAGAGGAGGCCGAGGCCGCGGCGCGCAGCCCCCGACCCAGCAGCAGCGGGAGCAGGGGCAGCAGCAGCAGCCGCGGTGGCAGCGCCCGAGGCGCCCGTCCCGGGCCGAGGCGCGCCGCGTCACCAGACTCCATGGTCCCCGGGCCGCCCGCGCCTCCTGCGCGCGGAGACCAGCAGCCCGCGCCGTCGGCGGCTTCCCGCGGCGCCGCCGACCTGCCCGAGTGGCCGCCGCCGCCGCAGCTCCTCCCCCCCCCCCCCCCCGCGCGCGCCGGGCCGGGACTGCGCCGGGAGGCGCGTGGGGGAGGGGCGCGCGCAGTGCGCAGGATCGCCAAGCACCGCCCCCCGCCCGCGCACCTGTTCGGTCCCCCGCCGCGCCGCGCCGCGCCGCGCCGAGCGATCTCGCCGCGGCCTAAGCTCACTGGGCTGGGGCCCTCCAACTCAGGGGAGCGGCCGTCGGCCCCCGGCCTGCCTGCGCTCCTCACCCCGTCCCGGCGCACCTGGCCAAGCCGTCTGGGGTCGCGGGGCCGTTCCTGGGCAGTCGCCGCCGCGCTTCCTAAACGCGACGCCAGAGGTCGCCGGTGCCTGGCAGGAGCGGCAGCTTGGATTCGCGCGCTGTGCGATCTTGGGTCCTGTCTCTGGTGCCCCCCGCGAAGTGGTCCGTCTCAGGCCAGGGTGCGGCTGTCCTGAGCCCAGTCAAGGGGCGGGGGGTGGGGAGCACCCTGGGGGAAGCGAAGATTCGCGAAGCCATGTTGCCCCCTCCACCTCTCTTTCCACAACTCTCACAGTACCTTCCAGCTTTCAGGGCTTCCCAGACTCAACCAGGCTTCATTCAAACCTCTGCTCTAAGTCTGTGCCAAAGTCGGGACTGATAAGGGGTTGGAATGGGGAGCAAGCGTTCAAATACCTCTTTCACCACTTGGGGAATAGACTGACTTCTTATTCTGGACTGTGTAACCAGCCCTCTTGGGGAACAGGGTTGAACCAGAAGGAACCGAGCACTTGCCATTCCTTCTAGATGAGCAGCAGGGGGGTGAGGGTGGAGATTACACTGGTGGCCCTTTTATGTTGACCTTATGGTAGCCCGGGGAGTCTTTGGATGATTCTTGGGACAGCTCTGGAAAAAAAAAAATTATAAAGCGGACTCTGGAGGATAAAGTCTCTTGGAACAATTCCCCAGGAACTAGAATTTTCAATCCACCTTGTTCCTATGATCAAGGAAGGAAAGAGATTGAATTCTCTTTTTTAAAGATTTTTTAAAAGTAATCTCTACACCCAACATGGGGCACGAACCCATAACCCCAACATCGAGAGTTGCATGTTCTACCTACTGAGCCAGCCAGGCACCCCTGGAGTGATGGAATTCTTAATCACTGGATTCCCAGTGCCTAACACTGTGCTCATAAGTGTTTATTGAACTTCTCCGATATCCACACCAACAGTTCGTGTTTTCTCTCCCAGAGGGGTTTGCATTTTTAAGAGAATTTCTTGAAGAAAGTGGAGCTTAACTAAAAAGAATAAAGAGTAATAAGAATAAGGTAGGGATGGCATTAGGTAGGAAGGATATTTGCAACACTGAAGCCTTCCAGGTTCCTCTGTAGGTGAACACTCTGCCAAGCTGCTTTGTACCTTCATTAAAGCACAGGACTGTCTTCAAGATTTTAGCTAACATTGTTCCCTATTCGTCCAGACTGCCCCCAGCCCCTGCAAAAGTCCATATATCTTTTTTTTAAAGATTTTATTTATTTATTTATTTGACAGAGATTACAAGCAGGCAGAAAGGCAGGCAGAGAGAGAGGAAGGGAAGCAGGCTCCCTGCTGAGCAGAGCGCGCGATGCGGGGCTCGATCCCAGGACCCTGGGATCATGACCCGAGCCGAAGGCAGAGGCTTTAACCCACTGAGCCACCCAGGCACCCCTAAAAGTCCATATATCTTGAAGATCCATGCAGGTTCCCAATGAAATTGCAAACACCAAAAACCCGGAGAGCCACAGAGAAAATTATACAACAGGAAGACGATCCAATTTCTGGAGACTTAATAAAATCCACATTTGCTGAAAACTGGTGATGTTGATCATAATATTTAATATTACACGCTCTTGGGTTCCTGTAAGTTGAGGACAGAATGTCTCTCTGCAGACTTCTTAGTACTTACAGCAGATCGTATTTTCAAAAACTCCCCATAATCATATTTCCAATTGCACCTGTTCTTCCAGAACTTGCCACTCCCTCCTCAAAGGGTGGCATCTGTGTTCCCTCCCCCCTTGAACCTCACTGGACCCTTGTGACTGCCTTAAAGAATACAATGAGGCAATAAAGACTGCAAAACTTGTGAAACCCCGTCATAAAAGACAATCTAGTTCCTGCCTGACTCACTCTCACACTCTTGCTGTCCACTCATTTTGGAGCACTGAGCTGCCATGTAAAAAAATCTAGACCACAGTGAGATACCACAGCACACCTGTTAGAAAGGCTATCGTCAGAAAGACAAGAGACAACAAATGCGGACGAGCCTGTGGAAAAAAGGGAGCCCTCATGCACTGTTGGTGGGAATGTAAATTGATACCGCCACTATGGAAAACAGTGCAGAGGTCCGTCAGAAAATTAAAAATAAAACTACCACATGATCCAGAGGTTCTACTTGTGGGTATTTATCCAAAGAAAGTGAAAACAGGATCTCAAAGATATATCTTCATTCCCATATTTATTGCAGCATTATTCACAATAGCCAAAGTAGGGAAACAACTTAAGTGTCTGTCAACAAATAACTAGATAAAGAAAATATGATATATGTATATACAGAGAGAGAGACTGAGATATATAGATATAGCTATACACACACACACACACAATGGGCCATCCAGCGATGAGAAAGAAGGAAATCCTGCCATTTGCAACAGCATTGATGGATCTCGAGATCCCATAAGTCAGTGAAATAAGTCAGGCAGAGAAAGACAAATACCATATGACCTCACTTACATGTGGGATCTAAAACAGCTGAACTTGTAGAAACAGAGAGTAGAATGTTGGTTACCAGGAGCTGAGCAGTGAGGGAAATAGGGATGTGCTGGTAAAGAACACAAACTCGCAGTTTCAAGACAAATACATTCTGGGACTCTAATGCACAGTGTTGTCATTAGGGTAATAATTCTGTACCATATATTTGAAAGTTGCTAAGAGAGTAGATCTTAAATGAGGTCACCACAAAGAGAGGAATGGTGATTATGTGACATGATGGAGGTATCAGTTAACACTAAGGTGTTAATCATATTGCAGGATATAATTGTATCAAATCAACACAGCATATACCTTTAGCTTACATAATGTTATATGTCAATTATATCACAATAAAGCTGAGCCAGTCTTTTTTTTTTAAGATTTTATTTATTTATTTGACAGACAGAAATCACAAGTAGGCAGAGAGGCAGGCAGGGTGGCTGGGGCGGGTGGTGGGGGGGGAAGCAGGCTCCCCGCTGAGCAGAGAGCCCTGATGCCGGCTCGATCCAAGGACCCTGGGATCATGACCTGAGCCGAAGGCAGAGGCTTTAACCCACTGAGCCACCTAGGCGCCCCAAGCTGAGCCATTCTTTTTTTTTCTTTTTTTTTTTAAAGATTTTATTTTTTATTTATTTGACAGACCACAAGTAGGCAGAGAGGCAGGCAGAGAGAGAAGGGAGGAAGCAGGCTCCCCGCTGAGCGGAGAGCCCGATGCGGGGCTCGATCCCAGGATGCTGGGATCATGACCTGAGCCGAAGGCAGCGGCTTTAACCCACTGAGCCACCTAGGCGCCCCAAGCTGAGCCATTCTTAAAAAGAAATCCATCTACCTTGAAGCTGCCATGCTGGAGAAACCACAGAGAGACACATAGCCATAGAGACAAACACCAGAGGAGCCACAGGTGGTTTTTTTTTTTTAGTGTTCCCAGCCCAAATACCGTGCACCTGAATGAATGAATCTTCCAATTATTTTATTCCCAGCCACCATCTTACGCTAAGCATGCGAGACACTCCCAAAGAAGAACCACCTAGCTGAGCCTGATCAATGCCTGAATCTATGAGATAACAACACAGTGATTTATGTTATTTTAAGCTACTAAGTTTAAGTGTGTTTTTTCCACAGCAAGAGATAACCAGAAGAATATTTATACTATAAAGTGATTGCCTTAGGTAGAGTATGAAAAGATGTGCCCCAAGTATTCACAAATCTACGCCAAAGAAAATGCTCAGTTATTATACATGTTTGTATATGAAAACAAGCCTTACAATGCAAGCATTCTGACTCCCTAACACAGAAGGATCACACTCAACCCATTCGCTTCCACTGAACAGAATGTGTGGATCAGCCATTGGAGGACTCTAAAAAAAAAATTATACCAGGTAAATTGAGGAAGAGCACCAGAATTGGAAGTAAAACAACAGGCAATGTGTTTACAATTTTTTCCCTCCAGTAGCCACTGGACTGAACTCAAGGCAGTCCAAACCCAGAAGGGGACAGTGACATGGACAGAGAAGGCACCAGGAAAAGCAGAAAATAGACCTCCTAAGGTTCAGAGAGAGTAGGGAAGTACACCAATTTTTCTTTTTTCCATTCTCTCACATCCTAGCTAATAGGCAATCGCCCATTGCAGCTGAGTCAACAGTAACAATGGAGGGAGCAGCACCGTCGAGGACCTAAAATGCTGAGGGAAGCGGTGGGGTGGGAGGACCTCCCTCTCTGGTTTAGAATAGTCATGGTCCCAAGTCAGTGAGGGCAGATGCCCATTGATGTATGGTTTTTTTCTCTCTGGTCCTCCTGCTGCTTGGCTCCAGACATAGGTGAAGTTGCAGGAAGTGGATGGGAGAGAGAAGTAAATACTCGGATTTGGGGGCACCTGGGTGGCTTAGTGGGTTAAGCCTCTGCCTTCGGCTCAGGTCATGATGTCAGGGTCCTGGGATCCAGCCTGCATCAGGCTCTCTCTGCTCAGCAGGGAGCCTGCTCCCCTCCCCCACACCACCTGCCTCTCTGCCTACTTGTGATCTTTCTCTCTGTCAAATAAATAAATAAAATCTTTAAAAAAAACACCCTCAGATTCTTGCCAAAGGATTGAAAGGGGAACTCCAAGGAACTGCAAAGTCCCAGGGAGATCTTGGAGAGGGAGCAACTTGGGAAAACAACCTTGTAGAGTTGTTTATGAACTCCTAGGTTCACCCTAACCTGCATGTGCATTTGCAGTGTCATCATAAACTTGACTGGAAAAAGATCCACTTCCAAATGCATTCAGGTTTAGACAAAATTCATTTCCTTGCAGCAATATCACCATGGGCCCTGGATTTTTGCTGGCTGTCCATTGGAGGCCACCCTCGGGTATAAGAAGCCATCTTTAATTTCTAGAAGCTGGCTGAAGTTCTTTGCCATGTGGGCTTCTTCAACATGGCCGCTTACTTTATTAATCCAACAAAGATTATCTCTCATGCTGATCTGCTAAGAGAGTCTTACATAATGTGACATAATTGCAGAAGCAGCATTTCATTATCTTTGCCATATAACATAACTTAATCGAGATCATGACGTCCCATCACCTTTGCCATATTCTACTGGTTAAAAGCAAGTCCCAGGTCTTGCCCCCATTCAATGGGAGATGATTACAGAAAAGCATGAGCATCAAGGGTTGAGTTCATTGGGACTCACCTTCTCAGGGACCACCCACCACACAATCCTGGATGCATCTAATAACAGAGCTTTAAAATACATGAAGCAAAAGCTAACAGGAATGAAAGGAAAAATAAGCATTCTCCACAATTAGAGTTGGAGACTTTAATACTCTTCAAGTAAGAGCTAGAACTAACAGACGGAAAATCAATAAGGATATAGAAGATCTGAACAACACCATCAACCAGCTGGATCTAATTGACATTTATATAACATTTCACTCAACAACGGCAGGATACACGTTGTCTTTAAGTGCACATGAAACAAAAGTCTGAAATCAGTTTCACTGGGCTAAAGTCAAGGTGTCTGCAGAGCTGGCTCCTTTTGGAAGCTCTAGAAAAGAATCCATTTCCTTGCCTTTTCCACTTATGGAGCTGTATTACTTGCCTTATGGCTCCTTCCGCCATCTTTTTTTTAAAGATTTTATTTATTTATTTGAGAGAGAGAACAAGAGAGAGCATGAGCAGGTGGTGGTGGAGAGGGACGGGGAGGGGCAGAGGGAGAGGGAGAAGTAGACTCCCTACTGAACAAGGAGCCCAATGCAGAGCTCGATCTCAGGACTTGATCCCAGGACCCTGAGATCATCATCTGAGCTGAAGACAGATGCTTAAGTAATTGAGAGCCAACCCCTCCTTTTTTTTTTTTTAAGCCTCCATCTATTTTTTTAAGACTTTTATTTATTTATTTATTTGACAGAGAGAGAGAGAGAAAGAGAAATCACACAAGCAGGGGGAGCTTCAGGCTGAGGGAGAAGGGGAAGCAGGCTCTCCACTGAGCAGGGAGCCTGATTCGGGGCTCAGTCCCTGGATCCTGGAATCATGACCTGAGCCAAAGACAGAAGCTTAACCGACTGAGCCACTCAGGCATCCCAGCCTCCATCTCTTATTTAAGACTTTATTTATTTGAGGGGGGATAAAGGGCAGAAGGAGAGGGAGAGAATCTCAAGCAGACTCCTCACTGAGCACTGAGCCTGATGCAGGGCTTGATCGTGTGACTCTGAGATCATGACCTGAGCTGAAACCAAGAATGGGATGCTTAACCAGCTGAGCCATCTAGGTGACCTTCCTTCTTCCATCTTCAAAACCAGCAGTGTAGCCACTTGCTTCCATTGTCACATCTCCTAATTTCTCCTTTGACCTTTTTGCCTCCCTCTTTCAAGGACTCTTGTGATTACATTTAGGGCCTACTCAGACAATCCAAGTAATCACCCCCTCTCAAGATCTTTAACTTAATCACATTTGTAAGGTACTTTTTACCATTAAAGTAATATAATCACAGATTCTGGAATTTAGGATATAGATGTCTTTTGAGAGGCTGTAATTCAGCATACTACATATACTTATTGAAGAAAGTGGGGCACTTAATTTCAGCTCAGGTCATGCTCTCAGGGTCTTGAGATCAAACTCCCCATTCGGCTCCATGCTCAGCATGCAATCTGCTTTTCCCTCTCCCTCTTCTCCTCCTCCTGCTCTTTCTCACTCTTTCATAGATAGATAGGTGAATAAATACATAAATAAAATCTTTTAAACAAAAGAAAAGAAATTGAACTTGTCAGAAACATTACAAAAAAGAATCCTACAGGCCCAGGTGGTTTCACTGGCGAATCCCACCAAACATGTTAAGAAGAAATAACACCAATTCCACACAACCCCTTCTAGAAAATACAAGAGAGTGAGCCATTATTTTATGAGGTTAATACTATCCTGATATCAAAACCCAGGATTTCAAGAAAAGAAAGCTACAAGCCAATATCTCTCATGAATTTAGACATAAAAATCCTTAGCAAAATATTAGCAGATTGAATCTAACAATGTATCAAAAGAAGTATGGAGTGCCTGGGTGGCTCAGTTGGTTAATTAAGCATCTGACTCTTGGTTTCAGCTCAGGCCATAATCTCAGCATTGTCAGACTGAGCCGCCTGTCAGGCTCCACGCTCAGGGGAAGTCTGCTTCAGATTCTCTCCATCTGCTGCTCCGCCCACTTGCATGTGCATGCATTCTCTCTCTCTCTCTCTCAAATAAGTAAGATCTTGGGGAAAAAAAAGAGGTATACACCACAACTGAGTGGTGTTCATCCTGAGACTGCAAGGCTGGTTCAATGTGAGGCAATCAGTCAATGCAATCAACCATACTAACTGTCTAAAGAAACAAAAAAAGCACATGATTGTGTTAACGCAGAGAAAGCATTTGACAAAATTCAACATCCACTCATGATAATACCTATGAACAAAATAAGAATAAAAGGGACTTCCTTGGGGCGCCTGGGTGGCTCAGTGGGTTAAAGCCTCTGCCTTCAGCTCAGGTCATGATCCCAGGGTCCTGGGATCAAGCCCCGCATCGGGCTCTCTGCTCAGCAGGGAGCCTGCCTTCCCCTCTCTCTGCCTGCCTCTCTGCCTACTTGTGATCTCTGTCTGTCAAATAAATAAACAAAATCTTTTTAAAAAGGGGGGGGAATTCCTTAACCTGATAAAGAGCTCATAAAAAAACACTACAACTAATATCATTCTTAAGATTAAAGACTGAATTTTTTCCCCTAAGATGAGGAAAAAAGTAGGAAAGTCCACTATCATCACTCCTATTCAACACTGTATTAGAACTCCAAGCCGGGGGGGCGCCTGGGTGACTCAGTGGGTTAAAGCCTCTGCCTTCGGCTCAGGTCGTGATCCCAGGGTCCTTGGATCAAGCCCCACATCGGGCTCTCTGCTCCGCGGGGAGCCTGCTTCCTCCTCTCTCTCTCTGCCTGCCTCTCTGCCTACTTGTGATCTCTATCAAATAAATAAATAAAATCTTAAAAAAAAAAAAAAAAGAACTCCAAGCCAGTGCAGTAAGGCAGGAAAGATCAATAAAAGGCACACACGTAGCAAAAATCACAGTATGTAAATTTAAATGGGATATTGGGGAAGGTGAAAAACAAAAAAATCAGAAGGAACAAAAAGGAAAGGAAGGAAAAAAGAGTTTTCAAATGATATTAGAAAATTTGTCCTATTTATAGGAGATGTAATCATATATGACATGATTTCCTACTTAGAAAATCCCAAGGAATCTATAAAATCCTAGAACTAACTAAGTGAAGTTAAGCAAGGTCTCGGGATCCAATGTCAGCACACAAAAATCAATTGTATTTTATATATTAGCAATGTACAATTTGAGATGAAAATCTTTTAAATATGTAATTCACAATAGTAGACAAGGAAATACTTAGACATAAATTTGACAAAACATGTACTATGTGCTGAAAACTACAAAATGCTCACGAAAGAAATCAAAGAAGACCTAGATAAATGGAGAGACCTACCATGTTCATGGACTGGAAGACTAACCCTAGAAAACGTGTTAATTTTCTCCAAAGTGATGTACAGATTTAATGCAACTCCTATCAAAATCCCAGCAGAATTTTTTGTAAATCTAGACAAGGGAAATCGAACATGAATAGGAAAGTCAAAGTAACTAGGATAGCCAGAACAATTTTTAAAAAGAAGAGTAAAATTGAAGACCTCATACTACTCAACTTAACACTCACTGTAAAGCTACAAAGTATGAAGCAATCAAGACAGGATGGTATTGGTGAAGGAATAGATACATAGATCAATGCAACAGAAGAGAGTCCAGAGATTGGTGTACACACAAATACGGTCAGTTGATTTTTGACAAAAGTGCAAAAGCAATTCAATGGGGGAAAGTACATTTTTTAAAAAAATAGAATAACTGGAGGTTTATATGCAAAAAATAAACTCAATTGAAAAATGAACAAAAGGGACGCCTGGGTGGCTCAGTTGGTTAAGCGACTGCCTTCGGCTCAGGTCATGATCCCAGCGTCCTGGGATCGAGTCCCACATCGGGCTCCTTGCTCTGCAGGGAGCCTGCTTCTCCCTCTGCCACTCTGTCTGCCTGTGCTCGCACTCTCTCTCTCTCTCTCTCTCTGACAAATAAATAAATAAAATCTAAAAAAAAAAAAAAAAAGAACAAAAGACTTGCACAGACAAGAGATATGTGGATGACAAATAATGATGTGAAAAGAGTTAACATCATTAGCCACTTAGGAGAAGAGAAATCAATACCATGATTACAACCTACTAGAATGTCTTAAATGAAAATATTGACAATACCAAGCACAGGTCAGAATGCGACTATTCTAGCCACTGTGGAGAACAGTTGGGCAGTTTCTTATAAAATTAACATGCATTTACCCATAAGAGCAAGCACACCCCACTCATAGGTGTATATCCAAGAGAAATGACCTGTTTATACAAAAACCTGCATATGAGTGTTAATAGCGGCTTTATTTACACAGGTTTCCCCTGCTATCCAAAACTAGAGCATTTCTATGAGAACTTTATAAACTGAAATGACATCAAGTGAACGAACAGTTGTCATTAATTTATATGGAAAAATTTTTTGAGCATTCTCAGACACAAAGAAATAACCTCTCTTAGGCTTTTCTGGTATCTTGCAACACATTTCACTAATGGATGTACAGAATAAATCGAGATCAAGCACAGATGCTCATAGATCCAGTTCAAAGGTCCGGTGGCTGGATGTTGAGATGCTGAGTGTAGTTCCCAGGGAAGGACTTCGGCGGGGCCATTCTTGCTGCTCCTTGGGGAGGGGGCGCGAGTTTCCTCGATAATGCCTCCCTCCAAAACAAACCCTGAATACTATTTTTTGCTTTTCACTTTTTTTCCCCATAAAAGTGAAAATCCTCTTTGGATTTCTTTCTGTTAGCCAAAACAGGCACTATTGTAGGTCTGCCATAAAAGTGAAGTCGCTTGACGAGAACTTTGGAAAAGCAGGGGATACCTGTACTGGCCCCAAACTGGAAACAACCCAAATGTCCTTCAGTGGGTGAAAGAATAAGCAAACTCCAGCACATCCTTAAGATAGAATGTTATTCCACCATGAAAAGGAATGAGCAGTTGGCATACATAACAATTTGAGTGAATCACAAAGGCATGATGCGGAGTGGAAGTTAGTCTCAAAGCTTGTATGCCTTATGATTCCATTTGTATGACATTCTGGAAAAGACAAAACAAAAGTCATGGAAAACAGATCAGTAATTGCCGGGGGTGAGTGAAAAAGGGAGGGTGTAATTATAAAGGGAGAGCAAAAGGGAGGTTTTGGGGGTGACAAAACTGTGCTGCTTCCTGATTGTGGTAGTCGTTATAGGACTCTGTGCGTGTATGAAATTCAGACTGCTGTACAAGACTGGTGCTCTAACCCTTGAGCTACGGGGCCTCAGCCAGATAACTGCACATTTAAAAAAATACATTTTACTGGATGTTAATTTGAGTGATTTCTCCACAAAATATTTTTTTGAGATTTTCTTTGTTTAATTGGGGGGGTGCACAAGCACACAAAAGCACGGGGAGAAGCAGAGGGTAAGAGCATAAGTAGAACTCCATGTTGAGCATGCAGCCCAATGTGGGGCTCGATCTCATGACCCTGAGATCATGACCTGAGCTGAAATAAAAAATCGGACGCTTAACCAACTGAGCCCCTTGGGCACCCCTCCCGATGTATCTGCAACATAACACAGATAGTTGGGGATGCGGGTGATAGAAGAATGGGACACCAACTAGGGAGCATGGTGTGCCCCAGGGAATGGAAGATCGTAGGCTGGATAGACAGAGAATGAGGGGTTTTCTAAATGACCAGGGGGCCAGGGGTGTGGAAGCTGGAACCATGGTGGGGTATCCTTTTCAGTTCTACCGATGGGAGGCTGTTATGGGAAAGTGGAAGGCAACAAGAGGGGCTGAGGGCTTCCTTCCAGACTCCTGCTATTTCTGACTGCTTTGCCCCACCAGCAGTGGTTTGCTCCAGCCTCCAGTTTCATTTAGATCCTTCCAGAACCTGCTTCAGCAGCAGCAGCCTAGCCTCTTAGAACGCCCCAAAATCAATTCCACTGGGCCTCTCCTCTGACTGCTCAGGTTCCGGTAACGCCACCCTATTGTGTTCCTAGCCCTAGCAATAGTGGCTGCTTCTTGCTAGTATTCTCTCTGGATTAGCTCACAGTTGCCCCTACTCCCCCCACCCTCAAGTAAATAAATCTTTAAAAATAATAATAAAAATAAAAAATAAATAAAATCAGAGGACAACCAGGAGTATGGCTGAGTTCCTTGTGTTTGTTTTGCCTCTGTTTGGAATTGTGCCTGCATTTTGAGGATAAAATAAAAATTCTTAAGCATGGTGCCTAAGGCCTCTGGTAGATGTTGCTAGTGATCTGCCATATGTCCAATTCCCTTCTCCTTCTGAACACAGGGACTTTTTCAGTTTTCATTTCCCTGAAGCTTGTGGTGGTTCTAGGACACGCATTGGCCAGTGAAATGAAGGAAGTAATGAGCATCACTTCTGGGCAGAAGTATTTGAGAGCAGGTGCGTGATTTTCTGTGTTGCCTTCCCCTGCAGGGGTGAATCCTTAAGCCTCAGGTTGAGTTGGGAATATTATAAGACAGAAGAGCCCATGTACAACATATAGTCTAGAGGCAGATTTTTTTAAATTTGGGGGTTGTTGCCACAGTAAAACCTCACCTGTCATTAAAATCAAAATGACAAGAAATACCAAGTGTTGGTGAGGATGTGGAGAAAAAGAAACCCCAGTGCGCTGTTGGAGGAATATAAATTGGTGCAACCACGGTGGAAAAGAGTATGGAGGTTCCACACAAAATTAAAAGTGGAAATACCATATGATCTAAAAATCCCTCTAGTGGGTATTTACCCAAAGAAAGCAAAAACACTAATTCAAAACGATATATGCATCCCTATGGAAGCAACCCAAGTGTGAACCCATAGATGAATGGATAAAGAAAACACACACACAGGAATATTATGCAGACATAAAAAAGGATGAGATCATGCCATTTGAGACAACATGGATGGAGTCAGAGAATATAATGCTAAGTGAAATAATCCAGAATGAGAAACACAACTACCATTTGAGTCCACTTCTAAGTGGACTCTTTTAAAAAAAAAGAATAGGCAAACAAAAAGCAGAATCAGACCTGTAGCAAATTGACAATTGCCAGAGGGGAGGAAGGTGGGGGTGGGCAAAATGGGTGAAGGGGAGAGGGAGCTCCAGGCCTCCTGTTATGGAATGAGTAAATCAAAGGGATAAGAGGCACAGAATAAGGAATATGGTCAGTTCCCTTAATAGTGTCATAACAGGACAGAGGGTAACTATGATGTCTACATTTGGATAAACTTGTCAAGTCACTAAGTTGTACACCTGAAACTAATGTAACATTGTGTATCAACTATACTCAAAAAAATTTAAAAAAAAAAACCCTAAGCTTGTCCTGACTAGTACACTTGTGATTTGCCCCCTGCCTACCTCTCTTGATTCATCTCTGGTGACCGCCCCTACTCTCTCATCTTCCCTGAGAGTGCCAAGAAATCCTAATACCTCTGGGCTATTGTGTAGGCCTCCTCTTTTTGTAGTACTGATCATTTTACCCGGCACCTGCTGTTAGTTGTTGAAAGCCCAGTTCAGACACTACCCACTCCAGAAAGCCTCCTTAATCTGGGTTATGTCTGTTTTCTGATATTTTCCTCCAAATACCCTGAGTATACTTAAAAATGGGACCCTTCCCACATTGCATCATGTTACCTGATTATTTGCTGATGTCCCCACTTTACATTACGCTCTTTGGAAGCAGGGGGTGAGTCTTTCTGTTGTTCTTGTTGCTGTTGTATTTTTTTAAAATATACTTATTTATTTGACAGAGAGAGGGATCACAATTAGGCAGAGAGGCAGCCAGAGAGGGGGGAAAGCAGGCTCCCCGCTGGGCAGGGAGCCCGATGTGGGGCTCGATCCCAGGACCCTCAGACCATGACCCGAGCTGAAGGCAGAGGCTTAACCCACTGAGCCACCCAGGTGCCCTTGTTGTATTTTTTTTTAATTGTTGCTTTTTGTGTTTGTCTTAGCTCTTGCCAACCAATATGTTGAGCACAACACTTGATCCATAGTGGATGTTCAAAGACATCTGTTGAATAAATGATTCAACGTATATAAATAAAACAGAGGTCATTTTTTAAAAATGTTTAGCTAGATACCTGCAATACCATTTGACTGGAAGTTGTTTTGTGACTTCTGTATGTTTCTAAGGTACCTCTTGTAGATTCTTGATCATCTACTTTGCTTAGAATTCATATCTTCTTATTTATCATTTGCTTTTTTTTAAAATTTTATTTATTTGACAGACAGAGATCACAAGTAGGCAGAGAGGCAGGCAGAGAGAGAGGAAGGGAAGCAGGTTCCCCGCCAAGCAGAGAGCCCAATGCAGGGCTCGATGTGGAGCTCGATACCAGGACCCTGGGACCACGACCCAAGCCAAAGGCAGAGGCCTTAACCCACTGAGCCACCCAGGCGCCCCTCATTTGCTTTTATCTACTGTCTTTTCTGCCCCTTCTTACTTTTGCGGTTCTGTTTCTATGGACTATCAGTTGCCAAGAACCACTTACGATCTTTGTTGGTAAATATATATAGTTAAATTTCAGTCCAGTCCTGGAAAACGGAAAGGGTTTAAATATCTTTTATATATTTAATGCTACAATAATCCTGTAATATGTTCCAAATTAAATAAAATATACATTTAAATATAACATAATAGGTATGGGCTTTTTTCCCCCCAGCTATTTTATCATCTTCAAATCAGAGTGCTTCATTCTTTATTCTATTTCCCAGGACCAAAAATCCCTCCCAATTCAATTTCAAAATGAAGATTCTCTGGAACAAAAGCAAAGTCATTTCTAGGCACTCCTAGTTTTGTTTTATGTTTCTCATTATCCACACTGAGATTCCCCTAAATGTGAGTCATTTAAGCAAAGCGTTGGGAAACCTCCAGATACCTTTTCAATTATCTTCAAGTAATCTGAAAATATTTAAGCACATACTGGAGAAAATGCCCTTATTAGCAAGATGTTTTAAAATCACAAAGACCTTGTTAGGAGCGCAAGACGGTCTTTAAAGCGTTTATTAACAGCTCAGGTTTGTCCCTTCTAGCTGTCTGCTTCCGTCTCACAACATTAAGCAAAATGTAGGTATTGCATTTTTTTAAGTTCTTTTTTAGCATCCACGTTGACCATGGGGATGAAGAGATGATCCTTTTCTTTAAGCAAGAGGGGCAGAAAGACCTGGGAAGACCCAGGCGCTCTTGTTTTCATGCCTGTATGAAGTTGAACAGATTATATTTCTGATTCGGGAGCCATGTTAGAAAAGTGCTGTCTTAGACTCTAGTTGGAGGTTGACCACAATCTAGCCCCCTGCAGAAGCATCCTCCTTCTCTCCATGGCAACTGTAATTTTTGCCTCTGATGGGTCTCGGGAAACTGGTCACTGAAAAGGAGCGCAGCGGGTTCATTGGACATACTTTTGCTGAAAGTAGCAGAACACCTGTCTCCGCGTGGCTGAGGCAAATAGGCATTTCTCTCTCTCGTGTAACAGGAGTGCTCTCTGTAAGAAGAGGCTAGGGTAGACTTGAGGCCTCAAGGATGTAAGGACTGGATTGCTGCACGGCTGAGCATTTGTGATGGCAAGACAGGTACTGCAGCTCCAACCATGGCCCGGAGCTTGGGTGGCTACAAGAGAGGCTGGGAAGGTAAGAGACAGCTTTGTCATGGTTGGCTGAGGGCAGTTGTGAGCCTCAGCAGGGCACCTTGCTGCTTCAAAGAAAATAGAGGATCCATTAGCTATGGGGAAGGGTACATAGACCAAGGTCTTGGTACTCATACCAACGTCTGTCTCAGCAAGAATACTCAGAACACCATAGACCCAAGTACAAGGCATCCGATTTTTGCTGGGGCCTTGGTTCAGAATGTGGCATGGAGTGGGGGTGGGGTGGGGGGCCGGGGACTGCACCTGCTAAGTAGATTCTCCTCTTGCATTCAGCCACGAAAAGGAAAGGGTGCAAACACGTGCTACAGTGTGGATGGACTTTGAAAACACAGTGCTAAGTGTGAGAAGCCAGACACGTGTGGTACGATTTCATTCATATGAATTATGCAGAATAGATGAATCTATAGAGACAGAAACACACATCGGTGGTTACCAGGGACTGGGGGGAAATGGGGACTAGAGAGTAACTGCTTAACAAATTCAGGGTTTCCTTTTGGGGGTGATGAAAATGTTTTGGAACCAGAGAGAGGTGATGGATGCCCAACATTGTGAACATACTGAATGCCCCTGGATTGTCCACTTGAAAATGGTTCATTATAAATAAATAAATAAAGGTTAATTTGATATTTTGTGTATTTCTCTTGACTTCTGGAAAAAATGAAGACCAACTTTGTGCAAATAATCTTTATACAGGGTTTATTCTTCAGCTCCCACAAGCAGAGTAGTTTCAGTAAGTGCCACTTACTTGCAACAAAGGCAGCGATAATTAACTAGTCAGCCTGCAATATCTCCTTCTACCCTTTTCTTTCTTAGTAACTGAAACCTTGTCAATGTGCCCAGCTTAAAAAAGGAAAGACAAAAACAAAAACAAACAAGCAAACAAACAAACAACCCCCCCCTACATTTCCCAGCCTCCCTTGCAGCGAGCTATGGCCATGGGACTAAGGTCTGTTCAGTGAAATGTGAGTGGGAGCATTGGGTGGGTCTTCCAGGTAGGATCCTTAACAATGTATGGTGTTTCATCCTTCCTCTTTTACTTTCTTTCTTCCGGCCTGGAAAACAGACTTGAGGGCTGGAGCACCACCTGGCATCTTGGACCATGAGGTGACCTCGAAGATGGAAGCTATATGCTGAGTATAGTAGGACAAAAAGAGAAGAGACCGTGTCCCCAGTGACAATCCAAAGATCCTATACCATTCATGGAGAGCCTACTTTCAGATTTCCTCTACCTGAGAGAAATGGGAGAGAAAATTCTAACTTGTTATTTGTTAGGGGGGAGGACGTTGTTGTTTGCAGCCAAACTTACTTGTAACTGATACAACAGCATAAACTCCTTCAGACAATTCTTCACTCTTTAACTTACTTAAGATAGCACAGCTCAGAGAGTGAGTAACACAGTCCATCCAAGGTAAGAATGGGCCCAATTACAGGGCCATCGCCTGTTCTGTAACAGGTGCTGCTGCCAATTACCTGGTCTGTCCAATGGGCACACCAAGTGTACCTTTCTATCGACAGACCTCAGAGGTCACTGATTAGGCAAACCGATTCCTTAAGCACGTTTTGTTTAGCCAGCACATTTGTTTATTTTATTATTAATACTGTTGTCACTATTTTTGATTATTTACTTCGCATATTTGAATTACGGTGAAGGGGCATGGACTCTCCAGCTTCCCATGATCCACCCACTCTGTGTTTTCTCAGACTGAGGGCTTCACGCAGGTACAGAAGCTACTGGGCTCCTGAAGGCATTAATGAGACAAACCTTTTGAAATGATTCTTTCGACCTGAGACTTTACAAATAATGGAAGCGGAGAGGATTCATCAAGAATGCTTTAGCATGCATGATGAAATGACTCACTAACAATGAGCCAAAATATGAACGTATTGATAACAGACAATGAATAATATACCCCAGGGCTCCAATGCTCATTTCTAATTTCTCTCCATTAAGAGAAAGCCTTAGGATGTGATTAGGAAGTGGTTCTCAGTCCCGTTGGACGTCAATTGCAATTGGGTTAGAGTCAGTGTTTTCCTGTTTCTGGACTTCAAGGATTTTCAGTCTGTCTTTATCAACTCTAGACTGTTCACTTATTGGGGTGTCTGGGTGGCTCAGTCAGTTAAGTGTCAGACTTTTTATTTCGGCTCAGGTCGTGATCTTGGGGGTTGTGAGTTCCGTCCCCTTGTGGGGCTCCGCACTGAGCATGGAGCCTCCTTGGGATTCTCTCTCTCTCTCTCTCTCTCCCTCTCTCTCTGCACCCCCACCCCACTGTTTGCACATGCATTTGCTCTCTCTAAAGATAGATAGACAGGTAGGTAGATAGATAAATAGATATAGATAGATAGACTGTTCACTTAACAACTCTAAGTCCTGAATTCTAACTACTGTTATATCCAAGTTGCCGCTGATTGTACAGCCTGTAATAGAAGTTGGTCCCACTTGAACACAGGCTCTTTGAGGCCAGAAATCACATCTGTCTTTCTCACCACCATCTCACCAACACCAAGCACACAGGGCCTGGAGCAGAGCATTCTCCCAGGGCCTCAGGCATGCTTGTGTGGTCAAGAGTGCTAGCTCAGGGGAGATCAGGGTCGCTGGGATGAAACCATGGGACTTCCTGCTTACCAAGTGTATGCCCTAGTGGGGGCTACTTCCATTTGGAAACGGGGACCTTTTCTAAGTTGTGCAAAGATCTGAGGGTGAGCATTTTTGTGTTCATTGGAGAGTGGCAACAGCTCCAAAAGGCTCTCAAAATAATTGTAAAACACACACACATTCTGTGAGCAACCTGTCATTCAGGCCATAGCCTCAGGCAGCCCCCCGGAAAGACAACTGTGTCCCCTGCTTCATTGTGTTTCCACTCATTCCTCTGTGTTCTGCTTAGCCGTGGGGCAATTTTTAGACTACCTTATGTGGATCTGCAGTTGATCCATTTGTGAGATTAAAAAAGAAAACTACCAAAAAATCTATGTCCCCGGGGAACTTTCTGAGGTGATAACAGTGTTCTGTATCTAGAGCACAGTTTTGGATACACAGGTATATGCATTTGTCAAGACTCAGGGAATGGTCCATTTCAGATTTGTGCATTGTTATATTTTATGTAAATGTTACCTCAAGGGAACAAATTGAACTGCAAGCGATATTATAGGTAACTTTATGCATACTTAAATATTTAGGAGGAAATGCACCGATGTGCATGAGCTGCATTGAAACGCATCAAAAATAAGATTGAGTGATGAAGGGTGAAGAAATAGATGGCCAATGTCATCCATAAAGTGACAGTGAACTATTCATTATAGAATCTAGGTGGTGAGTATATGGGTGTTTCCCATAAAATTCCTTCACATTTTCTGTGTTTGAACTTTTTCATAATAAAATATTGGGGAGAAAAACACAGAGAAGAGTATTGTCCCCACTCTTTACTTTCCTTTATTGAAATTAGATCTTCAGGGTGCCTGGGTGGCTCAGTGGGTTAGGCCTCTGCTTTTGGCTCACGTCGTGATCTCAGGGTCCTGGGATCAAGGCCCACATCGGGCTCCCTGCTCAGCGGGGAGCCTGCTTCCCCCTCTCTCTCTGCCTGCCTCTCTGCCTACTTGTGATCTCTGTCTGTCAAATAAATAAATAAAATCTTTAAAAAAAAAAAAGAAATTAGATCTTCATACCCTTTGCTATGTGACTTTGCAGGGACCCCCAGTAAGGGGTGGGGGACAGTAGATTTCCTTGTGTCACGGGCTTTGGACTTGGTCATGTGACTGACTTCCCTCGATGGACCTGAGCAGAGGTGCCAAATGTGCTCATTCGGCTTAGGGCCTCTTGGGCCTCTACCATTGCCATGAAAAGAAAACGTGACCCATGTAGCTGCTGTTATCAGAATTAAACAGTGAATCTGCACTTGACCCGCAGCCTAAGGCAGAGCTGCCCAAACCAACCCTGGAGCCCGCAAGTGAGAAATAAAGACTTGTGCGCCACCACTCAGTCTGGGTTTGTTTGTTATACAGCATTACCACAGCCAAAACACAATTACCCATTACATTAATTCTGGCATAGAGGCCAAAAATTTTGAATGGAGAAATTGTTGTCCTTATCAAAATTCAAGGTCCTAAATCAGTGTCTGAGGGACCTATGGCCTCTGTCTGAGGGACCAGTGGTATCGTGGTGAGAGGCTGGGGCATGGAGGGATTAAGGTTGACATGGAAGAGTTCTGGAAAGGACTGAGCCTGGGGCAGGTCCTTCTAACTGAGGCAACGAAGCAAGAGGGCAAGCCAGAGTCCCTCAGAAATGCTATACTGTCTCTTTGGTTACATTTTGGGGACAAACACACACATTCAGTGAAACAAGTGTAACCGTTCTCTGAAACTGTGAGTTGTGGAGGGAGTTTAACCTGAAAGAGACCTTGGGGAAGATTGGCATTTACATAATTTTCCAGATCTGAAAATTAAGGGCTACAGGTCATTTACTTATGCTTGCCCAGGTAATTGGTGGTAAAGCCAGAATTAGAGTCTGGGCCTCACTGTGTGACCCAGTCCCAGGCTGTCCAGGACAAGCTTTTAGCAAAACGACAGAGACTGCTTAAGAAAACCATAGGTTCTTCCTAAAAACTTAGTTGTTATTTCTGTGCTCACTTCCTGAGTCTGGTATTTTGATCTTTTTATTGGAAGAGGTGAGTGCTTTCTTTCTAACAACTTTTTTTTAAAAGATTTTTATTTATTTATTTATTTAAGTGAGCGAGTGAGATGGGGCACCTGGGTGGTTCAGTGGGTTGAGCCTCTGCCTTCGGCTCAGGTCGTGATCTCGGGGTCCTGGGATCGAGCCCCACATCGGGCTCTCTGCTCTGCGGGGATCCTGCTTCCTCCTCTCTCTCTCTCTGCCTGCCTCTCTGCCTACTCATGATCTCTGTCTATCAAATGAATAAATAATAAAAATCTTTAAAAAAATTGTTTCTAAGTGAGCGAGAGAGAGAGAGAGAGTGCACAGAGGGAGAGGGAGAAGCATACTTCCCACCGAGCAGAGAACCTGACGTGAGGCTCGGTCCCAAGACCCTGGGATCATGACCTGAGCGGAAGGTAGATGCTTAACCAACTGAGCCTCCCAGGGGTCCCTCTAATAACTTTTTATTACCTACTACACACACACTCACAAAGGCAGCAAGGACTGGACTTTGAATGACTATGCTTGGTTGGGAGCAGTTAAAAGACACAACTGACCACCTTGAGATTTGAATCCTCTTACACCCTTGCTACTCGAAGTGTTGCCCAAGGAGCAGTAGCATTGGCATCCCCCTGTGGAATACTGGGTTCTATTCCAGATTTGGGGTGTTGTCACTGTTGTTATTTACAGTGTTATATTAGTTTCAGGTGTACAATACAGGGATTCAACAATTCTGTACATCACCCAGTGCTCATCACGACATGTGCCCTCCTTAATCCCTATCCCCTGTTTCACCCCTCCCCCCACCCCCTTTCTTCTGGTAACCATCAGTTTGTTCTCTATAGTCTGTTTCTTGATTTGTCTCTCTCTCTTTTTCTCCTTCTGTTCATTTGTTTTGTTTCTTCAGTTCCACACAGGAGTGAGATCATACAGTACTTATCTTTCTCTGCCTCATTTTACTTAGAATTATACTCTCTAGCTCCTTCCATGTTGTTGTAAATGGCAGGATTTCATTCTTTTTTATGGATCAATAATATTCCATTCTCTCTATAAACCACCTCTTCCTTATCCATTCATCAATCAATAGACATATGGGCTGCTTCCGTATTTTGGCTAATGTAAACAATACTGCTGTAAACATAGAGGTGTATGTATTCCTTTGAATTAGTGTTTTTGTACTTCTTAGGTAAATACCTAGTAGTGTAGTTAATGGATCATAGAGTATTCTGTTGGTAACTTTTTGAGGACTCTCCATACTGTTTTGCACAGTAATTGCATCAGTATGCATTCCCACCAACAGTGCACAAGGGTTCTTTTTCTCCACACCTTTGCCACCACCTGTTGTTTCTTGTGTTGTTGAATTTAGCCATTCTGACAGGGTTGAGGTGATATCTCATTGTGGTTTTGAATGTATTTCCCTGATGGGAAGTGACGAACATCTTTTCACGTGGCTGTTGAACCCTTGGATGTTTTCTTTGGAGAAGTGTCCCTTCATGTCTTCTGCCTGTTTTTGTGTTTTTTTTTTTTAAATTTGGATTATTTAGGTTCGGGCTGTTGAGTTTTATAAGTTATTTATATTTTGAATACTAATGCTTTATTGGGTGTTTCATTTGCAAACCTCTTCTCCCTTTCTGTAGGTTGCCTTTTAGTTTCGTTGATTGTTTCCTTCACTGTGCAGAAGCTTTTTATTTTGATGTAGTCCCAATAGCTTCTTTTTATTTTTGTTTCCCTTGCCTCAGGAGACAGATCTGGAAAGAGGTTGCTACCTGTTACTGCCTGTGTTCTCTTCTAGGATTTTTTGGTTTTGGGTCTCACGTTTAGGTCTTTCATCCACTTTGAATTTATTTTTGTGTATGGTATCAGAAAGTGGTCCATTTTCATTCTTTTGCATGTTGCTTTCCAGTTTTCCAAACAGCATTTGTTGGAGAGAATATTCTTTTCCCATTGGGTAGTCTTTTCTGCTTTATCAAAGATTCATTGACCATGTAGTTGCTAGTTAATTTTCGGGTTTTCTATTCTGTTCCATTGATCTATGTGGCTATTTTTTTTTTTTTTAAAGGATTTTTTTTTTTAAGATTTTATTTATTTATTTGACAGAGAGAGATCACAAGTAGGCAGAGAGGCAGGCAGAGAGAGAGAGAGGGAAGCAGGCTCCCTGCTGAGCAAAGAGCCCGATGCGGGACTCGATCCCAGGACCCTGAGATCATGACCTGAGCCGAAGGCAGCGGCTTAACCCACTGAGCCACCCAGGCGCCCATATGTGGCTATTTTTGTGCCAGCACCATACTGTTTTGTAATAACTTGAAGTCCGGAATTGTGATGTCTCCAGCTTTGCTTGTCTTTCTCAAGATTGCTTTGGCTAGTCAAGGTCTTTTGTGGTTCCACACACATTTTAGAATGGTTTGTTATAGCTCTTTGAAAGATGCCATTGGTATTTTGATAGGGATCGCGTTAAATGTGTAGATTACTTTGATAGTATAGACATTTTAACATTATCTGTTCTTCCAATCCATAAACATGGAATGTCTTTCCATTTGTTTGTTTCATCTTCAATTTCTTTCATCAGTGTTTTATAGTTTTCAGAGTACAGGTCTTCCACTTCTTTGATTAGGTTGATTCCTAGGTATCTTATTACTCTTGGTGCAATCGTAAATGGGCTTGATTCCTTAATTTCCCTTTCTACCGCTTCATTATTGATGTATAGAAACACAACAGACTTCTGTACATTGACTTTGTATCCTATGACTTTACTGAATTTGTGTATCTGTTCTAGCAGTTTTGGGGTGGAGTCTTTTGGGTTTTCTATATAAAGTATCATGTCATCTGCAAAGGGTGAAAGTGTTACTTCTTCCCTACCACTTTGGATGTCTTTTATTTCTTTTTGCTCTCTGATTGTTGTGGTTAAGACTTCCAGTACTATGTTGAATAGAAGTGGTGAGAGTGGACATCATTGTCTTGCTCCTGACCTTAGAGGAAAAGCTCTGTTTTTCCCATGAGGATGATATTAGCTATGGGTTTTTTCATAGATGACCTTTATTATGTTGAGGTACGTTCCATATGCACTTGAAAAGAATGTGTATTCTGCCGTCTTAGGATGGAATGTTCTGAATGTATCTGTTAAGTCCATCTGCACCCCATGTGTCATTCAAAGCCATTGTTTCTTTGTTGATTTTCTGTCCATTGATGTGATTGTATTATTATCAATAATACTATTATTGTATTATTATCAATTAGTTCCTTTATGTTTGTTATTAACTGTTTTATGCATGTGCGCTGCTCCCCTGTGTGGTACATATTTACAATTGTGATATATTCTTGATGGATTGTTCCCTATATTATTATGTAGTATCCTTCTTTGTCTCTTGTTAGAGTCTTTGTTTTAAAGTCTATCTTTTTCTGAAATAAGTATTACTACTCCAGCTTTCTTTTGACATCTATTTGCATGAGATATTCCTCCATGACCTCACTTCCAATCTGCAGGTGTCTTTAGGTCTAAAATGAGCCTTTTATAGGCAGCGTATAGACGGGTCTTGGTTTTTTATCCATTCTGTTACCTTGTGTCATTGGATTGGACTGTTCAGTCCATTTACATTCCAAGTAATTATTGAAAGATATGCATTTAGTGCCATTTTATTACTTGTTTTGTGGTTGTTTCTGAAGATTTTCTCTGATCCTTTCTTTTCCTGTCTTGTCTTTCTCTCTTTCACATTTTGCTGATTTTCTTTAGTGATATGGTTGGATTTCTTTGCTCTTTGCATGCCTTTTGCTGGTTTTTGATTAGTAGTTATCATTAGGTTAATATTAATATATTAAGCTGATGGTTGTTTAAATTTGAACCCATTCTTTTCTCCTCTCCTCCTCCTCTTTAGGTACATGTTATTATATTTTATATCCTTTTTTGTGAGTTCCTTGGCCGATTTTTTTTGCAGATATATTAATTTTTACTGTTTTTGTGTTTCCTACCCTTATATTGCCACTTTCAGTCTCTCCTTTCCACTCAAAGAGTCCCCTTCAGTATTTCTTGCAGGGCTGCTTTACTGGTCATGAACTTCTTTAGTTTTTGTTTGTCTGGGAAACTCTTCATCTCTCCTCCCAGGATGAATGACAGCCTTACTGGTCACAGTATTCTTTTCCTCCATTAGCACTTTGAATATATCATGTCACTCCTTTCTGGCTTGCCAAGTTTCTGCTGAAAAATCTGCTAGCCTTATGGGTTTTCCCTCATAGTTAATGACTTCTTTTGTCTTGTTGCTTCTATAATTTTTTTCTTTATCACTATATTTTGCAAGTTTAATTATAATACCTCTTGGTGTGAATCCGCTTTTGTTGATTTTGTTGGGGAATCTCTGTGCCTCGTGGATCTGAATATCTGTTTCCTTCCCCAGATTAGGGAAATTTTCAGCTACTATTTCTTCAAATAAATTTTCTGCCCCCCCTTCTTCTGGGACTCCTATAACATGAATGCTATTACATTTGGTAGAGTCTTTGAGTTCCCTAAGTCTCTTCTCATGTTGTGTAATTCTTCTTGGAATATTTTTGTTATGCAGCAATAGGCAACCACAATGCAGTTCTCAGCCTTAGCTACACTCCAAACACCTCCCCTTGAGGATGAATTAATTAGTCAGGGGTACAGTCTAGGCATTGGGACTTTTTAAACCTCCCCAGGTAATTGCACTCCTCAACCAAGGTTGAGAATCTCTACTCCTTAGGGTATTATCTGTGTGGTCTTAGATTCATCGCTTCTTTCTGTACTTAAGTCTCTTGGATTTCATAAACGGAAAACAGGCGCAGTTACTTTTACACCAGAATCACTGGGGTAGTTTCCAGCTATCTGCCTGTCCTCTTGCCAGCTAACTACCTAATCAGTTCTTTTTATTTAAGTGCATATTTAGTTTCTCTGTAATCCATGAGGGTCTTATAAATTTTGAGGTTGAGACAGACATTATAGGTTGGCTGACCCAAACTTGATTTTCTCTTTGCCTACCTCTACTACAGAGACCATAAAAACTAAGCACTCCATTTCCCACTCTTTGATTTCTAGGTTTTCCTTCTTCCACCTCCTCCTTTTCCTTCCTGGAAAGCAGATCCAATGGCTGAAGGCACAATGGTCCTTTGCAGCCATGAGGCAAGGAGCATAAGGATCAAAGCCTGCATACTAACGATACTGGGACAGAAACATGTGAAGGACTGCATCTCAATAGTATTACCAGAGGGCTTTATGGCTCTTTGGCTGGCTACCAGTTATGTGATGTAGTAGCCACATGTGACTATTTAAATTTTAATTTGAATTAATTAAAATAAATTAAATTAAATTTTCAGCCCTTCCATGCACTTAGCCCAATTTCAAGTCCTCAACAGCTACACGTAGCTAGTGGCTAATGTGTTAAACAGCCAGAGTTTTAGAATAGCTCATCAAGACATCTTTAATCGACAGCACCAGCCTAAATCGTCCCCAACTGATACAGTGTATTTTGAAAGAAGCTAGGAAAGAAAAAGGTGGTTTTTAAATCACCTTCCAATGGCCAAATTGTGTGCATTTCCCTTTAAGAGCTATGTTTGTTTCGGACTAAAACTGAAACTACAGGGTTTTATTCTGTTCCTCTTTTCACCAAAAAAACAAGCCGTGAAACTAAAGCCATGCTGAATTCTTCCAAACCAATTATGTTCCATGATCTCCCAGAGCCAGAGAAGAAAAATGTCACAGCAATTATTTGAAGCAATAGGCAGGCCTGGAAAAAGAGCCAGGTGCTGCAGAGATACACGTGAAAATCAGAAAATAATGAACCAGAACAGAAAAGAGTTGATCTCTCTTCTACTTTCTATTAACCGTCTTTGAATGGCATATAATGGACTTTGGGAGCTACCTGATTTTTGGTATAATCAGGTAACTGGAGGATTTTTATGGCTTAGAGCCCTCAGAGAGGTTTCTGTGTAATAGGCATAGTCTCACAAAATTGACTGCTATAGCTTCACATTTTTGTGGGCATCTGTCATCTGGATGGTTTTTCTTCCTACAATATTATAATATAATACTGTAATAAGATATTGTAAAAAATAAATAGATAAAACAGGAACAAAACAAGAAACCGTGTGTCCAACTATTACTTGTTTGAATCTTTACTTCTTTCAGTTTTGTTTGAACTGACCAAGATAAGCTTCCTCTTCTACCATCTGTGCATTAAATTCAATGTATCCAGGGATGGGATAAAACCATGTTTATAATCAAACACATGCACAGTGGTTCGCATAGGACATCACTCTTTAATATTTCCATGCATCACTCTGTGCTCATCACAATTGCACTCCTTGATCCCCATCACTTACTTAACTATCTTTAATTAAAATCGAAGCTTAAAGTAAAAAAAAAAAAAAAGAAAGAAAGAAAGAAAAAAGGAGCATTCCTTTCTTCCTGTATAACCTTCTGCTTGCTTATGCATGGATGAATGTAAGATCAGCCCTGGAAAAAGTGTGTCTTCTGCCCAAGTTTCTTCCTTCTCCATATTCAGCCACACAGATCATGAAAGAATTGTTATCAAAGTACTCCTCTTAACTCTTCATTTCACCAAATACTGAACTATCTGGGGTCAATCATATATATGATTAACTCTATATGAGAAACATATATATGATAACATATATATGATAAACTCTAGTCGATAGTGGCCAGTAAAGTCTAATAGAATCAATTTCAGTAATTAACATCTTTTCTCTAAATATGGAGTGTGTTGAAGGTAAGTGTCCATATATCAAGAAGAATCGATATTGAGAGCTGCAAAAAGCTAACACCAATGAGAGCTATAAATAATTCGTTTCTGTATACAATCACTGTCTTTCCATTCAATCAGGAAATATTTAATGAATTTATCTTATGTACAAGTTCTGCAATGTAGGTAGTGAATTCAATGAGTCAGTGCCTTGCCCTCAAAGGCCTTACCATTCTTTCTTTTATTCGTCTTTGTTTTTTTTTAGTTTCAAGTTTTTATTTAAGTTCTAGCTAGTTAACACATATGGTAAAATTGGTTTCATGTGTAGAATTTAGTGGTTCATCTCTTACGTGTAATACCCAGTGCTCATCACAAGTGCCCTCCTTAATGCCCACCCCCATTTAGCTCATGCCCTACCCCCTCCCTCCATCAACTCTCAATTTGTCTCTGTAGTTCAGAGACTCTTAGAGTTTGCCTCCTTCTCACTTTCTTCCCCTTTTCCCAAGTTCATCTGTTTTGTTTCTTAAATTCCATATATGAATGAAATCATACAATATTTGTCTTTCTCTGACTTATTTCACTTAGCATAATACAGTCTAGCTCCGTCCACATCATTGCAAATGACAAGCTTTCGTTCTTTTTGATGGCCGAGTAATATTCCATTGTGCGTGTGCGTGTGCATGTGCGTGTGCGTGTGTGTGTGTGTGTGTGTGCCACTTCTTTATCCATTCATCAGTTGATGGACATTTGGGCTCTTTCCATTATTTGGCTGTTGTCGATAATGCTGCTATAAACATCGGGGTCCATGTGCCCCTTCGAATGAATATTTTTGTATCCTTTAGGTAAATCCCTAGTCATGCAGTTGCTGGATTGTAGTGTAGTTTTATTTTCACCTTTTTGAGGAACCTCCAAACTGTTTCCCAGAGCGGCTGCACCAGCTTGCATTCCCACCAACAGTGTAGGAGGGTTCTCCTTTCTCTGCATCCTCGCCAATATCTGTTATTTCCCGAGTTGTTAACTGTAGCCATTCTGACAAGTGGGAGGTAAGACCTTACCATTCTTTATAGGTCAGGACCTTTCCCCTCCAGCCACAAATGCCGGCGTTCCATAAAGCCACTGGCAAGGCTGGAATAGCACACTCAGAAAATGAGTAGAGGCCAAGGGAAGCAAGGCAGTCAGAAAAGGCCAAAGTGCACCCCATACCATCTAGCAGGAGCACCCCTGCTGCTTCCTGTGACTCCTGGAGGCTGCAGTTGAGACCACGACCATAGGGTCCTGGCGTCTCATGGGCATTGCTGCCTTGGAGACTGGATGTTGCTGTCACCATCACCAGCCACAGACAGGTTCCTCACTGTTGTTAATTCTTTACATTTTCCGTTTTCAGGGCGCCTGGGTGGCTCAGTCAGTTAAGCGTCTGCCTTCGGCTCAGGTCATGATCTTAGGGTCCTGAGATTGAGTCCTGCATTGGGCTCCCTGCTCAGCGGGAAGCCTGCTTCTCCCTCTCCCACTGACTCTCCCCTTCCTGTGTTCTCTTTCTCTGTGTGTGTGTGTGTGTGTGTGTCAGAGAAATAAATAAAATCTTGAAAAAAAATTCTTTACCTTTCCAGCTTCCAATACAAAGTACCAGGCAGATGTGCTTTATTGGCTCCAGCCTGGTCACATACGAGCCCCCTAGCCTCAGGGAAGGCAGGCAAAGCAAGCACCAACTTTTCTGATTTTACAATGGAAAGTGAGCTCTTTCCAAAAATATGGAAGGAGCAACAAAAATAGGGAGTTCGGATATTGGGCAATGTGACAGCCAAGCATCCACTAAGTGAGCTACATATAAAATAAGGGGCATTCAGAGGAAGGCACGATTACTTCTAGCTGGTGCAGTGGAGAAAATTTGGTCTGGACGATGATTTTTAAGGTGAATCTTATATATGGTTGAGTTTGGGGAGATGTGCAGAGGAACATTCCAAGTGAGGGGGCAGCATGAACAAACAAATACATAGAGTTGAGAAGATGTGGAGGCAGGAGGAGGAGGATTTTGTTCCAACAAGCATTAATTAAACATACGCTGTGTGCCAGGCACTCGGTTTGGCACTGAGGCTAACATGTGAAGGGCACACTCTTTGCCCTTAGGTGTTCACAATCTAGAGGGCAGAGACCACATGAAATTATAATGCTTCTGCACAGAAAAGGTAAAAATCGACAGTGAACAAGCAAACTATGGAATGGGAGAACATACTTTCAAACTATCTGAGAAGAGATTAATATCCAAAATGTACAAAGGGGAGCACCTAGGTGGTTCAGTTGGTTAAGCAGTCCACTATTGATTTCGGCTCAGGTCATGATCTCAGTGTCCTGGGATCAAGCCCCCCCCCCCCCACTGACTATGCATTCAGCAGGGAGTAGGCTTAAGGATTCTTTCTCTCCCTCTCCTTCTGCCCCTCCCCCTGCTCATGTGTGCTCACTCATATGCTCTCTTTCTCCCTCTCAAATCAATAAATAAATCCTTTTTTTAAAAGAAATATACAAAATGCATAAGGAATTCCTTTAACTGAATAGTAAAAAAAAGAAAGAAAGAAAGAAAGAAAGAAAGAAAAGAAACAAATAACCAACTGAAAATGGGGCACCTGGGTGGCTCAGTGGGTTAGGCCTCTGCCTTTGGCTCAGGTCATGATCTCAGGGTCCTGGGATCAAGCCCCGCATTGGGCTCTCTGCTCGGCGGGAAGCCTGCTTCCCCCTCTCTCTCTGCCTGCCTCTCTGCCTACTTGTGATCTTTCTCTCTGTCAAATAAATAAACAAAATCTTTTTTAAAAAATGGACAAAGGACTTGAATAAGCATTTCTCTAAAGAACACACACAAATGACCAATAGATATATGAAAAGATGTTCAATATCACTCATCATCAGGGAGGTGTAAATCAAAATCACACAATGAAGGTGGCTATTAATAACAACAACAACAAAAGATAACATGTGTTGACAAGGATGTGGAGAAATTGGAACACTTATACTCTGTTGGTGAATGTAAAATGGTGAAGCCACTCTAGAAAACAGTAAGAAGGTTCCTCAAAAAATAAAAACTAGAACTACCTTATGATCCAGGCATCCCACTTCTGGGTATAGATCCAAAAGAAATGAAAAGAGGATCTCAAAGAGGTATCTGCACTTCCGTGTTCACTGCAGAATTATTTACAGTAGCCAAGGTGTGGAAACAATATTAACTGTCCATCAATGGGTGAATGGATAAAGAATATGTGATATAAACATACAATGGAATATTACTCGGCCCTAAAAAGGAACTAAACCCTGCCATATGTGACAACATGGATGACCCTGGAGGACATTATGCTAAGTGAAAAAATCCAGTGACAGAAGGACAACATTGCATGATTCTACTTATATGAGGTGTTCAAAATAGTCAAACACATAGAAGTAGAGAGTAGAATGGTGGTTTTGGTGGTTGGGGGGAGGCGGAAATGGGGAATTATTGTTCAATGAGTATAAAGTTTCAGCTATACAATATGATTAAGGTATAGTGATTTGCTGTACAATATAGGGCTTATGGTTAAAATTACTGTATTGTACACTTATAATTTTGTTAAGAGGGTAAATCTCATGTTAAGTATTCTTACCACAACATTTTTTTAAGGTTTATTTATTTATTTTTAGAGAGAGTGAAAGAGAGAGCACTGCTGGAGGGAAGGAGAGCGGGAGAGAATCTCAAGCAGACTCCCTCCTGAGTGCGGAGTCCAAGGCAGGGCTCGAGCTCACAACCTGAGATCATGATCATGACCTGAGCCAAAACCAACAGTCAGACACTCAAGCAGCTGGGCCACCCAGGCGCCACTGCCACACAAAAAAATTTCAATATGCTTGGTTAAATGCGCTATACAGAGGAGGAATCACAGACCAGAGCCACGGAACCAGCTTGAAGGGGATTATGGAAGGCTTCCCCCAAGACAGTGTGTTCAGTGTGAAGTCAGAATTAGCCAGGTGAAGAAGCAGAACTGAAGTTTGGAAGAACTTCCTGGGAGAAGGAATGGCATTGTATTAGTTTGTTAAGATGGCCATAACACAATGCCACAGACTTGGTGGCTTAAACAATAGACATTTATTACTCCACAGTTCCAGAGACTCAAAGTCCAAGATCAAGGTGTCAGCAGTGGAGTTTCTCCTGAGACCTCTTTCCTTAGCTTGCAGGTGGCTTTCTTCTTGCTGTGTCCTCACGTGGTCATCCCTCTGTAACTATCTGGATCCTAACATCCTCTTCTTAAAGGACGATAGTCATATTGGACTAGGACCCACCCATATGACTTCATTTTACCTTACTTACCTCTTCAAAGTCCCTATCTCCAAATACAGTCACATTCTGGGGTACTGGGAGTTGGACTTCTGTGTGTGAATTTAGTGCAGCCCCAAACAAGCATTCCCAGAGGCACAGAGGTGGAAAATAAATTTATGCTCGGGCAAGTGCAGGAAATTATAGTGAAAGATAAAACATGACCTACAAGTGTGGGTTTTGCACAAAAGCAATAGGAGAATATTGGGGAGCATCATAATTGGGTCATGTTTTAGAAAGACCACTCATTGTGGTAGAGCCCAAACCGGAAGCCAGGGAGTCAGTTTTATCAATTAGCTTCTTGCCGTGGAAAGAACTAACCCAACACTTAATGGCTTAAAGAAACATATTTATTTATCTCACAACTTTGTGGTTTAACGATGTAGACTGGCCTCAGATGGGCAAGTCTGCTGATCTAAGTCAACCTTGTGGGAACATGACAGAGCTCATGTATTTGCTATCAGTGGGTGGGGTGGCTGGGGGCTGGCTGGTCTAGGATAGCTGAGATGAGATGGTTCATCTCTGTTCCACCTGGGTTCTCCTCCTCCAGCAGGCTAGCCTGGCTTTACCCACATGGCAGTGGTAGTAAGTGGTCCCAGAGCAAGTTCCCTTGAGCCTCACGCTTGAAACTCACACAATGTTGTATCGACTGCACATCGAGTCTCAAGGCCAGCTCAGGGTCAAGGACTGGAGAAAGAGTCCATTTCATGATGGAATGAGCAGAAATTATTTGTGGCCACTCCCGCAATGCACCACACCAGCCAGGAGAGAACTTTTTGTAATTCCAAAGGAAATAAGTGATAAGAACGGAACCAAATTAATGACAATGAGGATGCATGAGAGACTGACTTGGGAGAAGTGACCGGACTTGGTGATCGCGTGGGTCCTCTGGCTCCGGCTTCAACAATGAAGTGATTGGTGGCATCATTTGGAAGATGAGTGGGAGGAGCAGCACTGATGGTTAAGTTGACCACATCGTGTCATCAAATGTGTTCAGATCAACCTCGGCTGTGAGTCTAAATTCTTGCTCTTGTACACACAGTCCTTACAATTTGCTGTAATCATGAAACACTGTTATCTGCTCATGAATGAAATAAAATGACAGAAATAATGGAAAGCAGACCTCTGGGTGGCAGTTTTCTGTTTCACCAGCTAAAAGTGACTTTCACAGTGTTTTTAAGTAGTTGAGAAATAGAAAAGAGGCATGTTGGTATGTTTTCCTTGTTTCAGCGCTTGCATCTAGGTATTCTCTTTCCTAAAAATGCCTACCACCTGTTCCTTTGCCCACACCTTGTGTCTGTCTACTTATCCTCCCAGTCTCCACTGACATGTCATTCTCGGGAACAACTTCCCCGATGATGACCCTATATCTAGGTACTACTCCTGCCCTACACCTGCTAGGTATTTTCTATTACAGTGCCTTGTTTCTTTCTGTCTCAGCAAATTTACAATCTATGGCTATCTTGGTTTGGCTTATTTATGTGTTTTGTTTCTTCCTTTATGATAAAAAATGCAAGATTTCAGATCAGGAATGTTGTCTCTTATTCCTTTCACACAGAGCCTAACACATTCTAGGTGCTCAGTCTGTATTTATTAAATGAAAACATACTATTATCTTCATGGCTGGAGGTAATATTCAAATGAGACTCTCCCTTAGGGGTTCTTCTTTTTTTAAGTTCTGTAATATGAGTTTAGAAACACATATTGAAAAGCTAAGGGGGACGCCTGGGTGGCTCAGGCAGTTAAGCATCTGCCTTTGGCTCCGAACATGATCCTGGGGTCCTGGGATCAAGTCCTACATCAGGCTCCTTGCTCAGCAGGGAGCCTGCTTCTCCCTCTGCCCGCTGTTCTCCCTGCTTGTGCTGTGCTGTGTGTGTGTGTGTGTCTGACAAATAAATAAATAAAATCTTAAAAAAGAGAAAAGCTTAGGAAAGTTTTATATATTGAAGGTGTGATTAAACACTGGAGTGATTTACTAATAAGGTAAATATTTACTGAGTGCTTACTATGACTTTGTGTGTGTTTACTCATCTAGGGGATAGTGAGGTAGGTGTTTTCACTATCTCCATTTCACATATGAGGCCAGTGAAGCACAAGGAAAGCAAATAATTTGTCTAGGGTCACACAGATAGTTCGTAGTGTAAACCAGACTTAAAGTCAGGTGGTTTAGCTTTAAAGATCATGTGCTCTTAACCACTATATCATAGCTTCTTTAAGAAAAATCTGCTAGTCTCTTTAAAAGGCCTGCTATCTATTTGTCAAGTATAAGTCTGCTTGAAGATGGGAGCTAAATAAATATTCTATGAAGTTCCCTCCCAACCCTATGAATTAGTAAATGCACTGCCATATGAAATGAATTTTAAACATCAGTTCCTGTTTCTTTATATGGAGAGCCAATTTGAACCAAGCAGTGAAAATTAAAGCTCCAAAAATTTGGCTACACTATCCAACTGCATGTTTGAACCAGTCCAAGCAGTGTTCTTAAAATATGTTACATTGGATATAACACCAAAGGCACAAGTAACAAGAGCAAAAATAAATAAGTGAGACTGCCTCAAACTGAAAAGTTTCTGCACAGCATAAGAAACAATCAACAAAATGAAAAGACAACCTGTGGGATGGGAGAAAATATCTGTAAACCATTGATCTGATAAGGGATTCATATCCAAAGTGCCTGAGGAACTCCTACAACTGAATAGCAAAAAAAAAAAGAACAAAAAAAGAGACAATCTGATTTTAAAATGGGCAGAGGACATGAACAGACAGTTTTCCAAAGAGGACACACACATGGCCAGCAGGTACATGAAAAGATGCTCTACATCACTAATCAGGGAAATGCAAATCAAAACCACAATGACCGGGGCGCCTGGGTGGCTCAGTGGGTTAAGGTCTCTGCCTTCGGCTTGGGTCGTGATCCCAGGTCCTGGGATCGAGCCCCGCGTCGGGCTCTCTGCTCAGCAGGGAGCCTGCTTTCTCCTCTCTCTCTGCCTGCTTCTCTGTCTACTTGTGATCTCCGTCTGTCAAATAAATAAATAAATAAAATCTTCTAAAAAAAAACACACAATGACATATCACCTGACACCCACTTGAATGGCTGTAATCATAAAGACAAGAGACACCAAGCGTTGGCAAGAATGTAGAACACTGGGGTGCCTGGGTGGCTCAGTTGGTTAAGCGTCTGCCTTCTGCTCAGGTCATCATCCCAGGATCCTGGGATCAAGTCCCACATCGAGCTCCCTACTTGGTGGAAAGCCTGTTTCTCCCTCTCCATCTGCCCCTCCCTACCACTTGTGCTCTCTCTCTCTCAAATAAATAAATAAAATCTTTGTTAAAAAAACAGTATATGAATATGGAGCACTGTTGATGGGAATATAAGTTAGTGCAGCTGCTGTGGAAAACAGTGTGGAGGCTCCTCAAAAAATTAGAAGATGGAACTACCATATGATCCAATAATCCCACTTCTAGGTATGTATTCAAAGGAAATGAAGTCAGAATCTTAGAGATATCTACACTTACATGTTCACTGCAGTATTATTCACAGTAGCCAGGATATAGAAACAACCTAAGTATTTGTCAATGGAGGAATGGATAAAGAAATGTTTATATATACACACACACACACACACACACACACGTTTTATATATATATAAAATATATATATTATATATAAAAATATATACATATATACATATATATGTATATGAATTATATATATATATAATATATATAATTCAGCCATGAAAAAGAAGGAAATCCTTCATTTTGCAAAACATGGATGGATTTTGAGGGCACTATGCTAACTGAAATAAGTCAGACAAAATATTGTATGATCTCATTTATATGTGGAATCTAAAAAACTCCTCAGAAACAGAGTTGAATGGTAATTGCCAAGAACGGGAGGGTAGGGTAAGATATTGGTCAAAAGGTATAAACTTACAGTTATAAAATTAAAAATTCTGGGAATCTAATGTACAGCATGGTGGTTATAGTTAATACTATATTATATGTTGAGAGTTGCTAGTATGGAGGTTCCTCGAGATGTTAAAAATAGAGGTATCCTACAACCCAGCAGTTGCACTACGGGTATTTACCCCAAAGATACAGATGTAAAGAAAAGAAGGGGCACGTGCACCCCAATGTTCATAGCAGCAATGTCCACAATAGCCAAACTGTGGAAGGAGCTGAGATGTCCTTCAGCAGACGAATGGATAAAGAAGATGTGGTCCATATATACAATGGAATATTACTCAGCCATCAGAAAGGACAAACACCATTTGCATCGACATGGCTGGAACTGGAGGGGATTGTGCTAGTGAAATATGTCAAGCAGAGACAGACAATTATCATGTGGTTTCACTCGTATGTAGAACATAAGGAATAGCATGGAGGACCACAGGGGAAGGGAGGGAAGACTGAATGGGAAGAAGTCAGAGAGGGAGTCAAACCATGACAGACTCTAGACTCCAGGAAACAAAGCTAGGGTTACAGAAGGGAGGAGATTGGGGCGGGGGGGGGGTAACAGGGGGAGGGGTATTTAAGGAGGGCGTGTGTGGTGAGGAGCTCTGGGTGTTATAAGCAACTGATGAATCAATCATTGAACCCTACATCAAAAACAAATGATATACTTTATGTTGGCTAACAGAACATCATAACAATAAAAAAGAAATGTGTTATAAACTATCAGCAAAATAAGCTGATTTTCTTAATTCTTTTATAGGTACAACACCTTCAATGGATAAATAAAAATGTTTTTTCCTTTCAGGAAACAAACTTTATCAGATGGGCCCTTATCAGCCATCTATTATTGCATAACAAATCACCCAAAACTTGGTGGCTTAAAATAATCATTTATTCAGGGGCGCCTGGATGTCTCAGTTAGTTAAGTATCTGCCTTTGGCTCAGGTCATGATCCCAAGGTTCTGGGATCCAGCCCCGAGTCAGGCTCTCTGCTCAGCAGTGAGTCTGTTTCTCCCTCTTCATCTGCCTCTCTGCCTCCTTGTGCTCTCTCCCTCTGTCAAACAAATAAATGAAATCCTTTTAAAAATAATTTATTTAGTATAAATAAAGCTGGCAGAGATTATGTGACATGAAATAAGCCAGTCACAAAAAGACAAATACTGGATGATTCCACTTACATGACTACATGACAAGTAGTCAAATTCATAGAAATGGAAAATAGAAGGGTGGTTTGTCAGGGGTGGGAGGAGGGGGAAACGGGGAGTTGTCTAAAGGGTAGAGTTTCAGTTCTGCAAAGTGAAAAAGTTTTGGAGAACTATTGTACAATAATATTTAACACTACTGAACTGTATACTTTAAGATGGCAAATTACACATTTTTGTGCTGTTTTTTAAAAAAGATTTTATTTATATATTTGCCAGAGGGGGCACATACACATGCAAGGGAGAGCGGCAGGCAGAGGGAGAAGCAGACTCCCAGCTGAGAAGAGAGCCTGATGCAGGGCTCGATCCCAGGACCCTGGGACCACGACCTGAGCCGAAGGCAGATGTTTAACCCACTGAGCCGCCCAGGCGCCCCCCTCCCCGTCCTCAATGCAGCCCAAAACCCATAAGGGGGCTTTAACACTGACAAAGAAAGTTCTGAAAGAAGTGCTAGTTCAGGCTTGAGGGGTGGGAAAGCTCTGAAATTCAAAGCACGGAAATCTTCAGTTATGTTTTTCTTTATCTTCTCTCAGGTCTTTCGCACCCAGCCGGAAAGCAATGCCGCAGTGGCAGTTATAAAGTTGCTACATTTCACTTGAAAGAAAACAATATATTGATTCCAAGTAGTGTGGCGAAAGTGGGCGTTCTTATCTTGTTTCTGATCTTAGGGGAAAGCGTTTAGACTTTCACCATGAGGTGTGATGTTAGCTATACAGTTTCCTCTGTGTGTGTGTGTGTGTGTGTGTGTGTGTGTGTATGCCCTTTACCAGATTGTGGAAGCTTCTTGTATTCCTGATTTGCTGAGAGGTTTTGTTGTTGGTTTTTGTTTTTGTTTTTGTTTTTGTTTTTGATGAACAAATGTTGGATTTTGTCAAATGTCTTTCTACATAAATTGATATAATCATGTGGGGTTTTTTTCTTCTTGTAATATGATGAAATTTGCTGATTGATTTTGAATACTGAATCAGCTTTGCATTCCCAGGATAAATCCCATGTGCTCCTGGTGTGTAATTCATCATGTTATCTACAAATAGGGTCGGTACTGGAAGTCCTGCCAAGGCAATAGGCAAGATAAATATTTAAAAGGATACAAATTTCAAAGAAAGAAATGAAACAGTTTCTATTTATAGACAACATGATAGCTATCTGCATAAAAAATCCTGGAGAATCCATAAAGTGACTTATAGCTAATCAGTGAGTTTAGCAAAGTGATTCAATACAAGGACAACACAAAACAATTAAAAAAAATCAATGCTGTATTTATATACTAGTAATAAACAATGCAAATAAAAGTTGAAAAAACAGTACCGTTCATCATTCACCATGATCAAGTGGGATTTACCCCTGGATGCAAAGATGGTTCAACATACACATGTGAATAATTGTGATATACCACATTAATAGAAAGAAAAAGAAAAAGCTGATGATCATTTCAATAGATGCAGAAAAAGCATTTGACAAAATATGACATCATTTCACGTTAAAAATTCTCAACAAATTGGATATAGAATGAACATATGTCAACACAATAAAGCCCATGTATGACAATCCCACAGCCAACATCAAACTCAATGATGAATGTATGAAATCTTTTCCTCTAAGATCAGAAACAAAACGAGGGTGCTCACTCTCACCACTCTTATTCAGCATAGTACTGGAAGTCCTAGCTAGAGCAATCAGACAAGAAAAAGAAATAAAAGTATCCATGAGGGACTCTTGACTCTGGGAAACAAACTGAGGACTGGTGGAGGGAAGCGGTGGGGGGGGGGGGGAGGATGGGTAGCTGGGTGATGGGCATTAAGGAGGTCACGTGATGTGATGGGCACTGGGTGTTATATGCAACTAATGAATCATCGAACACTACACCAAAAACATGATGTACTATATGTTGGCTAATTGAATTTAAATAAAACAAAGACGTTTTCTATTTTATATATAAGTATCCAAATTGATAAAGAAGTAAAATTGTCTTCCTTTGCAGATGATATGATCTTATATGCAGAAAATCCTAAAGACTCCACCAGAAACCTGCTAGAACTAATGAACAGATTCAGTGGAGTTGCAGGATACAAAATCGACATGCAGAAAACTGTTGCATTTCTATATTCTAACAAAGAAACACATGAAAAAGAATTATGGAAAATAATCGTATTCATAAGAGCATCAAAAACAATAATATACTTAAGAATAAATCTCATCAAGGAGGGTGCTTAGGCGGCTCAGTCCATTAAGCAACTGCCTTGGGCTCAGGTTATGATCCTGTAGTGCCAGGATTGAGGCCCACATCCAGCTCCCTGCTCAGCGGGGAGTCTGTGTCTCCTTTTGACCTCTC
The DNA here is from genome assembly GCF_963455335.1 of Martes martes. NCBI lineage: Eukaryota > Metazoa > Chordata > Mammalia > Carnivora > Mustelidae > Martes > Martes martes. The sequence goes on from NC_137897.1 coordinate 39,283,853, forward strand.
CCCTCTCTTGCTTTCTCTCTCTCTCACTCAAATAAATAAAATACAATAAAACAAAATCTTAAATCTAACCAAGGAGGTGAAAGATCTATACACTGAAATCTATAATACTTTTTTTTTAACACCTGAGCAACAAACAAGTTTATTTGATCATTTTTTTTGCAGTTGTTTTCTTCATGTGTGTATTCATTTATAAATATTTGCTGATCATCCACCATGTGCCAGGCACTGTTCTGAGTCCCCAGGGGGAAAAGCAGTGAACTACAGCAAAAATATGAACCCCACATTCTACTTAGGGAGACAAACTTAATGATAATACAGGTAGTGATTAGTGTGGCAAAGAGAAGTAAAGGAGGATAAAGGAACAGAAGGGAATGTGGGGCTGGAGGTCGTTAGGTGAAATGGGCAGGGAGGGGCTAAGGAGAGAGCAGACATGTGCAGAGAGGGAATGAGCTATGCCAGGTGTTCCCTGCAGATGCACCAGTAAGTGTGAGGCTCTGAAGTCATATTTGAAGCAGCAAAGAAAACGAGTGTGTCAGGAGGAGAGTGAGCAAAGGGGAGGGTGGTCTGAGAGGAGGCTGGAGAGGTGGGCACACCCCATCATGGTGGGCCCCCAAGGCCCTGGTGAGAACTCTGGGGTTGTTTTTTTTTAACATTTTTAAATTTAAATTCAGTTAATTAACATTTAATGTATTATTGGTTTCAGAGGTAGAGGTCAGTGATTCATCAGTCTTGCATAACACCCAGGGCTCTTTACATCACGCGCCCTCCTTAATGTCCGTCACCCAGTTTCCCCATCGCCCCACCTCCCTCCCCTCCAGCAGTTTGTTTCCTATGATTAAGAGTTTCTTAAGGTTTGTCTCCCTCTCTGGTTTCATGCTGTTTTGTTTTTTTCCTCTCGTCCCTTGTGACCCTGTTTTGTTTCTTAAATTCCACATATCAGTGAGATTGTTTGATAATTGTCTTTCTCTGATTGACTTATTTCACTGAGCATAATACCCTCTAATTCCATCCATGGTGTTGCAAATTGCAAGATTTTATTTTTTTGATGGCTGAGTAGTAACACATCTTCTTTATCCATTCATCTGTTGAAGGACATCTCAGCTCTTCCACAGTTTTGCTATTGTGGACATTTCTGCTATGAACATTGGGGTGCAGGTGCCCCTTCTTTCCTCTACATCTGTATCTTTGGGGTAAATACCCATAGTGCAATTGCTGGGTCATAGGGTAGCTCTATTTTTAACGTCTTGAGCAACCTCCATGCTGTTTTCCAGAGGGGCTGTACCAGCTTGCATTCCCACCAACAGTGTAGGAGGGTTCCCCTTTCTCTGCATCCTAGCCAATGCTTAGTGTTTCCTGATTTGTTCATTTTTGCCATTCTAACTGGCGTAACGTAGTATCTCATAGTGGTTTTGATTTGTATTTCCCTGATGGCTAGTGATGTTGAGCATTTTTTCATATGTCTGTTGGCCATTTGGATGTCTTCTTTGGAGAAATGTCTGTTCACGTCTTCTGCCCATGTTTTGATCGAATTATTTGTTCTTTGGGTGTTGAGTTTGATAAGTTCTTTATAGATTTTGGACACTAGCCCTTTATCTGATATGTCATTTGCAAACATCTTCTTCCATTCTCTTGGTCATCTTTTGGTTTTGTCGACGGTTTCCTTTGCTGTGCAAAAAAATCCTTTTCATCTTGATGAAGTCCCAGTAATTCATTTTTGCCTTTGTTTCCCTTGCCTTTGGAGACGTGTCTAGCAAGAAGTTGCTGCAGCTGAGGTCACAGAGGTTGCTGCCTATGTTTTCCTCTAGGATTTTGATGGTTTCCTGTCTCAAATTTAGGTCTTTTCATCCATTTTGAGTCTACTTTTGTGTATGGTGTAAGAAAATGGTCTGGTTTCATCCTTCTGCATGTGGCTGCCCAATTTTCCCAACACCATTTGTTGTAAAGACTGTTTTTTTTTTTCCATTGGATATTCTTTCCTGCTTTGTCAAAGATTAGCTGACCATACAGTTGAAGGTCCATTTCTAGGTTTTCTATTATGTTCCATTGATCTATGTGTCTGTTTTTGTGCCAGTACCATACTGTCTTGATGATGACAGCTTTGTAATAGAGCTTGAAGTCCAGGATGTTGATGCCACCAACTTTGGTTTTCTTTTTCAACATTCCTCTGGCTATTCAGGGTCTTTCTGGTTCCATACAAATTTTAGGATTATTTGTTTCAGCTCTGTGAAAAAAGTTGATGGCATTTTGATAAGGATTGCTTTGAATTTATAGATTGCTCTAAGTAGCGTAGACATTTTCACAATATTTGTTCTTCCAATCAATGAGCATGGAACATTTTTTCCATCTCTTTGTGTCTTCCTCAGTTTCTTTCATGAGTGTTCTATGGTTTTCCGAGTACAGATCTTTTGCTCCTTTGGTTAGGTTTATTCCTAGGTATCTTATGGTTTGGGGTACAATTGTAAGTGGCATTGACTCCTTAATTCCTCTTTCTTCTGTCTCATCATTAGTGTATAGAAACGCATCTGATTTCTGAGTGAGAATTCCTGTATGAGTTCTAGCAATTTGGGAGTGGAATCTTGGGTTTTCCACATAGAGTATCCTGTCATCTGCAAAGAGTAAGAGTTTGACTTCTTTGTCTATCCAGGTACCTTTTATTTCTTTATGTTGTCTGATTGCTGAGGTGATGACTTCTAGTACTATGTCGAATAGCAATGGTGATTGTGGACATCCCTGCCATGTTCCTGACCTTAGGGAAAAACTCTCAGCTTTTTCCCATTGAGAATGATGTTCTTGTGGGTTTTTCTCTTTTTTTAAGATTTTATTTATTTATTTGACAGAGGCAGAGACAGCTAGAGAGGGAACACAAGCAGGGAGAGTGGGAGAGGGCGAAGCAGGCTTCCCACTGAGCATGGAGCCTAATGCGGGGCTTGATCCCAGGACTCTGGGATCATAACCTGAGCTGAAGGCAGATGCTTAACGACTGAGCCACCCAGGTTCCCCACTTGTAGGTTTTTCATAGATGGCTTTTATGATATTGAGGTGTGTTCCCTCTATCCATACACTGTGAAGAGTTTTAATCAAGAAAGGATGCTATACTTTGTCAAATGCTTTTTCTGCATCTATTGAGAGGATCGTATGGTTCTTGTCCTTTCTTTTATTAATGTATTATATCACATTGATTGATTTGTGAATGTTGAACCAACCTGCAGCCCAGGAGTAAATCCCAGTGGGTCCTGGTGAATAACCCTTTTAATGTAGTGTTGGATCCTACTGGCTAGTATTTTAGTGAGAATTTTGATATTCCTGTTCATCAGGGATATCGGTCTGTAATTCTCCTTTTGGGTGGGGTCTTTGTCTGGTTTGGGGATCAAAGTAATGCTGGAAAGAGTTTGGAAGTTTTCCTTCCATTTCAATTTTTTTAGGGGCGCCTGGGTGGCTCAGTGGGTTAAAGCCTCTGCCTTCAGCTCAGGTCATGATCCCAGAGTCCTGGGATAGAGCCCCACATTGGGCTTTCTGCTCAGCAGGGAGCCTGCTTCCTCCTCTCTCTCTCTCTGCCTGCCTCTCTGACACCATAAAACTCCTAGAGGAAAATATAGGGGAAAAGTTCCTTGACATTGGTTTTGGCAGCAGTTTCCTGGATATGACAGTAAAAACACAAGTAAAAAAGCAAAAATCAATAAGTGGGGCTACATCACACTAAAAAGCTTCTGCACAGTGAAAGAAATAATCAACAAAATGAAAAGGCAACCCACAGTATAGGAGAAAATAGTTGCAAGTCATACATCTGATAAAGGGTGAATAGCCAAAATATATAAAGAATGTATACAACTCAATAGAAAAAAATATTAACCCAATTTTAAAAAATAAGCAGAGGAACTAAATAGACAGTTTTCTAAAGAAGATATACACATGGCCAGCAGATACATGAAAAGATGCTCTTTGTCACTAATCATCAGGTAAATGAATCTTAAGGCCACAGTGAGATCCCCCTCATCCTAGTTAGAACAACTATCATCAAAAAGACAAGAAATAACAAGTGCTGTTGAGGCTGTGGAGAAAAGGGAACCCTAGTACACTGTCAGTGGGAATGTAAATTGGTGCAGCCACTATGGAAAACAGTATGGAGGTTTCTTAAAAAAATTAAAAATAGAGCTACCCTGTGATCCAGGAATCCCATTTCTGAGTATATATCCAAAGGAGTTGAAATCTGGATCTCTTAGAGATGTCTGCACTCCCATGTTCACTGCATTATTCACAATAGCCAAGATATAGAAACAACTTAAATTCCTGTCAACGAACAGATGGATAAAGAAGATATGGTATATGTGCATACACACATACACACGCAGGAACGTTACTCACCCAGTCATTATCTCTTCGGAGAAAGAAGGAAATCCTGCAATTTGCCAGTATTTGGATGAACCTTGAGGGAATTAATGCTAAAGTCTTGCGAACCAAGAACACTGGGGATGGAGAACCAGGAACACAGGGGGGTGTCCCACCTCAAACAATCAGGCAGGAAGGGCCAAATTCTCCCTTCCTCCACTTTTTTGTTCAGTTTAGGCCCTCAATGGATTGGATGATACATATCCACAGAGGGAAGGGCAAACCACTTCACTGACTTCACTGATTTAATCGCTGATTTCACACAGAAACATCTTCACAGACACACACAGAAATAATGTTTAGCCAAATATCTGAGTGCCCCATGATCAAGTCAAATGGATGTATGAAATTAACCATCACACACACCCACAAATTTTTAAATTTTCCTTCTATTAGGAAGTATGGCCTATGTGCCCTTTCTTTGAACTGCCACGGGCTTGTGATTGACTTGTAACCACTATGCTGTGAGGCAGCCCAGGTCACATCGAAGAGTCACATAGCAGAGTTCTCATTAACATCCTTACCTAAGGAACCAGCCAACAGCCAGCATCAACAAACAGATATGTGACTGGAGACGTCTCCCTATGGTTCCAGCCCCAGCCTTTCAGTCTTCCCAGCCAAGGTCCCGGACATGGCAGAGCGGAGAAAAATGACTCTCAATGTGCACTGTCTGAATTCCTGACCTATAAAGCTAGGGGGCCTAATAAAATGATTATAATAGGCCACTCAGTTTGGGCAGTAATTTGTTACCAAGCAATAGAAACCAGAACACATGAATCACAAAGCTTACTAGGCTAAGTTCTCAAAACTGTCTGCACACACTTACAGGATATGCTCTCCTGCATCTTTTGGCTCTGTAGGAACCTGGAAATGGCCTAGAGAAATTCTCTCTTTTGGAGAATCAAAAAGAGAATTCCCGGATTAAAAACACAATTTTTAAAAAGATTTTTTTTTTTATTTATTTGACAGACAGAGATCACAAGTAGGCAGAGAGGCAGGCGGGGTTGGGGGGGAAGCAGGCTCCCCGCTGAGCAGAGAGCCCGATGCGGGGCTCCATCCCAGGATCCTGGGATCATGACCTGAGCTGAAGGCAGAGGCTTTAACCCACTGAGCCACCCAGGCACCGCCTAAAAACACAATTATTACTAGTCCACTATATGCTTTGCTTCAAGAGGCAAGTACATGACAAATGAGTCGAGGTCATCCTTAAAAATCCAAGAGCAAAGGGGCACCTGCTGAGTGGCTGCCTTTGGCTCAGGTCATGATCCCAGGGTCCTGGGACTGAGCCCCACACTGGGCTCCCTGCTCAGCGGAGAGCTTGCTTCTCCCTCTCCCTCTGCCTGCTGCTCTACCTACTTGTGCACTTTCTCTATATCACTCTGTCAAATAAATAAATAAAATATATATTTTAAAGAATTTATTTATTTATTTATTTGACAGAGAGAGAGAGATACAGTGAGAGAGGGAGCACAAGCAGGGGGAGTGGGAGAGGGAGAAGCAGGCACCCTGCTGAGCAGGGAGCCTGATACAGGGCTGGATCCCAGGACTCTGGGATCAAGACCTGAGCTGAAGGCAGACACTTAACGACTGAGCCACCCAGGCACCCCTAAATAAATAAAATCTTAAAAAAAATCCAAGAGCAAAAATATCTCAGAGAAGGTGGGACGTCAGTTGTCAGCCACACAGGTTCAGTTTCTGATCCTAGATGCTGTGTGAATGTTCTGCAATTTAATCTGGTTGGCGTTAGGTTTTTGTTTATTTTTGCATTGACCGAGCCTAGAATACAGGTTGGTCCAGTTGTGTTAGCCATAAAATATATCAAGTGATCTTAGTTAAATAGTTTGAAAGCTCAGAATTTTCTCCCCAGATAAGATAAACTCCTTTAGTTAATATTTCCAGATATCCTCAAGTGAGCAGTGCATGTCAGTGTTTGAGAAATCCAAATGAAGGAAGTTCTTTTATTTTCATAGCAGCTAAAGATATTGTTAACAAACAGAAGTGAGGAATTCCACATTAAGTTTTCATTCGAACGGACTTGTTGAGTGGAAGGAACTGAACACCCCACCTACAGCAGGTCAGGATATACCCAACGTAACAAGCATTGCCTCTTGAAGTGTCAGAGCCAAATTTTTCTGGTGTTCAATAGGGCTACAATTCTCTCAGTTGGACTAATGAAATTTTCTACCTTTATTACCCAGAATGTCACCCCAGCTAGTGTAATCAGAAACTTTAGGGAAATTGTTGGAGATTGTTGGCAAGAAGCAGCCCTGAAAGTTTCCACCTAACCTTTGAAAAGTTTTGGGGGCCAGCCAGCTCCGCACTCACATCAATTGTTTTCTTCCAAGCCCTTGAAGTCATCAAGTTTTACCAAGCATGAAACCTGTATGTTGCAAATAAGTTCTTTTCCTGCTTGATGCTGTTGGCAATGTTCTCAAGAATAATGTGGCAAGACAAGCTGAGAGAAGGAAAACCTCAAAGAGGTAATTCCCTATCACTTCAGTCACTGGGGGACATTTGTGCTGAAGTCAAAGAGCTGGACACATGAAAAGAGAAAATATGCATTGAGGCTTGAAGGGGCGGGAACTATTATTAGAGGGAAAACTAAAGCCAAGAGAGATAAGTAACCTTCCCAACTTTGAACACAAGCACTTTTAATTATGAAGAAGTCCTGCTTCTCGGAACAGAGCTTATGAAAAATGAGGTGCAGAAATAACAGAAAACACAAGGCTGGAATCACTAACTCTCACATCCAAAGAAAAACAGAGGAATCAAGAAAGATGGTGAACTGATTGTTTTGCCTCTTTCAATCTGCTGCCTGCCCACTTAGTCTACCATGTGTCCCTTTGTTCCATGTTAACCCTTTCACTCCCTGCATTTCTTCCATATAGCCCACCCATGTTCTTTTCTTTTTTTTTAAGATTTTATTTTTTTTTATTTGATGGAGAGAGAGAGAGAGAGTACAAGCAGGGGGAACAAGAGGGAGAGAGAGAAGCAGGCTCCTGCTGAGCAGAGAGCCGGAGCCCGACATGGAGCTCCATCCCAGGACCCCAGGATCATGACCTGAGCCAAAGGCAGATGCTTAATGACTGAGCCACCCAGGCACCCCCCCACCCATTTATTTTTAACCCAGAGATCCACCCCCTTCCACGCTAGTTGCTAGGAAGACTTGACAAGGTAAGGTATTTCTGCAGTAGAACTACGTAAATTACAAAGTGCCATAAAAACAGACACATAGATCAATGGAGCAGAACAGAGAACCCAGGAATGGACCCACAACTCTATGGTCAACTAACCTTCAACAAAGCCAGAAAGAATATCCAATGGGAAAAAAACCAGTCTCTTCAACACAGGGTATTGGGAAACCTGGACAGAAACATGCAAAAGAATGAAACTGGACCCCTTCCTTATACCACACACAAAATTAATTCAAAATGGATGAAAGACCTAAATGTGAGACAGGAAACCACCAAAAATCCTAGAGGAAAACACAGGCAGCAACCTCTCTGACATCAGCCACAGCAAGTTCTTTCCAGATATGTCTCCTGAGGGAAGGGAAACAAAAGTAAAAATGAACTATTGGGACTTTATCAAGATAAAAAAAAAAAGCTTCTGCACAGCAAAGGAAACAGTCAACAAAATTAAAAGGCAGCCTATGGAACAGAAGAAGGTATTTGCAAGCGACATATCTGATAAAGGGTTAGTATCCAAGATCTATAAAGAACTTAACAAACTCAACACCTGAAAAAGAAATAATCCAATTAAGAAATGGGCAGAAGACATGAATAGACACCTTACTTTTAAATTTTTTTTAATTTTTAACATCTTCATTGGTTTAATTGATATAAGATAAGCTGAATGCATTTAAAATACACAACTTGGGGAGCACCTGGGTGGCTCAGTGGGTTAAGCTTCTGCCTTCGGCTCAGGTGATGATCTCAGGGTTTTGGGATTGAGTCCCGCATCGGCTTCTCTGCTCAGCAGGGAGTCTGCTTCCCTCTCTCTCTGCCTGCCTCTCTGCCTACTTGTGATCTCTGTCAAATAAATAAATAAAATCTTTAAAAAAATAAAATAAAATACACAACTTGGTAAGTTTTCACATATTTATGAGTCTGTTAAAGCATCAGCACAACAAAACAATTGCTTGAGTCTGCTTCTGCTACAAGACAGTAATTTCATTTCTTTTGATTACACACCAGAGATGGATTGCTAGATCATTTGGTAGTTCTGTTTTTCATTTTTTGAGGAAATTCTGTAGTTTTTTTCCACAGTGAACGTACCAATTGACATTCCCAACTACAGTGCGTAAGGATCTCTTTTCTCTATAACCTCACTAACACTTGTTGTCTCTTTTATTATTATGATGATGATCAGTTAGCCAGCATATAGTACATCATTAGTTCTTGATGTAGTGTTCAGTGATTCATCAGTTGCTTATAACACCCAGGGCTCATCACCACAGGCGCTCTCCTTAATGCCCGTCACCTGGTTACTCCATTCCCCCACCCCCTCCTCTCTGAAGCTCTCAGTTTGCTTCATGGAGTCCAGAGTCTCTCATGGTTTGTCTCCCTCTCTGACTTCTTCCCATTCAGTGTTCCCTCCCTCCCCCTGTGGTCCTCCATGCTATTCCTTATGTTCCACATATGAGTGAAACCATATGATAATTGTCTGTCTCTGCTTGACATATTTCACTAGCATAATCCCCTCCAGTTCCAGCCATGTCGATGCAAACCGTAGGTGTTTGTCCTTTCTGATGGCTGAGTAATATTCCATTGTATATATGGACCACATCTTCTTTATCCATTCGTCTGTTGAAAGACATTTCGGCTCCTTCCATAGTTTGGCTGTTGTGGACATGGCTGCTATGAACATTGGTTTGCACGTGCCCCTTCTTTCCTCTACATCTGTATCTTTGGGGTCGATACCCTGTAGTGCAATTGCTGGGTCATAAGGTAACTCTATTTTTAACATCTTGAGGAACCTCCGTACTGTTTTCCAAAGTGACTGCACCAACTTGCATTCCCACCAACAGTGTAAGAGGGTTCCCCTTTCTCTGCATCCTTGCCAACACTTGTTATTTCCTGTCTTGTTAATTTTAGCCATTCTAACTGGTGTATAGTATCTCATTGTGGTTTTGATTTGTATTTGCCTGATGGCTAGTGATGTTGAGCATTTTTTCATGTGTCTCTTGTTAGTGAGACAACCAACCTCCAGAACTTTTTCATCTTGCAAAACCAAAACTCTATACTTATTAATCAACAACTTCCCATTCCTCCCTCCCCTCAGTCTCTGGCAACTACCATTCTACTTTCTATCTCTATGAACTCGACTATCTAGGTATTTCATATATGTACAATCATGTAGTACTTGTATTTTTACGGTATATGTGACTGGACTATTTCACCTAGCACATGTCCTCAAGATTCATCCATGTTGTCGTGTGTATCTGAATTTTCCTCCCTCTTTTTTTTTTTTTTTTTTTTTGTTTAAAGAAGGCTCCGTGCCCAGCATGGAGCCCAACGCAGGGCTTGAACTCATGACACGGAGATGAAGACCTGAGCTGAAATCAAGAGTTGGATGTTTAACCCACTGAGCCACCCAAGCGCCCTAAAATTTCCTCCCCTTTTATTTTATTTTATTTTTTTTAAAGACTTCATTTATTTATTTGACAGAGATCACAAGTAGGCAGGCAGGCAGAGAAAGAGGAGGAAGCAGGCTCCCTGCTGAGCAGAGAGCCCGATGCGGGACTCAATCCCAGGACCCTGGGATCATGACCCGAGCCGAAAGCAGAGGCTTTAACCCACTGAGCCACCCAGGTTCCCTTTCCTCCCCTTTTAAAGCCAAGTAATATTCAACCATACGTAGACACCATATTTTGTTTATCCATTCATCCATTGACAAACATTTGGGTTGCTTCCACTTATTCTTAGAGTGTATTAAAATCAGCGCCACAGCCAGGTCACACAAAAAGAAATGATCCCCACCCTTTCTGACCTGCTTCCTACTCTCCACTGTCATCTGTATGTCAGACTTACCCTCCTCCCACTCCTGTGCCTTCATTCCTGTGTTTCCCTTCCCCTCTTCGTCTTGCAGACTAAGGCAACCCAGGGCTCTGGGTCCTTCATTGTATCTTTGCATTCAATACGGAACCCTTCACGAGTTTGCGTGTCCTTCCTGTGCAGGGGTCATGCTAAATCTTCTATCATTCCAATTTTCGTACATGTACTGCAGAAGTGAGCACCCTTCATTGTATTTATTCTTTTTTAAATACTCTTTGAAATATAACTGAAATATACAACATCGTGTCAGTTTAAGGGGTACAACATGTTGATTTGATGCATTTATATACTGCAGTATGATTACCACTGTGGTGTTAGCTAACACCTCTACCCCATCACATAATTATCCTTTCTTTTCTGCAGTGAGGACAATTGGGATCTAGTCTTTTAGCCACTTTGAAGTTTATAATATTGTTGACTGTCATCACTGTGCTATGCCGGCCCTTCATTTTCGAGGCCAGACTCTAACCCTGGGCTTCTGGAAGACTCTGACTCTGGTGTTTTTTGGTTTTGTTTTCTACAGGGAAATGCATCATATCTTTTACCAATTCCCAGTAGATGCCAGTGGCTGGGCCCAAAGGTCCAACTAGGGCTTTTCCATGTCGGTGAATTCTCCTGATGTGGCCCCCTGCTGCCATCTCCTGGCTGTAGTCATCAATGCTTCTATGGACCTGGGTTGCTATTGGAAGGGTTAGCTCTTTCCATCCCATCATCCACACTGGGATAAGACTTTCAACTACTTAGCTTTTCCCCCCCGTATTTTCCCCTCTGTCCTGTTTTTAAAAGAAAGAACTTTTAGTGAATCTGTGTGCAGGTTACACCATACTCTCACCCGCCTTGCCCAAATACAGAGAAAAAAAAAATCTCCTCTCCATACTTGGGCACTTGCATTTCCAAAGGGACAAAAGAAAAGTCCCAAAATGTATAAAGTTCTCATTATCTCCCTGGAGGCTGTTATATTACATTCAAATAAGTTGGATTGTAGGTAATACATAAAATACCAGATGTTCTTTGATACTCAAATGTTTCTAAAGTGTTTTGAAAACATTCCCACATAAAACAACATTGTTTGTTGTTAACACAGACATAAAAATGAAATCTGCGTGGCTCAGTCGGTTAAGCATCTGCCTTTGGCTCGGGTTATGATCCCAGGGTCCTGGGATCGAGTCCCACATGGAGGGGGGGTAGTCCTTGCTCAGCAGGGAGCCTGCTTCTCCCTCCGCTTGCTACACTCCCTGCTTGTGCGCTCTCTCTCTCTCTCTCTCTTTCTCTCTCCAAATAAATACATTAAAAAAAATAAAATTTATACAAATAAAACAAGAATTAGTTTACAGACTTTTGGTTTATTTTAAAGTGAGGTGAGCTAAGAATGGAGAGTAGATTTTGTGTTTACAGATGAAACTGATTTGTTAGGCAGAAGTGAAAACACATAAATATTCAAGCCCACACACTGGAGGTAAGGGACTAAAATTCAGTGTTGCTGGGGAGCCTTGGTGGCTCAGTGGGTTAAGCCTCTGTCTTCAGCTCAGGACATGATCTCAGGGTTCTGGGATCAAGCCCCGCATCGGGCTCTCTGCTCAGCAGGGAGCCTGCTTGCCCCTCCCACTCTGCCTACCTCTCTGCCTACTTGTGATCTCTCTCTCTCTGTCAAATAAATAAATAAATAATCTTAAAAAATAAAATGAAATTCACTGTTGCTGACTATATATTTACACGTTATTAAATGTTTCTTTCACCTCCCCTGCCCTGTCCCGGCTTCCTGCTTTGTCCACTTCACATTGGACTTATTGTCTCCAAAACCCATACACTACAGTCACCCGTCCTGTTACGAAGTCCTGTCATGACAGGTGTGGTCAGTGGTACTGGAAATACTATTTTTAAGGGTGATGTAAGAGTTGAGAAGATAGGCGTCAAAGTTGATGGAAAAACGCGAGTCATGTCCTGGGAATTCAGCCTTGGGGAAGATAGTCACTTTCTTGTGATTATGGAAAGAATCAGATTATGCTGTAAACCGAGCAGTACAGAAGGAAGAAGGCAGATTTCAGATGGTGATGATTTCAGGATTTGCCTTGACCACAAAAGGTCTAATCTGAACAAAAGGTGGCAATCTGTGGTGAAGGAAGGTCTTCTAAGGGATTAGAATTAGATTCCTGGGATTCGAACTCTGGCAGTCATGCCTTTAAATGCGGTGCTCTTTTGCCTTCTCAGGTCCCTATATTTACTTATAAAACTGTAAGAACGTTTTAAAAGTTTGTTGCAATAAAATATCTACATGTGTGACTCATTTTGTGATAAGCATATATGGTGTCGCTGTTGGTTACACACCCAGTATCTGTCCCTCACCCAGCTTCTTGACTTTTATTTAGGTATCCTGCCTCTTGTTCTTCAGCCCATGTAATTTGTGTGAAGGTGATCCAACTTGAAAGGTGAGTCCTGAGAAGCCTAGGCCAATTGTGCTAATCCCATTGCCCTCTCCGTGGATGTAAAGCCCCAGCTTCAATCAAGCAATCCATCATTTCTCCCTGGAGACTGATTGTTCCAGAAGTGGGCTCATGACCCAATCTGGTCTAAAAGGTGTCAAGTAGAGAGCATTTATTCCTTGGTTTGATTGAAGATTTCCTCTCTCTCTCTCTCTCTCTCTCTCTGCCCCCACCTCTGTTTCACTTTCTCTGTCTCTATCTTATGCTCACACATACACACAGAACTGTCAAACTGAGATTGCCCACTGCAATGACCATCCCAAGAAAGAACTAAAAAGCTGGACCTCTCTCAACCATTCCAATGGAAAGTTTTGCAGCAGTTCCAGAGAAAGAAAACTGCAACCCGAGACTATGCCAAAGTCACATAGTCTTTTCCTTGCCCTAGAGCAATTCCAGCCTTGTTTTGAGATGCTTCCTGGGGCACGGGAGCTGTAGAAAGCTTTTAACCTCTATGTGAGTCATTTTCTTTGTTTTTCTGTGACACTACCTAGTTGTCCCAACATAATGTATTAAAGAGCCCATTCAGCAGAATTCCAAAGAAGGTGCAGGTGGGAACAGTCCACCTGGCCACTGGAGTGGAGGGAGAATTTTATTATTTTATCATGGACATTGTTTACAATCAATGATGCCTGATTATGATTTTTTTAAAAAGCAGGTTGATTAAGTCAATCTTACTATTGTTTTCTGTTCTCTATAACAAGGAACCCATGAGGGAGGTGTCCCACCTCCCCACCTAGCACCCCACTAAGTCCATCTCTTTTTCTACTGGTTCAAGATATCACTTTCATTATGTATTAATTTCCATTTCTGGATTTTTTTCTTCTATTCCATTGGTTTTTCTCTTGATATGCTAGTTTCACCCTTAAGGCTTTATGTTTTAGTATCTTATGGTTCTGGGAAAAAATCTTATGGTTCTGGTCTCCTATTGTTGCTCTTCTTTGTTTTTTGACTTTGTTTTTGTTTTTTCAGATTTTTAAAGCATTTTTAAAAATTTAAATTCAACAAGCCAGCATAGAGTACATAATTCATTTTTGCTGTTGTGTTCAATGACTCATTAGTTGAGTATAACACTCAGTGTTCATCACCACACATGCCCTCTTTAATGCCCATCACCCAGGTACCCCAACCCCCCACCCAACTCCCTTTCTGCAACCCTCAGTTTGTTTCCCAGAGCCAAGAGTCTCTCATGGTTTTTCTCCCTCTCTGATTCCTTCCCATTCAGTTTCCCCTCCCTTTCACCTATGATCTTCTGCACTATTCCTTATGTTCCCCATATGAGTGAAACCATATGATAATTGTCTGTCTCTGCTTGACTTATTTCACTTAGCATAATCCCCTCCGGTCCGGTCCATGTTGATGTAAATGGTGGGTATTCACCCTTTCTGATGGCTGAGTAATATTCCATTGTATATATGGACCACATCTTCTTTTTTTTAAGATTTTATTTATTTATTTGACACAGAGAGATCACAAGTAGGCAGAGAGGCAGGCAGAGAGAGAGAAGGGGGGAAGCAGTCTACCTGCTGAGCAGAGAGCCTGATGCAGGACTCAATCCCAGGACCCTGAGATCATGACCCGAGCTGAAGGCAGAGGCTTAACCCACTGAGCCACCCAGGTGCCCCAGACCACATCTTCTTTATCCATTTATCTGTTGAAGGACATTTCAGCTCCTTCCATAGTTTAGCTGTTGTGGATGTAGCTGCTATGAACTTTGGGGTGCAGGTGCCCCTTCTTTCCTCTACATCTATATCTTTGGGGTAAATACCCCAGAGTGCAATTGCTGGGTCATAAGGTAGCTCTATTTTTAACATCTTAAGGAACCTCCATACCGTTTTCCAAAGTGACAGCACCAGCTTGCATTCCCACCAACAGTGTAGGAGGGTTCTCCTTTCTCTGCATCCTCGCCAACATCTGTTGTTTCCTGACTGGTTAATTTTAGCTATTCTCAATGGTGTGTGGTGGTATCTCATTGTGGTTTTGATTTGTATTGCCTGATGTCAAGTGATATGGAGCAGTTTTTCATGTGCCTGTTGGCCATTTGGATGTCTTCTTTGGAGAAATGTCTGTTCATGTCTTCTGTCTGTGTCTTGATCAGGTTTAAGAAGTTCTTTATAGATTTTGGATACTAGCCCTTTATCTGATATGTCATTTGCAAATATCTTCTCCCATTCTGTCGGTTGTCTTTTGGTTTTGTCAACTGTTTCCTTTGCTGTGCAAAAGCTTTTCATCTTGATGAAGTCCTGATAGTTCATTTTTGCTTTTGTTTCCCTTGCCTTTAGAGATGTATCTTGCAAGAAGTTGTTGCAGCCAAGGTCAAAGAGGTTACTGCCTGCATTCTCCTCAGGGATTTTGATGGATTCTTGTCTCACATTTAGGTTGTTTTTTTTTGTTTTGTTTTGTTTGTTTGTTTGTTTGTTTTTTCAGATTTTCTGGCTGCTTTTTACCATATGAATTTTGGGATCAACTTGTTTAATTCCAATCCTCAATTTCTTTATATATAGTTTTTTTCTTGGGCTTTTTTTAGTTGGTAATTGAGACATGTGGTTTCTGGCTTTAATATAACTTTAACGAAGTTTAATTAGAATACTTGAAGCTGGGGCACCTGGGTGGTTCAGTTGCTTGAGAGCCTGACTCTTGGTTTTGGCTTGGGTCATAGTCTCAGGGTTGTGAGATTGGGGCCCCGAGTTGAGCTCCACACTTAGCATGAAGTCTGCTTAGTATTCTCTCTCTCTCCCTTTCCCTCTGTTCCTCCCTGCTGCATGCTCTCTCTCTCTCTCTCATATATAAGTAAAAACTTTAAAAAAAATATTTAATGGGGCACCTGAGTGCCTCAGTAGGTTATGTGGCCGGCTCTTGGTTGTGGCTCAGGTCATAATCTCAGGGACATGAGATCGAGCCCCACATCAGGCTCTGCACTCAGCTTGAGTCTGCTTAAGAACGTCTCCCTCTCCTTCTGCCCCTCTCCCCACTTATCTCTTTCTGAAATAAATTTTTTTAAAAGTCTTTGAAAAAATAAAAAAATATTTGAAGCTTATGGCCTTTTATTTGACATTACAGTCTTTCTTCTGCCAAGTTTGGGGGTAATTTCTCAATCATCGTACTTATTATGATTTAAAAATTTTAAATTTTAGTTGTCCTTTGAATAGGCACAAAATTCAAAAGGAACCAAATGATTTTTAGTGAAAAGTCTCCTTCCTACTCCTGTCTTCGAGACACCCAGTTCTCTTCCCATGAAGCAACCTGCATTGCCAGCTTTTTTCAAAGATAGTCTATGCACATACAAACGAACATGTGGATATTTTTTCTTTATTCTCTTTATATAAATGGCAGTGCACTCTATGCCCTGTTCTGCATATGCCTTTTGCCTTTCCCACCTACCAATAGCTTTAGAAAATCACTCCAAATTAGTACATAGAAAGCAGACTCCCCATTCCCATGGTTACACAGTATTTCATTGAATAAAGGTACCACAAAATACCACAATTGCTGTTCATTCAGTTTGTTTAAAGATCCATTGCTCTTGTATACTATATGATTTCATTTGCATAAAATTCTAAATATTTCAAGATAATATTTATTTAAAGATTTTCTTTCTTTGTTATTGAGAGAGAGAGAGAGAACACTTGTGAGTACATGTGTGAGCAAGGGAGTGGGGGCAGAGGGAGGAGGAGAGAATCTTTAGCAGGCTCCATGCCCAGTGCAGAGCCTGATGCAGGGCTCGATCTCATGACCCTGAGATCACGACCTGAGCCAAAATCAAGAATTGGATGCAAAAGCAAATAGGTGGTTGCTTGGGGATGGGAGACAGAAATAAGGGGATGTGATGTCCATTGAAATTCATGGAATTGTCTACTTTGGATGAGTGTAGTTTATTGTACCTAAATTACATTCCCATAAAGTTGCTTTTAACAAACCTATTGCTACTACAAGTAATGCTGTAATAAAGAATCTTCACATATGTGTTCATTCTTTCCATCTCCACCTGTATTCTCAATTACTCATTACAATTTCATAGTATTTAATTGTTTTCCTTCTGAAAAGAATGATTTTGGTACAGAATCCACAAAGCCACTCATTTATTTAAAGATTTTATTTGTTTATTTGACAGACAGAGATCACAAGTAGGCAGAGAGGCAGACAGAGAGAGAGGAGGAAGCAGGCTCCCTGCTGAGCAGAGAACCTGATGCGGAGCTCAATCCCAGGACCCTGGGATCATGACCTGAGGCAGAAGGCAGAGGCTTTAACCCACTGAGCCACCCAGGCGCCCCGCCTCTCATTTATTTAGCTGTCCATTTAGTTTTTGTCCATCTCTCTTACCTTACTCCCTGCCTACAGGAGAGACCAGGGCCCTTGTCTGTTTCACTCACTACCTTATCCTCGGAGCACAGAATGGTGGTTGCACAAAGCAGATGTTCAATAAAATAACTGTTGAAAGAAAGAGCATTAAAATGTATATTTTCAGCTTTACACCTAGGGGTTCTGATTCAATGTGTCTGTGATAGATTTGGGAAATCTCTATTTTTAAAACAAGCTCCTCCAGGCAAATCTGGTCATCCACCAGGTGAAGAACAGCACTTTAATTCTGGCCACCCACTTTGTCATCCAGGCCACTGCAGGACCCTTCTTCCTCCTTCCTGCAAGCAGCACCCCTTCTTAAAACATTGCAGTGTTGGGGCACCGGGGTGGCTCAGTCGTTGAAGCATCTGCTTTCGGCTCAGATCATGATCTTAGGGTCCTGGGATCGAGCCCCCATCAGGCTCCCTGCTCTGCGGGGAGCCTGCTTCCTCCTTCTCCCTCTGCCCTCCACCCCACTCCTGCTCTCCCTCACTCTCTCTTTCTCTCTCTCAAATAAATAAATAAAATCTTAAATAAAAAACCACAGCAGTGTTGTGGTTGACTGTTTCCCAAGATGACCACAACAATCCCTTCCATCCTGAATGCCTGGTTTCAATGCAATTTTTCAACTCCTCCAATCAAGAGGAGAAGCACACTTCTCTCTCCCCTTAAATCTTGTCTGGTTTTGTAACTTGCTTTGACCAATAGAATGTGAAACAAACGATACTGTGACGGTTCAAGGCCTAGGCCTTAAGAGGCCTCACAGTCTTCAGTTTTGCCCTTTTGGAAGCTATATGGTGGAGAACCGAGGCATCCAGCCATAGCCTCCACCAAGGTCCCAGACATGCGAGCAAGTGAGGCCATCTGGGATCCTTCAGCCTTTGTGGGACCGTGCCAGCTGACACCAGGCAGAGAGGAGTCTTGCCCAAATTCCTAACCAACAGAATCATTAGCAATTACATGGTACTTGTATTAAGCCCCTAAATGACCTCAGGATAAAGTCCTAAATCCTTAAAGGGCTTGATAGGTTATCTCTCTAAAGTCACCTGCTAACACTCCCCAGTCCAGCAAGTCTTACCTAAGCACCTAGGCTTCAGATGCTGCTTTACTGTGCACTTGACTTTGGAGTTAAGATAGCCCTGGCGTTGTCCAAATTGTATGACTCTGGTTAAGTTACCAAAACTCTCTTGGTTTTATCTTTCTCACGTTTGAAACAGGAATAATAGTAAAACTTAGCTCACAAGGCACAAGACCATGGTGGGAATTCCCCAAGAGGATGCATGACAAGAATTTAAGATCGCGCCTAACACATAGACAGCACACGGTCAGTGGTAGCGGTAGTGGAAAAATAATAATTACTATTATTATACTGTCTTGTAATTGTTTGTTTAAGCTTTCCCTATTGAAGGTAGTCTCTGTGAGAAGAGCAGAGACCACACTCTGTCCATTCTTGTGACCCCAGTGTCAATAGATAATTGTTGGGTACATGAATGGATGAATGAGTCAGCAAGAGAGTAAATAAACTTGCTTGTGCTGGGATATAAATGAACAGAACTGCTAACCACACATGGATTGGTGTCGACCTCTCATTCCTTAGGAACAGAGCCTTGGGTATTAACAAACACTACAGAGGTATTCATTTTGCAATACACAAGTGTATCAAATCCACACGTTATACACCTTAAACAGTATGTCAGTTATATCTCAATAAAACTGGAAAAAAGGAAAGAAAAGAAAGAACAGTGCCTCGGGCATTCATTAACTCCATTTACTATGAAAATGTGGTGAAGTCATCCCAGGACCCCGATCAGCTAGAATCACAGAGAGCGTTGAACCTAATTCTTCAGTTATGGTTTTTTCGTTTTTGACTTTTTTTTTCCCCCAAGATAAATGTTATAGTTGGGATCTCAGTTAATTGGTTTCATTTTTGTTTTTGTTTTTGTTTTCTGAAAGGGCCACCTAAGTCTCTTAGTTTTGCTATTTCTAAGAGCTTTGTCTTTAATGCATATCATTTATTTGTTTGTAACAAATTGTACTGTTGTGATGGGGGGCTTTCTGGTGGGATTTTTTTGTTTGTTTGCTTGTTTTTGCAGAGGAAAGACAATTATCTACTTACCATTCCCGCTTACACTTCTGCAAGTCTCTTCATTTTTGTTTTTGACGACAAACATGAACAAGCGCCGGTAGTCAAGGAGATAGGATCATTACTGCCGTCTGAGAGCTGAAAACATTCAGATGTGTCACATTAGTAATTAATCTGCTGCATTATTTTTCCGTCTTCTCTTCATACACAGTCCCTCGCTGCCCTGGTTATTAACAAGTAGTATAATTTATCCCTCAGAGGCCCTCAGAGTGACATAATTGTATTTTTAAAAACAGAGCTACAAAACAAGGCAGGAAAACATCATATATTTTACCACACCAGAGCCTACTTACAAAGTTAAATAATCAGGTGTTTTATGAAAATTTAATGGTAACTTAGAATTGATTATGTAACATGAAAACTGTGAGAGACAGAAATTACTAAGTTTGGGTTTATTGGTTTGTCTGTTGTCTTTTTTTTTTAAACAAAAAGAATCTTGACATTTTTCCACACCATACTCATTGTTTCCACTTCCTTTTCCTCTAAGCTCTCTTTTTTTTTAAAGATTTTTATTTATTTATTTGACACACAGAGAGAGAGATCACAGGTAGGCAGAGAGGCCAATCCCAGGACCCTGGGATCATGACCTGAGCCAAAGGCAGAGGCTTAACCCACTGAGCCACACAGGCGCCCCTCTCTCCAAGCTCTCTTATACATACTCTGGTAAGGCTTTTGTCTCTACTTCTCTACAGACATTCTTCTTGTCCAAGTCCCTAGTGGCCTCCATGTAACCACATCCCATGGTCACCTTGTTCTGCCTGAAAGACGTCCTTTGGCCTCTGAACTCTTCTCCTACTTTGCTGGTTATTCCTTATCAGTTTCTTTTTAATATTTTTTATTTTGGAATAATTTAGAATTCACAAGTCACTGCAAAAATACTACAGAGAGTCCCACATCCCCTTCACCCGGCTTTCCCTAATGATAGCATCTGACGTAATCATAGTATATAATCAAAACTAGGAAACTAAAAACAAAAACAAAAACCAGAAAACTGACATTGATACAAGAAAACTACAGAGCAGCCTTGCATGTGTTTTTTTTAAAGACTTATTTATTTATCTGGGAGAGAGAGAGAGAGAGAGAGAGGAGAAGGCAGAAAGAAAAGGAAAGAGAGAATCCCAGACTCCCCACTGAGCATGGACCCTGACACAGGGCTCAATCTCATGACCCCGAGATCATGACCTGAGCTGAAATCAAGAATCAGATACCTAATCAACTGAGCCACCCAGGCGCCCCATCTTCCGTGTGTTTATTTTGAGGGGGTGGGATGTATAGTATAGATTCACGTAACCAATTCAATCAGGACACAGAACTGTTTTGTTGCTGAAAAGAACCCTCTTTTTTATAGTCAAACCCTATCCCTGGCCCTTGGAAGCCACTAATCTTTTCTCATCTCTAAAATTTTGTAATTTCAAGAGTATAATATAAATAGAATCTTTTGTGGTTGGCTTTTTTTCACTCAGCATAATACCTTGTAACATGAGTGGAAAAAAAAGAATTCAAGTCTTTATATATATCAAGAGCATATTCCTTCTTCTGGCTAAGTAGTACTCCATTAAATGGATGTACCACAGTTTATCTATTTGCCAGTTAAAGGACATTTGACTTGTTTAGAGTTCTTGGCAATTACAGATTAATCTATGAATGCTACCTATAGGTAATGCATTGTTTCTCTTTGACTGCTTTCAAAATTTTTCTCTTTGTCTTAGGGTTTCAGAAATGTGCCTATGATGTGTCTGGTTGTGGATTTCTTTGGGTTTATCCTGTTAGGATTTGTTCAACAACTTGATTTTTTACGTTTATGACTTCTATTAAATTTTGTTATTGTCCTACCGGTCCCTGAGGCTCTGGTCCTTATTTTTTAATCCATTTTCCCTCTCTTATTCATGCATGGGCTGCTCGGAGGTCTGCCCAGGATTTCATAATTTAAAAAATACTTTTCTTTAGCCCCCTCTTCTCATTAATCTCCCTTTCACTCTCTAAGTGAGAGGGAAAAGGGTGTGAGCAGGAGGTATAATCAAAATGTTTCTGGCCTGCTGACCCACCCTTTTCCTGGTCCTTTGGCAAAAGCAAGTGGACTTCCTTTGGGGTATTTTTTTCTCTGTACCCATTAACATGTCTGGACTTCTGGGCCTCTGAATTGCCCAGGCCATGATTTATATACAAGATTAAAGAAAAACCACACACACACGGGGGGACTCACCACTGGGTTGTTCATTAAGTTCTGAGGTTTCTGATCAGTCTACCTTTTCTCCATCTCCCAGAGTCTTATAACTGTTGTTTTATCGATGTTGTCTGGGGTTTTTTGTCTAGTGAGTGTGTTGAATAGGGTGGAAGGTGCTTACCCCATCCATTATCAGTTTTTGTCACTGGTTCTTTCTCATATTCCCCAAGGTTCCTTCTTCAGACTTCTTGTCTTCTCTAGCTATGTTCAACCCTAGCTGATCTCATCAAATACTGTGACTCGAGTTACCATAATGAGTGGCGCTCAAGCACGACAGCTCAGCCATGAGTGCTCTCCTGAACCCCATATTCAACTCACATATTCAAGCCCTTTAGATGTCTAATAGACACCTCAAACTAAACACTTCCAGAACGAAATTCATGATGTTTCTGTCCAAATGTGTGCTCCTTACTTATTCTTCACCATCTCAGTAAACAGCAACCTTCTGTCAGGTGCTGAGATCACCTCTGAATCCCGTCTCTTTCTCTATCTTAATTCAGTTCATCAGTACATCTCACTGGCTCTACCTTCAAAATAAAACCAAAAGCCAGTTTATTTCCACAGCTACCTTCCTGATCCAAGCCAGTATCTCTCACCTGGATGATCAGAATAGCCTTCTAACTGGTTGCCCAGCTTCCTTGTTGCCTTCCCCACAATCCGTTCTTTACTCCAAAGTGACCCTTATTACATGTAAATCTGATCACGTCACACTTCTGCTCAAGACTTCCTTCGAGTCCATGTCATGTTTCTACCTGAGCTGGTGCAGGCTCCCTTTGTGCCTAGATTTTTTGTTAACCTTCTCACTCACTGTGCTCGACCTACACTGGCCTTTGTGTCGTTCTTAGAACATTCCAAACATTTTCTGCCTTTTAGCACCAGCATTTTGCTGTTGCTTCTGCCTGCAATACACTTGCTCCACATAGCCAGATGGTCTGGTCCCTCGCTGCCCTCAGGTTTCTGCTCAAATGTCTCCTGATCAAAGGGGCCATGCCTGACTACTCTTTCTAAAATAGGACCCCTGCCTCTCCGCCTCACTTTATCCTGATTTACTCTTCTCCTGAACATTTGTCGCAGCTGTCCACTGTTACACAAAAAAAGCACCCCCAAAACTTAGTGGCTTGAAACAACCACCCTTTTAATTACTCAAAATTTGGGAAGATGGAGATCGAGGCATTCTAGAGCCTTGGCTGGGATGGATGTAATGGCTGGGAGTTGGCCTCACTTCTTTTTATCATCCGGGTTCCTCAGTTCTCCTGCATGAGAGACGCACTACCACATGGCAAGCTTGGAATTCCTCATGGAGGGGTGGCCTCAGGGACAGTTGGATTTCTTACTTGGAGGCTGGCTTTTACCTTAGCTGAAGTGAAAATTGCCAAGCTTTTAAAAAGCGAGACCCAGAATTAATATGTCAACGCTTGTGCAACATACTTGTGGTCAAGGAAGGAAACAAGGCCAGCCCAGACAGAGAGAGAAGACTTGACTCCAGCGCTCAGTGGGAAGAACAGCACACAGGCACAGGGCGGGAAGGAACCGATGGTAACAAGGGCTATCCTTGAAGCTTAGTTACTGCAGCACTTATCCCCACCTGACATGATTCATGTTTGTTTACAGCCCAAGGACATAAGCTCCAGGAGAGCCAGAAGTTGTCCGTTTCACTCACTAATATATCCCCAGTGCCCAGTACCTGGTGTCTAGTTGGTACTCAATCCTCATTTTGTTCATAAATTCTAAGAGCCGAAGTTAGATGACTGCTTAGTTGAAAACAAAAACAAAAACTGAATTGCTATCCTTGTAATTGCCAAGGTCTTTGACACCTGATCTGACGTTTTACTACATATCTTTAATGACAAACTCACAACATCAAAGAGCGTCTACAGATTTTACCTGTGGTGGGAAAGTACACCCTAGAAGAACAGAGACGGAGTCCTCTGTGGTCTGTGGACCTGGAAAGAAGCTCTCTGCTGTCCATGTGCAAGCTTTAAGTTATTACACGGCTGTTGTATGAGCCTCCTGCTCAGCAATGTCACATCCAGAGACAATGAGAACATTTCCTAGTCTGGCAGATCAGCCAGTTACTTCCCTACTCCTTTGTAAGCTTTCAAAATTTCTAAGACACTTAATTAAAGCCAAGGAAAGAAGATGTATAAAATATCCATGGGATGGTAGGTAAACAGTAACAGAGCCAGTGAGTTCATCGAATGCCAGGAGTCATGGGACTTTGCTTTGTTTTGTTTTAAGATTTTATTTATTTATTTGACAGAAAGAGAGAGAGAGCAAAAGCAGGGAGAGGGGCAGGCAGGGGGAGAGGGAGAAGCAGGCTCTGCACTGAGCAGGGAGCCTGATGTGGGGTTTGATCCTAGGATCCCAGGATCATGACCTGAGCCGAAGACAGATACTTAACCGACTGAGCCACATGGGCATCCCTTGGAGTCTTGGGACATTGTATCCACATGCTGAGTGTACTATGGGTCCCACCCACAGCTCCCACTCAAGGGACAGCCCTTGTGCTTGCATCATTAGGCTCTATGATGGCCTGTTAGCCACATATGTTTAGCCTGAAGGTCAGGGATTCCTCTGAGCCAAAAGCAACAATCCACAGTCAGGCCAACAATCTAGGATTTTGCCTACCAAGAAGTTTGCTGGGTCATATTCCAATCTGAGAAATTTAACTGGGGAATACCAAAATAATTGGATAGTTGGTGGCTCTGATGAGAGAACAGAAGCTATGACTAAGGAAAGCTATGAATGACAATTTCCCTGCAGCAGTTAAAAATAACATAATGAGGGGCACCTGGTTGGCTCAGTGGGTTGAGCCTCTGCCTTTGGCTCAGGTCACGATCTCAGGGTCCTGGGATTGAGCCCCGCATTGGGCTCTTTGCTCAGCAGGGAGCCTGCTTCCCTCTCTCTCTCTGCCTGCCTCTCTGCCTACTTGTGATCTCTTCCAAATAAATAAATAAAACCTTTAAAAAAAAACATAATGAAAAGATGCTCCCATGAGATGAAAAAGTTTGGGGAAGCTAATGTGCAGCATGGTGACTATACTGAACAATACAGTGTTGTGTACTTGACACTCGCTTTGAGAGTAGAGCTTTAATGGTCTCAACGAAACAACTAAATGGTAATTATGTTAGGTAAAGGATGTGTTAACTGACCTTGTGGGTAAACATTTTGCAATACATACAGGTACCAAATATGTGCCTGTATCAAGTCATCACATTGTACACCTTAAATTTACTCAATGTTTGGGGCTCCGGGGTGGCTCAGTCAGTTAAGCATCTGCCTTCAGCTCAGGTCATGATCTCAGGGTCCTGGGATCGAGTCCCACATCAGGCCCCCTGCTCAGCAAAGAGCCTGCTTCTCCTTCTGCCTCTACTGCTCCCTCTGCTTGTGCTCTCTCTCTCTCTCTCTGTGTCAAATAAATAAATAAAATCTTTTAAAGAAATAAAATATTTTTAAAAATTTACACAATGTTCGTATGTCAAATATATCTCCATAAAACTGAAAAAAATAGGAGCCCTGTGTACTGCAAAGATGGAGACTGGGGAGACAAACCAGTAGTCGGAAAGAAATAAGCAGACAGAGCTGGAAGACGAGACTCCATAGGAAAAGCATCCCTGCTAGATGGACAAGGAGCTGTTTGATTGAGGCTGTTTCCTCAAGAGTGAAGGCGGGCCTGTACTAGGGTCATGCCACAAGCCTCCATTTTCTTTACCCTTCTCTGTCACCAAATGATATTCCTGTCCAGTTACAAAGTGCAAGTTGTTTCCCTCAGCTGGGAGGAGCAAGATGGTAGAGGAGTAGGAGACCTAAATATCATTGGGTCCCAGGAGTTCAGCTATATAGTTATCAAACCACTCTGAACACCTACAAACTCAACGGGAGAGAGAAGAGAAGAAGAGCAGCAATTTTAGGAACAGAAGAGCAAACACCTTCTGGAAGGTAGGACATGCCAAGAAGTAAATCCGAGGTGACATTCGGGAAGATAGGCCACGGGCGGGGGGCGGCTCCCAGCAAATGAGAGAGCAGTGGAGCACAAAATCAGAACTTTTAGAAGTCTGCTCCACTGAGGGACATTGCTCCAGAGACTAAGTGGGGGTGGAGCCATCACAGGGACAATGTGGTCCCAGGTCCTGTGGGGTCACAAAAGGATCAGGGGTGTCTGAGTGTTGCGGAGCTCGCAGGTATCAGAGCGGGGAAGCTGATTACAGAGACAGAGCTAATGAGTGAGCGCTCAACTTAGGGTTACCTTAAACCGTGATCCAAGGCACAGTCGAACCACTGCACTTTGAGCAGTTTCCCCACAAGCAGCAGATCCAGAGAGACCCCCTCCTCCCTCCTCTGGGAAGAACGTCATGGGAGCAC
Source organism: Martes martes (assembly GCF_963455335.1). Taxonomy (NCBI): domain Eukaryota; kingdom Metazoa; phylum Chordata; class Mammalia; order Carnivora; family Mustelidae; genus Martes; species Martes martes. Next base: position 39,309,839 of record NC_137897.1, read on the forward strand.
ACTGCAGGAATCTGCTGGGTTTGGAGACTCCAAATGGGGCCGAGTGCCAGAGATAGAAATACTCAGTCACAGGCTGGGTGAGCTCGGAGTGCAGCTGGAGGCCAGGGAGATGGGAATGACTGACTGCTTTTCTCTGAGGGTGCACTGAGGAGCAGGGCCCTGAGCTCTCAGCTCCTCTGGGGCTGGAGATTGGGAGGCCGCCATTTTCATTCCCCTCCTCCAGAGCTCTATGGAAAGCATTCAGGGAACAAAAGCTCCCAAGAGCGAACCCAAGCAGATTACTTAGCCCAGCCCTTGGCAAGGGTAGTGCAATTCCACCTCGGGCAAAGACATTTGAGAATCACTACAATATGCATCTCCCCCAGAAGATCAGCAAGAACATCCAGCCAAGACCAAGTTCATCGATCAACGAGAACTGCAGAACTCCAGAGCTGGGGAAAGCAGCACATAGAATTCATGGCTTTCTTCCCATGATCCTTTAGTCTTTCAAAGTTAAATTTTATAAATTTTTTTTTCTTATTCTATTTTTAAATACTTTCCCCCTTTCCTATTTTTAATATTTTTTAACATCTTAAATTTATTTTTTTTCAGTGTTCCAAGATTCATTGTTTATGCAACACACCCAGTACTCCATACAATACATGCCCTCTTTAATACCCACCACCAGGTTAGTGTTCTTTTAACTATTTTATTTTATCAATACCTTTTAAAAAATCTTTTTAAATTTACACTGTTATAGTCATATTCTATCTCTTCATTGCATTTAACTTATTTTGTGTACATATAGATTTTTAGTTCTTTAAAATTTTGAATACAGTTTCTTCTAATAGATGAAAATACACCCTAAATCTAGCACATGGCTTTGTTCTGGTCTCCAGCCTGATCACATTCTTTCCTCTTTCTTTTCTTTTTTCAACCAACTTCTTATCAATTCCTTTTTTTAGAAACTTTTTAAATTTTCATCTTTACAGTCATATTCCATCCCTTCATCATGTTTACCCTTATTTGTGTGTGTGTGTGTGTGTGTGTATATATATATATATAATATATTTTTTTTTCTTTAAAATTTTGGGAGGCAGTTTCTTCTAATAGACCAAAATATGCCCAAAATTGAGTGTGTGGCTCTGTTCTATTCACCAGTCTAACTGTATCCATATCTATATCTGTTTCTATATTTTTTCCTCTCCTTTCTTCTCCTCCAAGTTTTGGAACTCTTCTGATTTGGTTAGTGTATATTTTCTGGGGTCATTGCTACCCTTTTAGTATTTTGTTCTCTCATTCATCTATTCTTACTAGATAAAATAACAAGGTGTAAAAACTCACCACAAAACAAAACCCAAAAACAAGAGGCAGTACCAATGGCTAGGGACCTAATCAATATGGACATTAGTTATATGTCAGAACTAGAGTTCAGAATGATGATTATCAAGGTGCTAGCTGAGCTTGAAAAAAGCATGGAAGATACTAGAGAATCCCTTTCTGGAGAAATAAAATCCCTTTTTGGAGAAATAGAAGAACTAAAATCTAACCAAGCTGAAATTAAAAAAAAAAAAAAAAAACTACTACTAATGAAGTGCAATCCAAAATGGAGGCTCTTACTGCTAGGATAAATGAGGCAGAAGAGAGAATTAGTGATATAGAAGACCAAATGATGGAGAATAAAGAAGCTGAGCAAAAGAGGGACAAACAGCTACTGGACCATGAGGGGAGAATTTGAGAGATAAGTGATACCATAAGATGAAACAATATTAGAATAATTGGGATCCCAGAAGAAGAAGAAAGAGAGAGAGGGGCATAAGGTATATTGGAGCAAATTATAGCAGAGAATTTCCCTAATTTGGCAGAGGGAACAAGCATCAAAATTCAGGAGGCACAGAGAATCCCCCTCAAAATCAACAAAAATAGGTCCACAACCCATCATCAAATAGTAAAACTTACAAGTCTCAATGAAAAAGAGAAAATCCTGAAAGCAGCTTGGGACAAGAGGTCTGTAATATACAATTGTGGAAATATTAGATTGGCAACAGACCTATCCACAGAGACCTGGCAGGCCAGAAAGGACTGGCGTGATATATTCAGAGCACTAAATGAGAAAAATATGCAGCCAAGAATACTATATCCAGGTAGGCTGTCATTGAAAATAGAAGGAGAGATAAAAAGCTTCCAGGACAAACAAGAATTTGCATACACCAAACCAGCCCTGCAGGAAATATTGAAAGGGGTCCTCTAAGCAAAGAGAGAGCCTAAAAGTAATAGATCAGAAAGGAACAGAGACAATATACAGTAATAGTCACCTTACAGGCAATACAATGGCACTAAATTCATGTCTTTCAATAGTTACCCTGAATGTAAATGGGCTAAATGCCCCCAATCAAAAGACACAGGGTATCAGATTGGATTAAAAAAAAAAAAGACCCATCGATATGCAAGAAACTCGTTTTAGACCCAAAGACACCTCCAGATTTAAAGTGAGAGGGTAGAAAACAATTTACCATGCTAATGGACATTCAAAGAAAGCTGTAGTGGCAATCCTTATATCAGATTTTAAGCCAAAGACTATAGTAAGAGATGAGGAAGGACACTATATGATACTTAAAGGGTCTGTCCAACAAGAAGATCTAACAATTTTAAATATCTATGCCCCTAACATGGGAACAGCCAATTATATGAACCAATTAATAACAAAATCAAAGAAACACATCCACAATAATGCAATAGTAGTAGGGACTTTAACATCCCCTCACTAAGTGGACAGATCATCTAAGCGAAAGATCAACAAGGAAATAAAGTCTTTAAATGACACGCTGGACCAGATGGATATCATAGATATGTTCAGAACATTTCATCCCAAAGCAACAGAATACACATCTTCTCTAGACAATCTGGAAGAAATTGATGCATTTCCAGAGACATATAAACTACCAAAACTGAACCAGGAAGAAATAGAAAACCTGAACAGACCCATAACCAGTAAGGAGATTGAAGCAGTCATCAAAAGTCTCCCAAAGAACAAGAGCCCAGGGCCAGAAGGCTTCCCAGCAGAATTTTACCAAACATTTAAAGAAGAATTAATACCTATTCTCCTGAAACTCTTCCAAAAAATACAAATGGAAGGAAAACTTCCAAACTCATTTTATGAGGCCAGCATTACCTTTATCCCAAAACCAGAAAAGGCCACATCAAAAAGGAGAATTACAGACCAATATCCTTGATGAACTTGGATGCAAAAATTCTCACCAAGTACTAGCCAATAAGACCCAACAGTACATTAAAAGGATTATTCACCATGACCAAGTGGGATTTATTCCTGGGCTGAAAGGTTGGTTCAACATCTGCAAATCAATCAATGTGATACAATAGATTAATAAAAGAAAGAACAAGAACCATATGATACTCTCAATAGATGCTGAAAAAGCATTTGACAAAGTACAGCATCCTTTCTTGATCAAAACTCTTCACAGTGTAGGGAGAGAGGATACATACCACAATATCTTCAAAGCCATCTATGAAAAACCCACAACGAATATCATTTTCAATGAGGAAAACCTGAGAGCTTTTCCCCTAAGGTCAGGAACATGGCAGGGCTGTCCACTATCACCACTGCTATTCAACATAGTGCTAGAAGTCCTAGCCCCAGCAATCAGACAACTAAAAGAAATAAAAAGTACCAGAATCAGCAAAGAAGAAGTCAAACTCTCACTCTTTGCAGGTGATATGATGCTTTATGTGGAAAACCCAAAAGACTCTACTCCAAAACAGCTAAAACTCATACAGGAATTCAGTGAAGTGTCAGGATATGAAATCAATGCACAGAAATCAGTTGCATTTCTATACACCAACAGCAAGACAAGAGAAAGAGAAATTAAGGAGTTGATCCCATTTACAATTGCACTCAAAACCATAAGATACCTAGGAATAAATCTAACCAAAGAGGCAAAGAATCTGTACTCAGAAAACTATAAAGTACTCATGAAAGAAATTGCAGAAGACACAAAGAAATGGAAAAATGTTCCATGCTCATGGATTGGAAGATCAAATACTGTGAAAATGTCTATGCTACCTAGAGCAACCTACAAATTTAATGCAATCCCTATCAAAATACTATCAAATTTTTTCAAAGAAATGGAACAAATAATCCTAAAGTTTATATGGAACCAGAAAAGACCCGGAATAGCCAGAGGAATGTTGAAAAAGAAAACCAAAGTTGGCAGCATCAAAATTCCAGACTTCAAGCTCTATTACAAAGCTGTCATCATCAAGACAATATGGTACTGGCACAAAAACAGACACATAGATCAATGGAACAGAATAGAGAGCCCAGAAATAGACCCTCAACTCTATGGTCAACTCATCTTGGACAAAGCAGGAAAGAATGTCCAATGGAAAAAAGACAGTCTTTACAACAAATGGTGTTGGGAAAATTGGACTGCCACATGCAGAAGAATGAAACTGGACCATTTCCTTACACCACACACAAAAATAGACTCTAAATGGATGAAAGACCTCAATGTGAGACAGGAATCACTCAAAATCCCTGAGGAGAACACAGGCAGCAACCTCTTCGACCTCAGCCACCGCAATTTCTTTCTAGAAACATCGCCAAAGGCAAGAGAAGCAAGGGCAAAAATGAACTATTGAGACTTCATCAAGATAAAAATCTTTTGCACAGCAAAGGAAACAGTCAACAAAACCAAAAGACAACTGGCAGGATGGGAGAAGATATTTGCAAGTGATACATCAGATAAAGGGCTAATATCCAAAATCTATAAAGAACCTCTCAAACTCAACACCCAAAGAACAAATAATCCAATCAAGAAATGGGCAGAGGACATGAACAGACATTTCTCCAAAGAAGACATCCAAATGGCCAACAGACACATGAAAAAGTGTTCAACATCGCTTGGCATCATGGAAATACAGGTCAAAACCACAGTGAAATACCACCTCACACCAGTCAGAATGGCTAAAATTAACAAGTCAGGAAACGACAGATGTTGGCGAGGATGCAGAAAAAAGGGAACCCTCCTACACTGTTGGTGGGAATGCAAGCTGGTGCAGCCACTCTGGAAAACAGCATGGAGGTTCCTCAAAAAGTTGAAAATAGAGCTACCCTATGACCTAGCAATTGCACTACTGGGTATTTATCCTAAAGATACAAACGTAATGATCCAAAGGGGCACGTGCACCCGAATGTTTACAGCAGCAATGTCTACAATAGCCAAACTATGGAAAGAACCTAGATATCCATCAACAGATGAATGGATAAAGATGACGTGGTATATATATATATATATATATATATATATATATATATATATATGAATACTATGCAGCCATCAAAAACCAAAATCTTGTTATTTGCAATGACGTGATGGAACTAGAGGGTTTATACTAAGCAAAATAAGTCAATCAGAAAAAGACAATTATCATATGATCTCTCTGACATGAGGAATTTGAGAGGCAGAGTGGGGGTCATGGAGGGCAGGGAGGGAAAAAATGAAACAAGATGAGACTGGGGAGGGAGACAAACCATGAGAGACTCTTAATCTCAGGAAACAAACTGAAGGTTGCTGGAGGGGAGGGGGGTAGGAGGGATGGGGTGGCTGAGTGATGGACATTGGGGAGGGTATGTGCTATAGGGAGTGCTGAGAATTGTGTAAGACAGGATTCACAGACCTGTACCCCTAAAGCAAATAATACATTATGTGTTAATGTAAAAAAAGAGATAAGCAGACACAAGAAAGTAGCTTCAGCATAATAAGAGCAGAGTACTAGGACGAAGGGCCACAAGCTCCTGCTGTACTTCCTGCTGTCTGAGATTCCTTCTACCCTAAGCCCCGATAGAAACTTGAGGCTCATGCTTTAAGACTGTGTTTGGGAGGAGTTTTTCCCGTGTTCCCAAACAATGCATGAAGGAACTTCTCTTGTTATTAGAACTGGAATATTTAAACTAGTGATCGTGGGGGGTGCCTGGGTGGCTCAGTCTGTTAAATGTCTGCCTTTGGCTCAGGTCACGATCCCAGGGTTCTGGAATCGAGCACCATATTGTCATCACCGGGCTCCCTGCTCAGCAGGGAGCCTGCTTTTCCCCTCTCCCTCTGCTGCTCCCCCTGCTTGTGATCTTTCCCTCCCTGCCTGCCCCTACATAAATAAATAAATAAATAAATAAATAAATAAATAAATAAATAAATTCTTCTGCTTATTTTCCAATCCTGCTAAGCACCAGAAGAGCAGAGAAAAAGCATAGCCTCTTGGTACGGTTCCCAGGAGTAAGAAAAGGAAGCGCAAGTCAAATTGTATCCCCTCAACCTTGAGCCAACAAAGAGAAATACGGGATGAAAATGAAGATTCGATTATTTTGACTGGAGGCGATTGTATTTACTGGACTCAGTTCTTCCCTTTTACTGCTCCCTGAGGGTGACAACACCCCAACAATGCCACCAAGGGAGAAAATGCACTTCTTTCCAGGATTTTATGAGAGTTTCCTGGATACCCCACGAGAGAACTCTGGCGACCGTCATAGCTGCCATGCCAACTGCCTGGAGGCCAGCAGAGACAAGTTTATGCACAGAATACTGATTCACACAACAGCTAGCTCTGGACTGGGATATGCTGACTTGGCTCATTTTCCCTTGGGGAGGTTGGGACGGGTGTGGCTATTAATCAGCGATGAACCCACGTCTTCTGGGTCTTGCCACTGTGCATATTAACATATTCTGCCTATTGTTGCTGTTCAGAATCAATCCACCAAGATTCAAAAGTCCCATGTCATTTTCAGACCTCAGAGTAGAAAACTGAGCAGGACAAAACTCTCTACTTTATGTCTCATAGTGAAGGCTGCAGTAGCATGAAATAGAAATAACTGGACAATGTAAACCAGAAATCAAGGATTCTGTAAGCTTGGAAAGGCAGAGGTGGAGGGGAGGCAGTACCATCGGCAAAAACACACACAGAGACACAAACACAGAGACATGCACAGACGCACACACACCTTGTAAGACAACTGTGAGAGAAAAGCCATCTGGGGGGGAACTCAAGTTGAGGCCGTTAGTCGTCACAGGCCTCCCATTGCCTCCTTCCTCCTTCCACTTCAGAGACCCAGGACAAGAAGGCAGGAAGCTCGCGAGGAAAGGAAGCTTCTGAGGCAACATGGTCATCGGCTGTCCAGGTGTAGTGCCTTCTCCCTACTTCTATCCACAATGCCCCTCAGGATTGCATGCCATCTGCTGGTATCATCATCCTTTCTTCTCCCTTGGGCATCAGTCTGCTCGAGCTGCCATAACAAAATACCACAGACTGGGTGGCTTAAACAACAGACACGTCTTTTCTCACAGTTCTGCGGGCTGAAGGTCCAAGATGGAGGTGTTGGGTTTCTTCTGAGGTCTCTCTCCCAGGTTTGTAGATGGGCGCCTTCTCATTTTGCCCTCACATGGTCTTTCCTCTGTGCAGAAGGTTGTCTATGTCCTAATCTCCCCTTCTTATGTGGACACCAGTCCTATCAGATTTAAGGCCTACTTATATGCCCTCATTTTACTTCGTTACCTCTCTAAAGGCCCTGTCTCCAAATACAGTCACATTCTGAGGTACTGGGGGTCAGGACTTCAACATATGAATTTTAGGAGGATATAATTCAGGCTGTAACACCTAGCAGCAGTGTTCATTTGATGTAAAAGTGGGTCAGAAACCTCCTCCTACACACCTTGACTTAAGACCAGCAACCTCCCAACATTATGTCAATGTTGGGAAAAGTCACAGAAGCTGCCCCTTCCACTGAGGCAAGGGTGTGAGGGAACTTTTTGTGACTTGTCAAAGTTAGAACCCTCTTAATACTCCTTGGTGTGTGGATCAAATTCAGCTTTGGCTCCCTGAGATCGATGGTTATAGAAGCTTATCGCTCGGGCCCTGGGTGATTCCAACTAAGAATAACTTGTGGGCTAATCCATTCCCCCTCCCCTCTCCCCTCTGAAACCCTTGGTTTGTTTCCTTTAGTCCATAACCTCTCATGGTTCATCTCTCCCTCTGATATCCCCCCATTCATTTTTCCCCTCCTTCTCCTAATGTTCCTCCTTATGTTCCACAAATAAGTGAAACCATATGATAATTGTCTTTCTCTGTTTGGCTTATTTCACTTAGCATAATCCCCTCCAGTCTCATCCATGTTGATGCAAATGCTGGGTATTCATCCTTTCTGATGGCTGAGTAATATTCCATTACATATATGGACCACATCTTCTTTATCCATTCATCTGTTGAAGGGCATCTCAGCTCCTTCCACAGTTTAGCTATTGTGAACATTGCTGCTATGAACATTGGGATGCATATGGCCCTTTTTTTCACTACATTTGTATCTTTGGGGCAAATACCCAGTAGTGCAATTGCCAGGTCATAGGGTAGCTTCATTCTTAACTTTTTGAGGAACCTCCGTATTGTTTTCCAAAATGGCTGTACCAACTTGCATTCACACCAACATGATCCTGCTCTCATAGGTAAAGTTTTTTTGTATTTTGTTCTTGGGGGGTGTGTGTGTGTGTATGTGTGTGTGTGTGAATTCTAGTTAATATTGAAGAAGTATCTTCAATTATTTCTAGATTAATTGCAGCACATTCTGGTAGTCAGAACCCTAGGCTACCAATCACATAATAGGTCAGCCAGCTGCTTAATTAAAGAAAATTAACACAATGAATGTACCCTTGAATTCTATTATGACCCAGTAAGTGCTGAGGGTGCTGTAACCAACAAGGCTGATATGAAGTATATGGGCTCTTTGTTTCATATAATGTGTACCTAATGGAGAGGGGGCATTTGGGAAATTGCATAGAATAAATTATTTCACACACACACACACACACACACACACACACACACACACAGAAGAATAACTTGTGGGAGAGAACACACCAATGATCCCAGGAAAGAACTCACTGGGAAGAAAGGGAAATTGGCATGAAACCCAAGCCCAGAACTATAGGGTAAAGAAAGGTAGACAAGGCTGAAGATCCCTGGTGTGGTGTTCTGCTGGGGAGAGTTGTCCACATGTGAAGATGAACCATGGAGTCACAACTTCTGAGCCTGTGGATAGGACATCACCAAGGCCTGTAAGGGACCCATCCAAAAATGAGCATCTTTGCTTCGGGAGAACCAGACTTCAGAAGCCATTCTGGGGTGGGGAGGCGGGGTTTTGGAAGCAAGAGCAGCAGGGAATGGATCCCATTTTTCAGTTCTTGCTGGATGCATCCTATATAGTGGTTTAGAGCAAGCTCAAAGCCGTCCTGTCAGGGTTCAAAGCTCAGTTGAGCCGCATACTATGGAACCTTGGGCAAGTTATTCTCTGTGCTTCAATTTCTCATCTGCAAGACAAGGATAATAAGAGTCCCTCCTCATAGAGCCATTAGGAAGCGTCAATGATTTAATAACTTGGAATTGTGTTTGGCACACTCAGGGCTTAATAAGTAATACTTATTATTTCTATACCTGGTTTCAAAACTGTTATGATTTCTACATAGGTTTTTTTTTTTTTTTACCCAGGAATAATGCCCTTTGCTCTGAGTAAGCCTCAGGATTCTTGGAAGTGTGGGAGCTGGAGTGGGGACTCCCTATGGGGGAAGATACTGGTGTATCTGCTTATAAGGACAGAGGAAAGACAATAACTGAGAAGTTTTTTTACATAATTTGGTGAAGCAGGTTATACCTATAATACATAGCCTTTTTTTCTTTGGAAAATACAAGTAATGAAATGATAATCACTACATTCCCACCACCCAATTAATATTTTAACATAGTTCCTTGCACATTTTTCTGTGCCTATATGAATTTTCCATTGATTTTTTAACAGTATGCAACCTGTGTTCTATTTTTCACCACATCATATGTGAGTATTTTCTCACACACAGCTTAAAAATTTTGTTAACCTAATTTTAAATGCTTGCATTGGGGGCACCTGGGTGGCTCAGTCGGTTAAGCTTGCGACTCTCGTCTCAGCTGGGGTCTTGGTGTCAGGGTCGTGAGTCCCACTGGACTCCACAATGGACATGGAGCCTATGTAGTAATAATAATAATAATAATAAATAAACAAATAAATGCTTGCATTAGATGGCTATGTCCTGATTTCCCAATAATCACAAGTTAATGAATATTTTGTGTATCTATTTTTAATTATTGCTGAAAATATCACAATAAAAATTTTTGTTCATAAAGCTTTATCCCCATTTCTGGTCATTTCCTCACATCAGATTCCTATAAATAAAGTTATTCAATCAAAGGAAAGAGACCTTTTTTAAAAAAAATATTTTATGTATTTATTTGAGAAAGAGAGAGAGAACAGGAACCTCACTAGCTTTAAACAAGCCAGTGTCTTCACTATGTACAAGAAGATCAAGGAACATTCTGCACCTCCAGCAAGTATTCTGTTGCCAGAGCTGCCCTAATTGTTGCTGATCAGCACCTGTTGAACCTGCTTAACACTAGACCCTCCTCAGATCTTTCCATGGCTTTGTGCCTTGAGATGGCCCAGAGAACAGGTGTGTGCAGCTAGAACCAAGAGAAGCGCATCGTATCCGCTGGCCTCGCAAAGGCCTCTGGTATTCTCAGGGAGGTTCCTGGGGACTTAGTGTGCACTGAGAATGTTAGACTTATCTTGATGGAGGATAGCATGGCTAAGGTGCCAACCGGAACATTTTTCCTTATAAATGAAGTGAAATGGGTCTTCAGAAGTTGAAAGCGCCATCCCGTGACTCCTATTGATAGCTGTATACTAAACCTCTTCCACCGGGAGAAGTCACGTTCTGATCACAAGTTTGAACAAGATCAGATCCTCATTCCACATGATTGCAGAAGGGAAACTCCTACAGTCAGCCTCTGGCTGCCAAGACAAATGACCACAGCCTGAGGGTTGGGGCATGGTGCTTAAATGACAGAAATGCCTGGTCACACAGTTCTGGAGGCCCGAAGCCATTGACTTTAACTCACTTACCTCCAGAAAAATTCTACCTCCAGATAAGGTCACATCCTGAGGGACTGGAGGTTAGGACTTCAACATGTGACTTTGGAAGGAAAGCAATTCAACCCATACATCCAGCCCAAGATTTTTCCAGCCTAAGATGTTCCCACTCATTCCATCACCAGTTGCTCACTATGGCTAATTTGGCAGTCCACTCTTGGACCAAGAGGTTAGAAAAATGAATCATGAAGAAACGTTCTTTTGGAAGCCTAAAACCCAAAGAAGACACCCAACAAGGCTTCGAATTCAAGACCAGAATTCTTGAGGGCCATACTAATGCCAAACTGTGAATCTTGTGATTTCACTGTCGACTACTGGAAACCAGTAGTCGACAATCACACCACTCTGGGATAATGTTAAGAAAAATGAGATAAAATCTGGAAAGAAGCAAGATGGTTTCGTGGCGTTTCAGTGCTGTTCTGGAAGCTCTATCCTATAAGCTTGGCTAAGGTTCAGCTGACTCTCTGAGGGAACGTAACTTGCTTGGCATCCAGGAAACTGTTGATTAGTACTCAGATATTGGATGAGTCTGTAAAGTTAGAAGTCAGCTTGTAGAAAACTGGTAAAGTGTGATGATTTTCTTTTCCGCCTGGTAGGAAAGATCCCATATCTCCCGTGTCTTTTTCCATTTAGGACATGAACCAGGTTTGTATCCGTGCTGGAAATGTTATTTCAATAGTCCTTTTTCTTCACGAAACTCTATAAAGCCCTACTTTTCATATCCTCTTTGAACCAACTTGTTGACCTTTGGGCTTCCTCGTTAATGAATTAGATAAATATTGGACACTGGGTCACTGTCAATTGGTATAGGAATTGTGTTTTTAATATTGTGAAAATTACACTTTGGTAGTACCTTTTTGTTTTTTTTTTTAAAAGATTATTTATTTATTTATTTGACACACACACAGAGAGAGCACAAGTAGGAAGAGAGGCAGGCAGAGAGGAGAGGGGGAAGCAGGCACCCCACTGAGCAGGAAGCCCAATGCGGGGCTCGATCCCAGGACCCTGAGATCACGACCTGAGCCAAAGACAGAGGCTTAACCCACTGAGCCACCCAGGTGCCCCTTTTCCTTTTTTTTTTTTTTTAACATTTTATTTATTTATTTGAGAAAGAGAGAGAACACAAGTGGGGGGTGGCAATGGTGAAGCAGACTCCCCGCTGAGCAGGCAGCCTGACCAGCTCAGTCCCAGGACCCTGAGATCATGATCTGAGCCCAAGGCAGATGCTTAACTGATTGAGCCAGCCAGGCGCCTCTGGTAGGACACTTTTCAAGGAAGGGTTTCTTATCAACAAGGAGAAAATGGGGTAAACGACTATAAAATTCAATGTTACCATTGTTAAAATAAAAAGCTGGGCAAGGGATGGAGGAACTGAATTTATTTGGGCTCCCAAGAAAGAACAATGTGGCAGGTTTGGTGAGAACTTACAGTGTCTCAACAGGAAGTGTAAGTATCAGTCTTATGAACAGTTTGAAAAAAGAAAAATTTGAAGTCAAACCCAATTTAGAACTGAAACACTGGGTCCGCATATAAATGTCAAGATCCTAACTTTTCTTTCTCGTTGGAAACTTTTTTAAGACTTGGACCAAACTGGTACCTCTGGTTGTCTGAAAGTCTCCAAGGATTGCTAACAGGTTGGTATAGTTTGCGTTGGGAGTTTTGTTTCTTTGCATATCTGACTCTAGTGGCTGCTTTTTGATCGGCTTTCGTCAGCCTGAGCCGGCTGACTTCTCTGTTCCCACTGGAGGTTTTCATAAGTTGTGGCAGATCTACAACTGCCAGGAAAGTACGGTCTTCTTAATCCTTGTATCATGGGCTGCTATATATATATATATATATTCTGAAGCCAACTAGTCCAGGAAAGAGATGTAGTATGTGCAAACTTAGATCCCGACTCACCAAAATTAATAATATCCCTAATACCCTTGGACGAGCAGCTTATAGTATAACTAATGAAACATAAATGGTAGAGCCCTTCATTTGTATAAGTCCTGTATGTAGGGGTCCTAGCAATTTGCTATTCATAATTTTGTATTATCTTTCTTAAAAGGACCCAACCCAGTGTAAATTGGTGTTGCCAGTATGGAAAACAGAATGCAAGTTCCTCAAAAAATAAAAAATAGAACTACCATGTGATCTAGCAATCACACGTTGGGGTATTTTATCTGAAGAAAATGAAAACAGTAACTTGAAAAGGTATATGCACCCTCTCGTTCATTGCTACATTATTTACAATAGCCAAGATAAGGAAGCAACCTAAGTGTTCATCAATGGATGAATGGATGAAGAAGATGTGTACACACACACACAAATACACACACACAGAGGAATATTAGTCAGGCATAAAAAAGAATGAAATCTTGACATTGGTGACAACGTGGATGGGACTTGAGATCATTATGCTAAGTGAAATAAGTCAGAGAAAGACAAATGCCACATGATCTCATATGTAGAATCTAAACAAACAAACAAACAAAAACAAAAAAATCAAGCTCATATGCAAAAAACCAGACTGATGGTTGCCAGAGTTGAGGGGGGTAAAGGGATGTGCAAAATGGGTGAAGGTGGTCAAAAGGTATAAACTTCCAGTTATAAACTAAAAAAGTTCTGGAGATGTAACGTACAGCATGGTGACTATAGTCATACATGTAGACTATGTATACAATATTGTATTACATATTTGAAAGTCGCTAAGAGAGTAGATCTTAAAAGTCCCCATCATCAGAATAAAAAATTCTGCAGTAAATATGGCAAGATGTTAACTAGATTTATGGCGGTGATCATTTCGCAATGTATACAAATATCGAATCCCTACATTGTACCTCTGAAACTAACATAATGTTGTATGCCAATTATATCTCAGTTTAAAAAAGGACCCAACCCAAATAGTACAAACTTCAAAGCCTACGAAACTTGGGTTTCTCCCTTAGAGTGAATTGCTGTTTATTCGATGCCATCCTTGACAACATGAGAATTAGGGAACACGTGAAAGAAATGCAGAAGAGATCGCTTCCTCCCTGGGTCACTTTTTTTTTCTTTTTTTGAAATACTTTATTTATTTATTTGACAGAGAGAGAGAGAGAGAGAGAAAGAGAGAGAGATCACAAGTAGGCAAAGAGGCAGGCAGAGAGAGGGGGGCACGTAGGCTCTTCGCCGAGTAGAGAGCCCAATGCGGGGCTCGATCCCAAGACCCCGAGATCGCGACCAGAGCCAAAGGCAGAGGCTCAACCCACTGAGTCACCCAGGTGCCCCCCTGGGTCACTTTCTTATCCTGGTCTTAGAATGTACTATGCAGCTGAGGGGTTGCGGTAGGGAGGTGAGGAGGTGGGCATCATAGTAAAGCAGCAGAGCAGCTCTTAGGGAAGATTTTTGTCTAGAATGAACACTGACTTTTCTCTACTTTTGTGAGGAACTGGGAGAGGAGGAGGCAGAGGAGGAGGAGGAGGAGGTGAAGGAGGAAAGAAATCCATACTTAGAAGTTGCAGGAAGTGTCAGGCCTGCCTAGCTATTGGCCATATATGGGATAATAACCATTTTCTTGTGTAAGATTTAGGAAATGTTATCAGATATCCTTTTACTTAAACTTTTGCTGCGTGGCATCAGTTATGTCGCCCAAATCTTTCTTTTTTACTACTTTGGAATTATTTTTATACCATACAAAGGTTGATGAGTAGCAATTATGTGGGCTGGGATCTTCTAGATGTCAGATTAAGACTTATTTGTTGTTTCCATGTGTAGAGGAAAGTAGAAAATATTATCTCTCATTTAGCTTGGGCGAAAGAGCAAGCAGCTTTCTTTTGTTAATAAAATCCCAAGAATAAAAACAAATTTCATTAACTAACACACTCTGATTAGCTCTTAGTTTTTTTTTTTTTTTTTAAAGATTTTATTTATTTATTCGACAGATAGAGATCACAAGTAGGCAGAGAGACAGGCAGAGAGAAAGGAGGAAGCAGGCTCCCCGCCGAGCAGAGAGCCCGACATGGGGCTCGATCCCAGGACCCTGGGACCATGACCTGAGCCGAAGGCAGAGGCTTTAACCCACTGAGCCACCCAGACGCCCCTAGCTCTTAGTTTTATCATAGTTTGTCCCTTTCCTAAAAAGTACTGAAATGGGTATTTAGAAGATGGAAATTCCACTAGAAAAAAATTTTTTTTAGTCCAGAAGCTATTTTTTTAAAAATAGTTTCCATTGGAACTGCTTTGCTGTAAAAAGTTACTGGAATTATTTTTATTTTATGCTGGTAAATCCATTGACTTCTGAGAAGTCTTTCTAGACTCTTCTGCCCTCCCCACCCCAATCTGAGTTAGGAGTCTGTTTCCCCTGTTATTCCTCTCCTGTACTAACGTTTGAATATTTTTTTACTTGGCTTACATTAAGAATTTTACCAACAACAGTGAATAAGATATCCCATGCTAAGAGCGGTGGGAAAAAAAAAACAGTCTTTATAACCTGATTACACACAATTTGTGATGTTTTTAGAAATAGAATTGGTCAATAAGGTAGTAAAAGAAAATTGGTAAGAAGTACCTAAAGCCTAAAGTATGAGAAGAATGTTGGCTCAAAAAATCTATGAAAATAAAGAAAGTCATTTGCCCATGCAATTTTTTTAACCTTCCAATCATCTTCTTCGGTACATTATGTAGTACTGCTGATGTACACTCCCGCTGTGGTGGCCAGCCTCTGAGATGACACCCCAAAGATCTGTGCCTTCCAGTATTCATTCCCTTGTTCAGTTGCCTCCCTTCATGAGTTAAGACCATCCCTGTGTGACCAATAGAATTCAGGGGAAGCCATACTGCATGACGTCTGAGACCACATCTTAAGAGGCCTAGCAACATCTGTCTTGGTCTCTTGGAACACTCACTCTTGGAGCTCTCAGTACAATAGAGGAAGCCCAACCATCCGAAGTCCACCTTGCTGGAGAGAGCACACGGAAAGGCCCTGAGATTTCATGCAGAGTGATTTCTGGCCAGTCCTCCAGCCATTTGAATCTTCCCTACCGAGGCTCTGCATGTAGCATAGAACAGAGTTCGATTGTCCCTGTGGAGCCCCGCCTTAATTTCAGATTTGTAAGCAAAGCAAGTAATTGTTTTGTTTCGGTTTAAGTTTCAGGCAATTTGTTGAGCAGCGATAAGTGATGGGGACACTCCTTCCCATCCCTTCTCCTTCACTTGTCAAGTGGTCTTCGTTGAGTGCAGAGTGAGCAAGTATGTGTCAGGTCAACTCAAGAACAGTGACTTTTCCAGCTGCTGTTGTTGGGGTAGTTGACTTGTTCATGCTGCATAGATAGACGTCTTCAGGTCTGTCTTCTGAGAAGTAACTGTGCCACTTCTGTGGTCAAGACACATGGGAACCCAGACTCTCTCAGGAACCTGTGGCCAGGTGTAAACCCACAACCCAACTTTTTAATGTAACTGAGTATATCTATTAAGCTGAATATGAAGGGCAGCCTTCCACAGCAAAGAAGTCACAAGGGAGTAAGTAACAGAAGGGGGAGAGGCCAAAGGATCAACCAATTTCTGTCTGGACTCTTCGGAGTTACGAGGTGCCAGCACAGATCCCCTTTGTAGGATCTGCTCCCCACCCATGTTTGTGATGAGAAGTTCATCCTTGCAGCTGCAGCAGTTAGACCAAGGGTGTACACTTGACCGACGGAGAACCATTCTCGTATTGACTGGCCAGCAATTTATGTGGTTATCTTCCTTGAGGATCTGAACTAAGATATAAAGAGATTGTAGCATGCACTTGGACAGAAAGGCCATGAGGAATCAGGGTGGGATAGCCGTTCTCAGCCACATATATGGTGTATGCTGATGAGTATGTAAAGGGAGTTGGTTTGCACAGAAAAGTGGTGATGAGAATCTATGGTGGGAAGGAAGAAAAAAAGGAGCAGAAAAGAAAGAGTAAGAAAGAGAAAAAAAAAGAGAGCATGACAGAGCTCTATTACTAGCTCTGTTCCTTGGCTTTCTAGTCCCCAGTTTTAAAATTTTAATTTAATTTGATTCTTTATTTTATTTTTGGGCAGGGGTGCTGGTGGGATGGGATTTAACAGAATGGGGACTTTATCTTCCCTTTTGCTTAGGGTCCCTGAAAAGATCAGTGTCAGATATAGATTTTTGTTTTAGGTTTGATTTCCTCATTAATGAATACTTCAAAACTAGGAGAATTTTCGGGGTTGTTTCTGTAAAATTGGTTTTGTTGTTTGTTCATTAAGAAGAAGAGCATCACTGGGGGACAGAGCTCCCATAGGCATCAGAAGGCCTAAACAGATACTTCTTTACTTTTTTATTTCAGATGAATCAGAAAGGAATGCATTCAGGGTAGGAGGGAGCACTGGATAACTCAGGCTCTGGGTTTTTCTAGTCCCTGGTCAATCATTCTCATTGTGACCACAGATTAGTCCCTTTATCTCCATAGACCTCTGTTTCCCCCACAGCAACGACATAATGGTCACAATTTTAACATTCTATGACTAAAAAATATCTAGGTGTCTTATCCAAAACACCCACACATAGACCTTTCATTTCAATTGGAAGAAGAAAAAGTATGTATAGGGTAAAGGCCCTATTGCCTAAGATCTAGAACTTAAATTTGCAGTAATCTCTAATACTTGAGCACATGCACTTTTCTTCCTGCTTGTGCAATAAGAAGCAGGAAGTGAAAAAGGGAACATTCTTAATGCTCAAGTTAAGTCAGAGACTCATTTAGGATATACACTAGTGTGAATAAGTGTGGGAAAGTGAAAAGATAACCAAATTTGAACCTGACCTGATCCACATTTGGTGTCCTACCAAGATGTCAAAATACTCAGACAATCAAAGCAACAACTTGCCTTTTTTTTTAAAGCAGGGCTTGGGGCAGAGGGAGAGGGAGAGAGAATCTTAAGCAAGCTACACCCCAGAACAGCCTGGGGCGGCTGAGAGCTCCTTCTCACCACCTGAGATCATGCCCTGAACCAATATCAAGAGTCCCACACTTAACCGACTGAGCCACCGAAGCACCCTTTTCTATCACATAAGCAATACATGTGTATTGCAGTAAATTTGGCCCAAATGTAACAAATGTTAATATTTAGTGTATATATACTTAATACCTTCACACAAACCCTACACCATTTGCTTAGAGCTGACTGTTTATATGGCAATGCTTATGTCCTCCATTAGCCTATAAATTTCACAAGAAGAACCCCTTTACTATAAACCCCCCCCTCCCTCACAACACACACACTTAAGTCACTTTCTTTGATAAGGAATATAGAAAAGAGGTTATAAATATTTCCTTCACTAGCATACATTCATTTATGCATTCATCTGACAAACGTTTTACTGAGCATCTACCGTGGAGCTGAGCCAGGCCTAGGGAATTCAAAGATACATGCTCTTTTAAAGCAGACCTCATTCTAGAGATTCAATTTTTTTAACATTTTTATTTATTTATTTGACAGAGATCACAAGTAGAGGCAGACAGAGAGAGAGAGGAGGAAGCAGGCTCCCTGCTGAGCAGAGAGCCCGATGTGGAGCTCGATGTGGAGCTCGATGTGGAGCTCGACGTGAAGCTCGACGTGGAGCTCGATCCCAGGACCCCGGGATCATGACCTGAGCCGAAGGCAAAGGCTTTAACCCACTGAGCCACCCAGGCACCCCGATACATGCTCTTTTAAGAAAGGCCTTTTGGCCTCAAGAAATTCACATTTCCAAAAGGGAAAGAATGCACAAATAATTATTTTACTAAGTACTTGTGCAATTTCAGAGTGATACGTAGGACTATTAAGAAAGCACAGAAGAGGAGGCAAAAGGGGGTGTGTGGTTGGGGGAAGTTTCCGGAGGGGCGACACTACTCAGACGATGTGGCGGGAGGGAGGGGGGAAAATTACGAATTTCAGGGCCTCTTCCTGTGTCAGCCGCAATTCCTGTTCCCTCACCACTTGCATCATAAAACTGAAGCTTAATGTTCAACTAGGGAGCCTCCCCGCGCCTAGAACTTGGTAACTGAGAGCCAAGGGCAAAAAGACAAGCCTGCCAAAGCAGGACCCTGAGCAGCTAGAGAGCCCCACCGCGTCCTCGGAGGGGCGGGGCCGGCTAGGGGGCGGGGTCGGCTGTGCGTGCGCCAGAGCCCCCAGGACCCGCCACTGGGGGCTGGCGCCGGAGCGGGGCATGGATTGGTTGTGTGCGTACGTCGGCCTCTCCTCATAGGCCGCGCAGGGCTGCTCTAGGGGCTTTGATTGGCTCACTGGGCGCTGAATGGTCATTGGCTGCAATGGGTCGTCTGGGCGACTGAGAGGAAAAGAGAGAAGGGGTGTTGGGCCTGGCGGGCTAACCCGGACTGGGGACTGCTGGGCCGTTTCGCTGGGCGGTGTCCGGAGAGCTGCGGGGCCCGGGCGCCCGGGGTTCACGCCACACTCCCAGGGGTTACCTGAACGAGCGGGCCGTCGGGGAGTGGCCGGGACCATGGGGTGCTTCTTCTCCAACAGGCGGAAGGCTGAGAAGGAGTCGCAGCCCGAGGGCGGGGAGGGGCAGCCGAAGCAGTACAGCTGGGACCAGCGCGAGAAGGTAACCAAAGTCCGGTGGCCCCTGGTCTCAGCCCTTCCGAGCCGCCCGGCGAGGGTCCCTTGCGGCCCGGGAGCGCGAAGGGGGCCGACCCAGCATCTGCAGCTCTCTTGCGTGCGCTCTCCTCTCCCACGCGAGTAGTTGAAGTCGGGGGGAGTGACTTTTTGGGGGTGCGGTGAAATACCCCGCTGGAGGGGGCGTCACGGGGAATTGTGAGGCGGTGCAGGGGGCCTTAGAGCTCATTGTCAGAGCCCTGGGGGCTTTCCCTGCGGTCCCAGGATGAACTCCAGGGAAAGAGGTCGTGAATGCCCCGAATCTCAAATCTGCTCATTTCACCCGCAGCGCCCAGCGGGGTTTTGTCCAGTCCTCGAGTTACACGTGGGACCGATTCTCATCTTTTTTCGCGGCTCATGTTCGTCTGTGACTGTTTTCTCTTTTGTCTGCCCTAGCCGGTAAATCTCTTTGGTGCCTAATGGTATATTCCACTGCTGAATTTTCTCAGTTAACAAAGTGGACTCTTGAACGTATGGCTTTGCTTTTTCCTCCTCCTCCAGTTACCCAAAAGGAATAATGAAAATCGAAATCAGTCTTGACACGTATGTCAGGACTGTATGGTGAAAATAACCAGCATAAACCAAGCAATATCTTGCTATTGTTTTCAATGAATGAAAACGCCCTTCTTTTCACTTTTGTATATAGCCAGCAATGAGGCAGCTTTGAAACGTCCCCTAGTGTTGCACAAAACACACTTAGTCATAAATTTCATAATGTTTCCTCTTTCCTCATAGTTCTGTACTTTGTGCTTAGTAAAATACTTCGATAGGTTTGGCAATTATTTTTCTTTTCCAAACAAAAGGATGTTTAGGGGGTATAGCTCAGTGGTAGAGCATTTGACTGCAAAAGGATGTTTAAATAAACGTTATGAACGGTTACCTCCTTGCTTGATGCAATATATATTGACCCATGGATACTTTATAGTAAGTTCATATTCATGTTATGATTTCATAGATCTTCCTGCATGATTTTCAATCACCGGAATGATTTATTCATGGAAACTCAGTTTTCCAAGTGTCAGATTTAAGCAATGGAAAGCTTTTTGCAGAATTCTGAACTGCATCTTTCTACCTGGTTTCTCAGATCTTTCTTGGGTTGCATGGTATATTAATTCTCTTATCTATACTTGATAGCATCATTTTATTGCATAGGAATGGAAAGTACTATGCTTTCTGTCATAGAAGATTGCACCTATTATTCGAAGTTATTTGGTGGACAGTTTAAAAGATTGATTTCCTCAGCCTTAGTATTTCTAACAATGCTCTTTAACCTTGAATTCTCTGTCATAGAGAGGCTTGTGTATTTGATTTTTACTTTAGCTTTTTGTTTTGAAACCATAGGCTAAAACGAAAGTGCTTTTATTTATTTATTTATTTTGAGTAGTCTTAGTTGCCCTTTGACTCATTACTTCATAAAGATGGTCTTACAGTTAACCTTTATTAACATAATGTTCAGGTTAGTTAGAATCTCATTTTAATCTTTCTCCTTTTATTTATTTTTTTTCTAGATTTTATTTATTTATTTATTTGAGATAAAGAGATGGAGAGGGACGAGCAGACTCTGGGCTGAGCGCACAGGCCGATGCAGAGCTCTCCACCAGCTTGAGATCAGGACCTGAGCCAAAATCAAGAGCCAGAGACCCAACTGACTGAGCCACCCAGGCTCCCCTTTCTCCTTTTAGTTACATGGATGTATTCTGTGATTTTTTTTTTTCTTTTACCAACTTCTAAACTTTTTGCCCATATGAGCTTATAGTAAACTTTCATTTGTAGACAGTTTTGAGCTTACAGGGAACATTTTTGGAGAATACTAGTAGGTACTGTAGTTGTAGAGGTGTAAGACATATTACTGGGTATGTAAAATAAGTTCATGCTCTGATACTGTGCATAATAAAAGTTAAAGTATTGATCAACTCACCTAATCAGAATTTTTCTAAGTAAATGAACATTATATTTTGAAAACAACCCAGTTAAAAAAAATCTGTTGGATCATTAGAGAAAGAGAATTACTAGTTTACATTTTGAGACAGTGGAGGTACCACATTTCCCAACATTGCTTTTCCTTTTGGGGATTTTTTCTTTAGGAGTATTCTATTTTACTTTGATTTGATTTGGTTTGATTTGTCAGAGAGCGCTAGCACAAGAGCACAAGCAGAGGGAACAGCAGGCAGAGAGAGAAGCAGGCTCCCCGCTGAGCAAGGAGCCAGATGTGGGACCCCGGGATCATGACCTGAGCCAGAGGCAGACGCTTAACCAACTGAGCCACCCAGGCATCCCTTCCTTTGGAATTATTAGGAGCATACTCTAGGGTGCTTCATTTTATATGATTTTAAAGATTTTTTTTCTAATTCTTCATCTCTCATGAGGCCAATTTAGGTAGTGTACGAATGCTCTGTATTAGTCCAGTGATACTTCTACTGAGTTTAGCACAGTCTTGCTTGCTCCTAAAAGATTTTAGTTGTACCTTAAAAGGAACAGAATGCAAATACAGCCCAGAGAATGTAAGTGAGATATGTTTTAAAGTTACATCAGACAATTACCATTCAACTTTAAAAACATAATCCATTGCCTGAAAAGTTTCCTTGCAATTTGGAAAAGTGGTGTTTAAGTTTTTCCTTAGGTTGTGTAATCAGAGTATCTTTGTCGAGAGTCACCCTCTGGGCTTTGGGTTTTGAGTTGTGTAATTGGGTCAGTCTTGGGGGACTGAAGCTAGGAGCAATTGTCTCAATTAGAATGTTTGGAGACTAAGTGTTGTCATGGCGACTAATATACTGTAATCAACAGTGTATGAAGCTTATGTTCTATTGCTGCTAACTTTGAAAAAGTGAAAAGCTTAACTGTACAATTACTACATTGGCATGAGAAATATTTTTAGATTGTAAGATTTTTTAAAAAGTCATAACATATAGGGGCGCCTGGGTGGCTCAGTGGGTTAAGCATCTGCCTTCGGCTCAGGTCATGATCTCAGGGTCCTGGGATTGAGCCCCACATCGGGTTCTCTGCTCAGCAGGGATCCTGCTTCCCCCTCTCTCTCTGCCTGCCTCTCTGCCTACTTGTGATCTCTCTCTCTCTGTCAAATAAATAAATAAAATCTTAAAAAAAGGTCATAACATATAGTGTGTTATTAGTGTCAGGGGTAGAATTTAGTGATTCATCAGTTGCATATAACACCCTGTGCTTAATTCCATTAAAGGCCCTCCTTAATGCCCATTCCCCAATTACCCCATCCCGTCACCCCCCTCCCCTCCAGCAGCCCTCTGTTCATTCACTGTTGTCAAGTGTCTCTTATGGTTTACCTCTCTCTCCATTTTTACCTTATTGTATTTTTCCTTCCCTTCCCCTGTGTTCATCTGTTTTGTTTCTTAAGTTCCACATATAAGTGAAATCATATGGTATTTGTCTTTCTCTGACTTAGTTCACTTAACATAATACCCTCTAGTTCCATCCATTTTTAAATTACTTGGAAAGAAATGCTTTTATCCTTTTTATCTATATGCTGCCTCTCATGGCTAGGCAAATTATTCAATATATAGGTACTCAAACACCAAGGAAGACTCAAAATTATAAAAATTATCCCTGCCCTTAAAGAGCTGACTGCTTTTATTGAGTTAAAACAGGAAATATTTAAGTGCAAACAAGGAAAACATGAGTGGTACAGAAAAGTAGTTTTCATTTTCCAGTTATTCATACCATTACTTCTCCTAGATGATAGAAATGAGGATTAGTCCTCTAAACAATGATAGCATAAGTATGAAAATTGTGAATTTGAGTATGGGCAACACATCATGTATCCATTACATTTGTCTCATATTTGATAGAAATAAAACTAAACAAAAGCCTTATACCAGAGATTCAAGTAACTGCATTTTATTTGGTCTCTTTCTCGTGACTTTGGATAAAGCAGTCCATTCATGCATTTCAGGTTCTTGGCTATAAAATGCGACAGTGCCAAAGATTTCTCTACTGTTTAACAGGGTGAAGCACTGTCCTGACAAAAGGGGGTTAGACAGTAATGATCACCTGTGAAGATAGAACTCAGATCAGAGATTGGACAGGACAGAACCGGTCTTATTATAAAAGCAGATCATAATTCCTGGGGTTGTTCCTCAGTGGAAGGCATGGCTTTGTGAGGAACTGATCTCCACATTAGTCAAAAGATTCAGACAGGGGCGCCTGGGTGGCTCAGTGGGTTAAAGACTCTGCCTTTGGCTCAGGTCATGATCCCAGGGTCCTTGGATCGAGTCCCGCATCGGGCTCTCTGCTCAGCAGGGAGCCTGCTTCCTCCTCTCTCTCTGCCTGCCTCTCTGCCTACTTGTGATCTCTGTCAAATAAATAAAATCTTAAAAAAAAAAAAGATTCAGACAGTGGTTTGATGGCCACTTATTAGAAAGAAGGGTCTGCTCTGAGTAGGGGACTAGATGCTGTTTTTAGCCTTTTAAATCTGTAAAATACATATTCTAGGTATCCATTGCTGCCTACCAAACCAGACTGCTCTAAAACTCAGTGGCTTATACTAATGGCAAGTATTTTGTTCACAACTCGGCAATTTGGGTAGGGAATAGCAAAGTTGGCTTTCTGCCACATCAGATGCAGCAGCTCGACTGGGGGCCCAAGGATCTCCTTTCAGTATGGCTTAATGGCAGTGCTGGCTGGCAAGTTGATCCTGGAGTTTGGCTAGGCTGAGAGCCAGCGGCCTCTTCATGCAGTCTGGGCTTCTGCACAGCATGATGGCTGGGTTCCAAGGGCAGGTGTCCTCTAAGAGAGACCAGGAGAAGCTGCATGGCTTTTCGAACTAGCCTCTTAAGTGATGTAGCCTTACTTTGCCACATTCTCTTGGTTGAGGTAGTCACAAATGCCCACCCATTTGCAGCCCTCCTCCATGGGAGGAGGATCAAAGAATTTGTCTACAGGTTTTAAATCTTTTACATAAAGTTGTTGTTACTTTGTTACTTTGTTTTTTAAAGGTGGTAAACAAAGGTAACCACCTTTGTTTATTCATTTTATGAACAGCTTTATCACTAATCATCAGGGTAGTGCAGGTTAAAACCACAATGAGGGGTACCTGGGTGGCTCAGTCCATTAAGCCTCGGGACTCTTGATTTCAGGCTCAGGTCATGATCTCAGGGTCATGAGATAGAGCCCCATGTTGGGCTTGGCACTCAGTGGGGAGTCTGCTTGAGATTCTCTCCTTCTCCCTTTGCTCTTCCCCCTGCTCGAGAGTGTGGTCTTTCTTTCTCAAATAAATAAATAAATCGTTAAAAAAAATACAATGACATATCACTTCACACCTGCCAGAATGGCTAAAATCAAAAACTCAAGAAACAACAAGTATTGGCGAGGATGTGGAGCAAAAGGCATCCTCTTGCACCGTTGCTGTTGGTGGAAATGCACACTGGTGTGGAATACAAAGTGGAAGCTCCTCAAAAAATAAAAAGTAGAACTACCCCACTATCCCGTAATCACACTACTGGGTAGTTGCCCAAAGAATGCGAAAACACTAATTTGCACCCCTGTGTTTATTGCAGCATCATTCACAATAGCCAAATTAATGGAAGCAGCCCAAGTGTCCCATCAATAGATGAATGGATAAAGAAGATGTGGTGTCCATGTAATGGAATAATACTCAGCCACAGAAAAAATGAAATCTTGCCATTTGCAACAACATGGATGGAGCTAGAGAGTATAATGCTAAACGAAATAAGCCAGTCAAAGAAAGACAAATAGCATATGATTTCACTTATGTGGAGTTTAAGAAACAAAACAAACGAGCAAAGGAAAAAAAAGACAAACCAGAAAACAGACTTGTAACTGTAAAGAACAAACTGATGGTTACCAGAGGGGAGGCTGGAGGGGGGGATGGGTAAAACAGGGTCTCAAGAGTATACTTACCTTGACGAGCACTGGGTGGCGTATGGAACTGCTGAATCACTATACTGTACACCTGAAACATAACGTTGTATTTTAACTACACTGGAATGAAAATTTGAAAACCAGAAAAATATATCTTTAGTCCTAAAAAAGACCAGAAATAAATGTCTAAATTATCTAAAGTTTTGGTAAGAAGCACACCTTATTTTTATAATCAGATATACTTGCAGTGTATGTAAATAGAAATATTAATTAAAAATGTGATCTCTGGGGGAAAATATGTGATTAATGAATGGATACCTATAAAAGACTAATATAGATTTCTGCTTGACTCTTATTTTATTATAATTCTATTCAAATTTGTATAAGCATGAAGCCAGGCATAAATCCCATATGTTTACACCATCCTAAAGTGATTAAATAAAAAGAAAAATTGAGGCACATGGAAGTATGAAGCTAATAAAATTGAGCAGTTTTAATATAAAAAATAGCTTTATTGACATACATCTACCATACAGTTTACTCACTTAAAGCATACAGTTCAGTAGTTTTAGTAAGTTCACAGGGTTATGATACCATCACTATAATTTTAGAACATTTTCATTCCCCACAAAAGAAACCCATACCTATTAGTAGTTGTTCCCACTTCCCCCTCCCCCCCCACCAGCCTTGGGAAACCACAATTTTACTTTCTATCTCTGCAGATTTGCCTATTTTACACATTTCATATAAATGGAATCACACAGTATTTGGCCTTTTGTTACTGGCTTCTTTCACTTAGCATGTCTTTTTTTAAATTTAATTTATTTATTTGACATACAGAGATCACAAGTAGGCAGAGAGGCAGGCAGAGAGAGAGAGGAAGGGAAGCAGGCTCCCCGCTGAGCAGAGAGCCCGACGCGGGGCTCGATCCCAGGACCCCGGGACCACGACCTGAGCTGAAGGCAGAGGTGTTAACCCACTGAGCCACCCAGGCACCCCACACTTAGCATGTCTTTGAGAGTCATGCATATTGTAGCAAGTATCAGTGCATTATTCCTTTTTATTAGTGAATACTATTCCACAGAATAGACATTTACTTATAAATTTTACTTGTCTGATTTATCCATTCATCAATTGATGGACATTTAGGTTGTTTTCACTTTTCGGCCATTACAAATAATGCTGCTATGAATATGTGTACAATTTTTTATGTGGACATAATATTTCTCTTGGGGATGTACCTAGGCATGGTATTCCTGAGTCATATAGTAATTCTATGTTTAAGTTTTTGAAGATCTGCTGAACTTTTTTAAAGTGTCTGCACCATTTTATATTTCTACCAACAGTGTGCTGAGGGTTCAAACTTCTTCACTTACATAAAGTTTTGGTAAAGGGGAAAAGCACAGAGAGTGAAAAGTATATGGGACTGGGGTTTTAATTTGTATTCTATACACCAGTATACCTCATTGGGGAAGGCCTTTAGCTTTTCCAGCTCTCAATTTCCTAACATCCATTCCAGTTCTCTAATTCTTTGAGCGTCTCTGGGCAGGGAGAGTAAGCATGGCTAGATGCATTCAGGCAAATCAGGGTGAACAAAGGGAATGTGATAGGATGTAAAATTAGGTTAAGATTAGGGTGATGGTATGGAAAATCCTCTTCAAACCTAAAATTTCATAATTCTATTTTGTGGGTATGAATTTAGCAACACGGTGAACTAATACACAGTGTTTCACCACCTTCTGTCCTCAGTGTATGTAAGATCAAGGTACTGGTATTTATTATTTCTTTTTTTTATTTCCTTTTTTTAGAAGATTTTATTTATTTATTTAAGAGAGATCACAAGTAGGCAGAGAGGTAGGCAGAGAGAGGGGGAAGCAGGCTCCCCACTGAGCAGAGAGCCTGATGCGGGGCTCGATCCCAGGACCCTGAGTTCATAACCTGAGCTGAAGGCAGAGGCTTAAACCCACTGAGCCACCCAGGCGCTCCTATTATTATTTCTATAATTACATGGCACTGCCATCTTCATTTATGAAATAACCTTTCAGCTATGTAGCTGTGTAGTCCTGAAACTGATTTAACAATGTTGAATTTTTTTTAAAGAATTTATTTATTTATTTGACAGAGAGAGAGATCACAAGTAGGCAGAGAGGCAGGCAGAGAGAGAGGGGGAAGCAGGCTCTCTGCTGAGCAGAGAGCCCAATGCAGGGCTCGATCCCAGGACCCCGAGATCATGACCTGAGCCTAAGGCAGAGGCTTAACCCACTGAGCCACCCAGGCCCCCACAATGTTGAAATTTTAAGTAATTTTATTTTAAATGAAGTATAACTTACATACAGTGAAATTTACCCTTTTAAAGTGTACAGTTACGAAAATCAAAACCACAATGAGATACCACTTCACACCAGTCAGAATGGCTAAAATTAACAAGTCAGGAAATGACAGATGCTGGCGAGGATGTGGAGAAAGGGAAACGCTCCTACACTGTTGGTGGGAATGCAAGCTGGTGCAACCACTCTGGAAAACACTCATGAAAAGCATGGAGGTTCCTCAAAAAGTTGAAAATAGAGCTACCCTATGACCCAGCAATCGCACTACTGGGTATTTACCCTAAAGAGAAAAATGTAGTGAACTGAAGGGGCACGTGTACCCGAATGTTTATAGCAGCAATGTCAGCAATAGCCAAACTATGGAAAGAACCTAGATGTCTATCAACAGATGAATGGATAAAGAAGATGTTGTGTATATATACAATGGAATACTATGCAGCCATCAAAAGAAATGAAATCTTGCCATTTGTGACGACATGGATGGAACTAGAGGGTATTATGCTTAGCGAAATAAGTCAATCAGAGAAAGACAATTATCATATGATCTCCCTGATATGAGGAAGTTGAGAGGCAACATTGGGGGTTTGGGGGGTAGGAAAATAATCAATAAAACAAGATGGGATTGGGAGGGAGACAAACCATAAGAGACTCTTAATCTCACAAAACAGACTGAGGTTTGCCGGGGGGAAGGGGATAGGGAGAGGGTAGTGGGGTTATGGACATTGGGGAAAGTGTGTGTTATGGTGAGTGCTGTGAAGTGTGTAAACCTGGCGATTCACAGACCTGTACCCCTGGGGCTAATAATACAGTATATGTTAATAAAAAATTTTTTTAATTAAAAAATAAAAAAATAAAGTGTACAGTTATGAGTTTTGGCAAATGAACGTAATTGAGTAACTGATCACCACAATCGAGATATAGAACAGTTCCATCGTACCTCCAAATTTCCTTGTGTTCCTTTTATAGTCGACTCCGCCCCCAGCTTCTGATCAGTTTTTTTTATTTATCCCATCATGTTTCATTTTTTCCTTCCCTACCCCCAAGACCCCTGCCCTGCCTCTTAAATTCCTCATACCAGAGAAATCATATGATAGCTGTCTTTCTCTGACTGACTTATTCTGATCAGTTTTTTATCCTTACAGTTTTATCTTTTTTCAAAAAGTTTTATTTATTTAAGTAATCTCTACCACCCCACGTGGGACTCAAACTCTTGACCTGGTGATCAAGAGTTATACCCTCTACCAACTAAACCTGCCGGGCATCCTTATCCCTATAGTTCTGTCTTTTTGAGAATGTCATATAAGTGGGATCATGTAGTGTGTAACATTTTGAGTCTGCCTTCTTTCACTTAGCATGATACTTTTAAAATTCATCCATGTTGTTGCATGTATCAGGAGTTCCTTTTTACTGTTGAGTAGTATTGCATTATATGGGTATACCATGTTTGTTTATCCCTTCACCAGTTGAGGAACATTGGAGTTGTTTTCAGTCTGGGTAATTATGAATAAAGCTACCATAAACGTTTGCATGCAGTTTTTGAGTGAACATAATTTTTCACTTCATTTGGGTGAATACCTAGGAGTGGGATTACTGACTCACATGGACATTTTATATTAAACTTTATAAGAAACTGCCAAACTATTTTCCAAAGTGGCTATGCCACTTTGCATTCTTACCAGCAACATATGAGATACAGTTGCTATGCCACCAGCACTTGGTATGGTCAAGGTTTTTTTTGTTTTTTGTTTTTTTTCTTTAATTTTAGCCATTCTAATAGGAATGTAGTGGTATTTCATTGTGGTTTAACTTGCATGTCCCTGATGACTAACGATGTTGAGGATTTTTCCATGTACTTATTTGCCATCCATATATTTACTTTGGTGAAGTGCTTATTAAAATCTTTTGCCCCTTTTTTACTAGTTTGTTTTCTTAAATGACTTTTGAGGCTTTTTTTATATATCCTGGATACAAATCCCTTGTCATATGTGTGTTTTGCAGATTTTTTCCCCGATTAATGATTTGTCTTCTCTTAACAGTGTCTTTTGAAGAAAAATTTTCTTTTTTTTTAAGATTTTATTTATTTATTTGATAGAGAGACACAGCAAGAGAGGGAACACAAGCAGGAGGAGTGGGAGAGGGAGAAGCAGGCTTCCTGCTGAGCAGGGAGCCCGATGTGGGGCTCGATCCCAGGACCCTGGATCATGACCTGAGCTGAAGGCAGATGCTTAACGACTGAGCCACCCAGGCACCCCCCAAAATTTTCTATTTTGATAAAACTCCAGTTTTCAATTTTTTCTTTTGTGGATTGTGTTTTTGGTTTCACATCTAGAAAATCTTTGCCTAACGAAGATTACAACAATTTTCTCCTCTGTTTTATTCTAGAAGTTGTGGAGTTTTGGTTTTACAGTTGGGTTCTGTGATCCATTTTGAGTTAATTGCTATATATGGTGTAAAATATGAGAGATTCTTTTTCTTGTTTTACATACAGATTTCCAGTTGTTCCAATAACATTTGTTGAAAAGACTATCCTTTCTGTATTGAATTGCCTTTGCACCTTTGCCAGTGTAACATAAGTCTGTTTTTGAACTCTACTCTGTTCCATTGATTTAAGTGCCAGTAAACATTGGTTTCTGTTTGAATATAGTTAAATGTGAAGAAGCAACTGAGAAAATATACTTAGGAGCCAGACTGCCTAGGTCTGAGACTGAGCTCAAGCACTTACTAACTGTGTGACTTAGGGCAAGTGGTTTAGCCTCTGAATAGCTAAATTTTCTTATCTGTAAAACAGAAATAATAGTACACAACTCTTACAGGGGTTTTTATGAGTATTTTAAAAGAGATTTTCTTTATTTATTTGAAAGAGAGAGAAAGCGCACGTGCGCTGAGAGGGTGGAGCGGCCGAGGGGGAAGGAGAGAGCGGCCGGAGCCCATCGCAGCTGGATCTCGCCACCCTGAGATCATGACCTGAGCTGAAATCAGGAGTCAGGTGCTTAATCAACTAAAACCCATCATGTCCCGAGGTTTTTCTGAGTATTGAGTGAATGATTATAAAGCAGTGAGAATGGTACCTCATACCTATCACAGTGCTTCTTACACTCCAGAGCTTTATTTTGGACTTCTTTGCAGACACGCTTTCCACTGAAGTTAACAAATTCATCATTTCATCTCAGATTATCATTATGGAAGTTTACCCATGGAGATGAATTTTAATGGAAAATTCGGATTGCTGCTCAGTAAAACAATAAGATGTTTACGTTCATTTTCTGTTAGGAAAATACTGCTTAATTTAGTTTATTAGCTGTCTCAGGTGAATTGCAGCTGTTGAAATGTTTTCTTTGATTCTTAAAGTGTATCTACTGTCTTTTATGGGTTGTAGTAAGAAATACAGCCTAAACTAAGCTCACTTCATAAGTGGCTCTCGTGAAAAGGTAGCTTGGCATATGACCTTTCCATGTTTGTGATTTGGGGCATTTTACTTGAGAACTAGTAACTCTTGCAAAATGACTATGGTACTAAGCTTCAGATTATTTATTATTACTTTTTGTTTTGAAGAACTTTCAGGATTTGTTGAGAAAGTACAGCAACATTAATCCTAAATTTCTCCTTTGTAGACTGCATTGACAGTCCAAATAATTTTATACTTTAGAACTCTTCAGCTTTGAGGATCTTTAACTATAGCATGAATTTCTCCCCATAACTAGAAGAACTAAGGTGTCCAGATAAAATACTTTGAAGAATAGTAAAATTACATTTAACTTCTCATCATTGGCAGTTGTTACAGACTGAGTATTTATGTCCCTCCAAAATTCCCATATTGGAGCCCTAACTCTCTGTGTGGCTGTGTTTGGAGATGGGGCCTCAAAGGAAGTAATTATGGTTAAAGGAGATCATAGGTTGGGGTCCTTATCTGATAGGATTAGTGTCCTTATGAGAAGCGACAGCAGAGAGCTTGCCCTGCACTCACCAGGGAAGGCCATGTGAGGAGGATATAAGGGAGAAGGCAGCTGTTTGCTGTCTGCCAGCCAGAGAGAGAGGTCTCACAGGAAGCCAACTGTGATGGCACCTTAATCTTGGACTTCCCCGCCTCCAGACTGAGAGACGTAAATTTCTGTTGTTTAAGCCATCTGGTCTGTTATTTTGTTGTGGCAACCAGTCTTAGTCTGTCTCAGGCTGCCATAACAAAATAGCATAGACTAGTGGCTTAAACAGCAGACATTTATTTATTAGATGGTTCTAGAGACTTGAGAAGTCCAAGATCAAGGTACCAGCAGATCGAGTGTCTGGTGTCAAAAGTAAATACTGCTGGACATTAGTTAAAGCATTGAAAAGAAATTTTATTCAGTAGCTGCTGACAGTAGGGGACAGAGCTGAGCTGCGTTCCAGTTTGTGGAGAGGCGATTTCAGCAATTTTATCAGGAAAATGAGGGAGCAGGGAGAGTCAGAGAAGTGAAAATTACAAAGTTGGTCAGTGTAAATGTGATTAAACCAGCTGTGTTTGTTCACTCGCAGTTATCAAAGTTAGGATTCTGTCCTCCCACAGAGACTGGTAGACAGAGGCCCTGTCCTTCCTGGTAGTTATATTTCAAAGGAATGACTCTCAGGTCCTTGGAAAACATATTTCTGAGTTTTAAGATTTACATATTCACAACTGTGGAGCCATTTTTAATCAATGCTCTAAGAAAGGGAGGTCGGGGGCCTATTATCAGGTATTAGCTAGAACACATAGTAAATTTCCCTGGCAGGAAAATTTTACCCCCCAGGGGTAGGGGGGTAGGGTCCTTCTAGAGACATGGCTTGTGCTGCTAGAAGCCATGCTAGAGTTTGGTCAAGTCTCTTACAGCAGGGATTTGGACAGAATTGTAATGTGCCCAGAGTTCTGCAGTTCTCACTGGCGAGGGCCTGCTCTCTGGCTCATATTTGGTTGCCTTACGTTCTTGTGTACTCCATGGCCTTTCCTCTATTGTGTGCACAAGGAGGCAGGGAGACGGAGGGAGACTGAGGGAGACCGAGGGAGACTGAGGGAGGAAGAGAGGGAGGTCTTTTCTTCTAAGAGCACTAATCTCATCATGAGGCCCTGCCCTTGTGGCTTCTTTGAAACCTGAGTGGCCTAACTCCCCAGTACCCCAGTACCATCACTTCCTGGGCTAGGGCTTCAACGTTTGAATTTGGAGAAGCTATAGGTATTCCGTACATAACACTTCAGGTGCAGACTAAGGTAGCAGCTCAGTTATTTCAAAGGTAAAAGTGGCTATTATTTCAGCATTTGCAACAAGTCTTAACTGCAACTTCTGATATAGTACTAATTATATTATAAACAACGTAGTTGAAATTTCTCAAATGCTATACCTCTTATGTATCATTTCCATGCAAAACAAATTCGCTAAATTCCTTTAAGTAACAGGTATTAACTGTTTTTTTTTTTTAAATAAGATTTTACTTATTTGAGAGAGCGCACATGGGGGTGGGGGCAGAGAGAATGGGAAAAGCAGAGCAGACTCCTCACTGAGCCAGGAGCCCGACCTGCGGATCCCAGGACCCCAAGATCAAGACCTGAGCCAAAGGCAGATAGATGCTTAACCAACTCAGCCACCCAGGCGCCCCTGCTGTTTTATTTTTTTTTATTTTTATCCAAACACTGGTTTGTTCCCTACTTAACTCTCAGATAAATGTGCTTGCAGATGTTTGAACTTGTTATCCATATCTCAAGCAAAGATGATTTAGCCAGAATCTTGAACCCCAAATTAATTCCCCAGGAGAATACACACAAAGTTTTACATCAGAGTTTTAAGGAGTTTCTGGTACAGTGAGATAAACCATAAGCTGAACCTTGAAGATTCTACTTGCCCATTGGGTTTGAGGCCTTGGTAGAGACAGGCCAACTCCTGGGCCCCTTTTCCCTACACCTAATCCTGGTGCTCTTGATCTTCTCAGCCCCACTGTGGGAGGTGGACTGGTGCCAAGGTGACAGGCTGAAGAAGACCAGACAATGTTTCTACGCTCCATAAGGCCTAAAGCAGAACTCTTGCATGTTCCCTTTTCTCCACTTTAAGGCCTGGATTAGATCCAGATCCCATGAGCCTGCTCCATGCCCACATTCCCATTCCCTTCACTGGCCCTTCCAAGTGGAAGGCAGCCGCAGCTTGCTTTTACCACAGGTATGGGAGAGAAGAGAATGTAAAAAGGAGAACCAGCACTGATACTAAGAGTGCCTCCGCCTCCTTCTGTGTAATTATCTTCCTACTCAGAAGTTGGCCAACCCGAACAGTGACCTGACTGAATGTCCCTGAGAATATCATGTTGTTCTTGATCATTATCGGGGTCTCTCTTCTGGAGAATGGGCAAAGGAGAAGTGTGTGATGACCAAACTTAGTTAACTCTTCACATTTGTTTATTAAAGAGACACGTGGGGACCACCTACCTCAGATTACGCACTCTGAGGTAACAAAGATTAAGCAGTTAAAATGGATTCACTACTGATGTGTGGAGTGCCTCTGGCTGCCAGGCACTGTTCTGGGTTCCAGGGGAAACGGGTGGGCAAAACAGATAATCCTTTCCCTCATGGAGCTTACGTCCACAATGGAGGATTGGTAGAATAAAGACAATAAATATAATGCATTCATAGTGCATTAAAAGGAAGCTAAGTGCTTTGGAGAAAAATAAAGAAGGGTAAAGAGGAAGTATTGGAGGAGGTGTTTCAGTTTTAAATAGATTGGTTACAGGAAGGGACGGACACTGGTATTTAATGTAATATAGGTACTCTGAAAAGGGAGAGCAGGCTTCTGGTTGAGGAAACTGGAAAGCTTCACGGAAGAAGTTTGACAGGTGGACAAGAACTAGGAGAAGGAAGGCCGTCTGGGCAAAGTCAGAGGACATAGGTCACAGCAAGTGCTTCCAGTCTACTGAAGAATAAATTCCCATAGGAGATCAATAGGACTTAGGAGTAAAATGTAAGTTGTTATCACATAATAGTGACTTACACTGAAAGATTTTCTAATACTGAACCATTTGTGCTCAACTTGGTTGTGGTGCTTTCTCTTTTTATAGGATTGATTTAATTTGCAGGGTTTTTTTTTTCTTTCCCCCATCTATAGATGTGGGTGAAATGAACCTAAAATCTTCTTTTATTATGTCTTTGCTTTTCTTACTAGGGTCTAGCCAGACAGGTTAATAGCATGAGTTAGGACTGTTCCTTCTCTTTCTATT
Source organism: Martes martes (assembly GCF_963455335.1). Lineage (NCBI taxonomy): Eukaryota > Metazoa > Chordata > Mammalia > Carnivora > Mustelidae > Martes > Martes martes. The sequence continues at coordinate 39,344,818 of NC_137897.1, forward strand.
GTCTTTATGGGTTTGCCTGAACCTGGGATAAATAAAATTGGAATCTGTTTATAAAACCATCTGGGCCTGGTATTTTCTTTGTGGGAACACTTAGCCCACTGGTTGATTTCTTTAGTAGTAATAGCATTTTATTTAAGCATTTAACTTCCTCTAGAGTGAGTTGTGGTAAGTTATTTTTTTAAGAGATTTGTTCATTTCATAGACAAAATCTCTTAAAACTTGTTGGTATATGGTTGTTGATACTATTCTTTAACCTCTATTTATGGTATTATCCCCCTTTTCATTCATACTGTTCGTGTTTCGTTCTTCTTTCCCTGGTCATTCTTGCCAGAAGTTTGCCTATTTTTTGTCCCCCCAAAACATATTTTTGGCTTTGCTGATGTTTTGTTTTCTATATTTAATACTTAAGTTACTCATTTCTACTATTTATCTTTTTTCTCCTACTTTCTGCAGGTTTATTGTTTATTGTCTAATTTCTTAAGATGGACATTTAACTGATTCTGAGTGTTTTTATTATAGCTATTTAAGGTTAGAGATTTCCTTCAAAGCACTGTCTTTGCTTCATCCCAAATGTGGTGCCTTAACATTTAATTCTAAGTATTTTTATTTTTTTTAATTTTTGTTTAAGATTTTATTTATTTTTTTAAGATTTTTATTTATTTATTTGACAGACAGAGATCATAAGTAGGTAGAGAGACAGGCAGAGAGAGGAGGAAGCAGGCTTCCTGCTGAGCAGAGAGCCCGATGCGGGGCTTGATCCCAAGACTCTAGGATCATGACCTGAGCTGAAGGCAGAGGCTTTAACCCACTGAGCCACCCAGGCACCCCAAGATTTTATTTATTTATCAGATAGAGATCACAAGTAGGCAGAGAGGCAGAAAGTGGGGCGGGGGAAGCAGGCTCCCTGCTGAGCAGAGAGCCCAATGCGGGGCTCGATTCCAGGACGCTGGGATCATGACCTGAGCTGAAGGCAGAGGCTTTAACCCACTGAGCCACCCAGGCACCCCTAATTCTAAGTATTTTTAGATTTGATTATGATTGCTTCTTTAACCCGTGAGTTATTTAGCAGTGTGTTTTTAAAATGTTCGAGTAGGCAAGAATTTTTAAAAGTGTCCTTTGTTATTAACTTTTAACCTAATTACATGTTAGTCTCATATCATGGTCTATATGTTACCTATTATTTAAAATTTGTTTAGGCCTTATGATCTACTATATGATTTTTTAAAAAGGTTTAGTGTGTCCTTAAGAAAACTGTGAGTGCACTCTACTTCCTGGATGCAGAACTTAAGCTTGTTCTCATTGTGTGGTTCAGTGCTTCTGTATTTTGTTAATTTTTTTGGTCTACTTGACCATTTAGTAGTTGGGAGAAGCAGCATTAGAAGATACTTCTTAGATTTAATCCGCCAGTTACAAGGGTTTGGAGAGGTCCAGGGCAACTGTCAAAGTTAGTCCCCCCTGTTTTTTCCCACCTCTTCACCAGCACAGGGGTTCTGTCCTGCCCTAAATTTACTCCAAGGAAGTCTGGACCAGAGATCTGAGTCCCAGCAGGTGTGGGAGAAGCACAGTTGTCTCAAGATTTAGGGTGGGGGAGAAGAAAAAGCAGAAATCCCAGAGGTTCCTTTTCTGTTTTATCCTCCCACATGCCCCCACAGGGACTTCTCATAGTTTCCCCTTTTCTTGGTGTTTTCCTTACATGGTCCCTTTGGGGTTGATCTTAGGCAATAGGGAACCAGCAACTATGCTGATTCGGTTTCTTGTTAGAGGCCAAACTGGAATACCGTACCTTTTTTTTTTTTTAAAGGTATGTTCATTTATTTGAGGGGACGGTCAGAGGGAGAAAATCTTCAAGCAGACTCCACACTCAGCACAGAGCCTGACACGGTGCACAATCTCACAACCCATGAGATCACGACCTGAGCCGAAACCAAGGGTCGCCCAACTGACTGAGCCACTCAGCCGCCCCAGTACCTTTATATACATGCATCACCTGTAAAATCCTAGAAACAATTGCTTGACTACTTCTTTCCACATTAAACTTGTGTTGCACCCTGTATTTTTCACTTTTTCTGAGGTATGGCACACTAACATCCAATCATATAAATCAGAGTAGTGTTTTTTCAAACCCTTCAGGGGGATAATAGAAAATTTTGTGTGTGTTGGGGGGCTTAACACAAAATCAGGGTAAATATTATTCGTGAAGCTTTTATTTCTTTGGTATGTGTCCATGTGCAAATACTCACCAGTAGGTGTACTGGGCTGTGTTGAAGAATCTGCTAATGCGCATTATAGTCCAAAACAGTCAGAAAACACTGACGAGAGAACTAGGAATCATTTTGGACCCACCCTTCTGCCTTACCTCCGACAGCTGTTGAATTACCAAATTGATGGATTCTACTTCCTCAGTATTTCTCAAATTTATCCCATCTTCCTCTTCTAGCCACTGCCGACAGCAGGAGTCTCAGATCCACGCCCCACCTCCTTATTCTTACAGAGTAAACTTCCTGAAATGTAAATTTCTCTTATTTAAAACCCTCCTGTGGTACCCTATTGCCCACGGGTAACTTCCAGCCTTTGTAATATGGCCCCTGCCTGTCTCTCTAGCTTCATCTGCTCCCATTCTAGTATCACTGGTAAACACCAAACCATGTTTGGTTTTCCTCATGTTCTCTGAAGAGTTTTATTTTGTTAATTCTTTCACGTTTGCTTGGTGTGAAAAGAAAATGCCCCCATTTACTCCTACCTGTTTTATGTGGTGAACTCCAGCTGGTTCATTCCCACTTTGTTAGTAAATTCTTACACCCTACCTCCTCCACCCCGGGTTTCCTTCCTCTGTGTTGCCAGAATATTATTCTAGGCATCTTGCATTACACAGCTGAGTTGTTTTTAAATCATCTGTTTAGGTTAGTGTTTACTTTTTTATGGGAAAAGCTGGTCATACTCACGTTAGTGTCTGAGAGATTATCTGGCTCATATTGGGTGTTCAGATGTTGGTTGAATGACTGAAGATCTGGAAAGTTAAAGTGCCTTTCCAAGATCATGTTGCTCATAGGTGACAGAATTAAGACTGGGAAACAAAGTGCCTCTTTTATCTCCTCATGCTACAGACCAGTACTCCTTCTAGTACATTATGTAAAACTGGATAAGTACAACATTTATTGTGCAAAACTGAATAAGCCACTTTAAGTTAGTGATGGTTGGAATGAGTAGATTATCCTTTGTGAATAATCAAAAATTTACCTACTATATGGGAGTTTCTGGCACACGAATAGTTTTATAGGATATATAATATTTGCAAAGAGGTAGAACAGTGCAAGTAGACTCCAATGTAATTTGGAAAAATTAAAAAGGCCTTTCTGTGACTCTTAGAGGTCAGTTAGAATTTTAAAATATATAATGTGACAAATTACAGGCATACCATTTAAAAGGTTATGTGTGCTCTAGTTTAGAATATCTAAAGTTGGGAATGGTGGCATTTGAAGAATTGCCTTGTAGGAAAAGCTTAATAAATATTTGAATCAAACTTGCAGATGGGAGTTATGCCATATAGTAATTCTTGTGCCTTCAGGTTCTTCCATTTTCTGTAGCATATTGCAGAAATCAGTCAGGGTTTAGAAACCAAGACCCACACATCCGTTTATTGAAGGATAAAGAAGTATATATCAATCTGGGTGTATTTCCAATTTCAGAAGTTTTAAAATTTTCACTCATAGAATTTAAGAAGCAACACAAATGAACAAAGGAAAAAGGCAGTCAGAAGACCGGACTCTTAAATATAGAGAACAAACTGGAGGTAGGTAGGGGGATGGGTGAAATAGGTGATGGGGATTAAGGAGGGCACTTGTGATGAGCACCAGGTGATGTATGGAATTATTGAATCACTACATTGTACACCTGAAACTAATATAAAACTGTAATGTTAATTATACTTGAATTAAAAAAAATTTAAAAGTGGAACATCAGAAAAAGGGTCCGAGCTGAAATATTCCTTAATATCATCCAAAATGCTGTGTGCGTGAGAATTTCCCCAACTGTTTCAAAAAAGTGTTTCTATAGTTGGTGTGTTGAAACAGGATCCACACAATGTTCACACATTGTTTGGTTGATATGTCCTTGAGCCTTTCTTTATCACAGTTTCCTCTCCCTTTCCCTGCCCCCATTCTTCTTAACTACTGGAAGGAATAATTTGTGCTTTTCATTTTCTTACTATGTCGCAAAGTTGGTGAGAATAGGAACTTATTATTTTAGGATCAAGAATTTTGCCTGGTACCCAGTAGACACTGACTAATAGTTGTTGAATAATGTTAGTAATACTCAAGGCCTGTGTTTTGTCCCTGCAGGTTGATCCAAAAGACTACATGTTCAGTGGCCTGAAGGATGAAACAGTAGGTCGCCTACCTGGCCAAGTGGCGGGACAACAGTTTCTCATTCAAGACTGTGAGAACTGTAACATCTATATCTTTGATCACTCTGCTACGATTACTATCGATGACTGTACTAACTGTGTGATTTTTCTGGGACCTGTGAAAGGCAGTGTGTTTTTTCGGAATTGCAGAGATTGCAAGTGTACACTAGCCTGCCAACAGTTTCGTGTGCGGGATTGTAGAAAGCTGGAAGTCTTTCTGTGCTGTGCCACTCAACCCATCATTGAGTCTTCCACAAACATCAAGTTTGGCTGCTTCCAATGGTACTACCCCGAGTTAGCATTCCAGTTCAAAGACGCGGGGCTGAGTATCTTCAATAATACCTGGAGCAACATTCATGACTTTACACCCGTGTCAGGAGAACTCAACTGGAGCCTTCTTCCCGAGGATGCTGTAGTTCAAGACCATGTTCCTCTGCCTACTACCGAAGAGCTCAAAGCTGTCCGCGTTTCCACAGAAGCCAACAGAAGTATCGTTCCAGTATCTCGGGGTCAGAGGCAGAAGAGCAGTGATGAGTCATGCTTAGTGGTATTATTTGCTGGTGATTACACTATCGCAAATGCCAGAAAACTAATTGATGAGGTAAGGAGAGAGAGAAGAGTGACAGACACACACCCAGATAGGAACACACCACTGTCTGGAGAACTTGTATTCTTTTCACAATTGGCTATTAGGAATACAGGCAATCCTCAAGTTTAGTCCCTTGCCCCCTGCAGATATATCTGTAAGCTGATTGCTTGGGCCTCAAAAGATTTTCCCACAGAAACTTCAAAAAATGTAAGTCAGTAAGCATTTATTAAGCACTTACTATGTGAAGAGTTACTTCTGTTGCCATATTTCATCGACTGTAGGATGCACATTTGTTTTGCACATTTTTGCTTATCCGAAATGTGTCTTAAAACTGATGGCAACTTAAAGCTGATGACCTAGGGTATGTGCTGGAGATGGAGACACATAGGCAAAATTCTCTGCCCTCAGAGAACTTCCATTCTTTCTAATGAGTGATTTCCACGGAAGCTGACAAAAGTAGTATTGCACAGTAAAGCATGAGCTTATTTAGTTGGGAATACTTCTTTGGAGTTTTAATTCGTTGAAGGGCGGAGGGAAAGACATTTAGGAGTGCAGCTTTTAGCCGCTGGGGCAACTGTGAGATCCCCCTCCGCAGTATTTCCCTTTGCCGTGTTACTACGCTAAGGGGAGATTGGTGCGAAGGGGAGATTGGTGCGTAAGAATGAGGTGGGATTAGCAGAGGTGGTGGACTCAGGAGCAGGGACTCGGTGAGTTTGGGACTAGAGAAGAGTTCTTCTAGCAGAAGCAGCTTCCCTGGAAAAATAACTGGGGACATAGAGATGAGGCATTCCAGAAGCACCAGTTCCTATGTTGGCGGGCACTCCAGTGGGGAGGCGGTGGTGGGATGTATTGGTCACCCATTAATCAGATGTTCTTTAGAAGGAGTAGCCTGTGGACTCTGAGGAACAAACTGAGGGTTTTAGAGGGGAGGGGGAGGGGGGGATGGGTAACCCCAGTGGTGGGTATTAAGGAGGGCAAGGATTGCATGGAACACTGGGTGTGGTGCATAAACAATGAATCTTGGAACACTGCATCAAAAACTAATGATGTATTCTATGGTGGCTAACATAACACAATAAAAAAAAAAAAGAAAAAAGAAAGTCAGACTTCCAGAAATGAAAAAGTGAATGGAAAACTCCTCAAGTCTCCTTTTGAATGGATCTTTTAAAAAACTGTAACTGTTCTGTCAAAGGAAGATTATAGGGGGAGAAAAAACGAAAAATGATCTCCTCTCTGTAGCTATACATCCTACAATGTCAAAAACCCATGTCTGAAATCTACAAAGTATATCCGAAGTCTAGTTTTTAAAACAACAGAAGCCAAAGTATAATTTGAAGACTGTGGTATTTTTGTTGTTGTTGTTCGTGCTAATCTGCTGAACACATTGGTAAGATATAGAAAAAGCACTTCTGGCCTTTGAGCTATCTAATCACATGTTAATCCAACATCTGAAAGGTCAGCATTTTCATTATACAGCATGGTGACTTAGAAAAAAATCTACGTACAGTTTTCAGACGATATAATTATTCAGGTTAAACTCCTTTTTGGTAGGAATTGAGAAGTGGACATAGGGAGTATATAACATGTTTACATTTTTTAAAAAGGCATCAAAACGAGCACTCTTTCTTCATGGGTCATCAGATGTTCTTAACCTTTTAATTTTTGGTGTCTGTTGTGTGAAATGGCAGCATTGTGTGCACTTGAAAACAACATGAGCAGGAAGAATGATGGTCTTTAGATGTCCTTCCGGATTACAAGATATTTTAAAACAAAAATGTAATGACAGCAATAGTAATAGCTAACACTTATGTAGTGTTAACTGTGTACCAGGCATTCTTACAAGGGATTTAAATGAAGTAACTCAATTTAGAAGAACCTATGCAGTAGGTGCATTTATTCCCCTTTTTACAGAGGAAAATGAGCCACGGAGAGAGTAAGTAACTTGCGAAAGGTCACTCAGCGTAAACAGCAGAGCCGTGATTTAAATCCAGGCAGTCTGGCTTTAAACCACAGTCTGAGCCCTTAAGCATGATGCTAATCTGCCTCAGTGGGAAAGGAAGGTTGACGAGGGCCTGGGGGAGCAAGGAGTGTGACCGAAAGTGTGGGGAGTCAAGGCAGATACTACCCTTTGGCCTAGAAGGGGAAACCTTGGGCCTTTTTGGTTGGAGTTAGCCTGCCTAATTCTGAAAGCACAGAATTAAGGAATGGCAGAGAACAAAAAGAAGAAAATGCAAGTGCACATGAAGAGGGTATCAAAACATGCTAAAAGATCACTCACTTACATACATATTAAAGGAGAGCTTACCTGTGTTTTCAAAAAAATGAAGCTCACATTCCCAGGAAAAGATGAATAGGAGCTACTTAATACTGAAATGAAAAAAAAAGAAAAAAAAGAAAAACCCACCCAAAACTCGAGTCTTTCTCATATCACAACCTGAATACCTTAAGACAGCTTCAACTGGAGCTGTGATTGCTGACTCTGGTTTTGTTAAACCCTAGGAGTATCATAGAATTTTGTTTCCCATTGTTTTTATAAATTAAATGTATCATAATAGTTTTTTGAGGTAGGAAGTCCGGAAAAGCTGGATAAAGCAGAAAACACAGTCCAAAGGGAATCAAGAGAAGTTACTGGGCCTCAGTTTTCTCTCCTGAAAATCAGATTTCTTGCTTCCTCTTAGCTACATCACAAATATGCACAGGATAAATTAGAGTAAAAGTAGTTTGGATTGGTTGGAAGTAACGTATTGCATAACTTAAGTTGGGTAGTTACCGCTATTTTCAAGTCTTTAGAAGTAGAAGAATTTCCATGAAAAAGGAGTCTCCAGATAGCTGCAGTGAGATATCAAAATCGATCAAGTTTTGTAATTCAGTTTTTAGGTAACAGTATTTTGAATTAATCATCTTTTGTCAGTTTATGTGTCTGACTATAAAATCAGAGGTAGTGAGCCATCTAGAAAATTAGAAACAGATAAAGGATTATTTCTGATATTTTAAGTAACTTTGTAGTCATCACCTGGCACTGGATGTCCATACAATTTTCTGCTACCTTTGTATGTATGTTTCTTTTTTCTGAGGCAGCACTGAGGCCTCTGAGAAAGGATTTGAGTTTGAATCCAATTTGAAGGAATGGTATGGGATAATGTAGCTGATTGGATGAAATACTATCAGCCATTAAAACTAATTTTATAGTGGAATATCTGGGAAATATTCACAGTCAAGTAAGTGAAAATTTGTAGAATATTATATAAGTATCCAAATTTTTTTTAAGAGATCTAAGTCTGGAAAGATATATATACTAAAATGTTAGCAGTTGTGGTTATTGTTAGGAGTTGGATTAAGAGCAGGATTTTCTTTTCTTTTTGTGGTTATATGGACTTTACAATGAACATTTGTTATTTCTGTAGTGGGGGAAAAAGAAAACTGGGAGGGTAAAAGGACATATAACCAAGTGGCAGTGGCACCTTTGAGTGGTAGCACCTTGGTTCATATTTGTTTCTATTTTTTCATTTTTCAGGTGCTCTGTGTTGAGCCTATATGTTTGTTACTTTTATTCATTTATTTTTTATTGTGTTATGTTAGTCACCATACAGTCCATCATTAGTTTTTGATGTCGTGTTCCCTGATGCATTGTTTGCATGGAACACCCAGCACTCCATGCAATCCGTGCCCTCCTTAATACCAATCACCGGGCTCACCCATTCCCCCACTCCCCTCCCCCCTCCCCCCTCCCCTCTAAAACCCTCAGTTTGTTTCCCAGAGTCCATAGTCTGTCATGGTTATACTTAAAAATCCAATAGGCTGTGCTAAAAAAAAAATTAAGTGGTTGAATACTTCGCATTTTTAAAAACTACTTTCGTCATTATTTAAAAAATTAATGTATACTTATCATACAGAATTGTAGAAATAAAGAAGTGTTTAAAAATCATTCATAACAAAAAAAATCCTCCATAACATAGTATATCTTGAATAGTCTTTTTAGGAATACTCTTTCATTTATTTCATCTATTATCAGATTAACTGGGTTCCAGTCACAGTTCTGTTACTTGATAGTTGTCTGACCTTGACTAAGTTTCTTTACCACTCTGTGCCTTCATTTTCTCACCTGTAAAATGAGGGTAATAATAGTACCTACCTCATGAGAGGGTTAAATGTGCTATCCACGTTAAGTGCATAAAACTGTGTGGCGCACAGCAGGGCTTCATAAATATGGACTATCACTATTGGGCTATACTATATAGATTTGTATCATGCTTTTCAAAATTATGTAAGCTTTTCCCCATTGTATTATTTGTTATGTTTAATGAACTATGCTATTTCATCATGTGATAAATGTCCCCTAGTTTACCTCCTTAACCATTCTCTTCTCATTGGACAAACAAATTAGGCAGTGCACACTAATTCTTACCCAGAATCACCCTTCTGGAAAAATCTTGTGTATGTGAAAACTTGTCAGAGCAAAAGCCTTGAATTAGAGGGATGACTCAAACAAAAATCAGCATGCTGTGTCTCATTGTATACAGAAAAATACTAGAATAGAAAAATACTGTTTTAATCTCAGAAGTTCATTTTAAACTCTAAATGAAATTTTATTTTCCACAGATGGTCGGTAAAGGCTTTTTCCTAGTTCAGACAAAGGAAGTATCAATGAAAGCCGAGGATGCTCAAAGGGTTTTTGGGGAAAAAGCACCTGACTTCCTTCCTCTTCTGAACAAAGGTACGTTCTGGATGATTGGTGTACTTTTGTGTTTATCCTCTTGACATGTGATTCGATCTGCTCTTGCCTTTAACATTTCTCTTACCTTGCTTTCTCTTTCTTGCTTGTTTATGTTTTTTTTTCCTGTTACTATTCAAAAATGTCAAAATTTCACATCATTCAAAAATTCCTACATAACTCTGCATTAGGTTTTCTTTTCTATTTTGTCATCTTAATACTTAAAAGTCACACTTGATTATTATGTATTTTTGTTATTTTAATTATTATTTATTGTTGTTATATTATTATACTACAATAAGTGTTCCATTCTCCCTGCCCAGAGTTACAAAGCACTTCATAAGGATTCTTTCTGCCTTCAGTGGGTTTGACCATACTGGAAAGGAAATAAGAAATACAAATAAAATGGTATACTATTTTATGTATTGAATGTGATTGATTAACTTCTCACACATAATTAGAATTGTTTTCCCCAGTGGGCAAATGCCACCAACAAATTTGAGATACTGGAAATATATCTGCAAACAGAGGAACTGGAATTCATGTGCCCTCTGGAAGGGTTACATCTGTCTGTATGTGTTTGAAAGTCTACTGATTCTAGAGCATAAAGTTCTGTTTATCTGTCAGAGCAGGGACATTGTTTGCTCAAGGTTCACCAGGCTTTTCTTTACTGGCCTGAGCAAATACGTAGAGTAATACACAATGCTGATTGAGTATACTCTAAAAAGGTGGCACCTCTGCATTTACATGCTTTTTATGTATGAATTATAATCACTGCAAAACCTATATGAAAATGGTGGAGGAGGGGCACCTGGGTGGCTCAGTCAGTTAAGCATCAGACTCTTGATTTTGGCTCAGGTCATGATCCCAGGGTTGTGAGATCGAGCCCCACATCCAGCTCTGTGCTCACCGGGGAGCCTGCCTGAAATTCTCTCCCTCTCCCTCTGCTCCCCCATGCTCTCTCTCTCTCTCTCTAAAATAAGTAAATATGTCTTAAGAAAAAAAGAGAAAACATTGGAGGCTTGTTGGGATCATTTTAATAACTAATGCTGGGTATGACTCAGCCATTCATACAATATTTCATATACCTTTGTGGTTATTGCAGCAGTATGAAGGACTTGCTCTAACCCAGTGTGTGAATCTCCTCTAGAATAGATACTGGAAATTTTGACCTGGCTCCTTTTTTTTAATTGAAGTATAATTAACATACAGTGCTATATTAGTTTCAGGTATACAATGTAATGATTCAACAATTCTATACATTTCTCAGGGCTCATCAAGATAAGTGTACTCTTCATCCCTTTCATCTATTTCATCCCTCTCCCCACCCACCTCCTCTCTGGCAACCACCAGTTTTCTGTATTTAAGAGTCTGACATTTTTGTCTTTTTTTTTTCCTTTGTTTTGTTTCTTAAATGCCACATATGAGTGAAATCATATAGTAGTTGTCTCTCTCTGGCTGACTTATTTCACTTAGTATTATACCGTCTAGTGTCATCCATGTTGCAAATGGTAAGATTTCATTCTTTTTTATGGTTGAGTAATATTCCGTTGTGTGTGTATACACACACACACACACACACACACACACACACACCACCTTCTTTATCCATTCATCTGTGGCTAGACATGGCTTGCTTCCTTAACTTGAGTATTATAAATAATGCTGCAGTGCACATAGGGATGTATATATATCTTTTCAAATTAGTGATTTCACTACAGTATTTGTCTTTCTCTGACTTGTTTCACTTAGCATTATACGCTTTAGCTCCATCCATGTTGTTGCAAATGGCAAGATTTCATTCTTTTCTATGGCTGAATAATACTCCATTTTATACACACACACACACACACACACACACACACACACACCACATCTTTTTTTTTTAATTTTTATTTTTAAATTTTTTAATAAACATATAATGTGTTTTTATCCCCAGGGGTGCAGGTCTGTGACTCGCCAGGTTTATACATTTCACAGCACTCATCATAGCACATACCCCACATCTTATTTATCCATTCATCTATTGATGGACACTTGGGCTGCTTCCATAATATGCCTGTTGTAAATAATGCTGCTATAAACATAGATATGCAAGTATCCCTTTGAATTAGTGTTTCTGTATTTTTCAGGTAAATATCCAGTACTGCAATTACTGGTTGTAGGGTAGTTGTACTTTTAACTTTCTGAGGACCCTCTATATAGTCTTCTACAGTGGCTGTACCAATTTGCTTTCCCACCAACAGTGCATGAGGGTTCGTTCCTTTTTCTCCACATCCTAAGCAGCACTTTGTTATTTCTTGTTTTTGATTTTAGCCATTCTGACAGGTGTGAGGTGATACCTCATTGTGGTTTTAATTTGCATTTCCCTGATGATGAGTGATATTGAGCATCTTTTCGTGTGTCTGTTGGCCACCTGTATGTCTTCTTTAGGAAAATGTCCCTTCGGGTCCTCTGCCATTTTTAATTGGATTATTTGGTTTTTTGCTGCTGAGTTGCATGAGAGCTTTATATATTTTGGATATTAACCCCTTATCAGATATTCATTTGCAAATTTCTTCCCCCATTCAGAGGTTGCCTTTTTACTTCGTTGTTTTTGTTTTTCTTGCCCGAGGAAACATGCCTAGAAAAATGTTTCTGTGGCCAATGTCAAGGAAATTACAGCATATATCTTCTACTACTTTTATGGTTTCAGATCTCACCTTTAGACCTTCCATCCATTTTGAATTTATTTTTGTGCTGGTGTAAGACAGTGGTCCAGTTTTATTCTTTCACAGGTAGCTAACCAGTTTTCCCAACACCAGTTGTTGAAGAGACTGTCTTTTCCCCATTGTATATTCTTGCTTCCTCTGTCACAGATTAGTGGACTTTGTTAGTGTGAGTTCATTTCTGGACTCTATTCTGTTTTATTGCTCTATGTGTCTGTTTAGGGGCCAGTACCATACTGTTTTGATTAGCTGCAGCTTTGTAGTATATCTTGAAATCTGAGATTGAGATACCTCCAGCTTTCTTCTTCTTATTCAAGATTGCTTTGGCTACTCAAGGTCTTTTGTGGTTTCATACAAATTTTAGGATTATTTGTTCTAGTTCTGTGAAAAATGTTGTTAGTATTTTGATAGGGACTGCATGAAATCTGTAGATTGCTTTGAGTAGTATGGACATTTTAACAATCCAGGAGCATGGCATATCTTTCCATTTGTTTGTTTCATCTTCAATTTCTTTCATCGGTGTTTTATAGTTTCCAGAGTACAGATGTCCTGGCTCCTTTGATACAGCTGTTTTGATTTGGGAGTATTCTGATGGATCCTTGAAAACAAGCCTTTAAACTCTCAACAGATTTCAGAAATTGAATCCAGTAATAAGTGTAATGGACATCCTAATGTGTGTGAAATAGGGAAATAGGTATATGAGTAGGTGTGAATTAATGATTTATGGGCTCATGCAATGTTAGTGGAGTGGAGTGGTTTCATAGAAACGCTCCAACCCCAAATACAATACCTTTGTTTAAGTAACACAGCATTCCACATGGAGGAAGTAAAAGTAGAACTAAAAAAAAAAGTAGGGGTGCCTGGGTGGCTCAGTCGGTTAAGTGTCTGCCTTCGGCTCAGGTCATGGTCCCAGGGTCCTGGGATGGAACCCTGCATCGGGCTCTTTGCTCAGCAGGGAGCCTGCTTTTCCCTCGCCCTCTGCCTGCTGCTCTGCCTATTTGGGCTCTCTTGCTCTCTTTGTCAAATAAATAAATAACATTTTTTAAAAAATTTTTAAAAATAGAACTAAAACCAATGGGCAGATGTTACAAGAATTTCAGCAAATAAACATCATATAATTAACTTTTAAAACCAGAGATATCCAGGGCGCTTGGGTGGCTCAGTGGGTTAAAGCCTCTGCCTTCGGCTCAGGTCATGATCCCAGAGTCCTGGGATCGAGCCCCTCATCAGGCTCTCTGCTCAGCAGGGAGCCTGCTTCCTCCTCTCTCTCTGCCTGCCTCTCTGCCTACTTGTGATCTCTGTCTGTCAAATAAATAAATAAAATCTTTTTAAAAAATAAATAAATAAATAAATAAAACCAGAGATATCCATAGGAAGTACTCAAAAACTAAGGAGGTCATACCAAAAGGTCACAGGAGCAGGCTTAAATCTGATCCCTTGGCCAAATTTGGGATAATTTAGGCATCACAGAGAATAATGAAGGGAATTGATTTAACAACAGAAATCCATGCATCCATAGTGATAATAAAAAAGGGGGGAGGAGGAAATAAAGGAAAGATCTTTTGCTCTTTACAGAATACTGTGAGCTAATAAATGTAGAAGGAATGATAGACTTTGGAAATCACCATCTTCCAATCTCCACAGTAATCATTAATTCAGGTAAAGGTTATCAGTGGATGCTAAAACTACTGGGGTAAAATTTGCTAAGAAATAGGATATTTGTACATTCTCATTCAAAGGGGAAATGTACCTTTGCAGCAGAGATTTGGTGATCATTCTCCTCAAATTTAGCATCATTGAAGGCAGGACAGCCTGACATTATGTTCCTCCTGATGCAATGCAGTAAGAAATACACGACATCACCTATGAAGAGTTCTTCCCCAAAATACTTAATTTGAATCTAATTAAGCTAAGACTTCACTTCTAATTTACCAGAAAGAAAGGAAATTTAGGGACATGTTGAATGACACTATGAGGAAATGATGACTCAGATCCAAAAAGAAGATATTCGACAAGACAACTGGCTAGGACTCTTTAGACAGTGTCCTGGAAAACAGACAAAAATGATGGGAGACTATTGTGGATTAAAAGAAGCATAACAACTAGGCACAATGAATGAACCTTTATTGGATTGGGATGTGGTGAACTCTAAAGCTGTACAACATTTGGGGGGAAAATTTGGGAAGTTTGGAGATGATGTTAGGGAATTACTGTTAGTATCCTTAGGTATGATAATGGTATTATGGTTATGTAGGAAATTCATGCTGAAGTGTCATAAAGTCTGCTACTTTCAAATGGCTCAGCAAAATGAAAACAAAAAGTATGTGTAGTGTGGAATAAAGCAAATGGGGTCAAATGTTAACATTTGATGGGTGTAGGTGAGGGGCAAATGGATGTTAATGTTAGTCTTTCAACTTTTCTTTTTTTAAAGATTTTGTGTATTATTTGGGAGAGAGAGAACATGAGAGAACACAAAGTTGGGGGGAGGGGCAGAGGGAGAGGGAGAAGCAGACTCCCCACTGAGCAGGGAGCCCAGTGTGGGGCTCCGTCCCATCATGACCCTGTCCGAAGGCAGACACTTAACCGACTGAGCCACCTAGGGGCCCCTCAACTTTTCTATAATGTTTGGAATTTTTCAAAATAAAAAATAGGGGACAATTTTTTAGCTGTCCAATATTGCATTGACTGATATGGAATAGTGAACCGACTGTCAGTGGAAATATTGTAGCAAGACTTGGGTCCACTGGGACCTTATCTAAAAATGGCCATCAGTTATTCTAAGGAGGGTTTCTCAACCTCAGCACTATTGACATTTTAGGACAGATAATTGTGGTGGAGGGGGCTGTTCTGTGCATTACAGGATGTTTAGCAGCATCCCTAGCTTCTATCCCCCTGGTGCCAGTAGCAAACACCCCCAGTGGTGGCAACCAAAAATGCTTCTAGATATTGCCAAATGCCCCTTGGAGGCAAAATTGCTCCCCATTGCAAGCCACTGTTCTGAGCCAAGGGTGTACTTTTTCTTTCAAAAATTCGCTCTTATTTCGAATACTTTGCACCTCAGAGTCTCTAAATTTTCCTCTTCAGTTAAAGCAGTTGCATGCAGTTACTTGCTTTCAGTTAGTAAAGCTTTTTGTCAGCTTGGTGAGAGAATTCATTGTGTTTTCCATCTTGAGAATCTTCTAAGATTCACCCCATCTAGGGTGCTTTTATTTTATTTTTTATTTTTTTAAAGATTTTATTTATTTATTTGACAGAGATCACAAGTAGGCAGAGAGGCAGGCGGAGGGAGAGGGGGAAGCAGGCTCCCCGCTAAGCAGAGGGCCCGATGCGGGGCTCGATCCCAGGACGCTGGGATCATGACCCGAGCGGAAGGCAGAGGCTCAATCCACTGAGCCACCCAGGTGCTTTTAAAAATTCAACGGATGAATGGATAAGGAAGATGTGGTCCATATACACTATGGAGTATTATGCCTCCATCAGAAAGGACGAATACCCAACTTTTGTAGCAACATGGACAGGACTGGAAGAGATTATGCTGAGTGAAATAAGTCAAACAGAGAAAGTCAAGTATCATATGGTTTCACTTATTGGTGGAGCATAACAAATAATATAGAGGACAAGGGTAGATGGAGAGGAGAAGGGAGTTGAGGGAAATTGGAAGGGGAGGTGAACCATGAGAGACTATGGACTCTGAAAAACAACCTGAGGGTTTTGAAGGGGCAGGGTGGGAGGGTGGGGGAACCAGGTGGTGGGTATTAGGGAGGGCACAGATTGCATGGAGCACTGGGTGTGGTGAAAAAACAATGAATACTGTTACGCTGAAAATAAATAAAAAATTTAATTTAAAAAAAAATACAAATTTCCATCTCCTACCCCAGAAAGACTGACTAAAAAGTTTCTGAGATACACCCCTGGAATCTGCTTTTTCTTTAAATTATGTTATGTTGGTCACCATACAGTACATCATTAGTTTTTGATGTAATGTTCCATGATTCACTGTTTGCATACAACACTCAGTGCGCCATGCAGTACATGCCCTCCTTAATACCCATCACTGGGCTAACCTCCCCGCACCCCTCTCCCCTCTAAAACCCTCAGTTTGTTTCTCAGAGTCCATAATCTCTCATGGTTTATCTCCCCCTCCGATTTCCCCTCCCTTCATTTTTCCCTTCCTTCTCCTAATGTCCTCCATGTTACTGGAATCTGCTTTTTAAAAAGTTCCCAGATGGTTCTGATGATTAGTCAGACTTGTGTTCCTTTGTTTTAGAGGGTCATCTATTCATTTATTCAATAAACATACATGAAGTCTCAAAAGAGTCCAATGACAGAGGGCCTTGTAGGCCATTGTAGAGACTGGCTTCTAGTCTGAGATGAGAAGCTACTAGATGTTTTTTTGCAGTATAGTTCACAGATAACATACTAGTTTCAGATGTGTAACATAATGATTCAATATTTGTGCATATTGTAAAATTATCACCACAATAAATCTAGTTAACATCTGTCACCATATATAGTTATAAAATTCTTTTTCTTATGAGGAGGACTTTTACAGTCTACTCTCTTAGCAACTTTCAAATATGTGCTACAGTATTATTAACTGTAGTCACCATGCTATGCATTATATCCCTATGACTTACGTATTTTATAAGTGGAAGCTTGTACTTTTTGACCCCCTTCACCCATTTTGCCCACCCCTCACCCTAGACCTCTCTGGCAGCTACCATTCTGTTCTCTATAAGGTACTTACAAGTTTAGGTTCTCTGTAACTTACCTGTAAGTCTCTGTTACCTATAAGTTTAGGGTTTTTTTGTTTCTGTTTTTTCAGATTCCAAATATAAATGATATCATGTGGAATTTTATTTTTCTGTGACTTACTTCACCTAGTATTATGCCTTCAAGGTCCATCCATGTTGTTGCAAAAGGAAAAGTTTCCTTTTTATGGTTGAGTAATATTCCATTGTCTCTGTGTATAAATATGCCACATTTTCATTATCCAATCATGGACATCAGTGGTTGTTTCCATATCTTGGTTACTGTAAATAATGCTGCAGTGATAATGAAAGTACATATATCTTTTCAGTTAGTATTTTCATTTTCTTCAGATGGATACCCAGAAGTGGAATTGCTGGATCATACTGTAGTTCTATTTTTAAATTTTTTTTTTTTTTTTAGTTTAGGAAATGTTTCTTTTTCTTTTTTCTTTTTTTTTATTTTTTATAAACATATAATGTATTTTTAGCTCCAGGGGTACAGGTCTGTGAATTGCCAGGTTTACACACTTCACAGCACTCACCATAGCACATACCCTCCCCAGTGACCATAACCCCACCACCCCCTCCTATTTTTAATTTTTTGAGGAACTTCCATACCGTTTTCCATAGTAGATGCACCAATTTGCATTCCTACCTAGAATGCACAAGGTTTCCCTTATTTTCCACATCCTTGCCAACATTTGTTGTTTCTATCTTTTTGATGATAGCCATTCTAACAGGTGTGAGATGATCAGTCTTATCATGGTTTTGATTTTCATTTCCCTGATAAGTAGTGATGTTGAGCCCCTTTTCATATACCTGTTGTCTATCTGTATGTCTTTGGAAAAATGTCTGTTCATATCCTCTACCCATTTTTTTTAAGTGGGCTCCACAGAGCCTGACATGGGGCTCAAACTCATGACCATGAGAACAAGACCTGAGCTGGGATCAAGAATTGGACACTTAACTGATTGAGCCACCTGGGAACCCTCTAAGCCCATTTTTTAATCAGATTGTTTGGTGTTTTTTTTCCTATTGAGTTACATGTGTTCTTTTTTTTTTAATTTTATTTATTTATTTGACAGAGATCACAAGTAGGCAGAGAGGCAGGCAGAGAGAGGGGGAAGCAGGTTCCCCGCTGAGCAGAGAGCCCGATGCAGGGCTCGACCCCAGGACCCCGAGGTCATGACCTGAGCCAAAGGCAGAGACGTAACCCACTGAGCCACCCAGGGGCCCTGAGTTATATGTGTTCTTTATATATTTTGAATATTAACCCCCTACCAGATATAAGACTTATAAATATGTTCTCCCATTTGTGTTTTTTAAAGATGTATTTATTCATTTTAGGGGAGAGAGAGAGTGCACATACCAGTGGGAGGAGGGGCAGAGGGAGAAAATCTAAAGCAGACTCCCCAAGCAGAGCCCAATGCACGGTTTGATCTCATGACCCATGAGATCATTACCTGAGCCAAAACCAAAAATTGGATGTTTAAGACTAAGACACCCAGGTTCCGCATTTTTTTAAGCTCTAGGCCAACGTGGGGCTTGAACTCATAACCCCAAGATCAAGAGTTAAATCCTCTATCAACTGAGCCAGGCAGGTGCCCCTCAGTTGTTTTTTTAAATAAACTTCTTATATTGGAGCCAGTTTGTATTATTATTGGAATAATTTTAGTTATAGTTTTACAGAAGAATTGCAAAGGTAGTACAGAAAGCTTCCATATACCCTTTATCCAGCATCCCCTAATGTTAATATATGATACATTTATCAAAACTAAGAAATTTACACTGGTAAAATACTATTAACTTAAACTGTAGTCCTTATTCCAATTTCACCAGTTTTTACAGGTATGTCCTTTTTCTATTCCAGAATTCAATTTAAAACCCCACATTGCATTTGATTGTCATGTCTCTTTAATCTCCTCTAATCTGTGATACTGCCTTAGTTTTTCCTTCTTTTTCATGACCTTGAAATTTTTCACCATATTGGTAAGTTGTTTTGTAGAATGTACCCTAATTTGGGTTTCTCTGATGTTTCTCTGGTTAGATTGAGGTTTTGGGGGAAGAGGTGAAATGCCCTTCTCATCACATCATATCTGGGGGTACAGGATATCAACATGACTTATCACTGGGGCATTGACCTTAGTGGTTTGGTTCAGGTATTATCTGCCTGGTTTCCCAAACACTGTAAAGTTCCTGCTTTTTCCTTTTCATATTTTGTTCTTTGGAAGTTGAGTCACTAAGACCAGCTTACACTTAAGGCAAGGAGAATTAAGCTACACTTCCTGGAGAGGGTAGTATCTTCTCACATTATTTGGAATTCTTCTGTAAGAAATATTTGGCCCTTCTCCCCCATTTACTTACTCAATCATTTATTTCTATCAGTAGAGACTCATGAATATGGATTTTATTCTTTGGGTTATAATCTAGTACTATCAAATTGTTCCAGTTGTAGCCATTGAGATAGTTCTTTTAGGTTGGTTCCTCTGTCATTTTGACATGCCTTGTATTTATTTATTTCTATTTTTTGCATTATGCTAGATAGGATTTCCAGTATCATGTTGTATAGAATAGTGAGGAGAGGACATTCTCGTCCTGTTACTGATTTCAGTCTCACCATAAATTGTTCAGTCTCACTGTAAAGAATGATGTTGGTTATAGGAGTCTCATATATGCCTTTTATTAGGCTAAGGGAGTTTCATTCTGTCCCTAGTTTATTGGCTTTTTATTATGCATAGATGTTGAATTTTGTTGAATTTTTTTTCTGAATTTGTTGAGATAATATGTTTTTTTTTAATCTGGGGATGTCATTTAATCTGGTGAATGACTTGTTAATTTTGAATGTTGAACCAGCCTTGTATTCCTGAGATGACCCCTTGATCATGATATATTATCTCTCTAATATATTGCCAAATTCAATTCACAAATATTTTATTGAAGATTTTTGCATCTTTGTTCATGAAGAATATTGGTCTGTAGTTTTTTCATCATATCTTTGTCTGGCTTTGATATTAGGGTAATGCTGGTCTCATAAAATGAGTTGGGATGTATCCTTCCTCTTCTGTGGTCTTGAATAAATTTTAGAGAATGGGTATCATTTCTTCTTTAAATGTGTGGTAGAATTCACCAATGAAACATCTGGGCCTGGAGATTCAGGGAGAAAGATTTTTAGCTGTATGTTTAATTTACTTGTTAAATTATTTACTCATAGGGCACTTAAGGCTCTCTTTTTGAAGGAATTTTAATAGTTTTTGTCTTTTAGGAAATGGTTTCATTTCATCTAAGTTACCGAATTTATGGACATAGAGTTGTTTAAGTATTTCTCTATTCCTACTAACATCTGTGGGATCAGTAGTGATGTCCCACTACTATACTTGCTATTGGTAATTTGAGTCCTCTCCTTCTCCTATCAGCTTGGATAAAGGTTTATTGTTTTAATGATAATTTCAGAGAAGCAGCTCTTTGTTTCATTGATTTTCTCTATTGTTTTTCTCTTTTCAGTTTTATTATTTTCTGCTCAACTAATTACTGTGAACACTGAATTAATGAGTCCTGAACTCGTGCTCCTAGGAGAAATACAGGGTTAAGTTCCTGCAAGTCTCTGGTCATAACATTTTTGTCAATCAGTCCATACATAATCTTTTGTATGTTTGTTTCTGTTTATTTTTTTTCTTTTTTTAAAGATTCTATTTATTTATTTACTTATTTTAGAGAAAAAGAGCCCACACACACGAGCCAGGGGGAGGAGCAGAGGGGAAGGGAAAGAGAAGGGGAAGGAATCTCAGATAGATTTCTCATTGAGCGCAGAGCCTGACTCGGGGCTCTATCTTACAACTCTTAGATCATGACCTGAGCCAATACCAAGAGTCTTAACCGACTTATGCTTAACCGACTGAGCCACCCAGGCATGCCTGTTTGTTTCTGCTTAAAGACCTCTTATTCAGTATATATTATTGATTCATTAACATTGAACTCAGAGCCAACAGCACTATAACTCTCGCCTAAATGAAACTTATCTAACAGGTATCTTCTCTGAAAGGCATATCACAGCCTTCCTAAACTTAGGAACATTAGACAGCATTTTTGCACTATGTTTGGGGGCCATTTTAAATAGAAGAACCACTAACAAAACCCACAAAATGTGGAAAACATGGCACTAAAACTGTGCAAAGGATGCTTGCTTACAGTATGAGGGCTGAAACGAGAAGGCAGAGGATCACTTTGTTCAACTTCACCTAGGAGTGTATGTATCAGGCAACTCAAATTTTTGAATGTTCTGTGTTTCTCTGTGAATGACCATGAGAAGACTGCAAATATTCATTTGGGGTTACAGATAAGTTTTACCAAGTTGGCAGATTTGCAAATAAGGAATCTGTGAATAATGAGGATCAACTGTATATATATTCAATGTTAAAAATTTTCCTTTAAGGACTGCTTTAGCTGCATCCTGAACATTTTGACATGTATTTTTATTTAATTCAGGCTTTGGCAAAATATGGCTCACTGTGGGTTTTTTTTTTAAAGATTTTATTTATTTGACAGAGAGAGATCACAAGTAGGCAGAGAGGCAGGCGGGGCCGGGGGTGGGGGCGGGTAGCAGGCTCCCTGCTGAGCAGAGAGCCCGATGCAGGACTCGATCCCAGGACCCTGAGATCATGACCTGAGCCAAAGGCAGAGGCTTAACCCACTGAGCCACCCAGGCGCCCAGCTCACTGTGTTTTATAAGTGAAGTTTTATTGGATCATTCTTTTTATCTATCATGTTTTGCTGTTTGTACTACAACAGCAGAGTTGATTACTTGTGATAGACACCATATGGCCCACAAAGCCCAAGATATTTCCTATCTGGCCCTTTCCAAATAAAGTGTGCTGACCCCTGAATATCTTTTAGTTTCCCTTGAGTCTTTTTACTTGATTCACTGATTTAGATGTATATTGTTTAATTTCCAAACATTTGGACATTGTCCAGAGGTATTTCTGTTATTTCTAAATTAAAACTGTTATGGCCCAGTAAACACACGTATGATTTCTATTTTCTTTAATTAGATGTAGCCCATCTTGGTGACTATTCTATTTGCATGCAAGAAGAATGTATAATCTGTTTTGTTGTTGTTGTTTGGTGGAATATTCTATAAATGTTCCGTAGGTCAATTTGGTTCATACTTCTTGTCAGTTCTTCTATGTCTTTACTGATTTTTTTGCCTAGTTCTTCTGTGAATTAATGAAAGGAATGTCGAAATTTTCAACGTTAACTGGATTTGTCTATTTCTCTTGTCAGATCCTATTAGATTTTGTCTTGAAAATTGTCAAACGCTGTTGTTAGATGCATACACATTTAGGATTGTTATGCCTTCTTGGAGAATCCTTTATCATTATGTAATGTCTCTCTTCGTCTCTGATAATCTTACTTGTTCTGAAATCTACTTTGTCTGAAATATAGCCACTCCAGCTTTCATTTGGTTCTTTAGTGTCTCATATATCCTTATCCCCTTTCTTTTAATTTACTGACGTCTGTATATCTAAAGTAAGTTTTTAGCGGTGCCTGGGCAGCTCAGTCGGTTAAACCTCTGACTCCTGATTTCAGCTCAGGTTGTGATCTTAGGGTCACAAGATTGAGCCCCACATCAGGCTCCATGCTCTGCGTAGAGCCTGCTTAAGATTCTCTTGTCTCCCTCTCCTCTTCCTCCTCTCTCTCTGTCACACACACACACACAAACACACACACAATTTTTAATTTAAGAAATTTTTTAAAATTTGACGTGAGTTTTTGTAGATAGCATATACTTGGTTCTTCCTTTTCAATTCAGTCTGACAATCCCTGTCTTTTAACAGTTGTGTTTAGACCATTCACATGAAAAGAGGTGGATATACTTGGATCAACATCGACCATCCTTTTTTAATTTTAAATTTTAGTTAACATAGAGTGCAGTATCGGTTTCTCGGTAGAAATCAGTGATTCATCACTTATATGCAACACCCAGTGCTTATCACAAATGCCCTCTTTAATAACCCATCACCCATCTAGCTCATCCCCCACCCACATCTCTCCATCAGCCCTCAGTTTGTTCTCTATTGTTAAGAGTCTCTTATGGTTTGTTTCCCTCTCTCCTTTTTCCCCCTTCCTGTATGTTCATCTGTTTCCTTTCTTAAATTCCACATTTGAGTGATATGGTATTTGTCTTTCTCTGACTTACTTCACTTAGCATAATACATTCTAGCTCCATCCACATCGGTGCAGATGGCAAGATTTCATTTTTGATCGCTGAGTAATATTCCATTGTATACATATACCACATCTTCTTTTTCCATTCATCAGTCATTGGAAATTTGGTCTCTCTCCATAGTATGGCTCTTGTTGATGATGCTGCTGTAGACATCAGGGTGAATGTATCCCTTCAAATCTGTATTTTTTTATCCTTTGGGTAAATACCTAGTAGTGCAAATGCTGGATCATAGGGTAGCTCTATTTTTAACTTTTTAAGGAACCTCCATACTGTTTTCCAGAGTGGCTGCCCCAGTTTGCTTTCCCAGCAGTACCGGAGGGTTCCCCTTTCTCTGCCTCCTCACCAATACCTGTTGTTTCTTGTATTAACCTTAGTCATTCTGACAGGTGTAAGATGGTATCTCATCATGGTTTTGATTTGTACTTTGCTGATGATGAGTGATGTTGAGCATCTTTTCATGTGTCTGTTAGCCATCTGGATGTCTTCTTTGGAAAAGTGTCTATTCATGTCTTCTGCCCATTTCTTAGCTGGACTACTTGGTTTTTGGGTGTTGAGTTTGATTAAGTTCTTTATAGATTTTAGATACTAACCCTTTATCAGGTATGTCATTTGCAAATATCTTCTCCCATTCTGTAGGCTGCCATTTAGTTTGTTGATTGTTTCCTTCACTCTGCAGAAGCTTTTTATCTTGAAGTCCCCTACTGTTACTGTATTATTACCAATGAGTTTCTTTATGTTTATTATTAATTGGTTTACATATTTGGGTACCCCCAAGTTGGGGGTATAAATATTTACAATTGTTAGATCTTCTTGATGGATAGACCCCGTAATTATGGTATAATGCCTTTCTTCATCTCTTGTTACAGTCTTTGTTTTATTTTTTTAATTTTTAATTTTTTTAAAGATTTTATTTATTTATTCGACAGACAGAGATCACAAGTAGGCAGAGAGGCAGGCAGAGAGAGAGGAAGGGAAGCAGGCTCCCTGCTGAGCAGAGAGCCCGATGCAGGGCTCGATCCCAGGACCCTGGGGCCATGACCTGAGCCGAAGGCAGAGGCTTTAACCTACTGAGCCACCCAAGCACCCCGTACAGTCTTTGTTTTAAAATCTAGTTTGATATAAGTTTGATTACTCCAGCTTTCTTTTGACATCCATTAGCATGATAGATGGTTCTCCATCTCCTCACTTTCCATCTACAGGTGTCTTTAGGTCTAAAATGAGTCTCTTGTAGGCAGCATATAGATGGATCTTGTTTTTCTATCCATTCTGATACCCTATATCTTTGGATTGGACCATTTAATACATTTTCATTCAGAGTGATTGTTGAAAGATATGAATTTAGTGTCACTGTGTTACCTGTAGAGTTGGTGTTTCTGGTGTTGTTCTCTGGTCCTTGCTAGTCTTTGTTGCTTTTAGGGTTTTTTTTTCCCTCCACTCAAAGAGTCCCCCCTTAAAATTTCTCACAGAGTTGGTTTAGTGGTCACAAACTCCTTTAGTTTTTATTTGGGAAACTTTATCTCTCTTATCCGAATGACAGCCTTGCTTGATAAAGAATTTTGGCCTGCATATTTTTTACCATTGAGCACGTTGAATATTTCTTGCCATTCTCTTTTGGCCTACCTATCTGTGGACAGGTGTGCTGAGAACCTGATCTGTCTTCCCTTTTTTCCCCTGCTTGCTATTTGTAGGATTCTTTCCTTGTCTGTGTATTTTATGAATTTGACTATGATAAGCCTTGATGAACATCTACCATCTTGCTGCTTTTTGTTCCATTTGTTCTTTGTTTCTTGTTACCTCTTTTTCTGTTTAATTGGGCATTTTTTATGATTCCATTTAATCTCTTCTATTATTATTTTAACTATTTCTAAAACTCATTTAATGGTCACCTTAGGTTTTGCAGTATATATGTTTAAATAATTTGAATACATCTTCTAAGAATAACACTTTATCTGTTGCATATAAGGACTTAATAACATATTCTCAAGTCTTCCATCCCATTCCTGTATTGTTATATATTTTACTATTATATATGCTACAAACACCTAAATACCTTGTTAATTTGTTATAGCTTTGTTAATGTTTTAAACTATCTGTTATTTTCGGGGCAAAGTTATTTTGAGTGTCCAACTCTTGATTTCAGCTCGGGTCATGGTCTTGGGGTTGTATGATCGAGCCCTGTGTCAGGCTCTGTGCTTAGAGAGTCTGCTTGAGACGCTCTCCCTCTCCCTCCGTCCCTTCCCCCACTCCTGCACTCGCTTGCTCTCTCTCTCAAAAATAAATAAATCTTTAAAAAAATAAAATAGTTATTTTTAAGGGAATAAAGAGGTACAAACTTTGAGTTATAAAATAATCTCAGAGATGAAAAGCAGTATAGCATAGGGAATATAGTCACTAATATTATAATAACTTTGTAAGGTGACAGATGGTAACTACACTTATGGTGAGCATTTTATAATGTGTATGATTGTTGAATCACTATTTTTTATACCTGAAATGAATAAAATACTATATGTAAACTATACGTCAATAAAAAAAATCTGAAAAACTCATTTATTTTAGAACAATTAAAAATACAGATCATATTTTACTAGCGGTTTTAGAGCAGAGGAATGTCATGGTCCATTTAAAATGTAACTTTTACTAAGGGGAAGCAGAGAGACCACCTGGGAGGCTTTTGCTGTCATCTAATTGAAATGTGATAGTGACTTATTCCGAGGTCACGTTAGATAATCTAGAAGGAGGGTACTAGGACATCCAGGAGTCTTTTTTGTTTACCTCAGAATTTCAGTTTTTCATGACAACTCAAATATTTAGATCTTTTTAAATTTAAATTCAGTTTAGTTAACATATAGTGTATTAGTTTGGGGAGTAGAATTTAGTGATTCATGGGTGGCATACAACACCCAGTGCTCATTCCATCACATGCCCTCCTTAATGCCCATTCCCCAGTTTCCCCATTCCCCTACTCACCTCCCCTCCAGCAACCCTCTGTTTGTTCCCTATTGTCAAGAGTCTCTTATGGTTTGCCTCTCTTTCCATTTTTACCTTACTTTATTTTTCCCTCCCTTCCCCTATGTTCATCAGCTTTGTTTCTTAAATTCCACATGTAAGTGAAATCATATGACATTTGTCTTTCTCTGACTGACTGATTTCACTTAGCATAGTAGCCTCTAGTTCCAACCACACTGGGAAATAGCAAGATTTCATTCAGTTTTGATGGCTGACTAATATTCCATACCTCATCTTCTTTATCCATTCATCTGTTCATGGACATCTGGGTTCTTTCTATATTTTGGCTGTTGTGAACATTGATGCTGTAAACATTGGGGTACATGTGCCCCAAAGCTACTGCAAACTATTTGATAAGATGTTCACGCTAAAATGCTTTTTAAAAAGTTAACCAGTGATCTTTATTGACCTCATAATTCAACTTGAAATAATCACAGTAATTGTAGTCAGCATCATTATACAAGTAGGATTGCTTAAAACATGCATTGTCAGCTGTCGTAGGTTTTTTTTTTAATTTAGGATTATCTACACATGTTAACCAAAACTGATGCACTTGTCTGCCTTTTTTGTTGGTGTTTCTATATTGGTAAATTATTAGGTCACTTCCTGGAAGTTCATCATATTCTATTTAAAGAATAACAACCAAGTTGGGGCACCTGGCTGGCTCAGTTGGTAGAACATGTGACACCTGATCTCGGGGTCCTGAGTTCAAGCCCCATATTGAGCATAGAGCTTACTTAAATAAGCAAACAAAGAAAGATGACTATCAATCAAGTTACATGCATGGGTAATTCCACCAAATTGTGTTCCTGAATTCTAGATTATGTTCTCTCTATAGAATACAGAACTTTCAGTAATAAATGTTTGACTGTTTGACTTTAAAAAATGTATCTATTGTATTTCCTTGTAGTGATCCTGAATAAAAGCATGCTATATTCTACCTTAAACTTTCCACTCTCATAAAAACTGAAAACCCTACTTTTATTAGCAACTTTTTCTTTTTTTTAATTCCAATCGTAATCTTCTGTCCCTTGCTCATTTTATTTATTTTTCTTTTCTTTTCTTTATTTGGCAGAGAAAGAGAACACAAACGGGAAGTAGGAGAGGGAGAAGCAGGCTCCCTGCTGAGCAGAGAGCCTGATGTGGGGTTTGATCCCAGAACCTGGGATCTTGACCTGAGCCAAAGGCAGCTGCTTAACCAACTGAGCCACCCAGGCACCCCAGGATCCAACTATTTTATTAGGAGTTGCAAAATGATCATTTTCTAACCATGTCACTACCTCTGTGTATGTTAATGGATGTTAACCCAACTTCTCTTATATACCAGAGCTCTTCAGTTAACTTGAAATATGCTTCATATCAGAAAAGCTGAATAAATAAACAAAATAATTAAGTATCAGTTTTCAGAGTAATGAATTGATGCATTAGCAACCTGCAGTGGTGTCCAGTGAATTTTGTTTCTCTCTTCTAAATATCATTTTGGGCCCAGGACTTTTTATATGTTCAGTATGTTTTAATAAATTGCAGTCATTATTCCTTCTGATGTCCATGTCTCATCTTTGGCCATTGGGAGCCCCTTCAAGCTGGATCCTATGTCCTTTTGGTACAACTGTATTGGCCTTTGATAGCTTCCTTGCTTTTTGGCTCGACAAGATATTACAGGTTAATCTTATCCATTTCTCGCCCCAGACAAAGAATCATGCATTTTTCTGAGAAAATGTTCCCTAGTTATCTTCTTTTCTTTATACAGCACCTATCTTGATCTGTACACTGTGATCCTGAAAAACTCATACTTTGTTCTCTGTATCTAATTGTACAATTTACTGTTACATGTCATGCCTTTTCTGTATTTGTTGTTTATATTAAATCACAAACCCTCAGTTCTTTTGGTGCCCAGTGCAGAGTGATCTTCTCCCTTGTTCTTGTGTCTTGTCCTTTGGCACATGCCTACATTCAACTTAGTATTTCGTATTCCTTAACCTTAGAATTTCATTCCTTAGTACTTCTTAGTCTCTGTTGCTCCATGTTTGTTTAATGGGCTTATGTCTTTTTTTTTAAAAGGTTTAATTTATTTATTTGGCAGACATAGATCACAAGTAGGCAGAGAGGCAGGCAGAGAGTGAGAGAGGAGGAAGCAGGCTCCCTGCTGAGCAGAGAGCCCGATGTGGGGCTCAATCCCAGGACCGTGGGATCATGACCCGAGCTGAAGGCAGAGGCTTCAACACACTGAGCCACCCAGGCACCCCTGGGCTTATGTCTTTTTTCAAGAAATTAATCATTTTCTAGAGGTTAGGATATATGCATTACTTTAGAAATTAAAAAGCAAATCTATTAAGGAATATAGTGATAACTGAATAAATATTAATTGAATTGAAGGACATATTTTGCTTGGCTAACTTATGGCCACATTTACCAACAATTTGACACCAGTAGTAGCAATGCTATATTTAAATCTAAGCCGAACTTAATCATAAATCTTTATACTAGAATTTAAAGTACAGGTGGTTTAAAAGTATTCAAATTAATGTATAGGAAAGGAGGCACAAATATCCTATTCAGAGAATAAAAACTTAGTCTTTGGTTCTAGAATTTGCTGTAAGGCACACTCAGGAAAACTACTTTCAGATGGTCATTACCTCTGGTGCCTGGCTTCAATTCCTGCTTGACTTAGCTTCATTATTGGTGACCCAGAACTTGGCTGATAAGTAGGAGAATTGCAAGGAAGAAGGGCTGCCTGGCAAAAACTACTTATGGTGACTTGAATTGCTTTTGATCTTATTTGTCATCTTATCAGCTATTTTTTGTACTGCTAAGTGAGTGGACTTTTTATGGTTTTTATAGAACGAAAACCAGAAAAGTCAGACTATTTATACCACTTAAAAATGTGACCATAGTCCTGTAATGACACTCAAGCTACCCATCATAAGATGAGACTGTGTTCATTTATTGCATGATTACAGTTGGAAGAAGTAGCAAAAGTGACATTTCCCATCCGTATACTTCCTTCTTCTTTTCCTCTTACACCCCAGGGAAGAGACTAGAGATTCTTTACAATATAAAGAATAAAAAGATAAATTTCAAAATACATTTGGGGGCACCTGGGTGGCTCAGTTGGTTAAGCATCTGACCCTTGATTTCAGCTCAGGTCATGATCTCAGGGTGGTGAGGTTGAGCCCCAGTTCGGGCTCTGCACTGGGTGTGGAGCCTGCTTAAGATTGTCCCTCTCCTTCTGCCCCTCCCCACGCTTTCCTAAATAAATAAGTAAATAATTTGTATTCATATTCAGACAACACTTCTTGGGTTTGCTTATAGGTCCCGTTATTGCCTTGGAGTTTAATGGAGATGGAGCTGTAGAAGGATGCCAACTTATCGTCAATGAGATATTCAATGGAACCAAGGTACAAGATTTTATTGATTATTGCTATTTCAATCAGACCTTTCATGTCATTTCCTTTTCTTTACAATTAAATAGTACTTTTATCCCTGTAGTTGCTTGGAATTAAAAAAACAGACCATGATTTTTAGAATCTATGGTAAACAATTGGGAGCTAAGCTTTGGTTTTTCCTTGCCAAATTAAAATTTTAATTGCTTAAAATTTTACAAAATAAGAATCTACTAATTTAAAGATTTTTTTATCATTTGTCAGAGAGAGAGAGAGAGAGAGCACAAGCAGAGGGAATGGCAGGCAGAGGGAGAAGCAGGCTCCCCGCTAAGCAAGGAGCCCAATGTGGGGCTTGATCCCAGGACCCCAAGGTTACAACCTGAGCTGAAGGCAGGCACTTTACCAGCTGAACCACCCAGGTGTCCCAAGAATCTGTTAATTTAAAAACCTCCAATAAGACATGAGTTTCTAAAGTAAAAAGTCTCATTAAATGTCTCTTTAAGTTCTTCCTTTTTTGAAAACTAGTGTATGTTGAAAAATGTTATATTTCTAAGATTATATACCTTAGATGGATGATCCTCTTGCCCACTGTTCATTTTTATTTGCTTCAGTAATGCTTCATCAAACATTGAAACTGCGGGGGCGCCTGGGTGGCTCAGTCAGTTGAGTGTCCAGTTCTTGATCTCTGCTCAGGTCTTGATCTCACGGTTTTGAGAACAGCACAGAGCCCATTTAAAAAAAATGAATTTGAGCTCTATCTAGAAGTCATTACATATAGGTAGTTTCTAGATATGTTGTTGGGGTTGGTGAATCTAAGAATTTCAGACTTAAATAACTTAATATAACTTAAAAACCAAACATATGAGTACTGAATGAGTATAGATATAACTAATAATTTTTTGGATAAATATCTGAGATAAAATTTCTGGTTTTGTTGTCTGACTTGGCTAATAGTTTCTTAAATTTGCATAATTTAAAGTACTTTGCCTTTTGTCTCATTTTATTATCACAGCAGTACTAAGGGAAAGGGCAAATACGATAGGTTGAATAGAAAAGGAAGCAAAGAAAAAAAAAAGAAAAGGAAGCAAAGAGGAAATGGTTCTGTGATTTGGAGATTTTAAATCTGAATGAGTCAAAGATTATCTAATCCAATGTTCTCATTTTACAGGTGTGGAAAGTGAGCCCAGAGAGGTTTATTGAATGAATTGTCAGCATCACACAGCTAGTTTATGATAAAGCTAGAAGAGAGTCCAGGTCTCCTCTAATTCGTGGCTGACATTTATAAAAACGATTTTTGAAGGGTTCTACTGAGTACTGCTTTCATGTTTAGCAGATAGTTCATTTAAAACTAGTAATACATCTTTAGCAGCTTTAAAAATGATAATCTCAAGTCTTGCTTCTCAGCCTAATGAGATTGTTATTAGGAAACAGAAGAAACTAAGAAGTCTTTAAATAAACTTCTCTATTCAGTAGCTTTCATAATATTGACTCTCGTATACTTAAAAAACAGTAAAATTCCAAGTGTGATAAAGTGTAACAGAAATATTATGAAAGCAAAGACCTTGATTATACCCTAAGTGCTTTTAAATGAGCTGTTTACCTTGTGGCTACTGAAACTATATTGTATAGATTCTACAGAATATGATTAATTATTATATAAATGGTATACTTGAATTTCTTTTAATAGGAAGCTTGTCATCCTATGGACAATGCGGGCTTTGAAATTTGGGGATTATTGGTATTTATTTTTTGCTTCTTTTGTATTTAAAATAGATGTTTGTATCAGAAAGCAAGGAGACAGCATCTGGAGATGTAGACAGCTTCTACAACTTTGCTGACATACAGATGGGAATATGAAGTGCAATGTGGAACCAAGGACTTGGTATTAAGCCCTTTTTAATTTGTGTATTAGCAACGGTTTTTACTAATGAAGAAACTGTTAATGATTATTTTTTAGTAAACGGCTGAATACTGCATCATTTACTTCAGGTTCAGAAATTGTTTTGGGATATGTGGTTGGCTCAGTCGGTAGAGCATAGGATTCTTGATCTCAGGGTTGTGAGTTCAAGCTTTGTGTCGGGCGTGGAGCCTACCAAAAAAAAAAAGTTCATTTTAAATTCAGTGGTTTTAATCAGCTTAAAAACTATTTAACCTACTTTAATAAGGTTGTGGTTTTGTTTCTCTGCTTATGATATCATTATTAGAACATAGAAGTGGCTTGCAGGTCATGATTTTAATCCTAATTATTCTTTCAATTCTCTAAGAATTTAAACTTTCCTCAGTGTTCCATATTGTTTGAGAATACATTCCATTGCTTCTTTTCTTTTTTTATCGAGAGATTTGTTACTAGCTGATCATTTAGAATGAACCTCTGCACATTTTTTTCGTGTCTACATAGCCAATTAAGTAATTGCTTCCTAGTTGCATAATGTGGCAAATGAGATTT
The DNA here is from genome assembly GCF_963455335.1 of Martes martes. Lineage (NCBI taxonomy): Eukaryota > Metazoa > Chordata > Mammalia > Carnivora > Mustelidae > Martes > Martes martes. Next base: position 39,377,040 of record NC_137897.1, read on the forward strand.
TGTACACAGAATTGATATAATACTTTGTAAATTGGATTTTTTTAATTAATAGGGATTTGATAACCAGTTTTGCAATTAACTCTACTAACTGATGTTGGTATAGCTGTTTAAAGACTACTTTCTGAGTAGTACGATTATGTGAATAAATTCCACACCGTTTAGTTTTTTTAACGCAACTGCTAGGTGACCCCTCTGCTTCCTGGTAAGAAAAGGTGTATGCAGTACTTAAAAGTATAGAAGCCTGATCACCGGCAGGTTTCTGAAAGGTGAAATCACCAGCTCTTGTGGTTTATCAGGAGAATTAGAACAAAATCTTGTGACATTTAAATGTCATGAAATGCTTAGGCATGATGATAAGCTAGGCAGATTATTTTTTTTAAAAACTAGAGAAATTTGATTTCCAGCAGATACACCATTCATCAAGTAATGTTCAAGCGTGACAAAATTGTTTTTGGCTGCTTTAAAGCATTATTTCCCAAATCAAGCTGACTGTAATAATTTGCCAGGAATCAAGGGAGAGCTACTTATTTAAAAATCCACATCCTTGGACCCAGTCCCCAGATACACTGATTCATTCTCCAGGGGGAACCCGGTTGTGAGGAGTTTGTTGTAACCTAAAGTAATCAGCTCAGAAGATGTTCATTGGGCGATCTGGAGAGAAGGGACTGAACCTGCCATGTACATCGTATGTAGCAGCTAATAGGAAATTAGCTTTCATAGGTCTATTTTTTAAAGGAACCTTAAATTTAAATCTATTTTGGTAAAACCAAGACTGAAGATAGCCACTTATAGAAATCCCTCTTATGATTGTTACTGAAAGTGTATTTTCATGTGTAAACTGCTTTTGAATATATCAGATTAATTTATAACTACTATATTGAGCTGTGTGTTGTTGTTCAGAAATAATGCATTCAAAGACTTTTCACTTTAATAAGGAAAATTGACTACCTACCCTGTGTCTGGCCTCGTGCTAACCATTAGCTTTGTATCATTTCAGTCAAAATTTTGTAAGAGCACTCTATACTACATAATCAACCTCTTCTTTAAATCAGAATGGTTTCATGAGATGCAAATAAAACTTGGTGACAGATTTAACATAATTTTAATCATGATTTACAAATAAGCTTTGCAATTAGTGGTCAGAGGGCATTAATTTTTCCCACCATTAAGCTAAATTAAATATATTCCTTCTGATTTTGATTACATTATTAAACCCCATTATTCACACTAAAAGTAATTGCTGTACTTTATGTTTTTCAAAAATAAATACAATGTTACACAAAGCTGTAAACTGAGTTCTTTATTTTATCTATAGTATTTTATCAAAAAACTCAGGAATACAACATATAAGGGAGATGTTAATTTTAAAATACCCACTAAATTTAGTATCTATTAACCAAAGCCTAAACTTTTATATTCTTCAGTTGGATAAGAGATTTTACCCTAGTTTAATTTGTCTTTAAGGACAGTCATTTGGCTTCTGAATGTTTGAAAAGATTTTTAAAAATAAGTAGTGCTATGGTTGTTGTTGCTATAATTCCAAACTTTGATAGTAATTGTACTACATTTCATTTTTTTAGTAGCTTTTGAAATCATGAACATTTATTAGCAAGGACAAATTAGTAATTTTATTAAGTTATACATGTTTAAACATTAGCTTATTTCTCTTATGTTATTAGTACTGCTGTTTTTGCTTCTGTATATTTCTGTCTAGCTTTTGTATGTAATTTATATGTAGTGTTTATAAAATGTGATTTGTAATAAATATTGTTAAAACAAAAATGGCTGGGACGCCTGGCTGGCTCAGTCGGTAGAGCACGCGACTCTTGATCTCAGGGTCGTGCGTTCAAGCCCCACGCTGGGGGGTAGTTTACTTTAAAAAATAAATAAATAAAATGAAAACTGCTTACCACTTAATTTTTGAGGTATGCTTCTATAACATTCAGCTACTCATACATGTGCCAAGATTTGATCATGGCACAAATTTTTTAATGACAAAAGTAAAATAGAAATTTCTAATCTCTCATATTAATGAGACGTGAGCTGTGTGTGTGTGTGTGTGTGTGTGTACACAAAACACTCTAGAGTAATGCAAAGGTAGTAGAAAACTTGTTTTTAATCTAAGGAATTTCCAATATAATTCTTCCCTTGTTAAAAGATACATTTTATTATGATTGAATACTGGAATACTTACTAAGATTAGACATTTCTCCCATATTTAAGAAAATAATGAATTTTTTATGATATAATTTCTTGCAGGTATATACAAATGGACCTTATTTACCAAATTTACCAGCCATTTGTACCCAACCTCTTCATCTACTAGCCCATAAATCAGAAGTACTGAAACTGCAGCTTGGTTAGTTTTTTAAATAAAATCAGCAATACTGAAACTACAAATTGGTTAGTTTTTAAATAACATTTGCTATTATTTTTTTCTATGCATGAAGCATTTCCATGTACATTTAGAGCATGAGGGGGAATAGAAATGTACAAGACAATAGAAAAATTACTTTCTGTTTATTGGATAATTCTTGCTGTGCTGAGTTTAAAATTTATTTTTCTCATTTAAATGGGACATATTTAATTTTGTTCTCTGTAGAAAGAAATGATATTGTAATTTTGTAATTAGGGTTTGATTACTCATTCAAAATCCATTCTAGAAAATACTTTATTCTTTAAAAGCCTAACAATAAAAAATTTGAAATTTTAATCATGAAAACCTTTTTTTTCTTTTTTTTTTTTTGGCGAAAATGGAGTAATTCACTGTTGACTTGGTTTTCGTTCTTGGTAGATAGTATTGGAGGGAGTCAGCAATCAGTCCTACACAGGAGGGAAAGGAGTAAGCCCTTAAACCCCATTTTTCTCTTTGACATTTTGGCTTTTAGTGGCAAACTCCAGCAAGATGTTCCATTAGGCAGTCTCTTCCTTTTCTAGTGTTTGGGGCCTTCCTGGGGAGGGCAGGTTCTCACCTACCAATAGATGGTGAGAGAGCAGGAGCACAGGTGGGTGAGAGCCCCAGCATTGTCAGCCGGGCTCTGATCCTCCCCGGGGGGCGGGGGCCTGCCACCCCCCCCCATTTCAGTTGAATCGGGTCCACTTGTAATTGTCCTAATGCAAAGTAACTGGCATATTTATGACAGGTAATGAAATGATGTTTATAAAGTATACCTTGAAAATAAAATACTTTGAAGTATATTTTATTACACAGAGTATTAAGTATTCATAAAGTGAGTATGGCATTCTTTTTAAGGAGTTCAACTGGGGAACCATAGACCCACCTACAAACAGGCAACTGAATGGGAGAAAACAAGTATAAGAGGCTTTTTTTTTTAAAGACTTTATTTATTTATTTGACAGAGAGAGATCACAAGTAGGCAGAGAGGCAGGCAGAGAGAGAGAGAGAGAGGAAGGGAAGCAGGCTCCCCGCTGAGCAGAGAGCCTGACACGGGGCCCGATCTCAGGACCCTGAGATCATGACCTGAGCCGAAGGCAGAGGCTTAACCCACTGAGCCACCCAGGTGCCCCGTATAAGAGGTTCTTAAGACTTAAGTGCTGTTTTCTTATGATTGACCCACAGAAGCAATGTAGTAACATAAGTAAGTAAGGTAGTAATGACCTACCAAAATGTAGGTCAGTTTGTTGGGCTCATTAGGAAAACCTTTTATAGGTGTCCTTGTGTGTGTGCACCTAATCCCAGCTGGTCTGCCGGAGACCCCCTGAGCACCAGCCCTAGTCCCCAGCACGGTCCCGGTTCCACTCCAACAAGAGCAAAGAAACTAGCACGAACCAGGAGAAACTCGCCCAACGGGTAGGCACAAGTGCACATTGGTGGGAAGGCAACTGCTCGCCTAAAGGAGACGCTTCATGGAACAACTACAGCAGATGGTTAAAAAAAACACACACACCAAAATTTCAACTCTCCTTCAAGAAGGTAGGGGTAAGCAAGATCATATCGAAGAGTTGAATGTGTTCCCAAGCCAAGGAACAGTGAGTGGTCCACTCTCGCAGCCCTAACGTGTGGCCATCCCAGGCAGCGAATGCTTGCGCCCTCAGAGGCCACGCTGACACAAAGCAGCTGACAGAAGTGCGAGCCGGGTCTTCAGCCAGCGTGGTGCCAGCCGTCTGACTGGTTGAAGAAGACTGGCTGAGGCCCTGCCCAGGTCATCCGTGCGTGGAAAAGCACCCCTCGCTGCCGGAGAGGAGGATAATCATAAAGATTATCTCCCAGATCTTGTGGAGAATTTTGAGGAGGCTTCCAAGAACAAAGCAAACTAAACCCAGTCCACTTCTGAAGAAGATAAAACTTGAGGAAGTTACTGGGAGCTGCTCTTTGATATTACTACTGCTCTGTTAAATGTTGTTCCTGGATCTGATAAGACCTAGATCTCGAATATTTTGAAGCTCAAGCCCCTTGAACTTCTCCCCGCTTTTCAGTTTTTGCTTATACTTGCTTCATTCTTGCAGCTGAAGTAGTCGGGAAAGAAAGTCTGAAGCCAGGTTAACCAAGTCCTTTGCCGAGTAAAATAAAGAAGTAAAGAGTCAAACCTTTCCTACTATTTCACCTTAACTTCCATACAGATCGTATATCTTCAGCAGTTTTAAAGCTTATCTCAGTAGAGTCATCTGGTTTTCGGGCTTGGAAGGGTCTGGACTTTTTAATCCCTCATCTGACAGATGAGAAAACCGAGGGTCAGAAAGTTTCATCACTGAACTACAGTGTGGGCCCCTTGACTTTCCTGTGGGATCACCGGGAGAACGAGACTCAGCTCACCCCACTTCCACATGAAGCCTTTTCGAACTCTCGGGTGCACTTCGTCCTCGGTGCTCATACCGTACGCCGTATAGGTGTCCAGGTGCTTCTAACGTCTTCTACTAGTTCTCTCCCCATGCTTCCCTTACTCTTCCAAGTGCGATCTGTGGACCAGCAGCAACAGCATCACCTAGAGCTTGGTAGACTCTCAGGCCCCACTCCAGATCTGTCGAATAAGCATTTTAACACATTTTAACAATAACACATTTTAACAATGTGTTCGGGGGACTCAGACGCCACATTAAAGTTTGAGAAGCTCTGCCCTGTCTCTGCTCAGCGAGGAACCTGCTTCTCCCTTTCCCTCTGCGGCTCCCTGTGCTTGTGCTCGCTCGCTCTCTTGCTGTCTCTCTCTCTCCCTCTCTCTGACAAATAAATAAATAAATTCTTAAAAGAAAATAAAGAGACACTCGGCCCTCGAGACATAGTTCCTCAAGCACTAGAACCAAGGCTTAGAAATCCTTGTATTCCTAGAAAGTAGCTTAGCGTCCAATAAGATGATCTATATTTAATAAACGTTTTTAATTGAATGATACAATCCAGTGCCTTGTTCTACTCTCCTTGTATGGCTTTGGAATAAAAAAACATTCCACAGGGCTTATTCCCGCCCCCCCCCCCCCGCCACTGTCTGTGTTGAAATAGTAACCACGGCCTCTGCCCACTGAGGCTCCTGGGGGAGCTGTGAGAGCATCAGTGGTATTCACTGGAAGCAGATAAGAGCACAGCAATTTCTGACTGCAATTTTCCTCTGACGCGTTTTGCTATTCAAGTGGGTCCTATTCAGTTAGGCAACGTGTTGCATAAAGCCAGCGTGGCCACTTGTTGATGCCCAGGGCTGAGTTAAAAGGAAAAAAAAAAAAAAACAATCAACTACTTGCTTTGGGTTTATGTGGAAAGTTAGTCCCTTAGTGTCTCTGGGGTCTGTTACCCTCCCTCTTTATCTCTTGACATCTTCCCACTTCTAGCATTCAGGGATGAGCTTGGCCATCATCATCCAGCCACGTGCAGCACTGTTCAGGGGAATGGTCAGTGTTGCTCCAAATTCTGGGGGGAATAGGGTGGTGACGATGACTTGTTTCTTTCCTGGAACAAAGGCTTAATTATAAATGTGAAATCTGAAAGAAAGGTAAAACCCTAAACGGCACACTCGGCCCGCCATCTGCTTCAAGTGGTTTTTCTTTCTGTTTCCTCGGGAGAACTCTATCGATGTCTTCGTATGAAACTTAATGGTAATTTCTTATGCAGGAAATCTTTCTTTGCATTTAGTCGATGGAGAGCAGGATTCGGGTGGCATACAATCACTCCCTTCCTATTACTGTTCTAAAGGTGATATGACCACAGAAAAGAAGGAAATGGGCACAGATGTGATGCTCAGGTTTGAAAAAATCAGAGGTTTCCAACTTGAACCAGGGCTCAGCTCAAAATAAAAAAAAAAAATGCTGATCTTCTTAATACATCTTTGTTCAAGAATATTGCATTATAGGGACACCTGGGTGGCTCAGTGGGTTAAGCCTCTGCCTTCAGCTCGGGTTGTGATCTCAGGGTCCTGGGATCGAGCCCCGCATCGGGCTCTCTGCTAGCTCGGCAGGGAGCCTGCTTCCCCTTCTCTTTCTGCCTGCCTCTCTGCCTACTTATGACCTCTCTCTCTCTCTGTCAAAAAAATAAATAAAATCTTAAAAAAAAAAAAAACAACAAAAACGAACAACCATCTTCCTGGGGCACCTGGGTGGCTCAATGGGTTAAGCCTCTGCCTTCAGGGACGCCTGGGTGGCTCAGTTGGTTGAGCAGCTGCCTTCGGCTCAGGTCATGATCCCAGCATCCTGGGATCGAGTCCCACATCGGGCTCCTTGCTCGGCGGGGAGCCTCCTTCTCCCTCTGCCTCTACCTACCACTCTGTCTGCCTGTGCTTGCTCGCTCGCTCTCTCTCTAACAAATAAATAAATTTAAAAAAAAATTTTTAAAAATTAAAAAAAAATTAAAAAAGCCTCTGCCTTCAGCTCAGGTCATGGTCTCAGGGTCCTGGGATCGAGCCCCGAATTGGGCTCTCTGCTCAGCAGACAGCCTGCTTCCCCCGCTCTTTCTGCCTGCCTCTCTGCCTACTTGTGATCTCTCTCTCCCTCTTTCTCTCTCTGTCAAATAAATAAATAAAATCTTTTTAAAAAGAATATTGCATTATAAATCCTTTGGTGCTAACATGTACTTATATAGCAAACTAAATGATCGAAGGCCCTCAAATAGGGCAGCATTTGAGGCCTAGATGGTATGCTACGTACTGAATCCAGCAACACTATGTATAGGCACTGTCCTGATTATGGTTATATTAGCAGTAAGTACGGTTGACCCTTGAACAGTGTGGCTTTGAACTGTGCAGGTCCAGTTCTCTGCTGATTTTTTTTTAAATAAATACAGTATAGTACTCTAAATGTATTTTCTCTTCCTTAATTTTTTTCTCTAGCTTACTTTATTGTAGGAATATAGTATATAATACATAAAACATATAAAATATGTGTTAATCCACTGTATTATTAGTAAGGCTTCCGGTCAACAGTTAAAGTTATTAGTAGTTACGTTTTTGGGGAGTCAAAAGTTACAGTAGGTGGGGGGGGTCAGCATCCCTAATCCCTCCAATGTTCAGGGGTCTGCTGCATAAGGAAAAATGTAAACCACAGGACACGTAGTAAACAGATGCTCAGAATGTTACAGTGCCCTTCCTTCACCCTTATAAAACTCATTTCTCTGAGTGAGTTTTTTTTAAAGATTTTATTTATTTATTTGATAGAGAGAGACACAGCGAGAGAGGGAACACAAGCAGGGGGAGTGGGAGAGGGAGAAACAGGCTTCCCGCAGAGCGGGGAGCCCGATGCGGGGCTCGATGCGGGGCTTGATGCGGGGCTCGATCCCAGGACCTTGGGACCATGACCTGAGCCAAAGGCAGACGCTCAACAACTGAGCCACCCAGGTGCCCCTCTGAGTGAGTTTTTTTAAGCTGTGAGAAAGAACACAGCATGAGAGCTACCCTCTTAGGTTTTAAATGAGTGCATTTTTATGGGAAAATGTTGCATCCTCTCTCCACCCTCCCCACACCTCAAATACGTGGGAAGAGGTACCTCTTATTTGAAGGGGCAGCAATCTTTTGGGGGGGGCAGCAATCTTTTAAGTGTGGTTGGGTTTGGGTTTTTAAATGCTGTTACATAGAGCAGCTACTTATTATGCATGTCAAGCTCTATGTTAAGCACTTTACATATAAAATCTCATTTGATCTCAGCAAACCCTAAGAGAGAACTACTACTACGGTAGATCTGTTCTTAACCGGCCTTGTTGCTGAAATACTTCTTTTCTCTATCCTCTCCTTTTCACGCCCATCCTCATCAACCTACTGTGTGCTGTTGGCCCCACGGTTGTTCCATCGGCCTCCTCGTTGGCACACCTACTGAAGATGCCTGCTTACTTCATGATTTGTAATTTTATTTTATTTTTTCTTAACATATAATGTATTATTTGCTTCAGGGGTACATGTCTGTAATTCATCACTCTTACACAATTCACAGCGCTCACCATAGCACATAGCCTCCCCATCTCTGCTTGCTTCTTGCCGTGCATCTTGTACACAGCAGGGGGGAAAGAGCTTAGACATTAAGAGCTTAGCCTTTGGGGGTGGTTTTGTGATCAGTAATTTTCTATCATCTTGTGACACTTCATTTTGGAACTCTTAAGTCATTTCATTTTCTCCCAAACTGGACTGTCAGCTTTTTGAGTAATCCAAATAATGTGTTTTTAAGTCTGGGACCACTTTCTTAAAGAATGAAAATGTCAAAAACTGAGCAGCAGCTTAGATGTCAGGTACTTTCATAAAAATAGCCTCAGTGTGTCCCACAGTGATTATTAGAGGCTGTTAAGAAAAGCCGACAGAGGGGCGCCTGGGTGGCTCAGTGGGTTAAGCATCTGCCTTCGGCTCAGGTCATGATCTCAGGGTCCTGGGATGCAAGCCCCGCATCGGCCCTCTGCTCCGCAGGGAGCCTGCTTCCGCCTCCTTCTGCCTGCCTCTCTGCCTACTTGTGATCTCTCTCTGTCTGTCAAATAAATAAATAAAATCTTTTTAAAAAAAGAAAAGAAAAGAAAAGCCAACAGATACTTAACCTGTTTGAAGAACTCATTTTAGCCATTTGATCTCCTATCAAATAGGACATGACCCATGGAAACTGGCCTTTGCTTATGTTCCACCTCCCCCCACCCCAGAATCCCTTGATTGCTCTCCCCCTTTCCCTGGTCCCTTACCCCAAAGCTTAGCATTCTGTCCTTCCTCCAGGACTGGCCGAGTTCTGTATGCTCTGGTAAGCCATTCACCCCTGATCATTTGAACTAGTCATGTCAGAGTTGCAAAGGACAGCAAAAGAACAGCAGCGTAGATCGGAGAATCAGACCTGGGTTTGATACACATTCTTTTACATATTGCCCGTGTAGACCTGCGCAAGCTATGTTGTTTTTCGTTTTCTCATCTGTAAAATCAATTATGACTGCTTTGCTGTTATTTTGAGTATTCAGTGAAATTAAGTAAAAGGACACGCCTCAGTGTTAGTTCTTCTCCTTAGTCATATAAGACCTAGAAGTATTACTTTTCTCCTGTCTTGTTTTTCCAAAATGACACCACACTCAACTGTGGACAGACACCAAGACTTCTGTACGTGCCCCCTGTTGGCCTCAGGCAACCAAATACTGCTGGAGACAACTAGGTACTGTTTGGACGAACACAAATATGGATGTGATTGAGGGGGCTTTACTACTCTTAGAGATGCCACTCAGTCAGGAACTTCTTTTGGATTCCGACAAGTACTGAACCCATGAGCTAAACACCGCAGGGTGGGGGTGGGAAGATGGAGGGAACTGTCAGCAGGGCACCAAAAGAAGAAGAAGAAGAACATGCCAGGTCCCATGTAACAGTCTTGGAGCTGGGAGACGAGTCAGTCCAGCTACTCCATGATGCCTGTAAGACCCCAGGCTCTCCCTGCCCTGCTGTCCTCCACTTGGAGGCTCTCCTCTACACTGGTAAGATGGCTCTCATCACCAATACTTCTAAGTATTGTGACTGCATTCTAGGTAGAAAGAATGGAGAAGGTGAATAGCAAACGGCCAGCTAAGTCCGTCCTTTTTGTCAGGAAAACAGTCACTTTCCCAGAAGCCTTACTCAGGAGCCATCTACTTACTGTTTCACTTGCCAGGGCCGGATCACATGGCCATCCAACCTTCTAGGGAGGCTGTGGAGCTGAGTATTCTCCCTGGGTACAGCATCTCCGGGAGAAATGGAGCTGCTGGCAGGAAAGGTGAAAAGAATGGATATTGGGTAAGCGACTACCAGTGTTTGCCACATGAAACTTACCATCTGTTTAGTTAGAATACACCATGAACAGATGGGAGGAGAAAAATTTAAGAACATATCCAAGAGTGGGATGCCTGGGTGGCTCAGCCGGTTAAGCGCCTTCGGCTCAGGTTGTGATCCCAGGGTCCTGGGATCCAGTCCTGCATTGGGATCCTTGCTCAGCAGGGAGCCTGCTTTTCCCTCTGCCTGCCGCTCTCCCTGCCTGTGGGCACCCTCTCCTCTCTCTCTCTCTCTCTCATTCTCTCACTCACACACACACACACACACACACAAATTAATAAAACCTTAAAGGACATATCCAAAAGTAACCCAAAGCTTCTTTCAGAGAGGTAAAGAACAGGATGAAATAATTTGGGGAAGGCCTCCCAGAAAGTAAATTCCCAAGAAATTTCTGAAGAACTTCAGGAACAAAATTATTGCTGTTGTGATTAAAACAACCAACTGGTTCACGTATCCCATCAGACATGTAGGATTTATGGATGGACTTGGATGGAGCACGGAAGGGCTGGAACAGTGTTCATGGGCTTCTGTCCCATAAGGCCGTGGGGCTTCTATCTTCAGAAAGCTGAATACAGACTCTGAGAACTCATTCAGATGACGGTTCCCAAGAGGAACTACCCCTAAGCCACACGTGATGCGGTTTACTTTCAATATAGAAAATGATGTTTAGTCTCTAACGTTGGGTATTCTCTAGAATCAGACACTTCTTTAATTCCTCTCGAAATTTCTGACCTAGGAAATCCACTCTAAAGAGAGAATACAAAGTTCAGGGAAAAATTAATGTTTTTCTTAAGTGCATATAGATTCTGGGTTTATATGTAAAAGTGAAAATAGGGATTGTACCATCCAGAATTCCACCAGATAAACAGAATCATTAGGATACACATATTAAGAATTTTTTAAAAGACTTATTAGAGAGAGAGAGAGAGTGAGTTTGAGTAGGGGTGAGTAGCCATCCACAGGTGGGATTTCTTCTTCAGGGAAGCCTCGATTCTGCTCTTAAAGCCTTCAACTGATTGAGTCAAGCTCACCCAGATTATCTAGGATAATGTTCCTTACTTAAAGTCAACTGATTATAGACATTAATCACATCTACAAAATACCCCCAAACTTAGATTAGTATTTGATTGAAAAACTGGGGACTGCACCCTAGCCATATTGCCACATAAAACTGACCATTACAGGGGTGGTTGGTATTTCATTTTGTCTTCAGTCTCCATCAGTGAACACTTTATTCTTTGTGAAAATAAATCACAAACCCAAACAGGCTTCCAAGAAGAGAGGGAGTCAATATCATCAATCTGTGGCATTGGCATTAATACATATTTGGTCTATGAAGGTCATTAACCATCTGGAAAGAGGAAGCTTCGTTGATTACAATTCATCCTTTGGGTGTCTGCTGTTGCCTGATTCCACTAAACTGTTTTCAGTTTATTGGTAGGAAAATTAGCCCTCCAGTTCAAGTGAAGTTTAACACATAAAAAAGGAAGTATTTCAAGGAACCAGTGTGTATTTCTTCATTGGTAAATCATTTCCTCATGCTACAAATGTTTAATGAGTACTGGGACAGGTTAGCTGGCTATTTCCAAAAATGGTGGCTGCTGTTACACTTGTAGAAAAATATTACCAAGCCTGACTTAAGGACACATTAAAAAAAAAAAAACTAAATAAACAGGGGCACCTGGTTGGCTGAGTTGGTTAAGCGTCAGATTCTAGATTTCCGCTCAGGTAATGATCTGGGGGTCCTGGGATCGAACCCTGATCCCACATCAGGCTTCCCACTCAGCAGGGAGTCTGCTTCAGGATTCTCTCTCTCCTCCTCAAAATAAATAAATCTTTTAAAAAAATAATAAAACCTAAACATATAACCATTAAAAGTGGTGGATGCTTTTAAATACTCAAACCTATACAAGGGTAGAAAGCATTTTGTCTTGAAGTGTTCCTACCAAGCATACCTACCATTTACTAATGATGTGGGGCAAGTTATTTTCTCTCTGAGCCTCAGTTTGCTTACCTATAAAATGGAAATAATGGGGGTTATTTGAGGTTGTCTTGAGGGTTTGGGGAGGATTAGATGAGAAAATACGTTAAACACTTGGAACATGGCAGGTGCTCTACAAATACCCATTTTCTGCCTACTTCCATGAATATAGACTCAATTTGACAACATTATGTTGGATATCAATACGTAGCAAAGAATCAAGTGAGGTTACCAGTGCACATGAACTTGTCACCCTGGCTACATACACTCTCTCACTGTAGTTTCCTTTGCATTACTTATGTGCATATAAAGACCATTTTTACAAGTTATCATTTCAACCATGAGTGCAGAGAAACTTGCCAAGTATTTACAATTGCTTTTTTGTTTGAAAAATCAGCATTTTTCCAAATTTCATCTGAAAATGTTCCTGTGAGTCATAGCGGTGAAGTTCGGAACAAATGTTAGATGCCACCAGATTTCACAAGTTTGAAATAGTTTTTGACTCAGGAAAAAAGGGAGCATTCTTAAATTCTTCTCCATATCAGACTTTCTCATGTTTGATCTGCAGGTTGGCAGATGCACAGGTTGTTTCGTTTTATTATTGTTAATTATACAAATAATACCATTTTATTTTCCCTTAAAAATGGAAATAAATCTAAAATTCACTTTGATCTCTACTACTGATGGGTAGCTACAATGATCAGTTTGGTTTGTATTCTTCCAGACTATTTGTCTGTGGATTTACACATACATTACCTGTATAGACAGAAGAACTTATACGGAAAGTAGTTATTTTACTTATCTTAGGAAAAGGGGGCCCATTATTAATTTTGATCATGTAAAATTTGGTGTGATGGGTAAGGCAGATTGGAGAGAGGAGAGAAGGAAGAAGAAAGGAAGAGAGGTCTTGCCAAGAGTGATCATTTACTTCTATTTCTTTGGCCCTTTCATTTTGGTCTTCTGAGCCCATTTCTTTTTTTTTTTTTTTAAGATTGTATTTATTTATTTGACAGACAGAGATCACAAGTAGGCAGAGAGGCAGGCAGAGAGAGGAGGAAGCAGGCTACCTGCTGAGCAGAGAGCCCAATATGGGACTCGATCCCAGGACCCTGAGATCACGACCTGAGCCGAAGGCAGAGGCTTTAACCCACTGAGCCACCCAGGTGCCCTTCTGAGCCTATTTCTGGCAAGTTACGCCATCAACGTGTCTGCAAGATCCAGTTTAATCCATGGGTGGGTTCAACAAAGACAGATACACAGCCCTGATGCCTTCTGAAGGTCTCAATCCACCGAAGTCCATCATCAGTTTCATTTTAAATATTTAAAAAAAAGAAGAAGAAGAAAAATAGTTTTGGCTTCCAAGTGCAAACCAGGGGCACCAGCTGGGTTAGTCAGTAGAGCTTGCCACTCTTGATCAGGTGGTGAGTTTGAGCCCCACGTTGGGCGTGGAGATGACTTTTTTTTTTAAAAAAAAGTGCAAACTTAAGTCACCAAAGGCAAATTCTGTTTTCCAACCGAAACAAACCCTTTGTTAATGATTTCATTAATTTCTTTTAAAATAGGAGGTGGGGTGCCTGGGTGGCTCAGTGGGTTAAACCTCTGCCTTCTGCTTTGTTCATGATTTCAGGGTCCTGGGATGGAGCCCCGCATCAGGCTCCTTGCTCAGCAGGGAGTCTGCTTCCCACCCCTCTCTGCCTGCCTCTCTGCCTGCTTGTGATCTCTGTCTGTCAAATAAATAAATAAAATCTTAAAAAAAATAAAATAAAATAGGAGGTGACTTCAAGTTCCAGACAAGAGGGCATAGCCTCATTTCTCCTTGCTCCTCCCTGCTAAGTACAGCTCACTAGAACGCCTGTAAATAATACTAAAGCCCATAATAAAGTGACTCTTGTGGTGGCAAGAGGAACGTGGGCCAGCTGGAGACCACAAGATTCGAGGAAACACAGTGGTGTGCTCCCTATTTTTTCAAAATCCCAGCCTGGGTTCTGGAGAAGCCTGCAACCCAGACTCTCCAGAGCGGACCAAAAAGAAAAACAGAACAAACAAATAAACCAAAAAAACAAACAAGCAAAGACCAACAAAACCAAAGAAAAACTTTTCCTTTCTGGCCAAAGGACCAGGAAAGGCGAGAATCCCAGTCCAGTAGGAGAGAAACCTTTGACAACACCTACCCTAACCCAGCCAGAGGTGTCAGCAGAGGCCGTGGAGGGACCAGACAGAGACTCTGGTTCCCCATCCAGTAGCCTCAGGAGACTAGGGGGAATGCCCTCCTCTCCCTCCGGGAACACCGGCCAAGACAGGGGGAGCCTCAGCAGCACCAGGCATCCCCAGGAAGCACTTTCCTCCCCCGCCCCTGGCACCCATCCAGAGCGAGCTGGAGCCCCCACTGCACCAGGCAGCCCTGGGGGGAGGCATGCTCTGCCCCTGCCAGCAGCCGCGGGGACCCAGCTAAGGGTCCCTGCGACTGTGCCCCGCCCCCCAGCAGCAGCAGCAGGTAGCCAGAGCGAGCACTTCCAGCCCCTGCAGGCCTGGCATCCCCCTACCCCCCATCTGGTGATCTCCTGACCCCCACCACTTGGCAGGTGGCAGGGAAGGCACTTTCCTCTCCCGCTAGTGGCGTCGGTGGAGAGATTGTGGGGGAGTGCGGACATCTGCCGCTTCCCTCCCACCTGGCATCCGCCGAGAATCCAGAAAGATGCTTCCCCTGGCGGGTGTTGCCGTGTCAGTGGAGACAGAGTGAGGAATCCGGACTTTCACCCTTGTCTGCCAGTGGCAGCTGGTGCCCCTCAGGCTTCCAATTATAAAGTGAAGGAAGGATCTCAAGGAGGAGGGAGCTGGAGAAAGGAATTCTTTAAATCTGCCTGGGGAGTGAGGAAAGACACCTGCGGGACCCAAAGGTAAAAGGACACATCAACACGCCTAAAAGTCTGAGAACAGAACCGCAGTGCAGAATACCACCTAAGTTTTCAAGGTGGCTTTAAGTGGCACACAGACAAAGCAGACCAGGATAGCACAGTGAGGGTTCTGAAAACTACACTGTCATTGGAACCACAGTCCACAAAAGGAGGCCATGCCCCCTGTGCTACACCTGGGGTCACTGCCTGCTAATACAGAAGATTTAAGTCGGATCCAGGGTCCGCTAACATCCCAAATGTCCAGGAGACAATAGAAAAGCCCTCATCATACCCAGAACTAGGATAATCACAGCTTGACTGGGAAAAGACAATTAACAGACAAAACCCAGTGGGGGGTGGGCGGGACAGTGGGCACTTGGGGGGCTCAGCCGGATAGGTGTTGGGCTCTTGGTTTTGGCTCAGGTCATGATCTCAGGGTCCTGGGATTGAGCCCTGGGTCAGGCTCTGCACCCAGCCAGGAGTCTGCTTGAGGATTCTCTCCCTTTACCCTCTGCCCCTCCCCTGCTCACTCTCCCCCTCTCAAGTAAAGAAATAAATAAAATGAAAGAAGGAAAAGAAAAAAAGACCTAACACTGAGATAAATCAGATACTGGAATTACCTTACAAGGACTTCAGAGCAACCATCATTTAAAAACATGCTTCAATAAACAGTTACAGATTCTCTTGAAACAAATGGAGGAAAAATAGAAAACTTCAGCCAAGAAACAGGGGTTACAAAAAACAACCAAATGGAAATTGCAGGAGTGAAAAATCATCAGAATTAAAAGGGGACTGGATGGACTCATAGTAGCATGAAGATGACGGGACAGAATCAGTGAACTTGAGGACAGAACAATAGAATTTCTCCAGTCGGAAAAAAGGAGAGAGAATAGATGAGGGGAAAATATCCCAGAGTCTCAGAAGCCAGTTGGACAATAACAAAAGTACTAATATTCGCATCACTGAAGTCCCTGAAGGAGAAGAGAGAGTGGGACTGAAAATGAATTCGAAGAAATAATGGCTAGCTTAACTGTTGAGAACAAACTGATGGTTACCAGAGGGGAGGTGTGTGGAGGGCATGGGTGAAATAGACAATGGGGATTAAGGAGGGCACTTGTCCTGATGAGCACTGGGTGTTGTACGGAAGTGTTGAATCACCATATTGCACCCCTGAAACTAATATGACACTGTATGTTAACTATGCTGGAATTAAAATTTAAAAAGGACAATATTGACTAGATCAATAAACAAAAGTAATAATTAAAAAAACAAAGAAATAATCAGCTGAGAATGTCCCAAATTTGGCAGATATAAACCCACAGATTTAAGTAGCTCAGTGAAACGAAACAGGAAAACCCCCAAAATACAATACCAAAACATATCATAAACAACTTATGAAAATTAAGACAAAGAAAAAATCTTGAAAGCAGCTAGAGAGAAAAAAATTCCTACCTGTAGAGGAACACTGATTCAGTTGATAGCAAATTTCTCATCTGAAATCTGAACTCAAAAGATACATTTTCTAAAGGATGAAAGAAAAGAATCGCCAACTCTGAATTCCATGTTCAGCAAAAATATCCTTCAGGAATGAAATGGACATTCTCTGATGACCTAAAACTTACTAAATTTTCACTAGCAGATTTACCATTAATGAATGGTGAAAGGAAGTTCTCCAAAGAAAATGGAAATGATAACAGAAGGCTTAAAATTTCGGAAAAGAAGGAAAACATATCCTTATAAATAAGGATAAATAGAGTAGATTATCTTTTTCCTCACGAATTTTTTTCAATCATGATGGGTTGTTAAAGCAAAAATTCTAACACCATCTGATCTGGGGTTCAATGTATGTAGACGAAATGGGCAAGAAAATTGTATTTTAAAAGTGGGAGAGTAAAGGGACCTAAATGAAAATAAGTTTTCTACACCCAGCAGACTGTGATAAGTTATATATGTGTGTTTTATTATTTTTAAAATTTTTATTTATTTTTTGAAGGATTTTTTTTTTTATTTGAGAGAAAGAGAGAGAGAGAGTGACAGAGA
This sequence comes from Martes martes, assembly GCF_963455335.1. Taxonomy (NCBI): domain Eukaryota; kingdom Metazoa; phylum Chordata; class Mammalia; order Carnivora; family Mustelidae; genus Martes; species Martes martes. Next base: position 39,394,139 of record NC_137897.1, read on the forward strand.
TAGCAAGAGAGAGCACAAGCAGGAGGAGAGGCAAAGGGAGAGGGAGAAACAGGGCCCCACTGAGCAGGGAGCCCAACATGGGACATGGGGCTCCATCCCAGGACCCTGAGATCATGACTTGAGCTGAAGGCAGACGCCTAACTAATTGAGCCACCCAGGCACCCCTAATTTTATTTTTTTTAAGATTTTTTATTTATCTGTTTGACAGGGAGAGAGAGAGAGGGAGTAAGCACAAGCAGAGGGGATCAGCAGGCAGAGGGAGAAGGCAAAGCAGGCTCCCCACTGAGCAGGGAGCCCAACTTGGGGCTGGATCCCAGGACCCTGAGCCAAAGGCAGATACTCAATGGACTAAGAAACCCAGGTGCCCCTATACATGTGTGTTTTAATACCTAGAGCAAGCATTAAGAAAACTATATAAAGTGATATACTTAAAACACTATGTAAGTCAAAATGGAATTCTAAAAAATATTCAAGTAACCCACTGTAAGGCAAGAAAGGAAAACAGAAAAATGAGAAATAGAGGGAGGAAAAAAGCTAGACTTTAGCAGTAAAATATCAGTCATTGTGTTAAGGGTGAACAGTCTAAATACATGAGTTAAAATACAGAAAGTCACAGAATGGTTTTAAAAAACAACCCAACTAGGGGTGCCTGGGTGGCTCAGTGGGTTAAGCGGCTGCCTTTGGCTCAGGTCATGATCTTGGGGTCCTAGGATCAAGCCCCGCATGGGGATCCCTGCTCAGTGGGCAGCCTGCTTCTCCCTCTCCCTCTCCCACTCCCTCTGCTTGTGTGCTTTCTCTCTCTCTCTCTCTCCCTGTCAAATAAATAAATACAATCTTTTTTAAAAATTAAAAAACAACCCAACTATATGCTGCCTACTAGAAAGTCACTTCAAATATGACAACATAGGTAGGTAGAAAATAAAAGGATGGAAAAAGACATGCTACTCAGATATTGATTTGTAAAAGGCATGCCTATATTAATATCAAATAAAGCAGACTTCAGAGCAAACAAAATTACAGGGACAAAGAGGGATACTGCATAATGATGAAAGGGTCAATCCACCAAGAACATAGAGCAATCCAAAATGTGTATGCATCAAACAGAACTTCAAAATCTGACAGAAGTGAAAGGAGAAACAGAAAAATCCATGGTTACAGTAAAAAAAAAAAACTTCAGTACTCCCTCTTACCAGTAGAACTACTAAACATAAAATCAGCAAGACTATACAACTCAAAACCATAAAGCAACACGATCTAATTTATAGGACACTCCACCCGATAACAGCATAATTCACATTCTTTTCAAATACCCATAGAACGTTCACCGAGAAAGATAGCTCATATTCTGGGTCATAAAACAAACTTCAACGAACATAAAAGAACTGAAATCATACAGAGTATGTTCTCTGACCATAGTGGAATCAAACTAGAAATTAATAACAAAGTCAATAGGAAAATCTCCAAACATTCAGAAACTAAACAACTCATTTCTTACTAATCTATAGGTCAAAAAGAGACTGTCAAGCGAATTTTTTTAAAAAATACAATGAACTGAACAAAAATGAAAATATAACATAACAAAATTGGTGGAATGTAGCTAAAGCAGGGCTGATGTGGGAATTTAGAACACGAAATGCTCGCTTACGTTAGGAAAGAGGAAAGGTCTCAAATCAATCACCTAAGCTCCCACCTCAAGACACTAGAAAAAGAAGAGCAAAATAAAATGAATTCAAAATAAATAGAAGGAGAAAAATAATAAAAATAAGAGGGGTGCCTGGGTAGCTCTGTTGGTTAAGCATCTGCCTTTGGCTCAGGTCATGATCCCAGGGTCCTGGGATTGAGCCCCACGTTGGGCTCTCTGCTCAGCAGGGAGCCCGCTCCTCTCTCTCACTCCTCCTCTGTTCTCTCTCTCTTTCTCATATAAATAAACAAAATCTTTAAAAAAATTTCTTTAAAAAATAATAATGAAGAGTAGAAATCGACTAAATTGAAGATAGGAAAACAACAGAGAAACTCCATTAAACAACGAGCTGTTTCTCTGAAAAGATCAATCAAATTAATAAACCTACAACAAGAGAGAAGACACAAATCACTAATATCACAAATGAGAGAGGGAAATCTTACTACAGACCCTGTAGCCATGGAAAGGAAAATAAAGTCCTCAACACAATACCCAGATTCTTTGGAAAAAAGATGCTATGTGAATGTCTGTCCACAGCAAATTTATAGTCAATCTATGAACAGAATGTTCATAAAGTCTGTCTCTATTTGGAAAAGAAACTTGCAAATTATTTAATTTCTTTGACACTAACCCCCCACCCCACCCCATCCCCCATCCCCACTGTATGATCCAGCAATCTCACTTCTGGGTGTATATATCCAATGAAATAAAACCATTACCTCAAAGAGATATTTACACTCCCATGCTCATTGCAGCATTATTCACAATAGCAATAGCCAAGTATGGGAACAACTTAAATGCCTGTCAACAGATGAATCGACTAAGTAAAGGGATCAACTAGATATATATGTATGGCTCAAGTAAATACATATATGTTATATATATTATATATACATATATTATATATACATATATGTATATATGTAACACATGTGCATGTATGTACATACATATGTATGTATATTTAACACATATGTGTTTACATATATGTACATGCATGCATGTATGTATATATGTATATATACATACACACACACGCCACAATGGAATATCATTCAGCCTTACAAAAGAAGAAAATTCTGCCATCTATGACAGCATGGATGGACCTGGAGGGTACTAGGCTAAATGAAATAAGCCAGACAGAGAAAGACAAATATTGCATGGTATCACTTACACGTGGAATCTTAAAGATTTTTTTTTAATAGAAAATAAAGTGTCAAAATCATAGGGGCGCCTGGGTGGCTCAGTCGGTTAAGCATCTGTGGGCAGCTGGAGTCATGATCTCAGGGTCCTGGGATGGAGCTCAGCTTCAGGCTCCCTGCTGGGGGGTGGGGGTGGGGAGTCTGTTTCTCTGTCTCCCTCTGTGGCCATCCCCTGCCCCGCACATGCTCTCTCTTGCATGCACTCTCTCTCTCTCAAATAAAATCTTAAAAAAAAAAAAGTCAAAGTCATAGATCCAGAGAGTAGAATAGTGGTTACCAGAAGCTGGGGGTGGGGGAACTAGAGGTTGATAAAAAAGTATGAACAGGGACGCCTGGGTGGCTCAGTTGGTTAAGCAGCTGCCTTCGGCTCGGGTCGTGATCCCGGAGTCCTGGAATCGAGTCCCACATCGGGCTCCTTGCTCAGCAGGGAGCCTGCTTCTCCCTCTGCTTCTGCCTGCCTCTGTCTGCCTATGCTCACTCTCTCTGACAAATAAATAAAATCTTTAAAAAAAAAGTATGAACATTCAGCTATAAGATGAATAAAGTCTGAGTATCTAATGCATACTATAGTGACTATAGTTGATAACACAGTATTTTATAATTAAAATTTGCTAAGAGAGTAGAACTTAAATATTCTTACCAACAAAAAGAGTAGATATGTGAGATGGTGACTGTGTTTTTACAAAAGGAATATTATGAGAAATCCTAGGCATTTAAATGTAACAACTTAGATAAAATGGACCAATTCCTTGAAAACTACAAACTACCAAAATTCAACAAATATGGAATTTATAACCTGGACAGTCCAATAACTATTACAGACATTAGATTAGTAATTTTTTAAAGATTTTATTTATTTATTTGTCAGAGAGAAAGAGAGGACACAAGAGGTGGGGAGTGGCAGGCAGAGGGAGAAGCAGGCTCCCTGCAGAGCAAGGAGCACGATGCAAGACTCAATCCCAAGACCCTGGGATTATGACCTAAGCCAAAGGCAGATGCTCAACCGACTAAGCCACCTAGGTGTCCCTAGATTAGTAATTTAAATGGTCTTGAAAAAGGAAAGCTCCAGATGCACATGGTTTCACTGGAGAATTCTACCAAACAGTTAAAGAACTAACACCAAATTTACAGTCTTTTCTAGAATACCAAAGAGGAGAGAACACTTCTGTGTTTGGGGGTTCCCAAGACCATTCCCAGGCGATGATTCACTAGAAACTCAGCATATAGTCAGACTCATGGCTATGATGTATTACAGTGAGAGACTGTAGAGCAAAATTACCAAAGGGGAAAGGCAAGACACAGGGGAGGATGTCCAGAGAAAGCCAGGAACAAGCTTCTAAGAGTCCTCTCCTAGTGGAGTCACACAGGATGTACCTAAGTCCTCCAGCAAAGAGTTGTGACAACACATGTGAAATGCTATCTATCAGGGAAGCTCATGAGAAACTTAGTTCCCAGGGTATTTATTGAGGGTTGGTCATAGAGGTACCCTCTGTCGAGCACTCACCAAAATGCCAGACTCCCAGAAGGAAAGCAGATGTTCAACATAAACCATATTGTTTGTATAAACAGTTTAGGCACAGTGAGCCACTCTTATCAGTCCTGGTAATGATCGGAGCCCTCCTTAAATCCAAGTTTCCAGATGCCAACCAGGGATGAACCTCGCAAGCAGGCTGGCCATTCAAAAGAGAGCCATCAGGCCTGCTATGATAACGCTTTTCTGCACAGCTTGGCAATCAGGAGACTTGAAATGTAGTCCCAGCATAAATCACCTATGTACAAAGAGCTTAGGGATGGTAAACCACTCTTATCAATCCTGGGAATGGTGGGAACCCTCCTGGAACCCAACTTCCCAGTTACCCACAAAGGATCTGTGTATTAACTCTTTTCTGCATAGCTTCCCAACTCATTTTATGAGGCTAGTATTATCCTATTCCCATAACCAAGGACAGTGTGGGGGGAAAAAAACCCTCAAAACTTCTCTCAGGAATTTTGACACAAAAATCTGCAACAAAATATTGGTGATATAGAGTCCAGAAATGTATAAAAAGAATTATATCATGGTCAAGTGGGGCTCATTCCAGGTATGGAGGGTCAGTTCAAAAATCGGTGTTCAATCAATATAATCTACCATATCCACAGGCTAAAGAAGAAAGATCGTATGATCCTATCAATTGATGGGGATGAAGCATTTGACAAAATTCAGCATTTGTTCATGATAAAAACTCTAAACAAATTAGGAATAGAAGGGTACTTTCTCAACTTGATAAAGAGCAGCTAATAGTTTTCTTATGGTGAAAGATGGAATGTTTCCCCCTAAGACAGGGAACTAGGGAAGTACGTCCACTCATCTCACTCTTACTCAACATAGAACTGAAAGTTCTAGCCTGCACGATGAGGCAAGAAAAGGAAATAAAAAGCACACAGATTGGAAGGGAAGAAACAAAACTGTGTTCACAGACAAGATGATTGTCTATGTAGAAAATCCCAAAGAATCTACCAGAAAATTTCTAGAACTGATAAGTGGGTTCAGCTAAGTCAAAGGATAGAAGGTCAACACACAAAATTAACTGCATTTCTATATGCTAATAATGAACAATGAATGAGAAAGCTGAAAATAAAAACACAATACTATTTATGATCACGCCAAAGAAAATGAAATACTGTATACACTTAACAAAATATGTACAGGATCTATATGCTGAAAATTCCAAAATGCTGATGAAAGAAGTCAAAGAAAATCTAAAGAAATGGAGAGGTACACAAATCATCTTCATGGATTAGAAGACTCCATATTGTAAAGATGTCAATTCTTTCCCCAAATTGATCTATCAGCTTAACACAATTCATAACAAAATCCCAGCAAAGTTTCTGTCAATATAAATAAGTTTGTTCCAAAATTTATACAGAAAGGCGAATGACTTTGAATGGCTGACGCGGTATTGAAGAATAAAGTGGGAAGAATCACTCTACCCAATGTTAAATCTTACTGTTTAACTATAGTACTCAAGACTGGTATTCACAGAGGGTTAGGCACATAGAACAAGAGAACAGAATAGGGAACGAAAAAATAGCCCCACACTATTAGTCCAACACAAACATAACCGACTGCTTTTGACAAAGGTGCAAAAGCAATTCAATGGAGGAAAGACAGTTTTAATTTTAATTTTAACAAATTGTGTTTGAGCCATCAGACATCTATAGACAAAAATGTGAATCTCGACCTCATTAAGTTCACATTTCATACGAAAATTAATTCAAAATGAATCATGGATTTAAATGTAAAATATGCAACTATAACACTTTTAGAAGGAAATGTAAGAGAAAATTTGTGGAACCTGGTGCGAGGCAAAAAATTTCTTAGACATGACAGGAAGGGGACAATACATAAATGCAGACTTTGCGAAGTGAGACTTCATCAAAATGAAATATTTTGGTCTGCAAAATCTCTTAAGAAGATGAAAACAGGGGCGCCTGGGTGGCTCAGTGGGTTAAAGCCTCTGCCTTCGGCTCAGGTCATGATCCCAGGGTCCTGGGATCGAGCCCCGCGTTGGGCTCTCTGCTCAGTGGGGAGCCTGCTTCCCTTCCTCTCTCTCTGCCTGCCTCTCTGCCTACTTGTGATCTCTGTCTGTCAAATAAATAAATAAAATCTTAAAAAAAAAAAAAGATGAAAACACCAGTACAGACTCGGGGGAAAATTGCGAACCATGTATCTGACAGAGAACTTGTATCTAGAATATATGAAAAATTCTCAAAATTCAACAGTTAGAAGCAAACAACACAATGAGAAAATGGACAAAAGACATGAACAGTCATTTCACCGGAGAGGATATATAGATGGCAAATAAGCACATGAAAAGATGTCAACATCGTTAGGGAAATGCAATTGAACACAGAGAGATATCACTATACACCTATTAGAACGGCTAACGTAAAATTATAGTGGACAATACCAAATGCTGGCAGAGATGTGGAGAAACTGGATGTTTCATACACTGCTGGTGGGAATATAAAATGGTACAGTCTGGAAAACTCTGGCAGTTTCTTACAACACTAAACTTCCACTTACCACCCAACCCAGCAACTGCACTCTTGGGCATTTGTCACAGAAAAAAGGAAATCTGATGTTTACACACAAAAAAAACCTCTACATGACTGTTCATAGCAGTCTTATTCTTAACAAACAAAAATTGGAAACAACCCAAATGTCCTTCAGTGAGTGAATAAACACACTGTAGAACACCAAAGCATAATACTACTACTCAGCAGCAAAAAGGAATGAGCTATTGATACATGCAGCAACTTGGGTGGATCTCAAGAAAATTATGCAAATTATGGAGAAAAGCCAATTTCAAAAGGCATGATTCCATTTACATAATATTCTTGAAATAATAAAATTATAGAGATGGAGAGTATGTCAGAGGTTGCCAGGGGTTGGAGTAGGCGAAGGAGGTGACTGTGACTATCTATACTGGGTAGAAGGAGGAACAGTTGATTGTGGTAGTTACACAAATCTACACGTGATAAAATGGTGTAGTACGATAGATAGACACAGAAATGTTTGCATGTAAAACTGGTGAAATCCGAATAAGGTCTGTGGATTGTACCCATGTCAATATCTTGGTTACGTAAGATATTAACATGGGGGAAACTGGGTGGAGAGGACATGGGTCTGTTCTGTAATACTTCTTACAGATCCCATGAATCTATAATTATTTCAAGATAAGTTAATAAAACAAGGTAAATCTGAAGGACTATGAATGTTTTAGAACACACACATTTGTGTATTATGAAATAGAACAACATCTTTACTATGTAAATCAGACAAAATACAGAAGAGCCTACATTTTTGTTTAGCCAAGAAATGTAAATGAAAATGACAGTATGAGTTCATGGTAATTGCACATGGTCCATTTCCAAACCCAGAGAAATAAACCAAAAGGGGTTTGTTGCTTAAACATCTGTATGAGTTAGGATTCCACCAGAGAAGCCAACCAACAGGATATTTTATACACACACGGGTGCACACACACACATCATTCATTCATTCATTCAAAGATGTTGGCTTACACAATTTGTGGGGCTGGGTAAGTAAATCCAAAATCTGTAGGGCAAGCAGTCAGAAAGGAATGATCGGGCCCACCCAGATTATCCAGGATAATCTCCCTTACTTTAAATCAACTGATCAGGAGCTTTAATTACATCCGCAAAATATCTTCACAGCAATGCGTAGATCAACGTTTGATTGAATAATTGGAGCGGTAGCCTAACCCAGTTGACACCTCAAAAAGCCACACACCATCACAGCCCATTTGTGCTGGCAACTGAATAAATTCATTCTGTTAATAGGCACCCTGGCTTTATTATTATAGGTAATTCAAGAGCAAACAACTTAAATCAATAGTGGCCGACAATGAGTTTCCTACAGGAGGGTCCACTTACAGAACTTTAGAGTTGAAAGGGGCCCTGAAAAGCTTAGTTTGTATTTCATCACAGCCAAGGCACCTCCCCATCGTCCTCTCGGGCACTTATCCGGGCCGAGGCTCCTCCCGGCAGCAGCGCGCCCAGCAGGAGCAGAGAGGAACCCACCTGGAGCACGACGCCGCGGGTGCGGGAGCACCGAGTGGGCGGAGCCTCGAGGCGCGCGGCGGTGGCGAAGGCGCCCAGCCCGCCAGAAGAGCGCGCGGCGGGCGGACGGCGGGGAGCCAGTCGGGTAGGGCGAGCGCGGCCGGCGGTTGGGGTTGGGGGGGCGGTGATTGAGGGTGGGGGGTTGGAAGGAAGGGGAAGAGGCGGAGCGTGGGAGCGCACAGTGTCAGGAATACAATAGTGCTCCGCGCCGCTTCAGCCGCCGCCGCTGCCGCCGCCGCCGCCGCCGCCGCCGCCCAACCGCCTTCCCAACGCTGAGGCCTGACGGGCCGGGCGCGCGAGGGCCGAGGGCGGGAGCGGAGGCGCTGGGGGCGGCCCGGGCGGATCAGGCGGCGGGGCGGGGGCGGGGGTGGGGAGGAGATTAGGGGGCAGGTGCGAGGGAGGGGAGAGAAGAAAGCGAGCGGTTAAGGGGGCGGTTACCACCCCTACCGGACTCGCCCGGCACATTGCCGGGCCCGAGTGTGGAGCTTGAAGGAAGGAGCGGCGACCTAGCTGCGCTAAGGTAGGCGCTGCCGAAGCTGGACGCGGCGCGGGCGGCGTTGGGGGCGTCGCGCCGGGTGGGCAGCGGGAGTGGCGGCCTCGGGGAGTCGAAACGGGCGCCGCGGAGCGCAAAGTCCCGGCCCAGCCTCGCAGCGTTCCGGGGCGCCCGGCCGCACAGGGCGGTCGCTCCGGCGTCCCCGGCGTCTTCGGGCCGAGAGCGTGTGTGGGCTGAGGTAAAGTGCCCGCTGGCTCCTCCGTCGGCCCGGGGCAGTGCCGGGTGCCCGACGCGGGGGGCGGGGGCGGACGCCCGGGCTCGGGCTCGGGCTCGGGCTGGGGCTGCAGCTCCGCTCGGGCAGGAATTGAGCGCCATAACTGTTGCGGCCGTTCCCTCCGGTGCCCCCTCCCGGCGCCCCCTCCCTCTCTGTGCTCTGCCCGATCTCTGGGCTCCCGGGGTCAGACCCGCGGCGGGGGGACCTGCTCCGCCGGCCGCCCCGGGGCCGGATGCTCCAAGGAGCGAGGGCGCGCCCCTGGCTGTTTCGATGTTGGGGGGCGTGAAGAACCGAGTGCTTGGAGAGAGGGGGGCCGGGCGGATCAGGGAGTGGCGAGGCCCCCGGTGAGCGGCGGGTACCCCCGGAGCAGGAGCGCGAGCGCCCCGCGGGGCTGGCCAACTTTCCCTCCCCCTCCCGTCATTGTTCGGGCGCTGCCAGTCCGGGGCCGCCGCAACAACCGCCGAGCGCCTGGCGGTCCGGGGTGGGGGGGGGCGGTGGGAAAAGCAGGAGGGCTGTGCGAATCTTATGGGAAAAATTTCCCACCGCCGGGCACAGCAAAGTTAACTTTTCTCCAGCGATTGAGTTGGTTTTATTCCCTCGGCCGTGGGGCGATCGATTTAAAAAAAAAAAAAAAAAAGGGAGGGAGAGAGAGAGAGAGAGCGTCCTTCCAATCTTTTTCTCTCGCTTTTTCAGAGCCACAGCTTTGGTGAAGTCTGGCTTTAAATCGCACAGGGCAACCTGCGTTTATTATTTGTGAGAAGGCAAGGGGGGGGGCGCGGGATCTCGAGTGAGTGACCGTAGTGGTGGTATGTGTAGGCATGTTTAAAAGTTGGTATCATTGTGTAGCCCTGGGACATATGTAGTTCCCAGGCATTTGGCAAGAAACTTGTTTGGCCGCTTCTGACTTTCTGAGTTGCTAGGAAATCCATGGCCTCAGATGTGCGCAAGGTTTTTTGATGTGAGAACCGTTTATCTGTGAAGCTGAGGATGGGATCCCCGCCCTCCCGCCCCTCCCGCAACGCCGTCTGATTGTATAAGAAATCAAAACCGTGTTGATGGTGATTTCAGGGGCCTGAAAGGAAGGGCGACCTCATTCCCGGTATTCAGTCTGATAAAGATAACTGTCTGCTTCTCTCTAAACTCTGAAAGTAATGGAAAATAATTTAGGTAAAGACGGGTTGCACAACATCTTGGCTCAGTTTAAGCAACCCAGAATCCACTTTCCCAGAGTAGTTCTCTTAAATACCTTCCCTGAAGGCACTTCTTGCCAGCCTGGGGTTGGGGGTGAGGGTGAGGGTGAGAAAGGAGTCGGTCTCAACAAAGCTTTGTGTTTTATTTAATTTAATATTTTCATAACATCTGTAAACAATGGGAATGTGGATCCCTGCCTCTGTGTGCTTTGCATACCGTAGTTTTCATGCTTTTATAGCATCATGTGATTCCTCTCTGGATAAGTGAAAATAGATTTTTTTCTTTTTTGTTTAGCCGAGTGGTCTACCTCCATAACGTATCATTTTCTTTTTCATTTAAAGTGAACTCTGTGCTGAAATACTTGAATTATAAAAGGTAATACCTCTCTTCAAGGGGTGAAGGGATTGCAAGAGATCTTTGGGACTGCTTCTCAGTGTTAGCTACTATCACTGCCACCTTTTCTTTAACTGTGGTCTTCTCTACAGTTCTGTTTGCTAGAGATGAGTTCCTAACCTAATATCTTTGCCTTAAAACAGTTCCTTGCATTTTTCATTCAGTCAGTTCTGGACTACTCAGGGATGCAGGTCTGGTTCTAGAACCCAAGCATTGTCTTCAGCCTTTCTGAGTCATGGCAGTATGGTAAGTGCCTTCTCACTTTTAGTAGCCTGTGAATCTTGGTCACAGGTAGGAGAAAGTGGAGAAAGGCCTTCCACTCCTTCCTGAAGGGTTTGTGATCAACTGGGAGCCAGGAGTGATTCAGAAGCAGCCTTAGGGATGCCCATGACCCACCTTCCGGCCTGTAGATGAAGTTTGCAGAAGCAGGACACGTGATGACACAGGCTGTCATCATAGTTGAGACAGATGGGTTAGTGAACAAAGGATGTTAGGCTGGTAGGTTGGGTATGATCCTCTCCTTTGATAATGCCTGTCTTTTCCCTTCCTTGTGTTCCATCAGCCATAACAATCCTTTCCTCTCCTAAGGAACGCATATCTATTTCTTCTTTTTGCCCACTGCTTTGAGGCTTGACTGGAACTAGGCAATTATTTGGGGGAAGATAAGGGGAGGCAGGAGGCATTGGCTGTTTGTGAAGACATGGCATAACAGAGGGCTCTTACAGGCCTTGAGTAGGGATACAGAGGTTGAATATTATCATAGGACATAATGCACCTCCTTCCTCATGGAGGTTATGCAAAGCAGGAGCTGAGGAAGGTCGAGATCATATGCTGGCTTACATTAAAAAAATCTCTCATCAGGGAATAACTTAGTTACATCACCTTATAGATGAGTGGGTGTTGGGTGACACCCATCTGGCACTTCCTGAACTGGCTTACATGGGGACACTGAGTGGTTTAGCAGTATCTCCCTGTTGTTCAGTTACAGTGGCTGGGAAAGCTGAAGCAGTCCGGTTTGTGGGGAGAATCTAGGGTGAATGGGTAAAAATGATGAGCAAATAAAAAGATGATGGCAAATGGTCATTACAGACCAAGTAACTACTGCTTTGGGTTTTCTGTTTTCTGAAATATCTGTGACTCCCCCATGGTTATTTTTGCCTCCTCCCTGTAGGTCTCTCTGTAGATAATAGCAGCAAAGTTCTTACCTTCAGAACTGCCTCTGTGCTTCTCTTGGGTGACAGAAAGAAGGGTCCTGAGGAGAATTTGCCTAACCCATAGCTAAAAAGTAACTGAGAGGGCAGTTAACTGGAGAAAGTAGGTAGGGGGCCTGGTGTGGGGAAATGGTACTGGTGTTTTTGACTGATAGGAGATGCCCATGCATTGATTAATACTCTTTAAGCAGTATATAATTTTTTTAAGATTTTATTTATGTGTTTATTTGACAGAGAGAGAGAGAGACAACGAGAGAGGAAACACAAGCAGGGTGAGTGGGAGAGGGAGAAGCAGGCTCCCTGCTGAGCAGGGAGCCCAGTGCTGCAGGGCTCAATCCCAGGAACCTGGGACCGTGACGTGAGCTGAAGGTACCCAACGACTGAGCCACCCAGGCGCCCCTAAGCAGTAAATAATTTAATCTCTGTCACAACCCAGAGGCCATAGCTGAGCCCTACTACCCAGGGAGCTCCTTGTCCCTTGATACTGGCTGATAGGCAAGGAAATCTGAGCCCGGAATGTGCTTTTTGAAATAGCTGACAAGAGAATATGGTACCAGCATGGTCAGTACACCAGACCTTGTGTGTTGTAATCTCCTGGGAAAGTTCTTCTTCTTCCTTTTTAGATTTTAAGAACTTATTTTGATTATAATTACAAGAAGTTGCAAGAATAGTACAAAGAACTCCTGTATTCCCTTTATCCAAGGTCAGTAATTATCAATAGGTTGCTCCCCCTTGCTTTATCATTTGCTTTTTTTGTTTCTTTTTCTGAACCATTTGAAAGTAACTGCTGAGAGATTGGCATTTATCAAGGGCATCCTGTCCTGAAGGGTGGCGCAGATGTACCCGTGGGGTATAGCAGAACTTTGGTGGTGACGCAGGGCCCCAGAGGCAGAGTGAAGTCTACCTGTAGCTGTGGAGCACATATGTGTAAGTCACATGGAATCTCTGGTGCTAGATGTAGAAATCATAACAGTGTAAAAGCGGCTAAAATAAACTCCCTTTTTGTCATCATTCATGTCAAGTGTCTTCCCAACTATGCCAAACTTCCACATTGTTATGAAAATCCACTCCACCACTGCCCAACTTTGCAGCTGTAATGTATTCTCCAAGATTTTCATTTAATTCATTCAGCAGACATCTGTTGAGTGCCTCCTATTTGCTAGGGTATAAGAGGTGAAATATCGATAACTCATCCGGTTAAGAGTTCAACATCCAATGTAAAGGAAGAAAGAAATCTAACCCAGTCAGGGGGAAGAGCATTCTGTTGAAGGAGTTTACACGAGGTGCTTAGAACACCAGACTGGTTAAGGATCTGAAGAATAGATACCTGAGAGTCGATTGTGAAGATCCATTTTCCCTGAGACTTGCTGCTTTTAGATAACAAGGTTCATGAGTTAGGGAAGCCTTTGGTGTGGTATACCCAGCACAAGCTATGGGGTCAGGCCAACTTGGATTCGAGTCTATCACTTGATCTGGGCAAGTACTTGATGTCTCTATGCCTCAGTTTCTTCATCTCCTCAATTTGACATCTCCAAGGTAATAATTAATTGAGGTGATAATTGCTCTGTAAACATTGATTTTTGTCCCCCACCCCCCCGCCAATGCAGTATGTGGGGAAATAGCATGAGCAGTATTAGATATGTATTAGATATTAAGGTGGGATCCAAGGAGGTGTTTCTGTTTTTCCTATAATTAAATATGTAATTTCTAATTGTACTGAGAGCTGTGATGGAGGTCACTATAAGAGATAACAACAGCAGCTATGACTTGTTAACCATTTCCTGTGTACTGAGTACTGTGCTAAGTATTCAACATGGAATATCTTTCTGAGGTATAAGGCAAAAGTAACTTGCCAATGGTCACACAGCAAGTAAGAGGCAGAATGCTTTTATAAGGGAAACTAGCAAGGTGCCCTGGACCCTGAATAATGAGCAGGAATGAGCAAGGTAAAAGAGAGAAGGGATTGCCAGGCAGAGGGAACACCAGGTGCTGTGAGGACACTGAGGTGAAAAAGAGATGTGGAAGGGATCCACAGAGGTTTGGCTAGGACCTGGGGAAAGAGAGATGAGGTAGGCAGGGGGAGATTGACAGGGCCTTATGGGATCTCATTAAGGAGCTTGTGTTTTATTCCAAGGGCAGTGGGAGGCTGCTGGAAGGTGTTTTTCACCTTAAACCTTGGTGGGGGGGGTGCGTGGGTGGGCATGGTGAGGCGTGCATAATCCTCAAAAGCATCTAGTGAGGCCTAAACAAAAGTAGCTTAAAGTAATTTCCCCTTCAGTGTCCCACTTTGTGATCCAGTGGAGGCAATGTTTCTGGCCCAAATGTGTAGATCTTAAACAGTTTCTACTGCCCACCATTAACACAGCTAAAAAGAGTTGCTGTGATGCTGGAAGAAGCTGGTCTGCAGAATGCTTCTAGATGGTTTAATTAGGCTTATATATTTGATGCTTTTTAGGCTGCATTAAGGGAGCTCTTTCAGTTTTCACTGAGCCCTGTCAAATGGGGAAAAAAGTAAAATTGGGAGACTAATTCCTGGAAACCTGAGTTGTTGTTCAGTGTTAGAAATGGAACTGTTGAGTATAAGACTTCGGTTTAAATATATCATGATAAGGATGCTTCAGTGACTAAATGGAAATTTTTAATGTTTTTTGTTTTTTTGGTGTGTGCCATCTGTGATGGCAGACAGCACATTTGTGAGAATCTGGGAAGACTTAGGCATTTTTTCAGTACTTATATATTTATTTATTCCCATCCAGGTACTGCAGGTTTTTCTGTTTGAAACAATTTCTTATGTGCAGAATGCACTGCACAGGAAGAAAACCAGTGTTCTCTTCCCCTTTCCATATGTACCATACCACAAACATATTTATTTTGAAGTAGCCTGTGTCAATTAGCTTTTTTTTTTTTTTTTTTTGACAGGGAGGGTTGTTAGCTGGTGGTTGGATGATCTAGGATGGCCTTGCTCATGTAACTGGTAGCTGTCAGACCGGTGGGTCTAGAAGGCCCTAAGCAAGGATGGCTCATCTCCACTCCCAAGTGGTCTCTCCTACAGCTGGCTAGTCTGGATCTGCTGACATGGTGGTCTCAGAGGCACAAGGCGTAGCGAGCAGGAGCCAGCGCCAGTGCACAAGCACTTCTCAATGTCTGCTTACATCACATTTGATACCGTCTTATCAGCCAAAGTAGGAAAGTGCTTCTTGGCCCAGCCCAGAGTCATTGTGGGCGAGAGAACCATCTAAAGGTACAAATACAAGGTGTTTTTTAACTGGGGACCGTTACTGCAGTGATGCATAATAATTAATGGATGTAAACTCTTTTCCTTTGATAAATCTTGTTAAACACTCATTTCTAAATGTGGTGTATTTTTTTTTTTAAAAGAGAGAAAAAGCGGGTGGGGGGCAGAGGGATAGAGTATTTTAAACAGGCTTCACACCCCGTGTGGAACCCAACGTGAGGCTCAGTCTCGTGACCATGAGATCATGACCTGAGCTGAAGTCAAGAGTCCGATATTTAGCCCACTGAGCCACTCAGGCGCCCCCTACACGTAGTGTATTCTTGAAACTCAGTAATACGATGGTGCCATCTTCTCTTCTGGGTGTGGATCTCAGTGATAGTTTTCCTAGAAGGAAACCGAAGAGAGACAGTGTGGCTCTGCGTTTAGGTACTCTTGCGAGTGACTTGACTGCTCACTGATCTTGTGTGGCTGTTATCAAAAGAGTCTCTGAGGTGGGGCACCTGGGTGGCTCAGTTGGTTAAGGGTCTGCTTTCAGCTCAGGTCATGATCCCAGGGTCCTCGAGATCAAGTCCTGCATTGGGCTCCCTGATCAACGGGAAGCCTGCTTCTCCCTCTTCCCCCTTGCTCAAATGTGCCCCCCCAAATAAATAAAATCTTTACTTTTTAAGATTTTATTTATTTATTTATTTGTCAGATTGAGAGAGAGCACAAGCAGGGGGAGCAGCAGGCAGAGGGAGAAGCAGGCTCCCCATTGAGCGAGGAGCCAGATGTGGGACTCGATCCTAGAACCGTGGGATCATGACCTGAGCCGAAGGCAAATGCTTAACTGACTGAGCCACCCTATAAATAAAACCTTTAAAAAAAAGAGTCCTTGGGTTTCCTCAACCTCCTGTTCAAGCTTTACCCCCTTCCCCCAAAAAACTTAGGGTACTAGGCTGTACTGTGCTTTGTAGTCAAGCAAAAAGATGGTTAATTGGAAATCCATCACTACCTGGAAGATGAGAGAAACATTTGCAGCTTTTCTTCATAACCTTTATGTGATTTATGGTTTTTACCTGAGAAGAAATCCTTATTTGGGCATTATAATAAAGACAAAGGATTCTCCATAGGTGTATTTTATTTTGTCAAGATTGTGAAGTCTCCTTTTAGCTGCAGTGAAGAATCCAGTATTGTGCTGTGTAGTGAGTGGTCAGTGATCAGCAATTTGGGGCATCAGCCTTTGACCTTTGCTTGTGAAATTTTCAGAAGTAACACCTTTCACATAAACTGAAATAGGCTTTGCAGCCAGCTATTGGCCTGAAATATATTACATGAAAATGCAACTGGACCCTAGGAAGCATGTGTGGGAAACTGAGGAGAAGGCTCATTTTGTACGTCTTAGAGATGTACATTCCTCCAGAAATTGCCTGGTGATAGAATCTCAGTTTCCTTTCTTTCCTCCTAGAATAAAAATTAAAAATGGAAAATCCCTGACATTTTAAAAGTCAGTGACTTGAAAATAGCCTTCAAAATTATAAATGTATATATCATTTGACCCAGCAAACACTTCCAGGAATTTATTCAACAAATATTTGCATATTACTTGGAGTATTATTTATAATAGCAAAAGATTGGTTGATATTCTAAGTATCAGTTAAGGCTTGGTTATACAGTAGAATATTACACTGATATTGCATGATTTCTAAGATGTACAAAATGAAAAACAAGAAACAGAACAGTGTGTATTATATGCTACCATTTGTGACAGCTACTGGGGACACTAATATGTACTATATAATATATACGTTTTTGCTTACATAGACAAAGATATTTCTAGAAGGATGTTAAGACACTGATAGCTTTAGGGCATATACAGCCAAGGTAGAGAGTTGGAGGACTTTTATATATACCTTTAATTTTTTTTTTTTTTTGGTTGTCAAATGATCCTTCATTGAAATATTTTCCTTTGCAGTTCTTAACTACGTGGGCATTCCACTGCACCACTGTTGATGTCATCTATGATGTCATGAGGGTGGTGGCCATCAACACTGCAGCCCACAGATCAGGCAGTCCCCAGAACCTCTTTAATGGTACCTCTTTAATCTAGCTAAACGTTGGTGCTGCATCTTTCAGGCAGTGTTGACAGTCTCATCAAAAGTGTTACTTCCACTGTGCTTAATGTTTTTCTGCTTTCTATCTCTTAGTGATTCCTTGAGGGCTTTGATAATCAGTGCAGAGGCAAAAGGTACCACTTCAGTCTGGGCCTGTCCATTCTGAATGGTCATTTTCACTATCATCCTCAGGCCCTTCTAATCACCGGTTGCCTTGGCGATGTCATCACCAACCTTTTTTGGAGACAGACGGGGGGCGGGGGGGGGTGCTGATATTTGGAGCCAGGGCAGACATGACACCAACTTCCCACCAGTTCTCCTTACATATAGGACTTTGATCTCACTGGGGTCAAACATAGGTGGCATGGTGAAGGAAGCTGGTGTTAGGTGACTCGGATTTGGGAGAACTGAAGACACTTGCACCTTTGCCTCCTCAGAGCCAAAAGTTACAACTACCTTCTGAATTTTAAGCCATGTGAATGTATTACCCAATTTTAAAAATCCAATACATTTATTTAAAGATATGGTATATGGTGAATGGCGATGTGAACTTCCATGGACTCCTACCCAAGTTGATTTGGTCAGAGCTATCCCTGTTAAAATACACATATATATGTACACATACACACATATCCCTGTTAAAAAATATATATATATGTACACATACACACATACACATCCAATGTATATGCATATACATGTATATGTACACACACACACATACAGAATTTTGTTTCCTAGAAATCCTCAGAATAATGTACTTCTGAATTTTTAGCTAAAGTCCTGCCTTTTCCAGAAGGTCATATGAGTGAAATCATACAATATTTAGCCTTTTTTGGTCTGGCTTCTTTTACTTGATTCATCCATGTTATGTGAATTAAAGCATGTTCCCTTTATCACTGAATAGCATTCCAATTTATGGATGTACCACAGTTTGTACATTTACCTGTTGAAGGACAACTTGGTTGCTTCTAGTTTCTTGATGATTATGAATAAAGCTGCAGTAAACCTTAGCATACTTTTTTTTGGTGAAACATAAGGTTTAAGTTCATTTGGGTAAATAACCAGGAGTGGGATTGTTGGGTTTGTATAAGAAGCTGCCAAACTGTCTTCCAAAGTGGTTCTACTGTTTGACATTCCCACCAGCCATGAATATGAGGTGTGTGTCAAGTTTCATTTTCCTGCATATGGATGTCCAGGAGTTCCAGAACCATTTGCTGAAAACTATCCTTTCTCCATTATTATTGCTTTTGTATCTGTGTCAAAAATGTGGCTATGCTTGTGTGGGTCTATTTCTGGGCTCTCTATTCTGTTGCATTGATCTGTGTGTCCATCATTGTGCTATTACTACTCTGTCTTGATTACTATAGCTTTATAGTAAGTCTTGAAATTAGGTAATATGAGTACTCTTACTTTTTTCTTCTTTACCAGAATTGTAGTGGTAAGAGAAGACATTCTTAACCTGTTCCAGTCTCTCACTATTACGTATTATGTTAGCTGTAGAGTTTTGTTTTTTTTAAGGTTTTATTTATTAGAGAGAACACAAGCAGGGGACGGGCACAGGGAGAGGGAGAGCCAGAACCCTGAGATCATGACCTGAGCTGAAGGCAGACGGTTGACCAGCTGAGGTACCCAGGTGCCCCTAGCTTTAAGTTTTTAAAGTATACATACCCTGGGGCACCTGGGTGGCTCAGTGGGTTAAGCCTCTGCCTTCGGCTCAGGTCATGATCTCAGGGTCCTGGGATCGAGCCCCGCATCGGGCTCTCTGCTCAGTGGGGAGCCTGCTTCTCCCTCTCTCTCTGCCTGCTGCTCTGCCTGCTTGTGATTCTATCTCTCTCTCTGTCAAATAAAAAAAAAAAAAAAAAAAAAAAAAAAAAAAAGTATACATACCCTATTGTGTTGAAAAGAGTTACCACAGCAGTCCTAACGCTGCTTGCTATCTTTAGAAGGGTTTCTTTCAAGATTGGCCCTTGGTTGGTGTCTTGAAAATTTGCTTTTCAAACATTTTGAAAATAAAATATTATAGTAAACCTTCATTTATTCCTTTTCCAGTGTTCTTCCAGTGTTCTTTATGCTAATCCAAGCTCCCACTTTAATCATAATCTTTCTGCCTGAAGAATTTTTCCTCAACATTTCTTTTTACCAGGTCTGCTGACAGTAAATTCTTTGCTTTTGTTGGATAAAGTCTTTTTTTTTTCCCTTCACTTCTGAAGGACATTTTCATGAGATATGGAATTCTGAGTTGACAGTTTTTTCCCTCTTCAACATATTACTCCACTGTGCCTTGTTTGCATGGGTTCTGATAAGTCTGCTATAATTTCTATCCTTGTTTCTCTGTAATGTGTCTTTTTTCCTCTGACTGCCTTCAAGCTCTTTGTCTTTACCTAGATGTAGCTT
Source organism: Martes martes (assembly GCF_963455335.1). Classification (NCBI taxonomy): domain Eukaryota; kingdom Metazoa; phylum Chordata; class Mammalia; order Carnivora; family Mustelidae; genus Martes; species Martes martes. Next base: position 39,413,931 of record NC_137897.1, read on the forward strand.
TTTTATTTTGTCATATTTATCCTGCTTCATGTTCTTCTGAGCTTCTTGTATCTGTGGATTGTTGTCTGTCACTAATTTTGGAGAGCTCTTCATCATTTTTTCAAATAATTCCTGTATTCCATTCTCTTTTATTCCCCTGGAATTCCAATTACAAGTATGTTATATCTTTTGATATTTTCCCGTAGTTCTTGTATGCTGTGTTCTATTTTTTCACTCTTTTGTCCCTTTTTGTTTTAATTTTTATTGATCTGACCAATAAATTCAATTGTTACGCTCACTGATTCTTTCCTTAGCTGTGTCAAGTCTACTGTTGAGCATGTTGGTTTTTTTGTCTTTTTTTGAGCATGTTGGGGTTTTTTGCTGTTTTTTTTTTTTAAGTCCTAGCATTTCCATTTGATTATTTCCTATGCTTTCTATCTTTTTCTGAAATTATTCATCTGGTCTTGCATGTTGTCTACCTTTTCCATTAAAGTCTTCACTATATTAATCACAATTCTTCTAAATTTCATTTCTGATAGTGCCAACATCTGTGTCATATTGAGTGTAAATCTGATGATTGCTTTGTCACTTGGAATATTTTCTTATCTTTCATTATGCCTCATAATAAAAAGCTGAACGTGGCTGAAAAGCCGTTGAAACTGAACATCAGCAAGAGATACTGAGTTAAATATTTGATATATTTGGAGAAGAACATAGTGTCCTTCTGCAAGGCTTTTAGATGGGGGGTTTGAGTTAATCTAGCCAGGAATTGGCTTGTGTTTAATGTTTGCTATTGGTGGGGCATGAGAGATTTCTGATTCCTCTAGTGATACCTTCTTTTTGACTCCTGCTTGGCTTTGGGTTTTTCCTTTGTGCTATTTCCCAAGAGCTGTCTGTTATAGCCCTCCCAGTTGTATTCTATTTCACTAGCCACGTAGCTGGTTTGCCAAGTGATGAATGTGGAGGAGGAGGGAGTTCTCTGATGATTTGATTAAGCCTTGGACTTAGGCAGGTATCAGAACCTGGGTCTTGGGGCGCCTGGGTGGCTCAGTGGGTTAAGCCTCTGCCTTCGGCTCAGGTCATGATCTCGGGGTCCAGGGAGCCTGCTTCCTCCCCCCCTCCTCTCTCTGTGCCTGCCTCTCTGCCTACTTGTGACCTCTGTCTGTCAAATAAATGAATAAAATCTTAAAAAAAAAAAAAAGAACCTGGATCTTGAGTATGTCCTTTACAAGAATTCCTGCCCCTCCTCCAGGGTGAAGCTTTTTTTCCTTTTTCCTCAGCTGCAGTGAGTACCCACCAGTGTCCTTATGCCAAGGGTTTTAAGCCCTTGCCCCTGCAGAGTAAGCCTTTTGTTCTGTGTTGGAGATAAAGGAAAGGTGTCTGGGTAGATTTCAGTGGGTATTGTTTTCCTCAGCCAACCAGCACCAAGATGGGAGCTTTCTCTGGGATTTCCCCTGATTCCTTCTGTAAGAGTATGGTGGGATTCCTGTAAGAAAAACTTTTAAGAAGATGGGAATTACTCCACCCCATGTGGAACCTAGGAGCTGCATACTGTCATGACATCCCATACTCTGGTCTCCAGTAAGTAATGTGTCAGAATTTCTAGTTTGATCTTCCTATCAGCTTATATGCTCAGATCCTATGTTTACTTGTAGGCATCTGTCTCTTCAGATATCTGGATAGTGGTTTGCCCTGTATTCAGTGTTTGATAGGTCCAAGAAGAGTCATTGGTTTCTTAGTTTGTCTAGTAGCTTCTTTTTGGTGAGGGTGAGAATGATGGCTTTCCAGCCCTTTACATACCAGCTGAAACCCGCATTCTGAAATAAGTTTTAATCTACATAAATGTCTAATGCAGTGCATGGCCCATAGAAACTCAGTACAGATACGTTTTTCCTTTTTCTTTTTCTCACCTCCTTGAATTTTATGGTTTTATGGCTAGGGAGCCAGGAATAATTGATTCCGGTTTGGGTTCTACCTATTTTAGGCTTTAAAAACCTCTACACTGCTGGCAGTATGTTGTTATATGGTTTTTTTGTTTGTTTGTTTTTGCTGTCTTCCAGAATTCTATGTATGCCTTTGTAATTATTGAGAATGTTGTTAGCACTCAGTAATAATTTGCCTCATTCAGAATTAGAGGGTTATTTAGTCTTTCTACAGTATAGGTTTTGTTAGTGACCATGTGTTTGTCATTTTTATTCCCCACATTTCCAGGTGGAATTCAGTTCAGCAAATGTTTAAGTGCCCATTGTGCTATGAGGCACTAGGTGTTGAGTAGAATACAAGCATGACCTGGTAAGTGGAGTGACCAAGAGGTTCTCAAAGGCAATGGAGACCCTTTGGATGTAAGGATATTGCAACTTGGGAAATATCCCCATTTCAATCTAGAAGGATTTAAAAAACTTTTTTAATTCTGTTCTTAGTTATATTAGAGATATCCTCGAGATGCATTCTAGGAAAAATTGAAAAAGTTATAAAAAGAGTCTTGGTTGTCCATGACATCCTTATAATATCCTCATTTCATCATGTTCTCCTTCCCAGGGTTAATTTTGGTTACTTATTTTTGCTTTACTATGCAAATTGCTGTATCAGCTATCATGCCATCTAATAGTTTACTGAAATACATGTATTTGTAAGAGAGTAAGCACACAAATTCTGTTAACTTTTAAGGAATGTTTGTTTAAAGGGGTAACTCACCATTCAGTTTGGTTGTATGGCCCGATAATTTTTTTTTTTTTTTGCTTCACATTATAGTTAACTCTTTTAAAAATTTTTCTGAAAACTATTGTTAATGATAGGTAGAGCCATAAAAAGTAATAGAGTAAAACTGACTTGTGGAGATGTGCGTAGTCATGTGGACTTGGATGCATGTCTAGATCAGTGTAACCACCATCATAATCAAAGTATAAAATAGTCCCACCACCCAAAACAACTCCTTCGTGTTACCTCTTCAGTCACACTTTTCCCACCTCCAGCCCTTGACAGCCAATGATCTGTGCTCCATCACTAGTTTTGTCACTTTGAGGATGTCATGTAAATGGGGTCCAACTGAATGTAATCTTTTGAGTCTTGCTTTTTTTCACTCAGCATGATGCTTTTGAGATTCATCCAAGTTGTGTATATCAAAAGCTTGTTCCCTTTTTACTGTTGAGTAGTATTCCATTGTAGAAATGTACTACATTTGGGTTGCTACCAGTTTTGGGTAATTATAAGTAGAGCTGCTATAAGAATTCATGTGCAAGTGTTTATGTGCACATACAGTTGCAGTTTTCTAGGGCAAATAACCCGAGAGTGAGATGGCTTAGAATTGTACTCACATTCATGGTAGAACCTTGTTAGATGGAGTTTGAATTCTAGAATGGATAGAGTAGAGACTCAAGTTATTTGAATCCTGATTTTACTTCTTAGTTATGCAATCTTAAGTGAATTAAACCTTTTTGTGCCCCAGTTTCCTCTTTTGTAAAATGAGTGTTTTTTTTTAAAGTGTTATTTATTTCAGAGAGAGAGCATGAGCGCAAGTATGAGTGAAGGGAGGGGCAGAGGGAGAAGCAGACACCCTGCTGAGCAGGAAGCCCAATGTGGGGCTCGGTCCCAGAACTCTGGGATTATGACCTAAGCCAAAGGCAGATGCCCAACCAACTGAGCCACCCAGATGCCCGTAAAATGAAGTTTATAATAATAACCACTGGAATTGTTGTGTGGAATTAGTGGCATATTAAGGATAAAATGCTGATCAATGTCTAACATACCAAATATTATTATTATTTCATGCTTAACTGAACCTTGTCAGAAACACCCATCTTTAATTAAAGTAGGGAAATTAAGTAATCCGTAAGTGTGATGTATTTAGTAGGCAAGCCTTCAAAGCATGCTGTCTCTAGGGGAAATTTTAGAAGTTATCCTAGGTGGTGAAAAAGTTTAGGAACATAGGTGTATGGGAGTCCTATGTAACATCCGAAGGTTGGACCACATGCCCAATTTTGATGGCTTTACTTGCCCTCTCAACATTAAAGAATCATGTCCACTAAAAATTCAGTGCATTGCTATACCTAATAAAGAAGCTGCAAAAACTACCTCAGAATCGTAACATTCATTTGGTGCTTGCTGTGTACCAGTCTCCAGGATAGGCATTCAAGTGTATAAACCTGAGTATCTCCCCACAAAATAAGTAACTTGGGTAATCACTAAATTATTTTTCTGCGTTTTCCACGGTAACTAGTCAGGACACTGGTGAGGCATGATTTCTTAGAGCCCCCATGATGTGAGCCATCGATGATATCTCAGATCCTGTCTTGAAACATACCTTTTTATAGGAAACCTCCCCAGTTTTGAGGAGCATGTTGAGGAGATTGCAAAACTCAGCATGCCACTCAAATCTCTTCCTAGAATACTATGTCACTAGAAAATGCAAGAGAGGCCCCTTTCTTGCATGACTGTCACGTACTATGGTCTGGCTCAGCCTGAGAAAGCACCAAGAGCAAAGGGGATGTGTTTTTCCCTGGAGAATTTTTCCTGTCCTATGAGGTACACACAAAGGGCTGCCCAGTCACCTACTAGACAGTGAATGAAAACCAGTATGTGCAAAGAGGAACCTAAATATCCTTTCTTCTCCTGGCTGTTCAGTTGTTTTGTAATGTATTCACATGCCACAGTCTAGCAGCTGTGTTCTTCACCTGGGATTTCAGTGGAAGTGGGTCGAACAAGAAATCTAGAGCATACGGTCTGGGATGTCATCTCTAAACTGTCCTCACTGCCTCCCCTCCCCAAGTACCACCAACAGTCCAACACTCAGGTTTACCTGGAGCCTTTCCTCACTATTGGAACATCCTTCCCGCTTTGCCCTGCCAATCCTGCCTAAGCCATTTCTTGCAAATTCTAGCCCAGCAAGACACTCCCCCATGCCTCAAAATCCGCTCATTTGGATACCAATCTCTACTCCATATTTTCTTATTAAATCACGTTTTTTTCCTTTTAAGTAGGCTCCACACCCATGTGGAGCCCAATATGGGCCTTGAACTTGCAACCCTGAGATGAAGAGCTGGGCTGAGATTAAGAGTTGGCGCTTAACCAACTGAGCCACCCAGGTACCCCAATCATGTCTTTTCTATTCACTTTGTCACCTAATGCCATACTTCCTTACTCTGTGATCTATTTCATATATATATGACCTGAAGGTTTACAACGAGACTGCCATTCCCAGAGTGGTGGGAAACCCTCAAATTCTCTACATCCTATCTCCCACAAATACCTGAAAGAGAATCACTGCCTGCTATTTAATTCACAGACCAAACATCAGTTCTCATTTTGTGTTTAAAAGTTACATGTAACGGGTTCTAATGGCCACATAAGTCCTGTGGAAAGTGATAGTTTGGGAAATAAATATGTATTTTTCAGACTGTCAAAAGAAAGCTAATGCTTTGCCATGTTGCCGCTGTGAAAAGTAGGGCTGTGCAGTCTGCCTGGGCAGAGTCTGGCTGCACAGTATAGATTACAGTCAAAACTGCGGCAGCCTTTTTCTGGCTCCATCATTGTTTCTAGCCTTCCCCATAATTCTTTGCCCACTTCAAATGTTAAAGAGCACTAGGAATTTTCTTTTAAATAGAGACAAAACTTTGCAAACAGTTGTAACCCTCTTGTCTTGTGTGAAACCTGCATCTTGTACAGGAGAGGGGTGTGTGTGTGTATGTCTGTGTGTGTGTTGAGCCTAAGTTTAGCTTTCCTTGGGATAACCAATTTAAATCCAGGATAAACATTTTTTATGCTTTGGGGCGCCTGGGTGGTGGCTCAGTCAGTTAAGCGTCTGCTTTTGGCTCAGGTCATGATCCCGGAGTTCTGGGATCGAGCCCCACATCGGGCTCCCTCCTCAGCAGGAAGCCTACTTCTCCCTCTCCGTCTGCTGCTCCCCCTGTTTGTGCTCTCTCACTCGCTCTATCAAATAAACAAAAATTTTTTTAAAAAAACAACATTTTTTTAATACTTCTAAGTAAACTGGCTTTAAAAGTTCCAGTTATGCCCTTTAACCCCTTGAAGAGAATCCATGTAGGCACTTGCCTTTAGGGAGACCATCTCTAGGCTGTTTTCTTGCCATGATCTCTATGCCACTATACTTGAGGCCCAGTTCAACTTCCTTCTAGACTGCTCTCCACAAAGATGCAGGTTCTAAAGGCCTCTTCCCTATCCTACCATTCCTACTCCCGCCACAAGGCCACCCTGACCCCTTGCTGCTCACTGCCTAGGTGGGTAGTGTCTGTATTCCTGAGAGCCAGGCGGTTAAAGTCTCCCACGTCCAATTATAACCTTTCCCACCATCTTACCTTTTCAAGTCCTCTTCTCTACTTGTTCCACCTAAGTGTGCATTCACTAGAATCTAAACATACTATGAGTCATCCTGCAACTTCTGTGTTTATTAACTTTTCCTGAAGTTCTCCACATTCCTCTGGGATTTTTGTATCCTGTACATTCCTCAGGACCCACTCAAAAGCTTATCTTTTTTACTTCAATGGTTATTTTCATCTTTGAAGGCCCATAGCACTTAATGTGCTCAGCACTCATTTCCCCAAATGGGATGGTGTGATAGAATGGTTATTAGCCACAAAGATCTTTCACTTCTGTATGTATGTTACTTTGCAGCACCTCCCATGAAGGTAGAGTCTGTTTCTCTACTCCCTGAATCTGGGCTGTTCTTATAACTTGCTTTGGCCAATAAAATGCAGCATGCATAGCTTTGTGTGCCTTCTGAGCCCAGGTTTTAGGAAGTCTTGTAGCTTTCCCCTTGCTCCCTAGGAACCCTGAAACAACCTTGTAAAGAAGCCCAGCTAGCATGCTGGAGGAAGAGATGATGTGGCAAGAGAGGTCAGTCGACAGCCAACCATCAGACATGTGAGTGAGGCCATATTAGCACATTGAGCCCCAGTCACATTGCCAGATGACTAAACCATATGAGGGACCCTAAGAAAGACTAACAGAAGAACCACCTAGCTGATTTTACCCCAGACTGCTGACCCACAGAACTGTGAGCACATAAAATGGTTATTTTAAGCCACTAAATTTTGGGGTGTTTTGCTCTGCAGTAATAAATCACTGAAAGGGCATGGTTTATACTGTTGTATTCCCAGGGCCTAGAAGACATGCTCATGGCAGGTTTTCTTTAAGAGATTATTGTGGATCGCTGTCATTGTGGTGTCACTCCTCTCCTTATTTAATAGACAAATAAGCTTACAAACCTTCATGTCTCTCCCTCTCAACATTTCAAAGCTTGGGCTCAACACTCTTCAGGAACACCTTGCAGTTTTTCTGTTCTTGGTGATTCACATGCACTTATAATTAGGGGGGCACTTAAGAGATTGTCTCAGACAACCCCTTTTAGTTATGAATGAGGAAAAGAATGCCCAGATAGGAAAAAACCATAAAAATGGCTTATTCAGGTCATATGTTGGCAGTATCAATACCAGAACCCACATTTCATGCAGATTGTTATTTAGTAGGTTGCTTATTTGTGCTTGGTTTCATGTGTGTAAAACTGCTTCACTGATCAGATTGGAGAAGTTCTTTGGAGGCAGGAATAATTTTACTTCTGCCTTTTCATACTTTCCTGCTATCCCCAAAGACAAACCAATGACCACTGGACATATAGATAGTCAATAAATACTTGTTGATTAATTGACATTTGAAAAGCAGTTATGCTTGAACTGTTCTATATCTTTTTTGTAAGGTTGCCAAGTTTTTGAAGAAATTACTGAAGTATAATTGGCACACAGTGTTAGTTTCAGGTGTACAACATAGTGGTTCAACAATTCTGTATTCAGTGCTAACCACGGTAAGTGTAGTCACTGTCACCAGACACTGTTGTTATAGTTTTATTGACTACATTCCCTAAGTTGTACTTACCACTTATGTGACTTATTTATTTTATAACTGCAAATTTTTACCTTGTAATCCCCTTTATCTATTTCACTCATACCCCCATCCACCTCTCCTTTGTCAATTACTGGTTGGTTTTCTGTACTTAAGAGTCTGTTTTTTTGTCCCTTTTCTTTTTCCTGTTTGCTCACTTGCTTTGTTTCTTAAACTTTACATAAGAGTGAAATCATATGGTATTTGTCTTTCCCTGACTTATTTCACGTAACATTACACACTCTAAGTCATCCATGTTATTGCACAGAGCAGGATTTCCTTTTTCTGGCTGTGTAATATTCGTGTGTGTATCTCTCTGTGTGTGTATGTGTGTATCACATCCTTTCATCTATGGGTGAACACTTGAGTTGCTTCCATTTCTTGGCCATTGTAAATAACGCTGCTATAGACATAGGCATGCATTTATCTTTTCAAAGTAGTGTTTTTGTTTTCTTTGGGTAAATACCCAGTAGTGGAATTACTGGGTCATACAGTATTTCTGTCTTTAGTTTTTTGAGGAACCTCAGTGTTTTCCATAGTGGCTGCACCAATGTACATTCCCACCAGTAGTGCACAAGGGTTCCTTTTCCCCCACATCCTTGCCAACACTTGTTATTTCTTGCCTTTTTGTTACTAGCCATTCTGACCAATGTGAGGTGGTGTCCATTGTAGGGAACTGTTCTGTGTCTTATTTGTGGTGGTAATTAAAACTGTATGCATTTTTTAAAAAACTTGAATTGTACGTTAAGAAGGATAGATTATACTGTGTGTAAATTTTAGAATTAAGGTGTAATTCAAGGCAATTATGCTGAAGAAATCCATTTATTTGATAAATGTGGCAAATAAATAGGTTACATGTTACCGTGAGAAAAGGAATTTGGCCCTTTGAAAATAAATTTCACCTAAATACTCACGTTAGTTTCCTTCCTCCTTGCACACAAATGCTTCAGGATCAACTGTCAAGACTGCTAAAGAAAGCATACATGCCCTAGGAGATGGCTGGATCTCAGATGACTTCTAAGATCCTATGACTGGTTTGAAAGGTAAATAAATGACTATTTTGGAATGCTTGTGTAAAGTAAAATATATAAGCACCACCGCATTATTCTAAAGCTGGCCCCTTAGAACCTTAATTTTACTTACAAAGACTTACTCAGGTATAAAATAAACTATTAGCCCTCTGTTAATAGAAATTACTTAGAAATTAAAAGTAGTACAAAAAAGATGGCCAAATATTCTTTCACTGTTAAACTGGAACATTGACTAACAGGTCCACCCAAGTATTATTTAGTTCTCTGGGGAATTGCACCATTGGGAGGGACGATAACTTAAAGATTTTTGTCAGGTAGAGATGTAAAAATTCTGTTTGGTAGAAGAAATAATCCCAGAGAGTACAGATTAACTGTCCTATAGGACAGTAACTACTTTTCTATCCACTTTAGATATTTTATTGTAGCATTTTTAATTTTAGTACTGATGCATACCAAATCTCTCCAATATTCTTTGAATCAGCCTGGTTCCCTCACTAATAAAGTAGTCTTTGACATGTGTTCACTCTGTATTTGTATGAGTCATGTTTTTAATTTTGAAAATTATATTTTTGATACCAGAAATATATTACAGCATTGCCTGTGGATCATGCCCTATCCTGTACAAAGTCCCTGAAATCCACTACTGATTGTTAGTTTTAATGCTGTACCAGCACCCTGAAATATGTTTGTGTTCTTGCTGGTACCATACAGGAAAAACACTGGATACCTCAGCAGAATGCTGCAGAAAGACTTTCTGGAACTGCTCTCACAAAATGAGAAACTGATGTTCCTTCCTATCATCTTATTTTTCTATTTATAAGCCAAGAGGATGACATTAAGAACCTTTGTTTTAGGAGATCCAGAGCAAACAGACTCACACTGGGCCCTTCTTTCCTGTCAAACACTATTCCTTATAATCCACTTTTGCTAGTAATGGCCATAAAATAACTATATTGGAGCAATAAAAATTGATAAACTACCAGCTGCCTCAAAAATCTAATAGCTTTGGCAAAATATACTGCTGCTCATTGTGATAGAGCCTCCTTTTCCCTAACAGGTTTTATTTTAACACTTTCCTTTTCACACTACTGAATAGCGTAATCAAATCAACAATTCAGCAAATGCCCAGTGTGTTCTAGGCACTAGATACTTCTCAGCCCTGACCACCCTCACCCGCCCTCTGCCTCAAGCAGGCTCCACTGGTACTCAGTGTCAGTCATTGATTTGCAGTTGTCTAGGATGATAATGGAGAACAGAGTGAGCCCAAATGGAGGGTTGCTGTCTGTCCTGTCAGCACCCACAGAATCAAGCAAAAGGGTGCGTCTTTTTCCCATTAATAAAAGCTTAGTTATCTACAAGACCAGTGAGTATTAAATACATACAAATTTGAAACAGCCTATGAAGCAGGAAGGGCAGATTAAAACATGGTTCACTAACGACTGGTATTTATAAATATTCTGAATCAGCTTGATGACTTTATTGAAAGAGGCATAAAACAAATATCTTGCAATAAAAACTCAGATTCAGAAATAATCGAGATGTGGTGCCCATTCATACAGAGACCAAAGTGCCAACTTCCCATGCAGTGTAAGGAACCCTCTGCAGAGAAATTCTGAACCAAAATTTTAAAACACTGGGGAGGAGGGGGTGGAGTGGATTAAGGATATGGGACATAAGTAGGGGGGAAATTTTCAAATTTTCAAACCATTTTTCCTGATGATTATTAAAACAAGGTTCTTTAATATTTCACCATAAAGTGTTTTTGAAAAAGTAATCAGTTGGGCCCACTTCTGCCCTAGAATGTAGAGAGCTGGAAGGAGCATTGCTCCCACCCTTAAAATTGTAAAATGCCTGACTTCAGATTCATGGCTTTTATTGAACCCATCAGAAAGAAGTAGTTTGCTTAAGTATATTTTGAGAGGGTCTTTTTAACTTTGGGTCATTTTTAACTTTGGTAGTTTGTTTTCTTGCTGTTGAGGCTTTTTATTTTAAATTAAGTTTATTTATTTTTAAGTAATCTCTACCACCCGACATGGGCCTCAAACTTACAACCCTGAGATCAAGAGTCACACTCCCTACCAACTGAGCCAGCCAGGCCCCTTATGTTTTTATTTATGTAATCTCTTCAGCCAGCATGAGCCTTGGATTCCCTACCTGGAGATCGAGTCACATGCTCCTCTTACTGAGCCAACCCCTCTTACTGTTGAATTGAGAGGCTTTTTTTTTTTTATTATTCTGGATAAAAATTCCTTGTTGGTTACATAATTTATCAACAAATATTTTCTCTTAACCTGTGGATTGGCTTTTCATATTCTTAATAGTGTCCATCACCAAGCAAGATTTTAATTTTTATGAAGTCTGATTTATCATTTTTTTAAATGACTCATTAACTCTAGGTCATGAAGATTTTCTCCTGTGTTTTCTTCTAAAACTTCTAAAGTTAGGGGCGCCTGGGTGGCTCAGTGGGTTAAAGCCTCTGCCTTCGGCTTGGGTCATGATCTCGGGGTCCTGGGATCAAGCCCCGCATCAGGCTCCCTCCTTGGCGGGGAGCCTGCTTCCTCCTCTCTCTCTGCCTGCATCTCTGACTACTTGTGATCTCTCTCTCTGTCAAATAAATAAATAAAATCTTTAAAAAAAAAAAAAAGGACCCTTAAAACTTCTAAAGTTACATGTTTTACATTTAGGTTTATGCCCATTTCCAGTTAATCTTTGTATATGATGTAAAGTTTAGGTAAAGGTCTGGTTTTTACATGTAGATATCTTATTGTTAGAGAACCATTTGTCCAAAAGACTCTCCTTCTTCCTTTAGATTGTTTTTTGTACTTTTGTCAAACATCAGTTGGCTACATTTATGTGGGTTGCTATCTGAACTGTTGTTCCATTGATCAGTTTTTATCCCTCCACCAATACCACTATCTTGATTACTATAGCTTTACTGTAAGCCTTAAAATCAGTGTGGTTTCTGTAACTATTCTTTGTAAAAATTTGTTTTAGCTATTCTGGATCTTTTGCTGTTCTTTATAAATTTTAGAATCAACTTGTCTATATTTACAAAAAGCTGCTAGGATTGTTACTGGAATTAGATTAAAGCCAATGATGAATCTGATGAATGTGGATAATTGACATCTTTAATATGCTGAACATTCCATGACATGAATATAGTATATTTTACCATTTATTTAGATTTTCTTTTTTTCTTCTGTCAGTGTTTTGTAGTTTTCAGCATATAGATCCTGTCCATGTTTTGTTAGATTTATACCTAAATATTTTATTTCTTTGGAGCTATTGTAAATAATATATTTTTTAAATATTAGTTTTCTTTTTTTAAGATTTTATTTATTTATTTGACAGAGAGAGAGAGAGCAAGAGAGGGAACACAGGCAGAGGATGTGGGAGAGGGAGAAGCAGGATTCATGCTGAGCAAGGAGCCCAATGCAGGGCTTGATCCCAGGACCCTGGGATTATGACCTGAACCAAAGGCAGTCACTTAACAACTGAACCACCCAGATAAAAATAATCATTTTCTAATTGTTTATTGCCACCACATAGAAATATGATTTATTTTGGTATTGACCTTATATCCTGCTCCCTTGTTAAGCTAACTGGTTGTTATAGGACTTTAAGAAATTAGATTCCTTGATATATTCTAAGCAAACAGTCATGTTTAGGGGCAGGGATAGTGCCACTGATTTATTTTTTTAAGATTTTATGTATTTATTTATTTGACAGAGAGTAAGCAAGAGAACATAAGCAAGAGGAGTGGCAGAGGGAGAGAGAGAAGCAGGCTCCCTGCTGAGCAGGGAGCCTGATGCAGGTCGCTATCCCAGGACCCTGGGATCATGGCCTGAGCCGAAGGCTGATGCTTAACCAACTGAGCCACTCAACTGTCCTGCCTTTTTTTTTAAGGTTTTATTTTTAATAATCTCTACACCCAAAGTGGGGTTCAACTTACAACGCCCCACTTGATCTTGATCCCAAGATCAAGAGTCATATGCTCCACTCAGTGAACTGGCCAGATGCTCCTGTATGCCATTTATCTGTCTGCTTGTCCATCTGTCCATCTAGCCATGCATCCACCTATCCCTTACTGCACAGACCAGGACTTCCAGTATGATGTTTAATAGGAGTGGTGGGATAACACTGTGTGTCAACTATACTCAAAAAAAATTTTTAAAGAAGGAGTAGTGAAAAAGGACATCATTTTCCTGTTTCATCTTCAAGTCCTTTTTTTAAAAAATATTTTATTTATTTATTTGACAGAGAGCACAAGCAAGGGGAGCTGCAGGCAGAGGGAGAGGGAGAAGCAGGCTCCCCACTAAGCAGGGACCCCAATTCAAGGCTCCATCCCAAGACCCTGGGATCATGACCTGAGCTGAAGGCAGACACTTAACTGACTGAGCCACCCACGCACCCCCATCTTCAAGTCTTTCATCTTGAAGTTGATTTATCTGGTTGAAGAAGTTCCCCTGTATTCCTAGTTTGCTGAGAGTTTCTATCATGAGTGCATGATGAATTTTAGACATAATATGGTTGATTACATTGCTTGGTTTTTGGACATTGAACCTGCCTTGCATTCCTGGAGTAAACCCCACTTGTTTGTAGTGTTTTATATATTGCTATTAGATTTACTAATATTTTGTTGGAGGTGTTTAGTTCTATTTTCATGAGGGGTGTTGGTCTAGAGTTTACTGCATTTGTCTGGATTTGGTATCAGGGCTTAATAAAATGAGTTGGGAAGGATTGCCTCCTCTCCTGTTTCCTGGAAGAGATCTTGCAGAATTGGTGTTGTTTTTTCTTTAAATGTATTTTGAAATTTGCCAGTGAAACCATCTGGGCCTGGGTATTTTTTTAAAAAAGATTTTTAGCTATGAATTAAAAAAAAATATTACCTGATGCTTTTACTTTTTATTATTATTTTTTAAACATTTTTGTTATTTGAGAGAGACAGAGCATGAAGGGGGGGGCGGGGAGAGAAACAAAGGGAAAAGCAGTCTCCCTGCTGAGTAGGGAGCCCAACATGGGGCTCAGTCTTAGGACCCTGAGATCATGACCTGAGCCGGAGGCAGATGCTTAACTGACTGAGCCACCCAGGCACCCCTTAGTTATGAATTTAATTTCCCTAGTAGATATGGCATTATTTGGGTTGTCTATTTCATCTTCAGTGAATTTTGGGAGTTTGTGGTTTTTGAGCAGTCTGTCCCATTTTTGTCCTCTAATTTATGTGCATAGAGTTATTCATCATATCCCCTTATTATCCTTTCAGTGTTTGCAGGGTTTATAGTGATAATCCCCTCTTTCATTCTTGATATGACTATTTTGAGTGTTCTCTTTTCTTTTCTCTGTCAGTCTTGCTAGAGGTTTATCAATTTTATTGATCTTTTCAAAGAACCAGCTTTTGTTTTCATTGATTTTTGTCTGTTTTTCTGTTTCTCTATTGTTTTCAGGTTCATTGATTTCTGCTTTATCTAGATTATTTCCTTGTTCAGCTTACTCTGGATTTATTTTGCTCTTCTTTTTCTAGTTCCCTAAGGTAGAAGTGTAGATTGTTTATTTGAGACCTTTTTTTTCCCTAAAAGAGAATTTAATGCTATTAGTTTCCCTATAAACACTGCTTCAGCTGTAACCCACAAATTGGGTTATGTTGTCTTTTCATTTTTTTAAAATTCAGAATATTTTTCTAATTTCTCTTGAAAGTTTCTCTTTGATTCATGGATTATTTAGATGTATGCCATCTAATATCTAAGTGTTTGGAACTTTTCCTCCTATCTCTGTGTTGTTGATTTCTATTTTAATATCCTTATGGTCATGGAGCAACATATTCTTTATCATTTCAATTCTTTTATATGTGAGGCTTGTATTATGACCTAGGATATGGTCTGTGTTGTTGAAATAATATATATTCTGCTGTTGTCAGGTAGAATGTTCTTTATTATGTCAGCTAATGCCATTTGTTGATAATGATGTTCAGTTCTCATAAATTCTTGCTGATTTTCTGTCTACTCATTCTATGTTTTAGAGAGGAGTATTGAAGCCTCCAACTATAACTGTGGATTTTTCTGCTTCTAATTTTAGGTCTGACAGTTTTTGCTTCACATATTTTGAAGCACTGTTTTTAGGTGTGTACACATTAAGGATTGTTAAGTCATTTGAGTGAGTTAATAACCTTTTAGCATTATGTCATATCTCTCTATATCCCACTTTATCCTTGTCGTTTTGTTTGCTCTGAATTCTTTCTTTTGATCATTGTTTGCATTATGTATCTTTTTTCATCCTTTCCCTTTTCACCTACCTGTATCATTATATTTGAAGTGATTTTCTTACAGACAGTGTATAGTTCACTCATATTTTAAAAATCTATTCTGACATTCTTTATCTTTTAATTGTATGTTTAGGCCATTACACTTAATGTAACTATTGATGTGCTTGGTTTAGGCCTACCATTTAATTACTTCTTTGTGTTAACCTCTTTATATTTCCCTTTTTTCCACTTCCCTGCCTTCTTTTGGGTTATTTCAGCATGTTTAGTGCTCCATTTTAACTTATCTACTCTGATATTTGAGTTTATCTCTGCATATTTTTGTGGTTACACTAGGAATTATAATACACATATTTAACTTTGTACAGTCTGCTTAGTATTAATACTTTATCACTTCAAGAGGAATGCAGAAACCTTACCCTTTACCTCCTACCCTTTATGTTAGAATGTTCTTATGTTACATCTATACCTATTGAAAATCCCTTCACACATTATCATTTTTGCTGTCAGTTGTCAAACATATTTTAAAGAGCTGAAGAGAAGAATAGTTTATTATATTTACCCAAATATTTTCCATTTATGTTGCTGTTCATTTGTCCCTAAGGTACTAAATTTCTGTCTGCTCTAATTTTCCAACTGTCTGAAGAACTTTCTATAGTAATTCTTTTAGAGCAGTTTGCTGGCTATAAATTCTCATTTCTGGAGGATATTTTTGCTGGATATAGAATTATGTATTGACAGTTCTTTTTTCCCCACACTTAAAACATGTTGTGCCATTTTCTTCTGACCTTCATGGTTTCTGATTTTTAAAAATCCACTGTAATGTCAAATAATGTACCCCTATAAAAGGTAATAGATACTCCTGTAATGTAAAGTTTTTGTCTGGCTGCTTTCAAGATTTTTTCTTTGTATTTTCGTTTAGCAGTTTGATTTGGATATGTCTGGACATGGATTTTTTCAGGTTTATCCTGTTTGGGTTTTTTCATGGCTCAGACTATTCAGGGTATCATAAATAGGCTCTAGATTCCAGAATAGACTAGAATAATTATGATAAAAGACTTGTTTTGAAAGTGTCTTTGCTTCATAGGGATGTGCACACAATAGAAATAGAAATATTTGCTATAAATTCCAGACGGAAATTAACATGAGTTTAGTAAATTATAGTTGTAACTATGCAATGTGGAAGATTGTTGCAAATGGACTAGGTTTGGGGGGAATTGAACTCCTGAAAGAATGAGTACATTTTGTAGCTTTACATACCTAGTAAATTGCAGGTCTGTAAGTTAGTTTTCTAGTTTGGTTTCTAGTTTAGTTTCTAGTTTAGGTCTAGTAAGTTAGTTTTCTAGTTTTTCCACTATAATATGTTGCTATACACTTAAAGAGTCTGCCCCCACTTCTCAAGTTGAAACTTTAACAACAAAATTTATAGTGAAATGTTGGTTTGAAATGTCTACTTTTTACATTTATTTTTATTTATTTGTTTTTTAAAGATTTTATTTATTAGGGAGAGAGAGATAGTGAGAGAGCATGAGCAGCAGGGAGAGGGAGAAGCTGGGTCCCCAGTGAGCAGGGAGCCCAACGTGGGGGTCGATCCCAGGACCCTGGGATCATGACCCAAGCTGAAGGCAGACACTTAACCGACTGAGCCACCCAGGCACCCCATTTCTTTCTTTCTTTTTTTTTTTAATCAGGAGAAGTCTGAAATTTTAAATCCCTTCTGAGAGGCATCAAGTCTTGGTTTGAGTAGGGATTGGTACACTATAGCCTGCCAGCCAGATCTGGCCTGCTACCTATCTTCATACAGCCCACAAGCTTAAAATGGATTTTTCTGTTTTTAAATGGTTGGAAAAAATTGAAAGAAGAATATTTCATGATATGTGAAATTATATGAAGTTCAAATTTCAGTATCCATAAGTGAAGTTTAATCAGAACACAGCCTGTCCATTTTTTAACATATTGTTTATGGTTTCTTTCATGCTGCAGTGACAGGGTTGAATAATTAAGACAGAGACCAAATGGCCTGCAAAGCAAAAACATGTTTACTCTCTGGCACTTTACAGAAAAAGTTTGTTAATTCCTGGTTTAGGATAATGTTTAGTGAGTTGAGTTGGAGTGTTCCGTGATCTGAGTTATGTGAAAAGGTTATGTAGAAATCAAACTGCTCTTTGAATGAGTGTCTTAGGTATAGGTTATTACCTGATTACAGTAGAAGTCTATTAGCATATATTAAATGTTTTCATTTCTAGAACAATATTTCACATTGTTATTGTACTTTTAAAGTTAGCTCTTCAGGAAATGCTGCCATTTGCGACAACATAGATGAACCTGGAGGGTATTATGCTAACTGAAATAAACCAGACAGAAAAAGACAAATACTGCATGGTATATCACTTATAATATATGTGATTTTTTTTTAAAGTTGAACTTAACAGAAACAGTAGAATAGTGGTTGCCAGGGACTGAGGAGTAGGGGAAATGGGCAGAGGTGGTAAAAAGATATAAACTTTTAGTTATAAGATGAAGAAGCTCTGGGGATCTAATATAGGGTATGATGATTATAACTAACAATACTGCATTACAGGGGCTCCTGGGTGGCTCAGTGGTTAAGCGTCTGCCTTCATCTCCGGATGTGATCCCTGGGGTCCTGGGATCCAGCCCCACATCAGGCTCCGTGCTCAGTGGGAAGCCTGCTTCTCCCTCTCCCACTCCCTCTGCTTGTGTTCCCTCTCTTGGTGTCTCTCTCTCCATCAAATAAATAAATAAAATCATAAAAAAAAGAAAACAATACTGCATTACATACTTAAAGCTGCTAAGAGAGTAGAACTTAAGTGTTTTTACCACAAAAAAGAAAAAAAATCTGTGTGAGATAATTGATGTGTTAATTTGGTGGGAATCTTTTCACAATGTATATGTATCTAAAATCATCACATTGTATACTTTATATTACAATGTTATTTGTCAGTTGTACCTCAGCAAAGCTGAGGGAAAAAATAAAGGACAATCAATCAGTCAATCAAATTAGCCCTTTAAATCAGGAGAAATTGATTGGAAGAAATGCCAGAACTATTTCTATCTAGTCATTTGAAGATTTTTATTTGGAGTCACTTGACAGGCAATTGTGGGGGGTGGGGGGCGCTTAGGGAGGTTTTCTTGGCTAGAAGAAATAAAGGCCGCTATTTAAATTCTGTTTTCCTGCTTCTGAGTTGGGCTTTTTACAAGTCTAATTACCTAGTTGACTTTCTGTAGACTTCTTTTGTAAGGCTGTTTCTCTGAGACTAGTGAGAGGAAATGGCTGGTCACTTTTAAATGAAGAGAAATCCCAACTCTAACCAGGAACCCTGACATTGCCCCTCACCCCTGCCCCTATAGTTGCCTTTCCTCCTGCCTCCGGACCTGGCATCAGAAATCTATTGAGATGTCCTTAGGCTGTTTGTCCCAACTGCTTCCTTCCATCTCAAGGACCAAATGAGCCACATCTGTACTATGTATATACTTAAGGATGTTTTTAGGCCCAAGTTAACTTCTGTTACCCATTGAAATTGAAGCTTCTCAAGTGAGACACCTATCATAAAGTTCCTAGAAACAGCCAATTTTAAATGTATATTACACATTATTTTTAAAGATTTTATTTATTTGACAGAGAACATGTGAGCATGCACACGCACGAGAGAGAGAAAAAGCACGAGCGTGCACGCGCACATGCAGAGGTAATGGCAGAGGGAAAGGGAGAAGCGGACTCCCCTTGAGCAGGGACACTGATGAGGGGCTGGATCCCAGGACCCCGGGATCATGACCTGAGCCGAAGGCAGATGCTTAACTGACTGAGCCACCCAGGTGCCCCTACACATTAATTTTTAGGGTAAAAATATTATTCTCTTGATTTGGAAATTTATGTTTTAGGTGACAGGGAAATAATTATCTCTTTTTACTATGTATTTTCCGTGTGTGTGTGTGTGTGTGTTCTATAACTGTATTCACGCTTGCATCTGTTACTACCATGAAATTCAGCTGTCCTAAATACTGTGGGCTGTATCATCCTGGAGGTGAAACTAGAGTCTGGATAACAGTCACTCCATAGACTTCTGCTAGCTCTGTTACGGTTTTTTAGCTTCTAGGGCGCTCTTCAGATACAGCCAGTTTATCCTGGAGGTATCTGCTGTGTTTTCCTGACTAGGTATTCAAGAGCTCCAAATGTCATCTACCTCCTCTTCTCTTTCCTTCTAGCACTTTTCGTGGCCTCTCAGGCAGAATCCTTGCTAGGCTGCTAGTGCTTTCAGCCCATTGAGGCTGTTCTGTGTTTGCACAGCCCCCAGTGTTGCTAATGCCACTGACATCCCTGACTCTGCCCATGTGGGTGACCCACTTACCCAGTACCCACTGGATGAGTCAAGAGCACTGATGTCTGTGCTGAGGCTCTTGATTCTTTCATCCTCCTGTTATAACTGGAGCTCCTGGGGCTGTAGGAACTGTATGTCAGCTTGTTTAGATTTCTGTGGAAGGCCCCTCTCTGACTGGAATTCTGAATCAAGTCCTTAAAAGTTCAGCTTTTAGATAAACCTGAATAACGTGCTTCACACCCATTTTCTGAATCCTTATTCCCTCAGACCTTAGAGGACCACGAGATCGTGTTGGTGAGCTTTTGTCTTCTCTTAGGACCACCCTCTTTACCAGAAGATGCCATGTTCCCTCAAGAACCTAGATTCATGGGGCACCTGGGTGGCTGAGTTGGTTAAGCCACTGCCTTCGGCTCTGAGCCTCAGAGTCCTGGGATTGAGTCCCGCTTTGGGCTCCCAGCTCCGCAGGGAGTCTGCTTCTCCTTCTGACCTTCACGCCTCTCGTGTTCTCTCTTACTCTCTCTCTCTCTCTCAAATAAATAAATAAAATCTTAAAAAAAAAAGGAACCTAGATTCCTGGTAAGATAGGCTGCTCCTAGGCATGCACTGACAGGTAAGAATCCCACTGGTATGTTAATCACCTGCTCAAATGGGACACTCTGTGGGATTATGTTTATGTGTTGATAATATGTGTCCTATGGTGCGTACATTTTCTGTTCCTGTCTCATTGAGGTTTGTTAAGCTGGTCAGCTGCTGTCGGAAGCCCAGAGCTTAATTTCTACCTTTACCTAAACTAAGCCATTAGTTTCGTTGTCTTCCTGCCCAGATACTCTGCCCATTTCAGACCTAAGTGGTTGACCTACCTACCCAATGTTACTACTTTATACACGTTGATTTTCATTCTTCCCAAACTGTCATCTACTTTTGTATCCTATACCAAGGATTGTTATCCTCCTTTTTCTAGTTTCTTGAGGTGGTACAAGCTTAGTTTATTGATTTGATACTCTTCTAACATAAGCGTTTATTGCTATAAATATCCCTCTCAGTACTGCTTTAGCTCTGCCTCACAAATTTGGGTATGCCGTGATATCTTCATTTTCATTCAGTTCAGTGTAGTTTAAAAATTTTCCTTGAGGCCTCCTCTTTGACCCATGGCTTATTCAGAAATACATAACTTAGTTTCTAAATGTATGGAATTTTCCTATTATCTTCTATTGATATCTGCTTTGATTCCATTGTGGTTAGAGGATGCACTCTGTACGATATCAGTCCTATTAAACTTAAGTTGGTTTTGTGGCCCAAGCTAGTCTGTTTTTGTGTATTTTCTGTGGGTGCTGGAAAATAATGTAGTCTGCTGTTGGATGCAATGTTCTACAAGTGTGAATTAAATCCTGTTGGTTGATTGTATTTATTGAGTTCCTTATCCTTGCTTATTTTGTCTATTGGTTCTATCAATTGTTGAGAAAAGAACGTTGAAGTCTCCAACTACAACTGTGGATTTGTCTGTTTTTCCTTTCAGTTCAATCAATTTTTGCTTCGCATCTTTTGCAGCTGATGTTTTGCTTTGCTTCTTTGTTTTTTGGTGCATACACATTTATGATTGCTATTTCTTGGTAGATTGGCCTGTCATTATTTAATGTTCTCCATCTGTGGAAATTTCCTTTTTATTGATACTAATATAACCACTCCTGCTTTCTTTTGAGTACTGTTTGCATCTTATTTTTTCTCCACTTTTTTTTTACTTCCAAACTGCTAAATTCCTTATATTTGAAGTGAGTTGTGGTAGACAGCATATAAATGGATCATTTTCTTTAACCCACTCTGCCAATCTCTGCCCTTTGATTGGTTTATTTAAACCATTTATATTTGCTGGTCCTTCAGAGGTCAATAAAATGTCTGTCTATAGAATATATTTTCTGGAATTGTGTCTGCCTCATTCATGAGTGATTCTTCGAGTACATTATATAATGTAAAGCTTACTAGGTGAAGAGTAAGATGACCTAAGGCCTAACCTTCTTTTGCTGTATAGCAATTCTGTGACTTTGGGCAAATGATACTACCCAGTTCCATTAAAAAATGTTCACTGAGCTGTTGGGCATCAAATACTGGGCTAGGTACTGGACATACAAAGAGAAGACCTGATACACTCCTTTCCTTCCATGGGAGACATGTACGGATAATCAGGTAATTACAAGGGGTAAATATTATGGTAGAGGTTAGTAGGGGCATTTTAAACAGCTTGGGAGTAGCAGGGAATGGTAAGTAAGGCTTCTGATAAGTAAGAGGTGATGGGTATGACCAGTAGAGATCAACCAGGTAAAAGCGAGCAGAGGAAGAAAATTTTGAACATTTCTGCATTTTGGTTTCCCTGTGTTTAAGGGGAGATTGGCAATCCAATCAAGACAAAAATCCAGCTGCCACTCCAGACACACTTATTTAATATTGTGTAATTTAGATGTCCTCAGGCCTTGTTATCCTATGGGCTTATTGATATCGAAGTTGCATGGTTCTTGGTTTCATTGGCTCCTGCTCGACTTTTCAGCCTCCAGCAAATTGTTCATAGTTAAGTCCGTAAATCATCATGGGGTATCTCACATGTCTTCATAAGTCAGTATCAGTTATAGTCCCCTTTCTCCTGTGCATATCATTTATGTAGCAGATGCTTAGGGTAGGCAGTAGTGAAGGGGGCAGAATCAGTCATAGGCTTCAAAAGACTATTAGGGAGGGCGCCTGGGTGGCTCAGTGGGTTAAAGCCTCTGCCTTCAGCTCAGGTCATGATCCCAGGGTCCTAGGATGGAGCCCCGCATTGGGCTCTCTGCCTGGCGGTGAGCCTGCTTCCCCCCTCTCTCTCTGCCTGCCTTTCTTGCCTGCTTGCGATCTCTGTCTGTCAAATAAATAAATAAAATCTTTAAAAAAAAAAAAGACTATTACGGGATGCCTGGGTGGCTCAGTCGGTTAAGCATCTGTATTTGGCTCAGGTCATGATCCCAGGGTTCTGGAATTGAGTCCTGCATCCGGGCTCCCTCCTCAGTGGGGATCCTGCTTCTCCCTCTGCCTGCTGCTCCCCCTGCTTGCATGTTCTCGCGCTCTCTCGCTCTCTCTCCCTCCCTGACAAATAAAATCTTAAAAAAAAAAACAATGAAATTTACACTTGATTTCTGTTACATTTCTAGTTCCTGTATTCGCCTTAATGGTGTCTTTTACATGGCAGTAGGTTTTATATTTGTTTCTTTCTTCCTCAAGCCAAGGATTAAATAAATTTTTAAAAGTTTTTTAACCATCTTAATAATTCGTACTCTCTTTTTGAGAACTTTTTTTCCCCCATTGTCTATAGTTCTTCTAATAATTGGATAGATACATGGATGTATGGAATACAAGAGCTACTGGGTAACCTCATGGTATTCACCAGTGGCCAGGCCTCTTAGAAGAGTGCCTGGCTTGGGAAAACATGAAGAATGATAGAGTTGGAAAGCAAAGACTTAAGAATGGCAGGTAAATGTTATGATCCCTAACCCTGCAAAAGAGAAGATGAAGAGGGCGCCCCTTCAGTACTTAGGACATTTTAAACAAAATTTGGTGGTGGTAGTTATAATTATGAGTGGTAAAAATAATATAAGGACTATTTGTGTGATGGGTTTAGAAAAAGAAGGAAGTGTTTCTAGCAGTTGTTGAAATGGATCCCAAAAGAATATAATAGAATTTTCTAGCTGGGCCTGAAAGAAAAATTCCATAGTCTCCCTTTTGGGGGGTTCAGGTAAATGGAGAGGACTCAAGGGGTAGTGGGTAGGATTGGGGAGGGGGTGTTCTTACATCATTATCCAGCCCTCCCATAGAAGTAGCATGATGTAGTGGGGCAGTATGCTATGGGAATCAGTCCATGGGTTCAAGTATCAACTCCCCGATCTCTCACTGAGGCTTTTTTTGTATAAATGGATAATATGTGAATAGGTATGACTAAATGAATTAAAGTATGTGAAGCACCTACCACAGCAAAGTGTGCACCCATGAATATAGTTCCCCATGCTTCTGTTTTTAGTCTTTTCCTAGCTTGGCTCCCCAAACTCACTGCTCACCAGTCTTTCATACCACTCTGTAATCTAATATACAGAATTGCTCGCAGGAATTTTTGTCTGTTGGTTCGTTCTATTTTGTTTTAGGTATGTTGTGCTTTTCCATGCCATCATGTGTGTTGTGCCTTTCATCTTGAAGAATTTACCTTAGTCCAGGGTTGACCTTCAACTTGGTGTACTCCAAAACCCAATCTTGTTTGTACTGAGGTTGGACCTCTCCTTAAGGAAGGACTCTATCACCTAGCTCTTGAGATCTGATCTATATAGGCCAAGATAGCAACTTATTGGTATATAGTGAAAATTCAACTGATTGCATTTTCGGGTGATGTAGCTGCCTCACACCAGATTGCAAGAGCTGGTTGTATATATCACTCTCAAACTTCGTGATGAGTGACATCACCTTAAAAGCTTGAAATTGACTATGGTGGGAATATCTACATCACAGAAATCAGTAAACTACAAATCACAGCACCTACCCCCCAGCCTGACATTAAACATTTATCACTACACCACTGATGCTGTCTTTGTCTCTTTGAATGAGTTGTGTGGGAGGCCAAGTCATCTTCTCAAGTGTGGACTTGGACCAGGGACTTTAGTGATGTGATTCTCATATTTGATGTCATCAGCATGCGAGCCCCTTTTGGTCCTTTTCTGAAAACTCTGGTATTCCTGCCCCTCAGCCAGGAGGGGTGGGTACTTGGACATGAGCTCCATCTCCCTCTGGGCCATGCTTAGATAGGAACTTCTGATTGTGGGACTCTCCTTTTTTCCATCCTTCAGACTGATCCACCTTTTATTCTCACAGTCCATCCTAAGTAGAATATCAAATAAAATTGTTTTTACTCAATTATAATCATATTCCAGCCCTGGTTCCCCAAAATAAAGTCAAAGCCACTTCTTTGCATGCATGCAACTCCCAGATTAGAGTGTTTGGAGTTTTGGGTGTTGATGAGCTTTTTTGGTCTTCTGTACAGGCAGTATCAGAGTTTGTGCCTGTGGGTGTCCAGTCACTTCCAAATGTGGGTTTTAGCTACTTGTTTTTTTTTTTTTCCTCAGAGCAAACACATACGTTTTGCCCATCTCTAAGATTTCAGGAAGTACCATACTGTTTGATTGGTACACATCCTGATAATGTATTGCTTGTGACATGAAGCTGCCATGCCCTCTCTGGACAGATTTAGTCGCAATCCTTCCATGCCCTTAGGAAATGTGGAGCCTTCCCTTCTTCTCTTATAAAACTTGTCACCCTGGGTTGTGGTGATTTGTTTTCCTCTCCTCCTTCTCCATCCACCTGGGCCCCCAGATATCTCAGAACTACAGACCTTGCAGGTCCCTGTCCCTGTATCTACAGTTCCCAGTGTGTTATCAGCCTGTAGTATCCTGTATATAAATTTGCAGTGCATAAAAATTAACTAGTAACATTCTGTGAGATTAATGATAAAAGTTCAGTTAGCCTGTGGGAGTTTTTAAGATTAACATCCTGAAGTCCACATTTTACACTGTGGGTTAAGAATCAATTCCTAGACAGCCTTTTTTCCCCCTTTGTAATATTTTGCAGCTCTGATAATTGCTAAAGTATCTCAAAATGCCTTTGGAAAGATTTCCTATATAGGAAGGAGCACCTAAAGGAATGTCACTCTGGGTCTGTAGCTTTGTCCTGGAATTATGTGGGCAAATGAACTAATCCTTCTGTTTAAAGGATGGTTTCCCCTCTGTGGATAGACAAGGTCCAGCTTCTTTGATGCTGACTCATAAAGTCCTGCCTGTGTAAAGAAAGGATGCCTGTGTTCTCCCTGTAGCTATTTTGTGGGCTCCCTTTTTTTCATTGCACTTTTGACTTTACGTGATCCCATCACTGGCACTGAAGATTCGGGTTAAGTACCAAGTATTATTGATAGTTCAGCAGACAGGAATGCAGAGAGTAAGGGAAGTGCACATGCTAAGGAAGGATAAAGGGGGTAGTGGAGGTGGTAGTGAACAGAGAGAGGAAAACTTAAGTATGCATGCATATAGCATAAGGGACAGAATCTAAAATACACGTGGAAGTATAATGTACCTGAAGAAAAAGTGAACAAGTCAGGAGTGTACAACTCTATTGATAATTTCAAAGGGAACATACCCATTTAACCAGTGCCCAGGTCAAGCAAAAGAACATAACCGCACCGCAGAGGTCCATTTCCTGCTTCCTGGCAATGACTACCCCTTCCTTATACCCTAGAGGTTACCAATTTACCATTATCCTTAATTCCATCTCTATAGATTAATCTACTTTGATACTTTGCATAGGTGAAGAATATATGTGTATATATATATACATACACATATGTGTATGTATATATATATACACATATGCATTTATACACACACATACATATATCTCACAGTTTAAAAAATTCTATTATACTGTGATGAACATATCAGGGTTGTTTCCAGTTTGGGGCTACTACGTATAGTACTCATCTGAATGTTCTTGCACATCTTTTGAGGAACAAATGTTTACATTTCTGTTATATATATAACTAAGAACTGAGTCATAAAGTATGCATATGTTGAGCCTCAGTAGATGTTGTCAAACAGTTTTCCAAAGCATTTAAACTAATTTACAGTCTCACCAGCAGTATACAGGAGGTGCTATTTGGCCGCGTCTTTGTCAACACTTGCATTGTTGAGGTTTTGAATTTTAGCCATTCTAATGGATACTAGTGATATTTTATTGTGATACCTTATCGTGACTTTCTTATTTCTTGTTTATTGAAGTATAATTTACATACAGTAAAATGAAAAGATTTTAAGAGTACAGTTTGAGTTTTGACAAATGTATATACCTATGTAACCTACACCCCAGTGAAGATCTAGGATCTTGTGTCTGGATTGTTTTTGGCTATCTTTTGTTTAACATAATGTTTTTGAGATTCAGCCATGATGTCTTATCTATCAGTAGTCCATCCTGTTTTATTGCTGAGTATTTCATTATAAGAATTTATCTGTTCTGTTGATGGACATTTCAGGGTTTTTTGAAAGTCTTATTTTGGTTTTAATTTGCATTTCCCGTGATAACTAATACTGTTGAACATCTTTTCATGTTTATTTCTATTTGAATATCCTCTTGTAAAGAGCCTGTTCAAGACTTCTGCCATTTTCCTGTTGTCTGTCTTCTGAATAATTTATCAGAGTTCTTTATACAAGGTATGAATTCATTCTAGTCTGAGAGAGTCTTTTCACTCTCTTCAGAGTATCCTTTAGACATAAAAACCTGTACAGGAATGTTCATAGCAGCTTTATTTGTAATAACCCCAAGCTGAAAACAACCCAGATGTCTTTCAGTGGGTGAATGGTTAAACATACTGTGGTACATGCATATAATGGAACAAAAAGAATGAAATACTGATACATGGAACAACTTGGATGGATCTCAGGAGCATCATGCTGAATTTTAAAAAGCCAGTCTCAAAAGTATATATACTGTATGATTTCATTTATATAACATTCTTAGAGTGACAACCTTATTGATGTATAATTCACATACCACAGAATTCACATGTTTAAATATACAATTCAGTGCTTTTTAGTAAATTTACCAAGTTCTGTAACCATCTCCATAATCCAGTTTTAGAGTTTCCGTCAGTCCAGTAAAATTCTTTGTGCCTCTTTGCCATCACTTCACCCGCTGCCCCCCAGCCTTAGGCAACCACTAATGCACTTTTTGTCTCTATAGATTTGCTTTCGTCCATACTTCGTATAAATAAAATCATACGCTCTATGGTCTTTTGTGTCTGGTGTTCAGGTAACATGTTTTTGAGGTTCATCCATGTTGTGCCATATATCAGTAATCCATTCCTTCTTATTGTTGGGTATTACATTATATATATACACCATGTTATGATTATCTGTTCACTGTGGATAGACATCTAGGGTGTTTCTAGTTTGGGGTTCTCACGAATAATGCTGCTGTGAACATTCATGTATGTGTCCTTGCGTTAGACATATTTTCATTTATCTTGGGTAGATTCCTAGGAGTAGAATTGCTAGGTTGTATGGTAAATTTCTGCTTAACTTTTTGAAGAAACTGTCTGACTATTTTCCAAGGTAGCTAGCTGAACCATTTTATAGTCCCACCAGCAGTTCCTGGAGAATATTCCATATACACCGAAAAAGCATGTGTATGTTGTTCGGCTTGATAGGAATGTTTTGTAAATGCTAACTTAGCTCAATATTTTCATAGTATTTTGTAAGTTTTCTATATTCTTACTGATTTTCTTTCTAGTTGTTCTGTTATCCAGAGTGCGTGTTGAACTCTGTTAGGCTTGAATTATCTGTTTCCTCAGTACTTTGTCTTTAGTTTTCAGCAGTTTGATTAGGATGTGTCTGCATGTGGATTTCTTTGTATTTGTTATGTTTAGTGCTCTCAGTTTCTTGGCAATTCTCAGCTATTTTTTCTTCAAATATTTTTTTAGCATTACACTCTTTTTCTCCTCTATGTTGGATTCCAATTATACAAATGTTAGATCCTTTATTGTTATCCTACAAGTCCCTGAGGCTTTGTTTCTCCCCACCACCATCTTTTTTTTTTCTATTATTTAGATTGACTAGTTTGTTTACCTATTTCAAGTTCTCTGCCTCCTCCATTCTGTTGTGTTCTCCCAGTGACTTTTTTATTTTGGTTATTTTATGTTTCAATTCTAAAGTTTCTTTTCAGTTATCCTTTATATCTTCTCTTTACTTTGCCAGTGTTTTGTATTTTAACTTTCTTTCAAGAGTGTTCAAGTTTGGCGATTTGTTATTTAAACATTTTCTTTTATAATAGCTGCCTTAACATACTTGTTAGATAATTTCAACATTTGTGTCATCTCATCGTTGGCATCTGTTGATTGTCTTCCTGTATGAATTGGCATTTTTGTGGTTCTTCCTATAGCCAGTAATTTGGGGTTTTACCCTGGATGTTTCGCATATTATGTTAATAGATTATGGATATTATTCCAGCCCAATGGAGAATGTTAATATATTTGTTTTAGCCGTCAGTTGACCTGGTTAGGTTCAGAGTGCAAGTTTCAACTCCATAGCTCCAATGTTAGTATTCAGGTTCTTTGCAGTGCTAGTCAGATCTGTCCCATGCATGACACCCACTGGTCAATGTGGGGCCTGAGTGTTCCTAGCTCAGTTCTCAAAATCTTTGAAATGATAATTAGGATCAAGCCCATATGTGTGGGTGGGGGTGATCCGAGTTGTTCATAAGCAGCTTGATGGGTTTTTTTTCCTGAGCTCTTCTCTTTTTGTTATTTTCATGGTGCTTTCTGGCTTCCTAGAGTTTTTCTTTTTGGTCCTCCAGCAGAAACCACCTGCTTTCATGATGCACTATCTCTGGAGCACAAGGGGCAGGGAGACAGAGAAAGAAAGAAAGAAAGAAAAAACAATGCGATTTGTTTTTGCCCTTTTGGAGCTATATCTCCACCAAACGGCATGTAAGTTTCCTTTCCCTGGAGAGTTTTAAGTCCTATAGTTGTCTTTTGCTAGTTAATTTCATTGCTGCACCTTCCACCATGGGATTTTCTGGGCATGGAGAAGGGAGGGAAAGGAGAGAAAAACCCAGGGGATTTCCCTCTAGTTTTTCTGAGTTATAGTAGTTCCTGTTTCCAAAAAAAGCACCTGAGCCAGAACATGTGCTCTCTAACCACAGTGTTCACTCACTTTCAGGTTTTGTTGTGCTGGGTTCAGGCCAGAGAATACTGGAGGTTAAAAAAAAAAAAAGTGGTAAAGTCATCACCAGTTCAGTTGTACTTGGCATTCTGATATTCTTCTGTGATCTACCTGCTGATAGGTACTTCAAAGAGTTCTCTAATAGCTGCCACATTCTGTAAAAATTTTATAGTTGCATTCAGTAGATAGAAGATTGGGTATGTTTATTCCATCTTACCTGAAACCAGAAGTCTTAACTGATATTTTAAGTGATGTTTGGGATTAGTTCCCTTCTTCCCCAAATATTTATATATCTCTGAAATAATAGTTTTAGAGATGCAACTTTTGGTGTAGTTAAGTGGCAAGTTTCTAAGGGTAAGCAGAAGAACTGCATCATTGGGAAGAATACATAAGGACCTCCTGAAAAACAAAGCCACTTTTCTGAAGGCATATGTGGTAATCTCACCCGGAAGCACAGTTCTTTGTCCTCATGCATCATATCATTGACCTCCTTGTTTTCCTTGGCCCTGCCTCTCTGTCACATTCTCTTAACTTCTGTCCTGCTGTTTTCCAGTAACCTTTGCCCCCAGGACTTCATTCATCAAGCCCTTTCTCCTCCTTCCTCCCCTGCTAGTCTCTGGTGTCCCCCACACTACTTCCTAATGCTGCAGTCTTGTATTTTATCACTAGACACTGTCTTCCAAGGATAGATACACTTCCCTGTGACATCTTAGGATGTAAGTGCTTGCACTTGACGGATGGAGAAGCTAGGCTGGGGAGTTGGGGCGGGGGGGAGGTGAGTAATCAGCTTTTGCTCATAGATTAGGGCCAGACCTGTGTCTCTGCAAGGCATTGTGGTGGTCTAGCCAGCTGCTTTCCCAGCATATTAGAGATTTTTCTTTATAGTATTTCCAGGGATTGTGGGGCTAGGCTACATGAAGCTCCAGCACAGCCAGGAAAATGGGTCTAGAAAGAAGGTAGTATTCAAATCTCACTAACCTCAGGAATCTGGGAATATACCAGAGCCTTTTGAACTGTGTTTTGGTTTTGTTTTGTTTAATTTGTTGTTAATCTTGAAATTTAATAGGGAGAAACTACTAAATAACAGTTACATTTATGCAAGTATTTCCCCTTGTTAGTTATATGGTACAGAATAACTGCAGGTAGGAAATCCTAAATAGGCAAAAATACATGGACAAAAAGCACATGTTTTTAAGTTGCAGCATGCTTTTAATATTTTTATGGTGGAAACACGTTCCTTAAAAACCACAGTGGGCTTCTCAGGTGTCTATTCAGATCCATCAGTTTCCAGGCATGTAAAGCCTGCTCAACTCATAACCTTCTGGGCATACATTTACTACATACAGATAAAAACTTGCTGGTACAAAAGATACAGTACCTTTTGGACAGAAAATCCTCAGGTACAGCATGTTTCATTTACTACCACTGAAATTTCTTATCTTCTTGGCCTTGAAGCAGGGTAGCCACAGGGAGCTGCCCGAGTTCTGACCCCACTGTTTCTATGCCAGACTGACCCAGCTCACACAAGGACAGGTCAAGGATACTCATTTTCTACTGCTAAGGCTTTTTTTTTCTTTTGGCAGTAGCCAAAGCAACTAGTTAAAAAGAAAACACACTCATTATTCTTACACTTTGATTTTACCAAGTAATACTCATTTCAGTGGGATGTTTCTGTGGAGATCTCTTTAGCTGTGGGAGCAGTTTGACTTTGGTACTGGGAGAACAACTGATAAGCCACAGAAGCAGTGATTAAATAGGCTACAGTTCTACAAATAGTACTGATTTAATTATGTGCATAAGGTTGACCAGGCATGAGATTTAAAGCTAGCTTTATTTAAGGCCAGAATAATTTTTGTAACCCCCTGCCTATATTAATTTTCAGGCCCAATTAAATGAATTATTCCTTACTGATTGTGAAATATTCCCGGGTAGCACCATTAAAGGCTTTACTGAATTCAGATTATTGCATTATTTTTTAAAGCTTGTCTTGGGATAATTGTGCTACACTTCTTAGAGCCTCTGAGCTCTAAATTGAGAGGTTCTGGTCCAAGGCTGTTGGAATCTGAGAACTGGAAGGACCTTGGACATCACCAAATCCAGATATCTTCCCAGTGTAGCAGTCCTCTTCACAGTATTCTGTCAGACAGGCAGTTGTCTGACTCTTGATCACTTTTTTCCCCCCAAATAATACATATTTTTCCCCCACACATTCTTGAAGCTACTCACTCATCTTTCCATGATAGGTTGTTCTTTATTCCCAAGCCAAGATCTGCCTCTGGGAACTCTCACCATTGTGCCCAGCTCTCCCCTTCATTACCACACAGAGCAGAACTCCTTTGTCCAAAACAGTTAGTCATCTATTTTCCTACTTGCCATTCCCCTTTCTCCCACCTCTGGTCTTCTTAGGCTAAAAAATTCCTGGTTCTTTCAACAGCTGCTTATTATAGGGATTTTAACACAATTCAAAAATTCATACATTAATATAATGACCACTCAATTCTCTACCAGCCAGAATTATCAATTAAGATTTTGTCATGTTATTTCTTAAAGAAATTGAAACATTACAGAAATGATTATTTCCCTTTGATCACTTCTTCCAATGTCATCCTCCTCCCTCCTCAGTTTCATGCATATATAGGTATATATAAACAACATACAGATTTGTTTTAGATCTCCCTTTTAACTTACATAAATGGTAGTATTATGAATGTGTCTGTGTGTTTTGTCCAGACAGCAAAATGTCTTAGACCTTTTCATATATTTTGTATTAATCTTTCCATACTGTATATCGTATTAGTCATTATATATAATATAATATTTTTGGCTCTCTGCCTTCTAGGCATATGGTAGGATGGTAGTTCCCTCCCCTTTGAAAGTTAGGTGTGGCCATGTGACTTGCTTTGGTCAATGAAATGTCAACAATATAATGGATACACTTCCAGATGGAAATTTTAAGAGCCAATATGAAATTTACTGCCTTTCATGTCCCTGGCAAATAGAGATGGGTCCTCTGTCAGCCTGGGTCTGAGAATAACTACATTTAGCTTTTTGCCAGCTCACTTTAAACATGTAGCATAAGGAATAAATAGACTTTGATTGTGTTAAGCTCAGATTTTAGGTTCCTTTTGTTGCTTTGGCAAACTTAGCCCATCCTGATTGGTAAGTAGACCTACATCAGTGTTTTTATTTATTTGACAGACAGATCACAAGTAGGCAGAGAGAAGGGGGGAAGCAGGCTCCCTGCTGAGCAGAGAGCCCGATGTGGGGCTCGATCCCAGGACCCTGGGATCATGACCTGAGCCGAAGGCAGAGGCTTTAACCCACTGAACCACCCAGGCACCCTGTACATCAGTGTTTTTAGTGGCTGTAAAGTATCCCAGTGTGTGAATTGACCTTATTCTATCTAGCCACTCTCTTATTGACAAAAGCCTAAGTATTTCCTAAATTTTGCTTTTATAAAAAATTCTGTATTGGTAATTATGTAAGTTTGTGAGAGTTTCTCCAAGAGATGTATCTAGAAATAAGATTTCTGGGTCACAAGGTATGGATGTTTTCAGTTTTATATCATTTTGCTACCCAAAATGGCCATAACCAGTTTACATTCTCACTCTTCCAGCTGTCATTTGTATGACTTGATTCCCAAATCTTTGTAATCTTGGTTCCTGTGTCTGGATTCTCTTTTGTTCGTCTTTGTTTCTCTGTAATATCCAGACTGGAACTTGGTTGTTCCAACTGAGGTAGATGGTATGTTCTGAATTCAGCCCAAGTTGAGTAGCTGCGTCACCTTGGGTGGTCTTTGCTGGCATCAAAACCTGAACTGCTGTCATCCTGCATTCAGGAAATAAGAGGTTTTAAAATTGCAGTGATTCTACATACATTCTAGTTGAATTTCATCCTGTTTTTTTTCTTATCATACTAGCTTTTGAATTCTCTCCTTATCACTGATAACTAACTTAGGAGGAATAACATTCATCAGAGGTCAGACCCCTCCTTGGTCAGTAACCTAGTAGGTTCATCTACGTTACTGATCAGAGTTATGATCAGGATCAGCACAGGGCCAAGGGTGTAGCTCTGTGTCCCCCCAACAAGACACCTTTCAGGCTTACCTGTCTGCAGCCTCAATTTTTCATCTTATCAAGGGGAAAATGCTGATGGCCTTTGTCAGCTACCTCCACATATACTATACTTACAAACATTTATCTCAATAAGTTAATCAAGTGGCTGGAAAGGAGTCTAGGGTAACTTGAGTGTGTCATGATTTTGAAAAACCCGTGCTAGCTGCTAGTGACTATTTCTTTTTCTTTTTCAAATGCTTATCCAGCCAATGCTTTATTAATCTGGTCTAGAATTGAGTTTGGAGTGCGATTCATACTTTTTATTTGTAACGATTATATTCCATGCCTTGGAAAATAAGGGGGATTTTTGTCTCTCTCCAGTCTGTTGGGAGGTCTGGTTTCTGTGAGTTTTCATAGATGAGAGGAAGTGATTCTGCTGTCATAACTGCAAATAGTTTGTTAGCCCTATGGAGAGGAACAAGGTGGTTTTTAGGGTTATGACTAGCCAGGATGCCTGTGTTCTGTTCTCCAGCTAGGTGTCGTCTTCTCCCTGCACCACCAGAACCAAATCTGTTCATAGTTTGAGGAACGATGAGGATTCCCTAGGCCTGTACCTCTGGTCATTAGAAGTTAGGCTTGCTAATGGCTTTTCTCTTGTTCTTTGGGACTAACTACATGTCTAATTCCAGTTATTATTTTTGTATTAGAATTCTTAGTTATATGTGTCAGAATCCCAACTCAGCAAGAAATAAAAAGAAAGTCTACTGGTAAATGACTAGTCCCTGGACTGCTGCTTGTAGGTATGGCTATATCCTCACCGCAGTCCTGGATCTCCTTCTCTCAGCTTTGCTTTCCTCTGAGGTAATTTCACTCCCAGACAGGCTGTCTGCAGCAGATGCAGTGCTTCTTTCCCAGTACTTCTGTCAAAACCCTGGGATGACCCGTTGATAGAGCCTGGGTCCTGTGCCTTAGACCCAGAAGGTGTATATTTGTTAGGGAGGGAGGGACAGAGTTGCCCTCACCCAGACCACATGGACTGAGAGTGAACCCTCACTCATTCCTCTTTCATACATTTACTGAGTGCCCACTATGTGATAGGTACCATGTTAGACTCAGCAGTTAACGCTGTGAATAACACAGGCATAGTCTCTGCCTTCTTGAAGTGTGTAAGTGTAAAAAAGTGGACTTTAATGTGCTGACAGCAATAGAGGAGAAGTTACTGGTCCTGGAAAGCAAATGACAGGGGTTCTGATATACTCTGGGGCAGGTGAGCAAAGGTTGCCCTGTGGAGATGTTGTTTGGATTGAAATCTGACCTGAGTAGGAGTTAGATGGTGAAGTAGGTAGGGTGAGGGTAAACAATGGGTGGGTAAAGGGATGAATAGTATGTACAGAGCCTTGGAAATAGAAGGAGGAAGCATATTCCAGGTACTGAAATAAGGTCAGAATGGCTGGATCACAGAGAGTGAGGGGGCAGAGAGACATAGGTGGGCCAGAGAATTAGGTTGGCACCTCTTCTAGCAAGGCCACGTGGCTTGCAAGATGTTTGGAAGCCATGCAAAGTTTAAGCAGGGAATCAAAGTGATTAATAACCCTGGTCTGTGTTGGTAACCCATTTCCTGAGATACAGCTTAGTCTAGTTAATTAACTAGCCAAGATCACCCACCTGGTTGGGATTTAAATCTAGACATACCACAACATCTGTCATGTGTCCAGACCTGGCTCAGGCATTGCCTCTCCCAAGAAGCAGTCCTCATTGCCCCTTCCTTTTTGCCACTGGGAGGGGGTAGGTGTTTCTCCATTCCTGTTCCCCTTAGTATCTTGCTCAGAGAACTCTCATGATTTTGTTTCCCCCATCCACGTCTGGACAGGATTTGTTGGTGCCTGCCTAGGCTAATGATTGGCATCTGTGCAAAAAAGTATCATAGTGGACCTGACTTTGAAAGGCCTGCTTACAAGGTTGTCCCTTGGTGGGCATATGGGAACTTGATTTTCAAGAGGGTTCCCACCATTCCCAGAACTGATTGATAAAGGTGGCTCATTGTGCCTGAACTGTTTATACAAACAATGTGGTTTCTGCTGAACACCTGCTTTCCTTCTTGGGAGTCTGGAATTTGGGTATTTGCCAGTCAGAGGGTGCCTGTGTAACCAGCCTCCAATCAAAACCTGGGCACTGAGTCCCTAATGAGCTTCCCCTAGTAGACAGCGTTTCACATGTGTTGTCACAACTCGTTGCTAGGGAGATTAAGTGCATCCTTGTGTAACTCCACTGGGAGAGGACTCTGGGAAGCTTGTGCCTGATCTCCCTTGTATTTCATGTAGTGTGCATTTTTCCCTTTGCTGATTTTGCTTTGTATCCTTTCACTATAGTAAGTCGTAGCCAAGAGTATGATTATATGCTGAGTTCTGTGGGTCTTCCTAGTGAATCACAGAAGTTGGAGGTGGTCTTGGGGACCCCGACTAAGCACCCTTGCAAACCATTGTTAAATATTTGTTCAATACTTATTAAAAGGAGAGGCTGAGCCTGGTGAAGAACCAGGGCAGAGAAAGGCGCTCTCTGGTGGTATCACTGACTCCTTTTGAGCAGTCGGCTTTGGCCCTAAACTTGTACTTCCACTTACAAAATTGGAGCAGTGGAAGGGTTTTACACTAAGGACTATCACAATCAGATTTGCATTTTGGAAAGAATAAATGCCCAAGAATCATCAGGAAATGTTGTGAGGAGAGTTTGTTCTACCAGATCAAAATTTACTACAAAGCCACTATAATAAAAATAGTGTGGTAATGAACTAGAAATTTGAGCTAACACGCAGGTTTCCCAAATTCCAGCTCAAGGTCTTTCATCAGATCTTTATTGAGTTATTTGATAAATCCTGTAAGAGTGAACATGTGAAACTCAGTTCCCTCTCAGCTTTACTTCTGAGACAGGTCCAGGCAAAAATGAGCATCACTTCACTGTCCGCAACAGAACCTTCTGAACCTGTTTTTAGGTGATTGTAATGCTGTCAACTGTCAAAGTAGGAATGTGGGGTTCTGAATTCAGAACCTGGGCAAAACAGTAAATTAAGAACATTTTACCAGTCTCCTGTGAATTACTGATATTTCAAATCACTGCATATGAGTAGCTTAGGAGCAATTTTGGCACTTTTGATTGTTATAGTTTTTCAGTTGGTGGAAATGAAATATTCCTGTTTCCACAATCTGCCACCATTGTTTTGTCTCTCTTTGCATGTCAGGGATGATGTTTCCTAAGGGACGACTTAATTAGACCATGCAATAATCTGCTTGGGGAACTAGAGAAAATCAGTTATTTAAAACACACTGGATGAAAGATCTTATAAAAAAAAAGACTTTTGAAAGAGGAAAACATCCTGTACTGAGGGAACAGAGGTGGGATGATGGAGTTTTGCTGTCCCTGTTTTGCATTTCTAACAGTAAACTTGAAAGCACAGGATCTTCTGACCATTGGAGCTGAAATTATGTATTCAGTGTTTCTCATGAAATAACATTTACCATTAAAAGAAGATTGCATTTATACTTGTCTTGGGTAATTCTTTAAAAATTTCTATGCAGAAAATTCTAAAAATTTTAACGTGGAAAATTCACCAGCTCAAGACCCACACAAGCACACAAAAGCATTACATTGATTACATGTCTGTGTATTGGCTGATTCCTGAAATGGTGTCTCAGAAGGATTAAAATTGAGCCTCTGTTCTGAGCACGTGGTGTTGACTGTAGCCTGGGAGTGTGCCAGTTAGTCGCAGCACCTGCGCCTCCTCATAGGGTCCTGTTGCGGCTGCCCAGGAAGATGGAGGGTAATTGCCTCACCACTCCAGCCACACACACAGGGTTAGGAATCCTGCTTATGAGGCTTCTCCTGCTCTGACCAAAAAGAGACCCAGAGAGTCTAGCCAGCTGTCTGCAACTCTGGGGCAGGAAAAGCAGAAGAAATGAGGATAAAATCAAGCCCCCCCCCCACATGTAATAATAATGATTAGATGCCTTTTCATCAACAGCCTTCCCTTACATTAAACAACATTCAGTAATCCTGGGTGTGATGGCCTATTTGCAGTGTGCAAATGGAACATGGGAAGAGGGTGCTCAGATCTGACCTAGAAATTTGAGATGTAGCTGGAGAGACCTAATACCCCACTGGGGACTCACAGGCCAATTACCTTGAGTCTGGTAAGTGGAATACAACTCCTAAAGGAAACTAGGTGTTTTGAACAAAGAAATTATGTATATGTACAGGCAAGGCTTTGTGTATTTCTTTTCTTTGTTTATTATAAGTCCTCAAAAGTTTGTAAGAATTGAGATTGTCCAGAGTGTGTGAGGGCTTTGAGGCCAAAGGAAGGTTTCTTCTCTTTTTTCATTTCTTTTTGTTCATGAGCAAAATTCTGAAGTATTAGGTTGAATGATATAAAATTGCTGATACTCAAAACCTTTTGACCTACAACAATGACAGTTTCATGCGGTTTGACCAAATATTAACTAATTTCACCACACAAATGCTTTGAAAATATTTCTAGTCTACTACTGTAGTAGTCTTAACTTCATCAGAGGGGCAAGGATCTCATAAATTCTTAGTCTTTATAGTTTATAATAACTTGTGACATATCCATCACCGATCAGACTAGCGTTTCTTTTAGCAGTTCTACGAAGATATAATTGATACACAAAAACTGCATATATTCAGTGTGTACAACTTGATGAGTTTGGATATATACGTATACCTGTGAAACCATCACCACAATCAAGGTAATAGACCTATCCATCACCTCCAAAAGTTTCCTTGTTCTCTTCTTTTGTGTTACAACACTTAAAATGAGATCTATCCTGTTAACTTTTTACATGTACAATATAGTATTGTTCATAGGCACTATGTTGTACAGCAGATCTCTAGAATTTATTCATCTTATATAACAAACTTTATGTTCATTGAACAGTAATTCCCCATTTCCTCTTCCCCACAGCCCCTGTATTCTCTGTTTCCATGAGTTGGACTACTGTAGATAGCCCCGTGTAAGTGGAATTGTGCAGTATTTGTCCTTCTGTGACTGGTTTATTTCACTTAGCATGATGTCCTCCAGGGTCATCCTTGTTGTTGTGAATGGTAGGATTCCCTTCTTTTTAAAGGTTGAATAATATTCCATTGTATGTATATGCCACATTTTCTGTATCCATTCATCTGTCGATGGACATTTGGGTTGTTCCCATATCTTGACTCTTACACATAATGCTGCATGGGTGTGCAGATCTCTCTTCAAGATCCGAACTTCGGTTATCTTGGGTATTTATGACCAGCAAGTATATGAAAAAGTGCTCAACATCACTAATCATCAGGGGAATGAAAATCAAAACCATAACGGGCTATCACCTCACACCTGTTAGGATAGCTATTATATATATTTTTAAAAGATAAGTGTTGGTGAGAATGTGGAGAAATTAGAACCTTGTACACTGTTGGTAGGAATGTAAAACGTTGCAGCCACTATGGAAAACAGTATGGAGATCATAAAAAAATAAATAGAACTACTAAATGATCCAGCAATGTCACTTCTAAGTATATATCTAGAAGAATTACTCGTTTGTAACTTGGATATTTTGAGAGAGAAACCCAGAGAAGTCTAGAATCCCCAAGGCCTGCTGTCTTAACTTCAGTGACACAGTGTCTAGGTAGACTAGAGTAGGTCTGGGTAGACTAGAGTAGCCTGCAATTTTAGTTTGTTTCTGGCTCAGTACCTGATTGACTGGGACTTCATAGGCAGTCAGTAAGCATGACTACAAATCAGTTGCTATTCCAGTGTTTCCTGACTTTATCCTCAAAAATGCATGTTGAAGGCTAGCTATTTCTTCCCTTGCTTAGAATGTTTTTGGAGCTGTCCTTTTTGGAATTATCTTCAGAGCCATTTCATAAGTCACCTAAGGAATTGATTCATTCAGTGAATATTTATTTGAGTCACATACAGTGGTGGGCAATGTATCAGGTATAGAGATAGATGACATCAACATGGGGGGCAGTCCAGGGGGGGATTATGAACAGATGCAGGCAGGGGTGCAAGAAAGCACCAGGACATGTGAGAGGGGAGAAGTGAGGGACTTAGCTTCCCTAGAGGAGAAACCATGCAAGGAAAATAAGACTGGAAAGTTGAGTTCTGGCCACATTGTGGAGTGCCTTGAATACTAGGCCTAGGAGTTTGAAATCTGTGCTGTGAGCAGTAGGGAGCCATTGAAGGTTTTATGCTTTTAAAGTTTTAACCTGCCAGCTAATAGCTGTAGAATTGGAATTATAAATCAGCCTTGCAATTTCTTTTCCCAGCTTGTGACTGACTAAAACTGGTTTTACACACCTCGATTGCATATTCACTTGAATGGACTTTGAATGACATTTGATTGTTTCCAAAAATTAAATTCATTCTCAAAGGAAAAATTTTGCTTCCGTTGACCTTATTCAAAGGAGTAGGATGCCAAAGGAACAGAAAGCAAATCCAAGCAAAAAATGTCCTAAGTATTTTGAGAAATTGCACTGTTGGAACAAACATTTGCTGTCTCAGAGGGTCTCCTGGAAGTCAGCCTATAATTGGATGTGTGAATTCGGGTGGGGGTGGTCTGTATGTAGTTACATGTGTGTAATTAATTTTTTGAATTGGTATCTGCCATGCCTTTACTGAAGTGCACCAAAGGCAAATAAAGAGGTTGGGGATAGGGACACGTGAGTGGCTCAGCCAGTTAAGTGTCTAGCTCTTGATTTTGTCCCAGGTCATGATCTTAGGGTCCTGGTCAGCAGGGAGTCTGCTTGTCTTCCTCTCCCTCTGCCCCTCCCCATGCTTGTGCTTTCTCTGTCTCTCAAATAAGTAAATATTTTTTAAAAAGAAGGTGGGGATTATAGCTAAAAAGAATAGGCATTCTAGTAGCAGTAAATTCTCACATTAGGGATGTGGGTTGTGTTGCTCTTTCTAGTTAACTGGTTCACTGCTGATTGTAAGTGCCACTTACCTCTAGCCTGAGGATGTACTTTATGGCTGTCTTGGCATCAGGTAAGATGAGACACTTGCGCATGGAGTGATGCTTGTTATTTGTATGGGTGCTATTGCAGATTTCTTCTTTTGGGTCAGGTATTTGACCCCTCTGTGATCGTGGCATTAGCTTGAGTGCCGTTCTCAATAAAGCCTAGCAATAGTTCCTGCTTTGGAGAATCATTCAGTGTCTGAAGTGATTCAGTGTAGTAGGTCTGAAGTGTGTGATGAAATTTCCATTCTACAGTTTATCATTAAAAACTGCCTTCTAAATTCTGTCAGTTAACTATTGCTGTATATCTAACCTTTTCAAAAGTCAGTGGCTCAAAATAGTAATTCTTCAGTTCATTATTCTAAGAGTTAGCTATTTGGACTGGGTTCAGGTTGCGTGGTTCTGCTGTTCTTAGCTGGTCTCCCTTATGGCTGTGTCAACTACAGGTCAGCAGGGAGCTTCTGCTTTTGAGGTTGGCTGATCAGCTGAGGAAATGGTAGGGGTAGGAGCACTGGGCTTTTCCTCTCTTCTCCTGCAGCAGGTTAGCCCAGGCTTGTTTTTGTGGTACCTGGGCAGATTTCTAAAACTGAGTAGAAGCAGCAAAACCTCTTGAGGCCAGGCTCGGAATTGGCACACCTTCACCTCTGCTGTACTCTGTTGCCCTAAGGAAGTCACAAAGCCAGTCTAGATTCAAGGAGTGGAAAGAAGCTTCAAAGTCACCTTGAAAGGGCATAAATAAAGAAAAAGGTAGAGAATTGGGGCCATTTTCGCTATTTATCACACAAATATAGATTACTCTTCTTAAAGGCTTCAGTTAATTCTGTAACATTTAAAAACTCATATGTTCTGTATGTTCAGATTTAAAGGCTGCTCAGGAACAAATAGGAAAGTATTAAAATTGCTTACAAGTCAGGGCCTTGATGATAGTCCTTTTGTGAAACTGATATTTTTTTGAAACTTGGATGCTCTCATACCTGAATGTGCCTTACATTTTAAGTCAGAGTCATTAATTCTGGATCCTTGGTACTAAATGATGTGAAGTCCATAAATGCAGGTTTAAAACACAACTGCAGATTTTTTGACACTACTTTCATCTGGAAACAGGGCCTGTGTGCCCTTCCAGTGAGATCTGCGTTGACTTGTGACTGCTTCATCCAATCTAGTAGAGTATAGGACTTCTGAGGCTTAGTCATAAAACGCAATGCAACTTCTGCCTTGTTCACTAGAATATTCATGCTGGAACTCCTGAACTGCCATGTAAGTAGTCTGACTACCCTGAAGCCATGTCTGGTGGAGAGGTCTTATGTGGGCGTGCTGGAGATGGTGTCTGCTAAGCCAAGTCATTCCTCTCAAAGGTGCCAGATAAGTGAAGAAGCCTCCAGATGATTCCAGCTGTTTGTCTTCCCAGCTGAGATTCCAGACATCTTAGAGTAGAAAAAAAGCTATTCCTGCCATGCCTTATCTGAATTCCTGACCCACAGAATTTGTGAGATGATAAAATGGGGGTTGCTTTATGCCACTCTGTTTTGCAGTGGTTTGTTACACAGCAGCTGATAACTAGAATAGCATAAATGAATGGGTATGACTGTATTCCAATAAAACTTTATTTATGGACACTGAAATAA
This sequence comes from Martes martes, assembly GCF_963455335.1. NCBI lineage: Eukaryota > Metazoa > Chordata > Mammalia > Carnivora > Mustelidae > Martes > Martes martes. Next base: position 39,455,872 of record NC_137897.1, read on the forward strand.
GAATTTTACATAATTTTTACATGTCATGAAATATTATTCTTTTGATTTTTTCAACCATTTAAAAATACAAATGGCATTCTTAGCTTATGGGCTATACCGAAAACAAGCAGATAAAGATATATAAACAAGCAGTGAACTAGATTTGGCCTAGGGGCTGTAGCTTGCTGAACGCTGATCTAAAAGATTAGGTAGCGCTTGTAAAATTTAAACCTAAGGGCTTCTGGTCAAGTTGGCTCTGATTTTCATACTCCAAACTCCTATCTCCTTTCTAAACAAAGTGATAATAAATAAAATGAAAATTAGAAAGACGTATCTGTGATCAAGAAAAGTAAATCTCTGGACCAGAAACAGATCAAACAGTCAGTGGAGGCTGTTAGTCATGGGCGTCTAGTTTCTGATGTGCTGGACTCTAGATCCCAGAAAAGGCAGAGAGATGTCTGGAGATGGTATTTCTGTAGGGGGATCAAAACTTTCAGTGAATGGAGGAAATGATCCCTGGCTGTGATGTCAAGGATTGCCCATGAACAGAGAGAAAAAGATGTTACTTCTATTCAGAGTGACAGGCAAGAGAGCAGAGAGAGACTCAGGGCCAGAGACAAATGTATTATCAGCTTACTGTCTAAATCTGTACCTTTCTCCCTCTTGATAGGGTGGGACTGAGAATCCTGGGAGGAAGCACCTCTCAATGGAGAGGGTGAATGAAGGAGGGAAATGAACTGTCTCCAAGGTTAGCCTGCAAACTAAAATTTCAGAGTAAGGACAGTTGTCCAAATTAGCAACCAGCAAAATGAGAGTCATTTTACTCCCACTCCCAATGAGAATCATTTTAGAATGACTTTAAAGTTTAGGATTTTCAAAGAGATGAAGGAAAAATAACATCCATTACATCAAAAAATCTAGCCCATGCCTGGTAGGAACTCATATTCTAGTTGGAGATTTAAAAAAAATATATATATATATATAGTTATCTATATATATAGTTGGTTACAGAACAGTCTAAGTTAGTGATGGTCCTCTACCTAGGCCATTCCTAGGGCATACTGCTGTTGGGATCGTCAGGGTATGGCTGAGTCAGGGGAGGCTTTTTAGAGAGGTGACATGGTTTCTAAGCCTTGTAAGGATGAGTTTATAAGTTCTTAAGTGAGGAAGTAAGAAGAGGACCTTCCAGGCAGAAGAGATGGTATGATCATAGAAAGCATATGGGTGAAAAGCCGCATGGGGATGGGAACTCTAGAGGTTGTGTTGCTAGAGCATAAAAGCAGGGCAGTGTGGTGAGAGAGAAAGCTGCAGAATGAGGTGCAGCTTGATTGTGGAGGACCTTGTTGGCTTTTGTGAGGACCTTAATAAAGGTCTAAGAACAAAGGGAAGCCATTGAAGTCTCTCAGAAGTGAAGGGACATAGTCCAATTTGTGTTTCAGATAAGTCTCTGGCAGCTGGGTGGAAGGTAAATTTGAGGACAACAAGATCAGGAGTCCTAAGACCAGTTGGTTAGGAAACTGCTATCATAGTCCTGCTTTAGGACATGGTTAGGTCCCAAACTAAGAAAATGAAGGTTAAAATGGGAACATTGATATAGAATTTCAGAGGTTAACTTAGTAGGATTTGATGACTGATCCAGAGTGAGAGAAGAGAAAGAATTTAGAGATTTTTCTGGGTTTTGTGAAGGCACAAAGGAGGGTGCCAATGGAGACGACTGGAAGGGAAGAAGAGCCAGTGGCCTTGGTGTTAATCACCTTCTAGGTCCATATGTATGGTTGGCAGGGGTTTGGGATTTGTTCTTTTTTTTTTTTTCTCCCTCTTCCCCTCCCTCTTTCTTTCCTTTGTTTCCTTCCTTAGAGCCATAACTATGTGTGACATTTTGGGGAAACACCATCCCTTATGAGATGGTTAGAGGAAGAAAAGGATATTAGGGAGCAACACAGGGAACGCAGAAAAAAAAACCTTTGGAAACCAAGGCAGTTGTTTCAAGAGCAGTGGTGGGAAGGAAGGAGGGAGAAATCAGCATGTCAGATGTAGAAGGTACTTAGAGATGAGGGTTCGGGAAAATGCCCAAACTGGTGACTTTTTCAAGAACTCCTCTTTTTTGAGGAGTTTGCAAGAGAAGGGAAAGAAAGAAATTAGGTATTACATAGAGAAAAATGGTATGGGGTCAAGAGAGAGTTTGGGGATAAAGGTAGGGAGATATCTGAACCTGGTAAATCTATAAAGGCAGAATTAGGAAGCTAAAAGGCAGATTTTTTCTGTTCATAGAAAGTTATTTCTTCATTTAGAGCAGTCTAAAAATTGAAATGGATTGCCTTGTTAAATAGTGTGCTCCCTCGCTGAGTGGTCAAGAAAGGTCTAAGGACCTAAGATGGTTTTTGGTGAACTCTATTGAAAGATATATTGGTGAATGCCTTTGGGATTTTTAGCCTCTGTTCAATTCTCAACAGTTTTCCCAAAGTTGTTTTAAGCATTATAAACTAATGAGTTAATCTTGGGACTTGTCTTGCCTGGCAGCTTTCCATAGACTCGTCAGATCAATGTGCCAAGTTAATTTATGTGCCTTTGATCTTGAAGGATGAAATTAAACCGCAGATTCTCAGATAACAAAATATTGAGGCTTAGTGTCCAGGAAAGTTTCATCACTATGACAATCAACCACGGCCTGGACATAATAGATAATTTTGACAAGGGTAGTCCCTTTCCATATGCAGCAACAATGAGTTTTATTTCAAGTTTTTGAGAGTTTAATATTTTATCTGTCCATCATTTTTTTCAAACACTGTTACTCGGAATGATCAAAATAGCACTGAGATGATAGGAGAAATGGCTAGAGAGGAAAAACCTGTTTCTTTTTTTACTGTGATTCATATTCCTATATGAATGCTTTTAATTTACATGAAGTTTGGTTTCCTAGGGCCAAGAGGAGATAAATAGTTTCCATCCCTGCTCTCTAGTCCTTATCTTAGATCGTTTAGTGATCCCTTTGGTTAGCATTTAAAACAGTTCAGGGGTAACCTTTTGCAGTTTTGTCTCAAATGACTACTTACCTGTATCCAAATCTGGCTTCCTGGGGCACTGAAGCATGAACGGCATAAATGACTGAACGCAACTAATTCTCAGAAAGCCACATTTTAGTCAGTACTTTCCAGCTTTCTCACTCATCATTTCTTTTACAGAACTAACAAGTGGTAGAACTAATTAATTAGAATTTTATTCCTTCTCAAGTTATACATTTTAAATTCTCTCTGTTAACCTTTTGAAAATGCCAGTAAGTAGTAAAAATAATTAAAATCCAGACAGGGAAACTAGAAAATGCAAACACTGGAAGAAGAGTTCCTATGCCTAAGAAAAACCAGGAGCACCAGGTATGGTGAATATTTTTATCTCTTAAGGAAAAATAGTTACATCATTGTTACCAACTGATTTTCCTTGTTACCAGCTGGCCCGCAAAGAGGGATTCACTCTCCAGTGATGTTCAGGCCTGTGAAATTTACCTATTTCTTAGCCCTTTCTTTCCTTCTGGGAGAGTGCAGTAAGTGAAAATCTCACAAGTCCTCAAGTTGATTCTTTTCCTTTATTAAATAATATTAAGTATTAACTTAATATTCTCCAGATATAGTAGGAACATGAGTAAGATGGCCTTTTTATCATGTATTTCCTTTTTTAATAATTTTTTATTTAGAGATAATTTTTTAAAATAAGAGATTTTGAGATAATTTATCTAAATTTAGAGAGGAGTTGGAAAAATAGTAGAACGAGCAACCTTGCTGTTCCAGACAAGATGGAATAGACACATTTTATTCTATTCCACTTAAATATAATATACAGGTAGTTTACAAGTAAGTGGATACAAAAAAGGTATACCATGCAAACACTATTCAAAAGAAAGCTGGAGTGGCTATACTAATTGTGGATAGATAGACATCAGCGCAAAGAAAATCACCAGGGACAAGAGGAACGCTACATAATGATTGAAAGGGAGAATCCATCCAGAAGACACAGCAGTCTTAAATGTGTATCCACCAAATAACAGAGCTTCAAAATACATGAGGCAAAACTCAGCATAACTGATTTGAGAAACACAAATTCATAGAGTTGAGAACTTCAGTGCCCCTTTCAGTAACCGATAGAACCACCAGACAGAAGAAAATCAGCAAGGTTATAAGAGAAATACACTACCGGTCAGCCAGATCTAATTGACATAGAATGCTCCACAACGGCATAATATACTTATTTTTCAAGTACATGTGTAACTAACATTCACCAAAATAGACTGTAGCTCAATCCATAAAATAAACCTCAACAAATATAAGAGTTGAAATCATGCAGAGTATATTCACTGACCATAATGCAATCAAACTAGAAATCAGAAAGAAGGCGGCTACGGAAAGTTTTCAAACACTTGGAAACTAAATAACATACTTCTCATTAATCCATGGGTAAAGGAGGAAGTCTCTAGGGAAATTGAAAAAAAAGGATACATTTCCCTGAATGAAAATGAAAACACAGCATATCAAAATTTGTAGGATGGGGTCGCCTGGATGGCTCAGCGGATTGAGCCTCTCTCTTCGGCTCACGTCATGATCTCGGTCCTGGAATCGAGCCTGCATCAGGCTAGAGAGCCTGATGCTCAGTGGAAAGCCTGCTTCTCCCTCTCTGCTCTCTCTCATCTCCCTCTCCCTCTCTCTCTCTCTCTCAAATAAATAAAATCTTCAAAAAACAATTTGTAGGATGTAGCTAAATAAGTACTAAGTGGGAAATTTATGACACTAAATGCTTACTTATATGAGGAATGGGTGAAAGATCTCAAATAATCAAGGCGTCAACCTCAAGATAATGGGGAGGGGGAGAGGAAAATAAACTCAGAACCAGCGGTGGAGGAAGGAGACAATAAAGAAAAGAGAAGTTCATGTAGTTGAAAACAAAAACAGTAGAGAGAAACAATGAATCCGAAAGCTGGTTCTTTGAAAAGAGAGATTCTGACTTAATTGATAATGGGTGCAGTTTGGGCATTGGGGTTTTTATAAGCTCCCCAGATGATTCCAGTGGGAAATGGGGATTGAGAACCTCTGCTAAGGAGGCTAGATACGTTTTCTTGGGGCTTAACTTGTGTTGGCATCTGTGGCCCAGTCCTTTTCTTCTGAGGAAGATTTGTAGCTATTTCATTTTCCCTCACTTTTTGTTGCCCTCAAAGTCAGTACTGACTTATATGTCAATTTGCATGTCTGACTGCTCCTTTGCTATAGGCATTGCTCTAACCGGAGGTGAGGGTTTAACCTCAATCCCCCCCTACTTCACCCCCAACCGATTTGATTGATTTTGGGATTAACACTGAAAACCCTCCCTGATTGGTTTGTCACACATCACTGGTTACCAGTTACGGGCTGTGATCACCCAAGCCATTGTGACAGTGTGTCTAGTGCACCTGGTCCTGTGACCCTGGTCCTGAGGAAGCCAAAGGACTTGGTTTCTCAGTTCTGGTGGCCAGTGCAGTGCCAGCCCTCTAGTAGCACAGTATTAACAGTTGGTGTGCAGTGGATTTGAACTTGCTCAGTAAGTTTGGGATTGTTTCTGTTTTTCTGACCTTATATGTAAGGCTTACATGCCTTTTATTGTAACGAAAACCTGGGATAAAGGTTATTTTTCCTCCTAATAAACTCTGACGATCACTTTAAATTGGGTAGATGTTATAAATGTACTAGGGGTACATGTGAGCAAAAATCTCAATGTGGAAGCAACTCACAGCAGATGAGACATATTGGAAACTGCTATTTTTAAAAATTGTTTGTGTTTCTATCTGGAGAATTGTGTATTTCATAGTAAAAGCTATTCTTATTGATTTACTTTATTCTTAAGAAGTCTTATTTGCAAATGATATTTTATCTTAAAAAGATTCATGTTTTGTACATATATCTCTTTTTATTCTTAAAATGCCAAGCCTGCTTATTTGGGTAGTTGAAATTGTTGAATATATGTACATAAATTAAAAAGAACATGTACTGCTAATTTTTAAAAAAAAAAACTTACTGGAACTGGGGCTTTTTTCCCTTAAAAGGCATAAAACATTTTAATTTAGGAAGGACTACGACCATTAAAATCTGTCAAGATAATATCACAGAATAGACCACCCAGGCTGAAACCTTCCAGTGAGGTCTGTATCAGACAAACAGTGGGCTGAGAGATTAAGGTGGGGGTGATGTTAGGAGAGTGATAATTCAGTTGTAGACTTCTGATTTTCAATATTCTTTTTTTCATTAAAATGTTTCTTGGGGTGCCTGGGTGGCTCAGTCTGTGAGCGTCTGACTCTTGATCTCAGGGTCATGAGTTCAAGCCCTGCATTGGGCTTCCTGCTGGGCGTGGAGCCTACTTTAAAAGAATTAAAATTTAAATAAATAAATATTTACATATGTGTTTTATATTACAATATTTATAAATATTATAAATAATAAATATTTCTTGTAGTTTGGACCAGAGGTTGACAAGCTGTGGCCTGCAAGTCAGATCTAGCCTGCTACCTGTTTCTGCGTGGCCTGTGAGCTAGGAATGGTTTTTACATTTTTAAATGGTTAAAAAATGAAGAATAATATTTCATGATATGAAAATTATACAAAATTCAAATTTCAGTATAATAAAGTTTTATTGGAGTGGAGCCATCCTCATTTGTTTATGTACTGTCTGTGACTGCTTTCATGCTACAATGGCAGATTTGAGTAGTTGCAACAGAAACCATATGGTTCATAAAGCCAAAAATATTTGCTAGCTGGTCCTTTCCAGAAAAAGTTTACTGAACCCTGATTTAAACTTCCTTCCCAGCCTGGCCTTTCTATGCAAGATGATTCCTACTCAGGAGGTTTGATATCCCCAAATAATTTGTTAACAAGTCTATATATTGAAGAGGGTAAGCCTGCTTCCTGGCAATAGAGGTAACTGTGGTTGACATAGAAATACTTCTCTGAGTGGCAGGAGCCTACCCAGATAAATCTGTATTTTCTTCTTTTTTCTTTAATGCATTTTGAGGGCTTTGGAAAAGAGTTGACCTCCAGATTCCTCATCTGGTCACAGGGATCTCATGAGTCACATGACATGTCTTTCTTTTTAAAAACAAGCTTTGAAATGACACATGCATACACACACAATCACTGAGATGGAGGTAGTTGTCTTTTAGAAAGTACATAAAAGTTCATCTACTCCAACTTCTGGTATCTCTCTCTCTCTCTCTCTTTAAGAAGTTTATTTATTTGGGGCGCCTGGGTGGCTCAGTGGGTTAAGGCCTCTGCCTTTGGCTCAGGTCATGATCCCGGGGTCCTGGGATCGGGCCCCACATCGGGCTCTCTTCTCCATGGAGAGCCTGCTTTCTCCTCTCTCTCTGCCTGTCTCTCTGCCTACTTGTGATCTCTGTCTGTCAAATAAATAAATAAAATCTTAAAAAAAAAAAGAATTTTATTTATTTGACAGCGAGAGAGAGACAGGGAGAGAGGGAACACAAGTAGGGAGAGTGGGAGAAGGAGAAGCTGAGCAGGGAACCCAAAGCAGACTCCATCCCAGCACCCTGGGATCATGACCTGAGCCGAAGGCAGATGCTTAACAACTGAGCCACCCAGGCACCTCTGGTATCTCTTTTTTCAAGACAAAGATTTGTTGGGGATGAGGAGAAGCAGTAAAATATGTAGGCTATGTTCTTTTTCTTATTTTTTTGTTTACTCAGTTCCTAGATAGATATTTATGGCTTTAGTCACTGGAGTACTGAAATGTGGTAAAGAAAGATATGCGAGGTGAACAGACTTGAAGGGAAGTTTTGTTTCCACAACATTGCATCGAAGCAGTGTGATGGATAAATTTTGTAGAGAGTTAAACCATAGGCAGTAGACTCAAATGGCTTCAATGTGGAGTTTAGTATTGTTTTCCCCAAAGCAGAGCTAATCAGCTCAAGAAACATATTTATAGCATTCATGATTTCTGTTGAAGGAAGACTTTAGGAGGTTCTTTGCCCCCATGGGCAGGACTTGACCCTTAAGGATATAAGAAGAATTCTGCTCTGGTCTGACTAGTGACCTAACTCAAATGTCTGTCTCTGTTCAGGGCTCTGGAGGATATTTTCCTGAAAGCCTAAGGGAGCTGGACTTACAGATGTTTCTTTACTTAAGGATTACTTCCAAATACCATCATGAATTTATCCACCCTGATTTTATCTCAGTCCTTCTTGAACCTGTTTACATTTTCATTCTGTTCCACTTCTTGAGCTGATGAGTTCTCTAAGTTCCCTAAGCATTGCTCAAAGTCCTGCTTTCTTTTTGATAAAATTGCCTTTAGGTTTCAGGGAGTGCCCCTTTGTTACTTTTACTCTGTGAGTAGGTGAATAAACTAAAGTCAATCATTTCTACACTCTTTTTGAGTCTTATTTCAGCTTCATCCTTGTTGAGCAAGATTTCTCAACCTTGGCAATATTGACAGTTTGGACCTGATACATGAGTGCATTGTAAGGGACTATCCTGTGGGCTGTAGAAATGGTTAGCAGCCTTTCTATCCTCTAACCCGGTAGATACCAGTAACACTCTCCTTCCCAGTCATGACAACCAAAAATGTCTCTCGATATCACCACGTGTCCCTTGGAGGGTGAAATTGCCTTCAGTTGAGAACCACTGCTGTAGATATTTGTCTTTCCCAAACTGCAAAGTTTTGTGCTTTTTGACTACCTTTATGATATGGAGTCTTCTCTATCCAGTTGATTGTATCGTGCTTTTCTGGATTTTTTCCCCAGCTCTGGTTAATGCCCATGTTGAATGGCAGTGACAGCTATTTTTATAGCTTCAGTGTTTCAGGTCAGCTGCATCATTTGCGGGTGGCATGAGGGACAAATACCTTGAAAACTTAGAAGTATTTTTTTCTAATTATAAGTGCCCTATTTGTGTACTGGAGAAATGTGGACAATGGAAAAATTTGGGAAGAATGGTTTTTATCACCCCAAAATCCATCACTTTAATGTTATTAATGTAACTAATATTAGTAAATTGGCTTATGGCCTTCATCTGTTTTCTATATATTTTATTTCATGTAATCTCACTGTAAAACCAATTTTAGGCTGTTTTTTCCACTTAACATGTTAACATAAAATTTTCCCCTTATACCACGTTTAAGTGATTAAATGAAATATGACATTAATGTGCTTTAATTATTCCTCTTTTGTTTCATAGCCAGGTTTCAGTTATTATTTTTATTATGGAGTTTTAGTGGACAATTTTGTCCATAATTATTTTCTGTGTTTTGGATCATTTTTCAAAGATGAATGTTGGAAGGAGAATTCCTGGGTCAAAGGGTGTGACTATGTTTAAAGCAGAGCCTTAGATTGTGTTTTAAACTGCTGCATGGCCCCACAGAGGGCAGTGAAAAGGAGCTCCTTGCACTGACCATACATTTCAAAAGTCTGTCTCTTGGGCATATAGAAGGAAAGGGCGGTGTTTAAGTTAATCACTTTTCCTTGCCTCCCTGCTCTTCTGTGGGAATATTAATGGGGAGTCAAGTACCCACCAAACCACAGACTTAGATTCCAGTCCCAAATAATCCCAGTTGGGTTAACTTCCAGACAGTGCTCCTTTAACAGGGAGTTTTACCCAAGGAAGGCATTTACTTTATACATTTGTATTTTGCCTGGCTTACAGTCACTGTTAAAATAAATCAGCATGCTGTTAATCATTTTGGTTGAGATTATGGCAGGAATAAGATCTGAAAACTGCCCTCAAATTACTGTTCCCAAGGGTGCAAGGTGAGGGCTGGTGCACATTTCATTTCTGCCAAAACAAAGGAATACTCAGTGTGGGAGGTAAGGAAGAAAAGGATGCCTTTATAAAGTCTCTGCTCTGAACAGAGGATTAGAAAATAAACAGCTGAATAATATATCCAAATATAAGGTACATCATGAAGTTACTCCAAGATTACACTGTACTTACTTATGGTTTTGCTTAACAAAAAATTTTATTCTGAAGTACTTTGAAAAGTATATGACTTAGTGAAGATTTACGTATTGCCTTGAGTAGTATGGGTTCCTAGAAGCAGAACCCGAGACAGTATTTGAACGTATGTGATTTATTGAAGGAATGCTCTCAGGAGAAACTGATAAGGGAGTGAGGACAAGAGTGTAGGGAAGAAGGAGCTAAAGTAAGGATGTGGTCTTAGAAAAGTCTAGCCTCACGTCCCATCCATGTTGATGCAAAAGTTGGGTATTCATCCTTTCTGATGGCTGAGTAATCTTGGAACACTGCATCAAAAAGTAATGGTTTATTTTATTTAACATAACACAATAAAAACATTAATTAATTAATTAATTTTAAAAAGTCTAGCCTTACCATGTTTTGAGGAGAGTAGGGGGAGAATGTAGAACTAGTTGCTGGCCCCCACCGGGAGGGAGACTGGGGGAGTATAAGCTCCCTGACAAGGACCCCTGTGCTTAGTGAGAGGGACAGCTGTGAACCATTAGCAGCGAACCAGCAGTAGCTGGGAGGTGGGCATGTTAGCTAGGTAAAGCTAGGTACAACCGTAGCGTCTATTACTCTTTAGAATGTTTACTTTGTGCAGGACACTGCTAAGACTTGGGAGTAAAAGATGAATGTGACGTTGTCCCAGCTTTTAAGATGTTTGTGGTATAGTGGCAAGGCTGACCATGTAAAGAATATTTGCAGTGTAAGCGAGGGGTTTTTTACACCGAGGAAAGCATGCACAGAGACTCAGAAAGCAGAGTGAGTGATTGTGAGAGAGGGATACCTGGAGAGTTTCATTGAGGGGATCTAACAAATAGGTAGGACCAGGTTAGGGGAAAACAGGCTGACCAGGGTTAACAAAGAAGGAACTGTAGACAGAGGGAAGAGCTCCTGATGAAGGCCACCAAGTATGAAGTAAGAGGTGTTCATGGAATCTCACTGGGCCTAGTATGTGCTGGAGGTAGGGGAACAGCAGTTGATGTGGCCTGACAGATTGGAAGGTCACGCTGAGAAGGCTGGTCTTAGAAGGGGCAGCATTCCTGCTGTCATCCACCCAGCCTGCCTAAGTTCTCAGGGTCAAATTGGAGTACCCCTTCCAGATATACCTGCCAGCTCTGCCCTCTGGTGGCCATGTGGCTCCAAGGATGTCCCTTAAATATTTCTGAACCCCAATTTTCTTATCTGTAAAATGGCTGATGGATGATGGTGATATTTATAGGACTTTTGTAATTAGAAATAATAAAGACAGATCTAAAGATGTACTCTTATTGTGCTGCATTTACTGTTCTTTGTAATTTTCATACAGTGATTAAAACAGCAGTGCTATCACAGAAATGGACAGACAGATCAATGCACTGTAACAGCCCAAACCCAAAAATTTTGCTTGCTTTGTTTTCCTTTTCGAAATCATTAACAATCCATTCTTATTTCCCAGGACTGGTGTTACTGGTGTTAGTTAATCTGTTTCTGAGACTCTTTACTGATAATGCAAGAGTTGTTTGTTTCCATCATTCATAAAAAGTGATTGTTACTGTAATAGTTTTTAAAAAACACAAAATTTTGCAGCTTCTTAAAAATGTGTGCCTCCCTTGATCATGAACAGTTTGATAACCAACTTCTAAAGAACAGAATATTATAGACAATGGAAATTACTTTATTGTACACCTGAGACTAATATATCATTGTATGTTAACTGGAATTAAAATAAAAACATAAATAAAAACAATCAATCAACTAATTAATTAATGTAAAGAAAATGAGGATACTGTTTTAGCCAAAGTTCCTAAGACCAGAACTTCAGATGAGAGGAATATCTATCTCATAAGAAGTCGTGGGTCTCCTGAAACTCAGGGAAGTGAGGAGAGAGGATAAGGTCCATGCTCAGTTGGCTTTCCTCACTGAGAGTTTTTGGAAGATATACCAATTTCTTTTATGCTGTCTTCAATCCCAGTATGAGGTAATGTTCAGAAGACACAGAATTTTTCTATTGCTAACTCTTCTTGACTCTGCCCCCAAATTCTCATGGGTTGTTACAATAACTTTTAAAGGTCTTTTTAAGCTTTATTAAGGTATAATTTACATACTATAAAATTCATTTATACAATTCACTGAGTTTTAGTGTATTTACATCATTGTATTTACCATCACTACTGTCCAATTTTAGAACATTTCTGTCACTCTCCCCCCCCTCAAAAAGCTTCGTGCTCATTTGTAGTCAGTCCGCATTCCCATTCCCAATCCTAGGCAACCACTGTTCTAGACATTTTGTATAAATGGAATTACACAATAAGTGATCTTGTGTTTATGACTTCTTTCACTGAGCATGTTTTGCTAAGTTTTTTATGTTTTATGTATGTTTTTCATGTTATAGCATGTATTAATAGTTTATTCCTTTTTACTGCTGAGTAGTATTCCATGGTATGGATGTACCACAGATTGTTTAACCATTCACCTGTTAGAAGACATCTGAGTTGTTTCCAGTTTGGGGCCATTATGAATAAAGCTGCTATAAACATTTGTGTACAGGATTTTGTGTGAATGTAAGTTTTCATTTCTCTGGGCTAAATGCCCACGAATACAATTCCTAGGTCCTATGGTAGTGGCATGTTTAATTTTTAAAGAAATAGCCAAATTGTTTTTTAGATTAGCTGTACTATTTTACATTCCCACCACCAATGTATGAGTGATATAGTTTCTTCACATCTTCACCATTTGAATTATCACTATTTTTTTAGTGCAGCAATTGTGGTTTTGATTTGCATTTCCCTAATGGCTCATGATACCGAGTATCTTTTCATGTGCTTATTTACCATTCATACTGCTTTTTGATGAAATATCTGTTCAAGTCTTTTAGACATTTAGATATTCTCCAACCATTTTCTTAAAAGATTTATTATTTATTTGAGAGATAGAGAGAGCAGGAGAAGGAGCAGAGGGAAAGAATCTCAAGTAGACTCCCCACTGAGCCTGGAGCCCAATGTGGGGCTCAACCTCATGACCCTGAGATCATGACCTGAGCTGGAATAAAGAATCAAATGCTTAACCAACTGAGCCTCCCAGGCACTCATTTTTAGCAGAATCATTTGTTCCCTGACTGTTGAGTTTTGAGAGTTCTTTACTTATTCTAGATACAAGTCCATTGTCGAATGTGTGGTTTATAAAGATTTTGTCCTGTTCTGTGGCTTGTTTTTGTATCTTCTCAATAGTCTTTTGCAGAACTAGTTGTTTTTTGTTTTTATTTTTGTTTTTTTCATTTTGATGCAGATGAAGTTTTCTTTGACAGATCTTGCTTTTGGTGTTAAGTCAGAGAACTCTTTGCTTAGCCCTTGATCCTGAAGATTTTCTCCTGCGTTTTTCTTAAAAGTTTTATAGTTTTACGTTTAAGTCCATGAGCCATTTTGAGTTAACTTTTGTATAAGGTATGAGACTTGAGTTGAGGTTCTTTTTTTTTTCTTTTCTTTTCCTTTCTTTCTTTCTGTCTGTCTGTCTTTTTTACTATCGTGCCAGTACCATTTGTTGAAAAAGCTGTCTTTCCTCTGTTGAATTACTTTTCTACCTTCATCAGAAATCTGTCAGGCATATATGTGGACTATATTTACTTTTAATAATGCAAAAATATATTAAGTTGTGGTTGGCAGAATGTCTATGCCCTAATCCCTGGAACCTATGAATATGATAGGTTACATGGCAAAGAAGAATTAGGGCTGCTAATCAGATGACTTTAATAAAATAGGGACCTTGGGGCGCCTGGTTGGCTCAGTGGGTTAAAGCCTCTGCCTTCAGCTCAGGTCATGATCCCAGGGTCCTGGGATCGAGCCCTGCATCGGGCTCTCTGCTCAGCAGGGAGCCTGCTTTCTCCCCTCTCTCTGCCTGCCTCTCTGCCTGCTTGTGATCTCTGTCAAATAAATAAATAAAATCTTTAATAAAATAAAATAGGCACATTATCCTGGGTTTTCTGGGTGAATCTGAAGTAATCACAAGGGTAGTTAAAAGTGGAAGAAGGAGGCAGAAGAGAGGGTCAGAGAGTGAGGTGTGATGTCAGAAGCAGGGTCAGAGACACACAGTATTACTGGCTTTAAAGATTGAGGAAGATGGCCAAGATCTAAGGAATGTGAGTGGCTTCTAGAAGATAGAAAAGGCAAGGAAATGAATTCTCTACTCTAGCCTTCAGAAAGGAATGCAATCCTGCTGATATCTTGATTTTAGCCCAGTGATACTCGTATCAGACAATAATAAATTTGTGTTGTTTTAAGCCACTGAGTTTGTGGTAACTTGTTACTGCAAAAATAAAATACTAATAAATATGTATTTTAGAAAAGCTCCCATTGATATCAGAATTTTAAATGCTTGGGCATAGCATTTCTCTCTAAAGTTTACATATATAGAACATCCCAGTAATATCGGACAAATGAGGTGCTACTCAATAGGGAAAAAGTGCATTCAATAGGAAATAATTAGAAAAATATTACTTTTATTTTGTTTTAATTTCTGTATTCATTGTGACTTTAAATTACACATTACTTTTTGATGGATTTTATACACAATACTTCTTTTATATTTTGTTACTGTTGTTGGTTTTGTTTGCACTTTAGAAGAGCCTTTGAATGTCTTAAGTTTTGCACTAAGGAGTCAGATGTGGCCCCCAAAATTTATATGATAGAAGGATAACATTCTATTTAAAGAAATAGCCTTCAGAACACCTGGGTAACTCAGTTGGTTAAACGTTCAACTCTTGATTTCAGCTCGGGTCATGATCCCAGGGTTGGGAGATCAAGCCCTATGTCAGGCTCTGCATGGGCATGGAACCTACTTAAGATTCTCTCTCTCCTTCTGTCCATTTCTCCTCCCTCCCTCTAAAAAGAAATAAAACAAGCTTATAAAAAATAGTCTTTAACTTTCATAGTATATACAAACAATGAATCAGTATGTTGTGCACATGAAACAAATTTAGTGTTATATATCAGTTATATCTCAATTTTTTAAAATATTCAGTTGACTTTAACAGTAGGTCAAATCGAATTTTGATCAATGATTTTGATACTTGTGCTAATCCTTTTAGTTTTTTTAAGAACAGCTCCTATTGAGATATAATTTACATACCATACAATCCAATCATTTAAAATGTACATCATGATTCTTAAAATATTAGCTGATACATGCACCCAGCACTGTAGAGCACTTAGAATATCTTATCTTACTACCTTCTGACTTCACTGTTTCTGATGAAAAGTCAACTGTTAATCTTATTGGAGTTACCTTATAAGTGATGAGTCAGTTTTCCCTTGCTACTTTTAGGATTTTCTCCTTGTCTGGCTTTCAGCAATTTTACTGTGATCTACCTGTTTGTGGATCTCTTTGCAGACAGTAGTGGTAGTCATGGTAGTATAAATTACTTTGAGTTTGTTGAGCTTCCTGAATATGCAAATTAATTTTTTTTTCTCAGTAAATTTGGGGAGTTTTCAGCCATCATTTTTTAAAGATTTACTTATATTGTATAATTCTTTTTCTTAAGTATTTATTTATTTATTTATTTGACAGTGAGAGAGAGAGAGAGAGAGAGAGAGAGAGAGCGTGCATGTACAAGCCGGGGGAGCAGCAGAGGGAGAGGGAGAAGCAGTCACCCCCTGAGCAGAGAGCCTGACATCCTCTATCCCAGGACCCTCGGATCATGACCTGAGCTGAAGGCAGATGCTTAACTAACTAAGCCACCCAGGCACCCCAAGATTTATTTATTTTGGAGAGGTGGGGAGTGCAGAGGGACAGAGAGAATCTCAAGCAGATTCCGTGCTGAGCTTAGAGCCTGATGCCAGGCTTGATCTCACAACCCTGAGATCATGACCTGAGCTGAAATCACGAGTTGGACATTTAACTGACTGAGCCACCCAGGTGCCCCAGCCATAATTTTTTTGAATATTTTTTTCTGCTCCTTTCTCCTTTCCTTTTGGTACTCCCATATATGTTAGTGCACTTAATGGTGTCGCATATTTCTCTGAGGTCTTGTTCATTTTTCTTCATCTTTTTTTCTCTTCTGTTCTTTGGCTTGGATAATCTCTTTTGATCTATTTCAAGTTCACTAATTATTTTTACAGTTCAAATTTACTGTTGGGCCCCTTTAGTGAATTTTTTCATTTCAGTTATTGTACTTTTCAATGCTAGAATTACCAGTTGGTAATTCTTTTTTATACTTTATAAAAAATTCTTTTTTATACTTTCTACCTCTTCATTGATATTCTTACCTTCCTTCTTTTTTTACATTCCTTTTTTTTTAAGATTTTATTTATTTATTTATTTGACAGCGGGCAGGGAGAGCACAAGCAAGGCGAGTGGCAGGCAGAGGGAGAGGGAGAGGCAGTGCTGAACAGAGAGCCTAATGCGGGGCTTGATCCCAGGACCCTAGATCATGACCTGAGCCAAAGGCAGACGCTAACCGATGGAGCCACCCAGGCACCCCCTTCCTTTATTTTTTTAATCATGGTTTTTGGGGGGTTTTTTAAGCTCTTTGAATATATTTGTATGGCTAATTTGAAGTCTTTACCTGTCGAATCTGTTATCTGGTTGCTCTCACAGATTTTTTCTGGTGTGTAGGTCATACTTTCCTGTTTCTTTGCATGTCTCATAGTTTTTTGTTTGAAATTGGACATTGTAGATAATATAATGTAACAACACTGGGTACTGGCACACACACCCCCTGCCCAGGGCACTTTATTGTTAAATTCTTATTTATTTCTTTAATGACTGGCTGGATTATTTTCCTAAAGTCTGTTTACTCCCCACCTCCTTTTTTTTTGAGGGAGGAAGGAGGTGGGGGTAGAGGAATAGAAAGAAAATCTTAAGCAGGCTCCATGCCCAGCAGAGATCCCTGACATGGGGTTCAGTCTCACTACCCTGAGATCATGACCTGAGCCAAAATCAAGAGTCGGACACTTAACCTCCCGAGCCTCCCAGGTGACCCTAATCACTCCCCACCTTTGCCCTGCAGTGTAAGTCTTAATGTTGTCTCTTAAGGGTGCATTCTTTGGTATGCCCCAGTCACCCTGGGATGACATTGGTTGGCAGGGTTCTTTTTTACTTCCCCTCACCACACCTCCCCTCACCACACCACATTGCTAAGCTGAAATGGCTAATTGCTCTGTTATTTTTAATAGTACCCTGGGACATAAATTGTTCTACAAACTGATCCAATCAAACTAGAACTCCTTCGAGAAGGGATAGTTCCTGAGATCAGTATTTGAGATTTTTTTTTCTGACTCCAGGATTGTTCCTCCCAGCTGTCTCTTTCCCTGGTTCTCCAGCATGCTAGCCAGCCTAGGCTCGAACTTCTCCACACTTAGTTGCAAATGGGGAGAGATTTCAAGGCCTCTGTTCTATGGTCTGCTTCTCCCCCTGGGCAAAGTCTCTGAGCCACAGCTCAAGGGTAGAGTGTGGGGACAATGATGTACTTCCCTGTGAGTGGCAGCCCCCCAGGTCTCCTAGGTTTGCCTCTCTATAGAACCTCTATAGAACCCCCACTTGATGAGCTGGAGTCAGGGCCATTGGAACCTCAGTATTCTTGGTGGCACCACACCCAAGGTTTAGCCTCCATCCCAGGAGTCCGGGCCATCTGGAAGAAGGAAGGCCCAACCTCTCAGCTGCTCTTGTCTGGAACTTAACCTCAACAACAGGTGGCTGGAGCAGGATGAAAAATGCTGACATCTTGCTCCTCCCAGGAAGAAAGCCTTACACCTGGGAGCTGGGGGAAAGGGGGATCTGTGTTCTTGGTTGCACCAGTCTCATATGAAATCTGTGCTGGGAGAGGGTAAAGGAAGTAGTTCTAGATCAAATACCACAAATTCTTTCTGAGTTTTAGTAGGTTTTATTTAATAAATGCTTCTTCATTTGCTCTGTGTCCTTAGAGCCATTTCTAGAGACTTTAAATGAATAGCTTTTTGTTTCTTTTTAAAGTAATTTTCACCAGCTTCACTGGGGAGTGGGTTGGTGAAGCTCTTCACGTTGTCATGCCAGAAGGGGAACTTTCTCTATTAACTTTTTAACATAGTTTTGTTTATGTTACCCATAATTGCTCACAATGGCTTTGTACTAGGGTTTCTATCTCCTTGGTAGATTGTGAGTGGCTTGAAGGCAGTAGCTCTGACCTTTATTCCTTGTGGAATCATGATTGCCTCCAATAGCATTTTGTATACTGTGGCACATAGAAGAATGTCAATTACTGATTGTATCACTGTATTTTCTAGTTCATTTCTTCAGTACTTGCTTTGTACCTTACAATGCCTTCCATTTTTCTTAAACCCTAGCACTGGCGTGTTCCCAGAAAAGTTGTGCCTCTTTTTTATCTGCTGTTGGCCACACGTACACAAGGAAGGGCACTTAAGTTTTAAGTTTTAGTCAAACCCATTATACATTTATCACAGTACTAGGAGCTTTCTTTTTTAAGTGGTAATGATCACTCTTTTTTTAAGATTTTATTTATTTATTTGAAAGAGAGAGCACACGTGAGCAGGGGAAGGGGCAGCGGGGGAGGGAGAAGAAGAGGGAAAGAATCCTAAGCAGACTGTGGCCTGAGTGCAGAGCCCTATGCAGGGCTCGATCTCAGGACCCTGAGGTCATGATTTGAGCTGAAACCAAGAGTCAGATGCTTAACTGACTGAGCTACCCAGGCACTCCTATAGGAGCTTTCTTATAACATTCCTTGTGGCATATATATAGATATAATTTTAAATTAGGCTAGTTGTTTGAGGGATGGGGCGGGGAGAAAGAAAGGGGGAAAGGACAGACAGAAAAGCAGTATGGTTATGTCCTTAAAGGTGGGACATGCCTCACTTGTTCTTTCTTAGCCAAGTGTATCTTGTGCCTTTTGACCTTGACCCATGAGAGCTCTGCCTTGCAAATGCTTTTTACCTTTCCGGCTCCTGACCTACTGGGGTTCCCTGGTTGGTGATGGCCGCATGGCTACCTGCTTTTGTTTGGATGGACTGTGGTTATGTGGCCACATCTGAGGCAGCCTGTTCTGGACCGTTGATCCAGGACTGCTGGGGCATCCTCCTCTTCAGTCTTTGTTACCCTCTGTGTTGGAGAATTTGACAGTACCCTTCTCCTATCACTGTAGGTCATTTGAGGATATTTTTGACAGAAATCATTTGATCCGCATGATTTGCCTGCTGCTGCTTCTTGGGATCTGTAGGGCAGTGTCGACTGCCCTTGAAATGGGTGTGTGTGTGTATGTATTTTGACTGTTTTATTCAGTTTTGTTCTCTTTCCCAGGATGCTCCAGGATGAAACGCCATAGAACACTCAGCAGCAGTGACAGCTCAGACGAAAGTGAGTGGAACCGGCCAACAGTTGGTAACTCTGTATCTATACTCTTTGAGGGTTTATTCTTTAACTTGAGGACAAGCTATTTCATGTTTCTTTCAATGGTTAAAAAATAATGTTTCTAGGAAGGAAAGTTTAGGGTACTATTGTTCTTATTCATTTAAATTTCATTAAAAATAGATAGGTGGGAAAATTGGTTTTTTGTGGCATATAGCAATTTGTTCTTCACTTTTCATTTGCCAAAACAACAAAAGCCAAATCTAATAATGATTTAGCAGTGCTTTTCTCTATAGAAAGAACAAAAAGTACAAGAGCATAAATTATAGGCCCTACAATTCCAACTGTAACTAGGTATTAAATGTTTGACTGGATGAATCATCATTTGTAGCATTTGGGGGAGGGCCAAAGGATCCACAGATTATTTGCCTCACATTTTTTAGTTTTTCCGGTTGCTTTTACAGACACATTTTCTCTAGGTGGAACATGAATCATGTTGTTCCAAAATGTTGTGAAGTATGATTACGCCAAATCAAACCTCCTCAGCATTAGCACTGTGGAAGCTTTTACATGCTGGGAGGTCTTCTATAAATGTTGTTAAGCTCCATTATGAGTCTTTCTTGATTGCAATTTAACTGTTTTCCTCAGTGGTATGAGATCACCGTGCTCTTCTCCATGATACCTTTCATATTCTCTTGGATGACATTTAGTTATGTGACATTTAGTAATATTAGCAAGTCTCGGTATTTTTTGCCTAATTATCTTTTTCAGGTCCTTCCACTTCCTTTACTTCTGGCTCAATGTATAGGAGCAAATCCAGAATTCCAAATGAACACAAGAAGCCTGCGGAGGTGAGATCAGATATTTAATTTTTAGACTTAAAAAAATAGACAGCTGCCTTCTGCCTACACACCTACAATGGCCAGATCTTAGATATGTGAGGATTAAACTATGTGCCAAGGGATAGACTTGTTTTCTTATGAACGTTTCTGGTTTTTAAGAAAGATTCCATTTTCTTTTCCCTTTGGGAAAACAGTAATCATCACACCGATTTCATTTTGGTGATGACACTTAAGTGCCTGGCTTTAGAATATAAGGCTTCCCCTAGCCAAGAAGTCAAAAGGAGCCAGACTTGGGGAATTGCAAAGGACCCAAAGATCTGGCCTTGATTGGAAAGAGCTAAGTTGGCAGGTGGGAGGCAGTGCAAGTAGGGATTGATGAGAAGGTTATGGTTGGAGAGGGGAAGGATAGGTTAAACGTCTGAGCTATAGGCTTTGATGGGCTTTATAGACTTCAGAGCACTGCCAGCCCAAAGAAAATGAATCACTTCTCTTGAGGCTGGTCATCCTGTTTTTTTTTTTTTAAGATTTTATTTATTTATTTGAGAGAGAGCATGAGAGGGAACATGAGAGTGGGGAAGGGCAAAGGGAGAAGGAGAAGCAGACTCCCTGCTAAGCAGAGAGTCCAACTCGGGGCTCAGTCCCAGGACCCTGGGATCATGACCTGAGCTAAAGGCAGACACTTAACTAACTAAGCTACCCAGGTGCCCTGAGGCTGGTTATCTTCTACCTCAAGGACAGCAAAGTGCCAGAGGTACACTTGGACTTGGGAATGGCTTGGCAGATCCTACAGACTTTCCTCTATGATAATTAAATGATGAGAACCTGACATTGTGTGTCTTCACTTCTATGAGTAGACTTCTTTAGCTGCAGAGGAAAGGGAGTATATTAGTTAACTATTGCTACATTACAAATGATCACAAAGCTAGTGGCTTAAAACAGCAAACGTTTATTATCTCAGTTTCTGTGAGTCAGAAGTCTGGACACAGCATCCCTAGGTTCTCTGTTCCAGGTCTTTCAAGGCTGCAATCAGTGTGCTGACTGGGCCGTGTTCTGGAGGTTCTACTAGGGAAGAATTCACTTACACCCTCATTCATATTGTTGGCAGAATTCATCTCCTTGCAGCTAGAGGATTGAGATCCCGGGTTTTTTCTGGCTTTTGGTGGAAGACTACCCCCTGCTCATATGAGAGTGTAAGAGTAGAGACTGCTCATAGCTTTTTGCCACGTGGCCTTCTCCATACGTCCTCTCAAAACATGGCAGCTTACTTTTCCAAAGTCAACAAGGTGAGAATCTTTTGCTCCAGTCTGCTAAGACTGAGTCTTATATAGTATAACATAATCATGGGAATGACCTCCCATCACATTTGCCACACAACATAACCTAATCAAGGAAGTGACATTCCATCACATTTGACATATTCTATTGGCTAGAAGCAAGTCATAGGTTCCACCTACCCTCACACAAGGTAGGTCAGGGGTGCCATGCTTTAGGGTGTCATCCAGAGAGAGCATTTGTCTCTCTCTCAGAGGTCACTTTTCATTTCCATCTCTTGCTTAAAATCTTTCTGGGCACAGTAAAATATCAGAGTGTGTTTATCTGTGTCTGTTTCATGCAGAAAATCTTAGGGAATAAAATGCATGTAAACAGGAACAAAACAAATTTCCCATCTATCCAGAGGAGGCTTTGACTATAGCATGATGAGAAAGAAACTTTGCTACTTTTCCATTTAGGACAGACAGCCCCAGAGCATAAAATGACTCAGTAGTTTTGGGTCTTAAGTCCTAATGCCTCCAGTTCAGTGAGAATAGCAGTCTTTTGTTGCAAGGGATAGGGTACCTGACCACCAGAAGCAAATTTTTAACTTTATGTTTCACATTCTGTTATAAAAGAGAGAACCTGATATAGTAGAACAAAACTAGCTTTGGCATTAGAAGAGAATGATTCCATGTTTTGCCTTGCCGGCTTATTTCATGTCTCTGAAATAATTTATTTTGTCATTATAACATGCACATTATTATAACTCCCTCTCATAGCTACCATTTATTGAAATTTTATGTTCCAAGAGCTTTATGGTAGACAATCTGATTGTTTCCCAAAATTAAGCAATTATAATAATCTCCTTGGGTGCTTCCTTCATTTAAAAAATTTTTAATAATGTCAGTATGGACTCACATACATTTATTTTATACTTGGGGCTATAATCCAATACTACATAATTTATTGTGTTGCTCAAATTGTTTCATAAATCAATGAAATCATCTCATGTTTTTTTCTCTTCAATTCCACTGATTTCTGTTCTTATTTTTATTATTTACTTTGTTCTTGCTCTAGGTTTACTTGGTTCTTTTTCTAGATTCTTAGGGTGGGCGCTTTGGCTATTTGAGACTTTTCTTCCTTTTTTTCCCTCTTTTCTAATGTAAGAATTTTAGTTCTATAAATTTCCCTTTAATTTTTTAAAGGTTTTATTTATTGAAAGAGAGAGAGAGAGAGATCACAAGCAGGAGGGAGGGGCAGAGGGAGAGGGAGAACAGGCTCCCTGCTGAGCAAGGAACTTTATGTGGGGCTCAATCCCAGGACCCTGGGATCATGACCCAAGCTGAAGGTAGATGCTTAACCAACTGAGCCACCCAGGCATGCCTATAAATTTCCCTTTAAACATTTCTTTAGCTGCATCTCATTAATTTTGATGTGTTTGTTTTCATTTTTATCCACTTCAGTGTGTTTTTTATTTTTCTTAAGACTTTATCTTTGATCCATGGCTTTTTAGAAGTATGTTGTTTAGTTTCCAAGCATTTGAAGACTTCCCTGCTTTCTTTCTGTTACTGATTCTAGTCTGAATCCAGTTTTGATGGAGAACATAATCTCTACAATTTCACATATTTTTACATTTGTCAAGGTTTGCTTTATAGCTAAGGATATGGTTTTTCTTTTGTAAATGTTTCATTTTATGTGTACTTACAGACTGTGTATTATGCTGTTGTTGGGTCCTTGACAGTGTTCTTCTGTATCCTCATGGATATTCTGCCTAGTAGTTCTATCAGTTGTTTAGAGAGGGCTGTAGAAGTCTCCAACTGTAATTATGGACTTGTGTCTTTCTCCTCTCCATTCTGTCGGTTTGGTTTATATATTTTGAAGCTCTTTTGTTAAGTGCATACATATTTAGGACTGCTATATCTGGGTGAATTTAGCATCATTTAATGTCCCTCTCTGTCTTTGATAATTTTGTTTGCTCTGGAGTCTACACTGTCTAATATTAATATAGTTTGTAGCTTTCTTTTGATTCATGTTTACATTGTATATTTTAATATTCTTTTACTTGTAACATATATATGATTATATTTGAAGTGAATTTCTTATAGATGATATATAGTTGGGTCATTTTTTTTTTTAAAAGATATGTTACTTGAGGGGCGCCTGGGTGGCTCAGTGGGTTAAAGCCTCTGCCTTCGGCTCAGGTCATGATCCCAGAGTCCTGGGATTGAGCCCCACATCGGGCTATCTGCTCTGCAGGGCGCCTGCTTCCTCTTCTCTCTCTCTCTGCCTGCCTTTCTGCCTACTTGTGATCTCTGTCTGTCAAATAAATAAATAAAATCTTTAAAAAAAAAGATACATTACTTGAGAGAGAAAGAGAGAGCATGATTTGGGGGAGGAGCTGAGGAAGCAGGAGAGAGAGAATCTCAAGCCGACTTCCTGCTGAGAGCAGAGCCCAATGCAGGGCTTGATCCACAACCCTGAGATCATGGCCTGAGCCTTAATCAAGAGTCAGATACTCAACCCACCTGGGTGCCCCCAGTTAGGTCATTTTTAAAACTACTCTTTCAATCTCTTTTAATTGGAATATTTAAGCCACTTATAGTTAATGTAACTTTTGGTATGATTTAGTTTATGTCTGTCATTTTGTTGTTTGTTTTCTATTTGTTCTCTCTGTTTTTTGGTTTCTCTGTTTTGTTTTCTGTGAATTACTTGAACATTTTTTTGAATTCCATGTTGACTTTTCTGTAATGGTTTTGAGTGTATATCTTTGTGTAAATTTTTAGTGGTTGCTCTTGGGATGCAACCTTTAAAAAGGAGAACTTTTTTTAATGTGTTCTCTACATTTTATCACTTCAAATGAAATATAGGAACCTTAACCACTGGGACACCTGGCTGCCTCAGTCAGTAGAGCCTGCAACTCTTGATCTCAGGGTCATGTGCTCAAGCCTCATGTTGGGTGTGGAATCTACTTAAAAAGAAAAAAAGAAGAAAGAAAAGCAAAGAAACCTTACTATCATCTAGGTTCATTTATTATCCCCACCTTTATAATATAATTGTCTTGAATATTCTTTCTACATACCTTGAGAACTGTATTAGACAATGTTATAATTTTTGCTTCAAACAACAAACATTATTTATAAAACTCAAGAGAAGGTAGTTTATTATATTTACCCATATTTTTACTCTGATTCTTCCTTTATTCCTGATGCCCCAACATTCCTTTTGTTCATTTCCTTTCTGTTTAAAGAACTCCCTTTAGCCATTCTTTTAGGGTAAGTCTGCTGGTGATCAATTCTCTTTGTTTTTCTTCTTTTGAGAATGTCTTAATTTTGCCTTCATTCCTGAAGGATATTTTCACTTGATACAGAATTCTGGCTTGACAGTACTTTTCTTTCTGCACTTGAAAAATGTACTACTTTCTTCTGGCCCCCATGGTTTCTTGTGAGAAATCTGCTCTCATTCAAGTAGTTGCTCCCCTGCACGTAATCAGTCATTTCTTTTCCAGTTGCTTTCAAGATTTTTCTTTGTCTTTATTCCCGAAGTTTGATTATAATGTGCATGGGCATGGATTTCTTTTGGTTTATCCTGTTTGGAGTCTGATCAGCTTCTTGAATCTATGTTTATATCTTCTGCCAATTTGGGGAATTTTTCAGCCATTATTTCTTCATCCGTTTTTTCAGCTCCATCTTCTTTCTCCTCTTCTTTTGGGACTTCAATTGCATGAATGTTAGATCTTTTGTTACTTCCCCAGAGGTCCCTCAGACTCTTCTCTTTTTTTCAGTATATATTCTTTCTTTTGATCAGATTGGGCAATTTCTCTTGTTCACAGATTCTTTTTATTGTGTTAATTCCATTCTTCTATTGAGCCTATCCCTTGAGTTGTTGTTTCAGTTATTGTATTATTCCATTTCAGATTTTTTATTTGGTTATTCTTTACACCCTCTATTTCTCTGCTGAAACTTTCAGTTTGTTTCAGAAGTGTTTCTAATCTCTTATTGAAGCACTTTTATGATGGCTGCTTTAAACTCCTTGTCGGATGATTCCAGTATCTGTGTCATCTCAGTGTTGGTGTCTATTGATTGTCTCCTCTCATTCCCAGTTCTTAGTACAATAAGTGATTTTCTGTTGTATTCTGGACTTTTTTGGTATTATATTATCAGATAGTAAGTCTTTTTTAAATCTGTTCTAATAAGCCTCTGTAGTAACCAGGCCAGTGGGGAGGTGGGGTGCTGACTCTGTACCACCAGTTGCAGAATTCCTAGGCTTCCCATCTTACTTCTGTTAGTCTCTAGGAAGATAGTTCTGTTATCTCTCTGGGACCAGGAGAGGGGTGTCTCCCTATTACTTGGTGGGGGTGGAAATCCCCACCCTGTTGCCTCTACTGATAGCAGCGGTAGTGGAGGTGGTGAGGGGTACTACATTACTGCTGGGTGGTAGTGACAGTCCAGGCTCCCTACCCAGTCTGTGCGGATCCCACATTAAGGAGGAGGGGTACTTTGTTATTGTTGGGTGGGGGTGGATGTCAGGGCCTCTAAGGTGATGTCCACTGATGCCACAACAGTTGCCCTTTTCAAAAAGAAAACATTTTATACATCTTTTATGAAATATAATTCTTATACCATGCAGTTCATCTTTTTAAAATGTATAATTCAGTAGATTTTAGTCTAGTCACAGAACTGTATAACCATAACCACAGTCTAAATATAGAACATTTTCATCACCCCAGAAAGAAACCCCTTACCCATTAGCAGTTACTCTCTAACTCCCCTACTGCCAGCCCATGGCAACCACTAATCTAACTTCCGTCTCTACGGATTTGCCTGTTCTGGACATTTCATATAAATGGAATCATCTAATATACAGCCTTTTGTGTCTGGCTTCTTAAACTTGGCACAATGTTTTCAGGGTTCATCCATGTTAGAGCATGTATCAGTAGTTTATTTCTTTTAATGACTGAATGATATTCCATTGTATGGGTATATCACATTTTATTTATCCATTCATTAATTAATGGACATTGGGGTTGTCTCTGTCTTTGGAGTAATACGAATAATGCTACTGTGAATATTCATGTACAAGTTTCTGTGTGGACATATGTTTTCAGTTGTCTTGAGTATATACCTAGGTGTGGAATTGCTGAGCCATATACTAACCCTAGTTAACCATCTGAGGAAATGCCAGGCTGTTTTCCAAAAGGGCTTCATCAGTTTATACTCCCACTCCCAGTGTAAGAGGATATTTGAAATGTGTTACTGCTGTGGGCACCAGAGACTTCCTTCTAATTCTTCTGGTGACCTTGTTTTTCTCTGCTGTCTTGGATTAGAATCTTCCCTTTGTGCTTGTCCTCAGGAGAGATTCTGTCTTTTGCACCTCTCCCAGTATAAGCCACTGTTACTATCACTGGAGGCTTTAGCATAGTGGTAGAGCACTGGAGAATGACATTGTTCACTAACCTTCTGATTACTCTCAGTCTTTGAGATGTATAGTGGTCCTGTTTCTGGGGTTGAGATGAGGAAGTGGACTCTAGAGCTTTTCTTTTGTCCCAGCCTCCTGCCCCCCGCCGCCATCTGCCTGTAGCCAGTATCTTACGGTTTGCCCAGTCTCTGTCCCGCCTCTTGATTAAGGCTGGGGTTGGGTACTTTGCCCTTCTTCCCAGCGCTTGTGAAATTACACCAGTGCCCTCACCAGATAGCCTTCCCCTGCAGGTGAAGCTTTTTTTTTTCAGTAAGGGAGCCAGGACACAAAGCAGCAGAGACCCAGCCAGCACCACTGGGGGAGCCTTCTCCATATTTTCTACCGTCTTCCCTGTGAGAGCCTAGTTGGGTTTCTAGAGAAAAAGCTTACAAGAGGTTTGGAACCCCCTCTCACTATAGCCCCCAGGAACTTCATTCTCTCTTGGTTGTCCCCACTTTGCCCCCAGGAATTTGTTTAAATTTCTAGGTTAAACGTTCCTCCTGTGGCTTCTGCCCCAGGTAAGCATAAACTCCTGTCCTGTGTCTCCCTGCAGGCACGGTTGTCCTTCCTTGAGCTGGCCATTTGTCCTGTGACTCATTTCTCTAAAGGGTTCATGAAAAAATCATTAATTTGCTGCCTGTCTTGTCTTTTTTCTTCTTGTAAGGATGGGAGTTTCTCTTTTTCTGACTGAAACCTTTTGTTTGTAATGGGAGTTTGTCATTGAAATGCAGTGTAAATGATTGTTTTCACTGGGACTTAATCAGCTGCATTAATAGATTCATATTTTCTTTGATGTTTAGTGCTTCAGTGGGATTCCTGTTTATGCCTACCCCTGATTTATCCTCTAGAGAAGAGTTCTTGGGGTGTGTGAATTGCACATATTGTTCAGGGGCTTTGGTAGCTTCTACAAATTGTATACAGGCTTTCAAGGGTAAGTTTTTAAAGTGTTTTGTTGTGTATGCATATGCTAGTAGCCGCCTTCTGATTCTCAAAAGGGTCCATACTCTTAAAGATGTTTTTAGGGGCGCCTGGGTGGCTCACATCTGCCTTCAGTTCAGGTCATGATCCCAGGGTCCTGGGATCTAGTCCCGCTTTGGGCTCCCTGCTCAGCCAGGAGGCTGCTTCCCACTCTGCCTGCCACTCCCTCTGCTTGTTCGTTCTTTCTCTCTCTGACAAATAAATAAAATCTTTTTTTAAAGATGTTTTTTAAAAAGCCAGTTGCCCTAGAAAAAGCACATAGTACTAGACAACTAATTTGAATGTATTAAAAAGTCTTCTATTCTTTCTCAAAAGCCAGAATGTTTTCATGTATATCATCCGACTGGTCTATAAGACATAACCTATCTTAAAGAATTGATGGCATATCATCTGTGGTTCCATAGTCTCATTTATTATGTCTAAGACTTTCAAAGCAGCAGACTTTCATAGCAGCAGAGTGAAAAGCTCATACATTTTAACTCGGCAGAAAACACACCCTCAAATAGAGCCTGTATTTCTAACATGCTTGATTATTTGGTTTTCTGACCTACAGAAGATAAAAACTACCAAGCTTGCAAATGCACACTTACTGTACAAAAAAGGGATAGTGAGGGATGGGAGAAAAACTTGCAAAGTAAACCTCAGATGTCATCTTTTACATGAAAATTGCCCAGATCTCAAACTCAGACTCAGTTACTCCCTCTCCTCCATCACTGGGATGCATACCACCTCTGTTGGGTAGTGGGTAAGGGGAATAATCAAACCTACCTAAGTTGCCCAAAAGTACATTTGTTTATGGTAGTTGATGTTTCAGTTGATGTCAACCCAAAGCCATCAAAAATGCCCTGTTTTTTCTTTGTAAGAAAACTGAGAATTATTTTAAGCTATTTGAAAAATATTTCTGTGAAAAAATATTTACATGATCTTTAAAGTTTCAAACTTAGAAATTGAATAAGCTTTGCTCCATTGGAAAAATTAAGTGGGACACAGTAGCTTGATAATACTGTGTACCTTATGTCATCGTGTAAGAACAAACTTGTTCTTCGCTAGGTTTTCTCTGCTTTAAGTGGTTGTTTCTTTTAGATTACCTGAACGCCTTTTTTTTTTTTTTCATCTGAAGATTGTATAATTCTAAGAAAATCACTTATGGGGCACCTGGTTGGCTCAGTGGGTTAAAGCCTCTGCCTTCAGCTCAGATCATGATCCCCGGGTTGTGGGATCGAGCCCCACATCAGGCTCTCTGCTCAGCAGGGAGCCTGCTTCCTCCTCTCTCTCTGCCTGCCTCTCTGCCTACTTGTGATCTCTCTCTGTCAAATAAATAATAAATAAAATCTTGAAAGAAAAAAAAATCACTTATAGTTAGTTCCTTTTGATTAAATATAATTACCACATTTGCAGCTGTTTTTTTATGCTTTTGGGGTGACACATCTATTTGTGGTCATTTGTGTATAGTTTCATATTTAAGTGACTGTGAATCAGAACTAATCTGTTTCTCTGCTTCATTCACATGGACCAGACAGTTTTCCCTTTTGTGTCATACAGGAAGTAAATGTTTTGACTTTTCCTCTAAAAAATGTCACAGAAATGTTCAGACTAGCTATGCTTTAAGAAACTGCCCACTGAGAGATGTTAATGAGAGCAGTAAAAGCCAGAGCTGTCCATGAAGGACATTTTCATTTTGTGGCTCTGGCAGGTTATAAGCATTGATATTCTAATTGAATTCATAGTGAGGCCTCCTTTGTTTCTGCATGCATCTGAGGGGCCAAGATGTACATGCACTGTTGGACTTGGCATAGCTTTTGGGCTGTATGTTAGTCTGTGAATCCCCTCTTTGACCATAAATGAGCAGATATCTGGTAAGTACAAAGCTTTTTTGTTTCAGGAACTTTTGGGGGAAACTACCAGTGCATATAAAATAGGCACACAATTAAGAACTTGTAAAACTTCTCAACTTCATTACCTAGGTCAATGTCAACATCTAGATCCTTCATTCATAATCTTTAACATCAAATGCCATGTTTTATTTTGTGAAGTTTCTGCATTACCTTGTGGCCTATAGAGTGTTGGCTGGAGTTTTTGGTGGGCTTCTTGCTTGGAAATCCTATCTTTGGGAGCTGAACCATGCATGTTTTAGTTGAGCCATGAACTCACATCTCCTTTACCCCATCAATGATTACTTTTATGGACTAGATAGATAGGAAAACTTAGCTGCATACTTCTTTCTGCTTTTAGAAGTAAAGCTGAGACTATGACAATGATGATAAAATAATAAGCACAGCTAGAATTTATTTAGCAGTTACCATGAGCTTAATACCACGCTAAGCCCTTTACATAAATTGAGCCATTTAATTCTTATAACAACCCCTATGAGGTGTTTTTGTTATCCCCATTTTGCAGATGAGTAAACTGAGACACAGAATTTAAATAATTTGTCCCAAATTGGTTGGTGAAACCAGTAGACCAGTAGTCTGTCCCTGGGCCCATACTCCTTTCTTTAAAGATTTTTAATTTCATATTTGACTGTGTAAGATACTTGCTTGGTTCATACATCTAACTATGACACAAAACACATACAGAGAGATCTAGCTTTTGTCTTTCTCTCCTTGTTTTCTCCCTCCCAGAGGTAGCCATTTTTTTTAAAAAAGCTTTTGTTTTATCCTTTTATTGTTTCTTTATGACAATATATACAAATTTGTGCATATGTGTGTGCCTCCATATGTATAGAGAACTCACACCTCTCTACCCAGGATACACTGAAGCTATTTTGTTTGCCTGTATTCATTTTTTTAAAAACCCCAAATTCCTTTTCTTATCAAAAGCAGATTCATGAGACCAGTTTGGTAAATATATTTCCTATCGCTTTGCAGATATCTGCCTGAGTACTGAGCTTACATTCCTATCCTTTATTCGGCATTTTATGTTCTGCCTCATGCTTGGGATGTTTCTACAGCGAGATAAAGCAGACTCTTGTACTCTGCCTTGAGTAAAAATGCTTCTCTAGAAACCTTGGATCTGATGCTATTTAATCTAGCTAGCTTATAAAATTGAAATCAGGCTTATCATGTAAGGCTGCTGCTTTTCTCTAAAGATGGAAAGAAAATAATAATAGTCATTAGATCTAGCCTTCATTCTTCATTTTAAGAAAAATAGGTCTGAATTGATTGGTGTTCCTGTAGTCTGAGGTTTCTCAGACTTCACAGAATGTCTGTTCCCTGGAGGTTTGGCATTTCTGAAGCCGTGGACAAGGGCCAGATTTCCCTGGCTTCTGCCTTTATATCTCTTTGTCTAGAGTCTTCAAGTTACTCGTCTGTTTGGTAAACATGTGTATTAGTTTCCTAGGGCTGCTGTAACAAATTACCACAAACTGGGTGGCTTAGAACAAGTGGAATGATTTTCTCACAGTTCTGGAGGCCAGAAGCCCCAAATTGGCCAGGCTGCACTCCCTTCAGAGACTGTGGGGGAGATTCCATCCTTTGCCTCTTCCAGGTTCTGATGACTGTCAGCATTTACTGACTTGTGGATCAATGAGTCACTCCAATCTCTGTATCCATGATCATGCTGCCTCCTCCTCTTCTGTCTTAAATCTCTCTCTGCTTTTCTTTTGTAAGGATACTTGTCAATTGGATTTAGGGCCCACCAAGATGTTCTAGGATGATCTCTTCATCTCAGAATCCTTAAATTATTTTTATCTGCAAAGTTCCCTTTTCCAAATCAGGTAACATTCATAGATTCCAGAAATTAGGATGTAGACATATCTTTTGGGGGCCACTGTTCAAACCACTACAGTATGTTTCCAGGCTACTTAGGAAACTATACAGAACAGATTTTCATAAGCAGTTACATCAAGTATAAAGACATGGCTTAAGCTATATGATGAGTTGGTGTGACATTATTAACTAAGCATGGTTTGCAATCAGTTGATTTATTTTGTGAAGTGTATCACATGGAAAACAATGAAATATTTTAGGAGGTTGAAAATACTTAGCCCTAGTATTCTTTCCAGATCTAAAGTAGGATTTCCCATAGCACTCTTTCCCAAAGAGAACAGTTTATTTAGCACAATTGCAAATTGCTACCACTACTTAACCACTGGCTCATTAAAGGCACTCTAGTCTTTTATAGAAATGGATCAGTGTTCAGGAAAATGGTGATTGAGTTTCTCCCCCAACCACCCAGAACACCGAGCGCTATGCAAAACACGTTAAATGGATATGACAGTGATCCTCTCTTACCCCCTTGTACAAAGCATTATATAATAAACCACCAGGTTTTTTTCTTCTACAGACAGCCTTCTCCCTGCACAGTACCCAATTAACTTTAATTGGCAAGGATTCTTGGTAGGGAGGTCATTTTGTTGCCACCTGGCCACCAACATGTTTAAGGTTGGTTTCTTTCTCTACTTTGCTCAGATCATATTATTTCTTAATCTTCCCTAAATGAAAGCAACAGGCATTTGCAGAGTTGTCCCTGCAAAGAAGCAAATGGAATGAGTCTTTATCCATTTAAATGGCATCATTTGATTATGTGAAAGTTCAGTCCTGTACTCTGAAATGTTGTCGGTTTAAACAGAACTGCACCAATGGAGAATTAACTGTTTTATTGGATCATGCTCTGTGCCTGCACTTTCATGTTACATATAATTTGAACAGTGTTTCTCCTCAGAGAACCTTTATTAACATTAAGGGCTAAAATGTTTGATTGATAGCATTTTTTCCTTTGATCTTCCAGAAATGTGGACATGTTTATTTTCAGCCTGCCAGTGGATGGTTGAATTTTTTCAGAATTAGAAATGAGTATTTCTGATTTCTAATTTCTAATTCTGAGTGTATGTATGTAGTGTCAGTGTATGTATACTTTTGTGTGAAAGTGTATTCCCTCATTCCTTAGACTTCAACTGGGCCTTCATCACTGACATCATTCCCAGTTAGCTTAAGACCTCATAGCATACTATTTTTCTGTTGTTGGAAAGGGCAGAATCACAAAGCTTAGGCTTCCACAGCCATTTAAGTCATGTGTCCCGGCAGGTGAGCATATTTCTGTGCCCATTAGTTATCCAGGGACCCCTTCAACCAGAGGATAACAGTACATCAGACTTCAGGTGGATCCTGGTTCCCGTACTGTGTCTGATTGTGCTTTGAGTACAGAAAGTGAACTATGGGGAATCTCTTTGTTTCCCCAAGTCCAAGTTGTAGCTGTACTCATATCATCATCCTCTACCTCTGACCTTTGAACTTTTCACACACCTAGGGCTCCCTTGCCAGGGGTAGGGTTAAGGCTCACTCAGGGGTCTTCTTGGCTACCACAATAGACATTACATTCCTATCCTCATCACCCCTAAGGAACCCACTGAGAACCATAAAACTGATAAACCAGATAGTAAAAGGTTAAAAAAGAAAATGAAACTAAGAACATTTTTAAAGATCTAAGTACAAAGGTAACAAATAGAATACAACTATAAACCTTCTTAAATGCAAAAAAAGTGATTAAAAGAACAAACAATACACATGATAGAGACATGCATAAGGAAATTACCACATAATTTTCAATATAACAGAGTTGAGACCAAATATCTGAGACATGCCAGTAAATATGAATGGGCTTAACATTTATTAAAGAAAAAAATGTATGGCTCACAAAACAAGATGCAAGTATATTTTGTATATAAGAATATACCTAAAACACCTACTCTACTCAGAAAGGCTAGAAATAGAGATGGACAAAGGTGTACCAGGAAAATGGTAGGAGGCGGAGTGAGCCTGATCTCAGACAAACTAGAAATCAAGCCCTGCAAAACAAAGAAGGCTTTTTAGTGCTAAACACTACAATTCACCATGAAAATGTGATACTTAGGAATATTTATACACTGACTAATGCAGCAACCACCTTTGTGGAGCAACAGCCATGGAAGAGTCAAGGACATATAGGTTGAAACACACTGATCATAGGAGGCTTTCATACACCTCTCTCAGATTAAGTGAACAAAAAAATAAGAGAGGAGATAGATATAAACAACTTAAGCAGCTTAGTAAGGTACAGATGATGAATATATATCAAACTTGAAACCTTGATATTAGAGATAATAGAGAATATACCTTCTCAAATGTCTATGGTACACACACAAAATATAGCAAATATTAAGTCACAAGGAAAACAGTGATTTCCGTTATTACATGGACATGATATAAACAATACTCCGGTCACAATGTGGCAAAATCAGAAATTACAAAAACAGAAAGGTCCTTTCCTATGGAAATTTTAAACCCTTCTATTAAACAACTGTTGAGTGAAAAGAGGAATACAAACTGAAATCATAGATTTTTAAAAATGATAGTTTAAAGCATTCTGTCTCAGTTTGCTCCATATCTTAAATTATACAATAAGAAAAAGGAGGCATTGTTCCACCTACTCTTGATAAATTTTCTTATAAAAATTACTTTAATTCTCAATGTTTCTGATGTTTACAATATACTAAATTATTATATTTTTCATTTTTTATATACTTACAGCCAGCACTGAGAGTTTCTAATATTTTGACCAAAATGTTTAAAGGTCATAGAAAAATCATAATTTTCCCCATTAATAATTAAGATTGCTTTTCACAGTTTCCACATGCACTGTCATTTCTCAGGTCCCACTTCTGTGCAAAGTAGAACTGCCTATACTGTGCAATCCTCTGCAAAAATAAATCTGAAAACTGGATAAGATAACTTCCTATGGAAATACAGATTACCAAAATTGAATCCATTAGAGGTAGAAAGCTTAAAGGATCAATTTCTTTTTTTTTTTTTTTTAAAGATTTTATTTATTTATTTGTCAGAGAGAGAGAGAGAGAGGGAGTGAACACAGGCAGACAGAGTGGCAGAGGGAGAAGCAGGCTCCCTGCAGAGCAAGGAGCCCGAGGTGGGACTCGATCCCAGGACGCTGGGATCATGACCTGAGCCGAAGGCAGCCGCTTAACCAACTGAGCCACCCAGGCGTCCCAAAGGATCAATTTCTAAAGAATATGTACAGCATATTATTAAGCAACTACCCCACAATGAAAGCACCAAGTCCGGATGGTTTCCTAGGGACCAGATAGTCCCAATAATTCCCAGGTTATTCCAGAGCATTGTAACAGAACAAAAATATTCTAATTCCTTTTATTTTTTTAATTCTTTTTATGAAGCATATATAACACTGATATGTAAACCGAAAAGAAAGACAATTTTAAAAAAGAAAGGAAACTTCAGATAAATATCACTCATTGAATATGATACAAAAATACTAAATAGAATATTAGAAGACAGAATACAATACCATATTTAAGAAGTGTGTCATGACCAAATGACATTCATTCCAGAAATGCAAGTTTGTTTTGGTATTAAGAAATACAGTATAATCAATCGGGTGCCTGGGTGGCTCAGTCAGTTGAGCGTCTGCCTTTGGCTTAGGCTCCTGGGATCGAGCCCCACGTCAGGCTCTCTGCTCAGTGCAGAGCCTGCTTCTCTCTCTCCCTCTGCCAGCTGCTCCTCCTGCTTGTGCTCTCTCTGTCAAATAAATAAATAAAATCTTAAAAAAAAGAAATATAATATCATACCGCAAATTAATATATCTGAGGAAAATAACTATAATTATTTTCATATACCTGAAGAAGCCTTTAACAAAATTCAATACCCAAGCATTCAGAAACATTCAAGAATAAGGAACTGTAAGATAATTTAACATAGATACTATATCTATACACACACCATAGTCTTCAATCTAGTATCTTGATGAAGAACACTAAAGTCATTTCCCCCAATTTCAGGAAGAAGGCAGATATTGTCAACTATCCCCATTACTATTCCAAATATTACTACAGTATTTACCAATGCAGTTAAACAAGAGAAACTAATTAGGTAAAGACTAGGTAAAGAAGTTGTGAAACTCTCTTTGCGGATGATATGTTAATATATCTAGAAACCCATAGGAAAATCAATGATAAAAACTAACTCAGGCAATAAAAGAATTCAGTAAGATAGCAGGGTATGAAGTTAACATATAAAATCAATAGCTTTTATAAACAGAAGATATAAACATGCCTGGGTGTTGTGATGTAGGAAATTAAAGAAATACTCAAAAAAAGATGGGATGTGTTGAAAGAGCACAGGCAGTAGCCAAACCAAAAGTGTTCCTAGTGATCAGAGGTGGAACAATTTGAGCAACAAAAATAATAATAATACTGGATTATAACCCAAAGAGTAAAACAGATATCCACAAGCCTATAATATAACTAAATAATTGAATAAATAAACAAGGGGGAAGAAAGGACAGATCTTTCTTACAAAGGAATTCCAATTAATTAATGTAGAAGAACTGAGGGAAATAGAAAATCACCATTAGGATACCACAGTCATAATTCTTGCAGGCAAGCTATCCACCAGTGGATGCTCAAATAAGCTCATGACAGTTTGAGGAGAAACAGGGTGTTGTTAACAATCTTAAAGGATCTCTTCTAAGATGTTTATTAATTGCAAAGGGAGATACAGTAAACCGTGGAGAAAACCAGCAAGACACTACCTTAACCAAATGATCAAGTTTAACATCACCACTGGTAGGACATTGGCATTATATGTCCCTGATATAATGGAATGAGAAGGACACAGCATCATTTCTGTGGTATTCTTGCCAAAGATGAGTAACTTTAGTCACAAGAAAACATCAGACAAACCCAAATAGTAGGGATAGTCTCTAAAATACATGACCAGTTCTCTTCAAAAGTATCAAGGTCTTGAAAGACAAAAACTAAGAAACTGTCACAAATTGGACAATACTAAGGAGACATGACAGTTAATTGCAATGTGGGATCCTGGACTGAATTCTGGAACAGAAGGATATTAACCAGAAAATTAGTAACATTTTTAATAAAATCTGTAGATTAATTAATAGTATTGTAGCAATGCTGATTTTCTGGTTTAGGTCATTGTACTCTGGTTATGTGAGACATTAACATTAGAAGAAACTATACGAAGGGTATATGGGAGCTCTGTACTATTTTTGTAACTTTTCCATATGTCTGATTTCTAAGTAGGGACACCTGGGTGGCTCAGTCAGTTAAGCATCCAACTCTTGGTTTCAGTGCAGGTGTTGATCTCAGGGTCGTGAGATCCAGCCCCACATCCTAGCATGGACCCTGCTTAAGATTCTTTCTCTCCCTCTCCCTCCTCCAAAAAAACCCCTATAATTCCTATTAAAATCTCAGAAAGAAAAAAAATTAAGATAGTAGAATAATTTTTAAGTAAATAAAAAATAAAGTGATGCCTAAATAATTAGAAGTTATCAGAGGATACTTAAAAACTGCTTAATTTGAGAAAGTTAAGGTTTGTTTTATCAGACTTTTAGAGTAACCTGTACTGTTGATTTAAATTCAAGGAGCTCTAGAAAATAATTCAAGAAGGATTTCTTTACTCTGTTAAATCCAGAACAAACTGGCTTCCCCTGTCAGTACTTCAGACCCTTTCCAAATCGAAGTTGATCCGACCATTTAGGAAGTTAGAGATCTCTCTTGTTGAAGAGTAGGTGAGGATAGTCTTTTTAAAAGAACATTAAATGGTGTTAGTTTCGTAGTGATGGTCTTTTCAAGATGTGTCCAATGTCTTCTCAGGTGTTCCGAAAGGACCTCATCAGTGCCATGAAAATTCCAGATTCTCATCACATTAATCCAGACAGCTATTACCTCTTTGCGGATACATGGAAGGAAGAATGGGAAAAGGGAGTCCAGGTACCAGCCAGTCCAGACACTGTTCCACAGCCTTCCCTCAGGTATTTGCATGCTTGTACCTTTGACTTAGGGAATGATTGCTCTTACAGTTATCTGTGTGCTGGTGGGGGAGAGACTGCTTGGCTAATTATACATTCATAATACAAAGTCACATACTGTGTTCACCAATTCACTCAGACATGGTAGATGATACCAGGCAAGAAAGAGTAAGTCAGTAGTTAAAGTCAAGCTCATTTGTTTAGGGATAGAATATGTGCCCATTTACTATTTGAAGTCCAGTCTGAAACTGTGGTAAGGTTTTGGAGAGTAGGATTTCCAAGTCTGACTCAAGAGTCAGTAGCATTTACTAGTCTTTGAAGAGAAACAGAGCATTGATTACATAACCTCGTAATAATCCTGTTAATATTATAAACCCATGAGAAGCTGCTTCAATATAACAGCAGTCTCATAGTGATAGCATCTGTAAATAGAGGGCCAAAACATTTCGTTTGTAAAATGCATAAAACCCAAATGAGAGGGGATGACTAGAATATCAGATTGATTGTAAGTACATAACCTTCATTTACAAAAACTTGAGAAGAAAGCTTAAGTAGGGTAGAACTTGGGTTTGTGAAAAGGGGAAAGGACTTTTCTGTCAGAGGAAGTAGTAAGTTCAGCTCCTCAAGAGTGGTGACTGGTTTGGAAGCCATTTTTCTTTACTGGTCTTTGTGTTCCTGGTGCTTTGCACCAAGGCTGGCATGAAATAAAATGCTTGGTGGGGCGCCTGGTGGCTCAGTGGGTTAAGCCTCTGCCTTTGGCTCAGGTCATGATCCCGGGGGTCCTGGGATCGAGCCCCGCATCGGGCTCTCTGCTCAGCGGGAGCCTGCTTCTTCCTCTCCCTCTCCCCCTGCTTGTATTCCCTCTCTCAATATCTCTCTGTCAAATAAATAAATAAAATCTTAAAAAAAGAAAAAGAAAAAAAAAACAGGAAAATGGGAGGTAGGGGGATTTCACTAAGCTCGTCAGTCAAATCAGGTTCCAGGTTTGTCACATGACCAGCAAGGACTTTTATCAATGTGCAACTTGCTTTTTTTTTTTGACTATTTTAAAAATTGAGATATAATTGATACCAATTTTTTTATCAAGATTGAATTCACATACCATAAAATTAACCCTTTTAAACTGCATGGTGGTTTTTAGTATATTCACACTTATTCAGTTATCACCACTATGTAAATCCAGAACATTTTCATTACCCCAGAAAGAAACCCCACATCTGTTAGCAGTTATTCCTCATTTTCCCCTTCCCCTGGCTCCTGGCAGTCACTGTATTAGTCTGCTAAGGCTGTCATAACAAAATACCACAGACTGGGTGGCTTAAAAAACTGAAATTTATTTTCTCACAATCTGAAGGCTAGAAGTCCAGGATCAAGTTGCCATCAGGGTTAGGGTTCAGTGAAGCCTCTCTTCCAGGCTTGTAGGCAGCTACCTTCTCACTGTGTTCTCATGTCCTTTCCTCTGTGCGCATAGGGAGAGAGAGAGACAGAGAGATGGAGATCTGGTGTCTCTTCCTCTTCTTATAAAGTCACCAATCCTATCAGATTAGGTCCCCACTCTATAACCTCCCTTAACCTGTGTTATCTCTGTATAGGCCCCATCTTCAAATATAGTCACACTGGGAGTTAGGGCTTCAACATAAAAATTTTGGGAGAACGCAATTCAGTCTATAACAACCACTAATCTACTTTCTTTCTCTCTGGATTTGCCTATTCTGGACATTTTATATAAGTTGAATCATACAATGTATGGCCACTGAGTCTAACTTCTTTTATGCAGCATAATATTTTCAGGGTTTTTCTATGTTGTAGTATGTATCAGTATTTCATTAACTTTTTATGGCCAAATAATATTCCATTGTATGGATAAGACCACGTTTTTTTAAGATTTTTATTTATTATTATTTTATTTATTTATTTATTTATTTATTTATTTGACAGACAGAGATCACAAGTAGGCAGAGAAGTAGGCAGAGAAGCAGGCAGAGAGTGAGGAAGGGAAGCAGGCTCCCTGCGGAGCAGATAGCCCGATGTGGGGCTCGATCCCAGGACCCTGGGATCATGACCCGAGCCGAAGGCAGAGGCTTTAACCCACTGAGCCACCCAGGTGACCCAAGACCACGTTTTGTTAATCAATTGATAGAAGTTTGGGTTGTTTCCATGTTTGAGCTATTATGAATAATGCTGCTACAAACATTCTTGTACAAGTTTTTTAAAGTTTTTTTTTTGTTTATTTATTTGAAAGAGAGAAAACACAAGTAGGGTGAGGGGCAAGGGGAGCAACAGACTCCCTTCTGAGCAGGGAGCCTGATGCGGGGCTTGATCCGGGACTCCAGAATCATGGCCTGAGCTGAAGACAGCTACTTAACCAACTGAGCCACCCAGGCGCCCCTCTTGTACAAGTTTTTGAGTGGATTTATGTTTTCATTTCTCTTGGGTATATACCTAGGGGTAGATATACTGAGTCATATGGTAGCCATATCTTAACATTTTGAGGAACTGTCAAACTGTTTCCCAGAGTATCTATCGTTTTACATTCCTACCAGCAATGTATGAGGGTTCCATTTCCTCCCTATCTTCACCAACTCTTGTTATTCTCTTTTTTATTATAGCCACCCTAGTGAGTCCGAAGTATATCTACTGTAAGTTTAATTATCATTTGCCTGATGATTTTTTCACCATAATAGCAGCTTCATAGTGATAGCATCTGTAGATATTGATGTTTTTATCAATCATCAAATATTTCATCAAATTTTGGTGAAATATTTCATATTTCGTCAAATATTGATGAAACTACAGAAATGTCGAGCATCTTTCATGTGCTTAGCAGCCATTTGTAAGCTCTTTTTGAAATAGAGCTTTTCTACTTTAATACAAAGAGTAACGTGACTTTCTTTCTCTTCCTATGAAACACTACTGTTCAAACAGCCAAAATGAATCATCTCGGTTTACTTCTTTATGTTCCATCACATTCACTTCGGAACAGATGTCCTCAGCTGCTGCAAATCTGACCTGTTGGTGAACAAGGCAACAACGTCCCCTGACCAGTTTTGGGATATCCCATTTTTTTGTAGTGCGTCCAAGTATACCCCCTATATATATGTTTTCTTTGGAGAAATTATTCAGATCTTTCTTCCATTTTAAAAATTGGGCTATTTGTTTTTTATTGTTGAGTTCTAAAAGTTCCTTACATATTCTGGATACAAGTCTCTTATCAGATATATGATTTACAAATATTTTCTCCTTTTGTGAATTGCCTTTTCACTTTCTTGGTGGTGTCCTTTGAAGCACGAAAGTTCTTAGTTTTGATGAAGTCCAATTTATCTATTTTTTTCTTTGGCTGCTTGTCCTTTCGGTGTCATATCTAAGGAATCACTGCCTAAACCAAGATCTTGACTTTTACACCTGTTTTCTTCCAAGAATGTTATAATTTTATCTGTTACATTTGGGTCTTTGATCCATTTGAGTTAACTTTTTATGTGGTGTGAGGTGTTAGGGACAACGCCATTCTTTTGCATGAGGATATCCATGTGTCCCTGCTCATTTGTTGAACATCTCCTTTTTTTGAAAGTGATAGACACTAAACCCCAACACCACCCACCTTGGTTCCATGAGTGCCTTGTAAGCCAGGCAGCTGTGGAAGAAAACATAATTCTTGAATCATTAAGAGATCTCAGTTTTATTTATTTTTTTAAAGATTTTATTTATTTATTTGACAGGCAGAGATCGCAAGTAGGCAGAGAGGCAGGCAGAGAGAGAGAGAGGTGGAAGCAGGCTCCCTGCTGAGCAGAGAGCCCGATGTGGGGCTCGATCCCAGGACCCTAGGATCAGGACCTGAGCCGAAGGCAGAGGCTTTAACCCACTGAGCCACCCAGGCGCCCCCTCAGTTTTATATTTTTAAATCCTCTCTCTCACAAATCTACCAGGGTGACTTTTTAATAATATTT
The DNA here is from genome assembly GCF_963455335.1 of Martes martes. Classification (NCBI taxonomy): domain Eukaryota; kingdom Metazoa; phylum Chordata; class Mammalia; order Carnivora; family Mustelidae; genus Martes; species Martes martes. The sequence goes on from NC_137897.1 coordinate 39,497,383, forward strand.
TCCTACTTTGAACTGAGATGTTGATTTCTCTACTTACACTTCACTCTGTCCAAATGTATTCCTTCTCCCCCCCACACATTGTATGACAGAATACTGTTTGTGTTGCTCTTTTATTGGCTAATTTTATAATTTTTTGTGTTAGTGTTTCTTTTTGTATGTCTTCATTGTTGTTATTTTCATAGATATAAAACTCCTAGAAGTTAGGGAGGTGCTTTGTAACAATTTGGTTATTTATACAACTGAGAGAATATTTAAACAGTTTTTGAAATTAGAAGATAGTGGGTTTATTCTCAAAAGCCACAAATAGAAGTGTTTTCTTCTGACATAACTGCCAAATCTAAACAAATGTAAATGTTTTATAAAGAGACCTTACAGTAATTGCTTTTAGATTTAAAACTAGTATCTTTAGTGGTCATGTGTTACTTTCATGTAAAGAAGAAATGTTAATAATTATTCAATTGTAAAAATTCTGCCTTCCAAATTTTAAAAATCATAAATCAGTGTACATCAAGAGCATGATGACATTCCTTAATTCTAGGCTAAAGTTTTAACAAATACTCTTATAGCAGTTCACAATCGGATATAAACAATATCTGAATATAAAAACAAAAGTCTTCTAATACATTGTTTGGGTTGGCTCTTCCGTATTAGTTTTGGTAAAATTAAAACTGAATTGGTTAGTTACTTTCTTCTTTACTGGTAGAAATCTCACTTCTCTAGAGAAAATATTCTAAAACATAAATCTATTAGAGAAATTTAAGACCAAGTCTAATGTAATACAATATAGTAGGCTCCCCCCCCCAATTCCACAGGGGATATGTTCTAAGACCCTGAGTGCATGCCCAAAACTGTGGATAGTGCCAGCCTCTGTGTATACTATGTTTTTTCCTCCACATACACACCTAAGATAAAGTTTAACTTATAAACTTGGTACAGTAAAAGATTAACAATTATAACTACTAATAACATGCAACAGTTTTAACAATATTAGTTACGTGAATGTGCTCTCTCAAAATATTTTACTGTACTGTACTCATCCTTCTTGTAATGATGTGGGATGTTAAAATGCCTCTGTGATGAGACAAAATGAGGTGAGTGACATGGGCACTGTGACACAGCATTAGGCTACTATTGACCAAGTGATACATCAGAAAGAGGGTCATCTGCCTCTAGTCTGTGGCTGACCATGGGTAAGTGAAACTACAGAAAGGGAAACCACAGATAAAGGGGGACTGCCATAGTTATTTAAGTTAAAATATACGTGAAAATATTAGGAAATAACTTCCCAATATTGGGAAATAACTCTTTATGAATCCTTCTTTGTATTAGACAAGATAGGCCATTTAGTATAACATCCCCCAAAGTCTCAGCATCTTAACCCAGTGAACATTCTGTTTCTAGTACATATCTCCATCCAGTGTGGGTTGGGATGTGAGTCACCTCTGCCCCATGTAGTCCTTCAGGGACTCAGGCTCTTTTTATGAGTAGGCTCCTCTATTGGATAGGCCCATTTCCACTCCCTTCTCCCCCCACCCCCCAATTCTAAATCCAGTCTGCAAGAAAAGACAAGACAGCATGGAGGGGTATAGAGGTAGATTTGGAGGGGGGCACTGGGATTTGAAGTGGCTTGTCCACCCATGTTCCATAAGCCAGAACTCACTCAGTTGGCCCACCTAACTGCAAAGTAAGGCTGGGGAATGCAGTCTTGCTGTGTGCCTAGATGGAAACAGTTTGGTGAACACATAGCATTTCTCTGCTACTCTTTGATAGAGGCATTACAAACGCAAAGCTACATGAGCACAGGAGCCTTAGGAACCTTACTGATATTATTCACCACTGTAACCATGTAGTCGATGCTATCTATGATCTGTACTGCCCAGATTCGCCTATGGTCTTGGGACCTTTCCACACGATCTCTCAACAGGATAATCTGACTTCTTACATAGCAGCTCTGGGCTCCAAGAGTGAGTATTCCGAAAGATAACAAGTAGAAGCTGCTAGTCTTAAGGCCGGGGCTCAGAAACTAGCACAGCATTATTTCTACCACATCTCACTAGAGCAGTCACAGAGTTCCCAGACTGAAGGAGAGGGAAGTAGACAGAAGGATGATCAGAAGATGTGTAACCATCTTCAATCTATCACAATGGTAATATTTTTAATGATTGTATTTCAGTTACTTGCCTAAAACCTACAGATTAATCAGTCAGCTAGAGAAACTTAAATACTAATAAACCAAACACTTGCTTTTTATTTTTTACCTAATCTACAAGATTGTCAAAATGCTTCAGAATTTTATTTCCTAATGGAATTACGGAAGTAATTTTGGATGTATATAAATTAACTGACTTGATCCCTGGATGCTGTAACAACTGAAAAGAAGGGAAAGTGATACAGCGGAGTAAGGGAAGCAGATTCTTTCAGAATCTTTGTTCCGGCTTTCAAGCTTGATTTTTCCCTTTGTTGCATTGTCCTTTGTGCAGTTGTCTTGTCTCTTCAGTGTAGTATAGTGTAGGGTGTGTGTGCGGCGACGTGGGTGGGGGGGTGGTGGCGGTGATTGAGGGGAGGATACAGACAATCACAGAGCCAGCTTGCACTGTAAGTTCCAGCTGTTTACGTAAGTCTGTTGACCACCACAAAGAACTTTTTGAAAACAAGTTCAACAAATAAAGATGGTATTAACTTCATTATGTGTTTGTAGGTAGACTATGGATAATTTTTTTTACACTAGTCAATAATAAACGAGCTTCAGATGGTTTTTTGTTGTTGTTTTAGGTTTTTATTTGTGTTTTTAAGTTAGTTTCTGTTGCTAAAGTTTCTAGTGGAAGGAAAACAGTGGTTCATGTTTGGTTGAAAGGGACCATTCATAATTTGTATGACAGGCAAGTGGTTGATATATTTACTGTGTGTCTGTGTATGTTTTTAACATTATAGGTGAAGTACTGATTTACTGTAAAACTAAAAATGAATTAGAATATAAAACATTAACCGCATAGTATATATGCTTATACACACACATATCTATGTATATAGAAATAAGTGGGAATGTCCTATAACTTTCTTGTTTCACTTAATATATTATCAATCACAAATGATACTGAAAGCGGGAATAATTAGGTATTCAGACAGGCCCCTATTTCTCCTTGGAATGTAAACATTGAACTAACTGGACTATGGAGAGCCACACTTTGTTCACTAAACTCCAGACTCAAATATATAACCACCAATTCAGCATCTCCATTTGGATGTCCAGTAGACATTTATTAGACTTCAGATATCCCAAACTGAACTATTTATCTTCCCAAACTAGTCCCACCTGTAGTCCCATGTTTAACTGATGGCAGATCCATTCTTCCTGCTGTAACTGTCTTTTCAGACTTTCAGGCCAACTTTCTTAGAGTCATCTTTGATTCTTCATTGCCTCATACCCCATATTCACTCTTTTTTTTTAATTTTTTTAAAAGATTTTATTTATTTATTTGACAGAGAGAGAGAGAGACCACAAGTAGGCAGAGAGAGAGTGGGGGAAGCAGACCCCCCGCCGAGCAGAGAGCCGACGTGGGGCTCGATCCCAGGACCCCGAGATCATGACCCGAGCCGAAGGCAGAGACTCAACCCACTCAGCCACCCAGGCGCCCCTTCACTCTCTTTTTTTAATTTAAATTCAATTAGCCAACATACAGTACATCATTAGTCTTAAAGGAGATCCTCTTGGCCCTAATTTCAAACGATATTCAGATTCCACATAGCAAGTCGAAGAAGGGCCTTGATGGTAAATGGGAGCCCAAGCCTGCCTCCCACTCCGCTGCTCCATTTCATCCTCATGCCTCCCTCATCTCCCGGCTGTCCTTGCCCCACTGTCCCCATAGCTCCTTTCTTGTTCTGTTCTGTGTGACAGCAGCCTTCCATTCTTGCTTTCAATTATGAGAGGCAGTAAGAAGCAAAATGTACAGAGCACTTGCATACACACATCTTACTGAAAGTTTAAAACAGCCCTTCGGTGGTTTTCCCATTTACAACTGCCCCCAGACTTAGCAGCTTCAAGCCTTTATGTTATCATACTCATGGATTCTGAGGGGCAGAGTGGGGATGGCTTGTCTTTGCTCTGTGATATCTAGGACCTCATCCAGCAAGACTTTGAATTTGGGGGTGACTCAGTGGCTGGGGGCTAGAATCCTTCCAAGGCTTATGCACTAACATGTCTGTCATCTGGGCTGGGCTGGTGTAGACTGTACGTGATTTCACCATGTGTTTGGATTTCCTCACAGCATAAAAGTCTCAGCACAGCAGACTTTTAGCAGGCCTCGGGCACATGCACGTGTTCTAGCCAACAAGCGAAAGCTGTATTGCCTTTTATGACCCAGCCTCACACTTCTCATAGCATCACTGCTGCCCTATACTGTTGGTGGAAACAGTCACAAGCCTTCCCTGATTCAAGAGGAGAAATAGACTTTACCACTGGATGGGAGAATAGCAGGATGACATTGTAGAAGAGCATGTGAGATTTTGAAAATAGCAGCCGTCACCAAGGTTATAATTGTCCTGTGTTTCATAAATGAGGCACGGAGTTTTGTAGAGAAGCAGTCAGCCCGAGTGGCAAGATTAACAAGGAGAAACTTGGGAAGCTACTACTATTACAAGGGCTTCCTATTTAGGTTGCTTTTAAGATATTTATTTCAAGCCTTTAAAAAATCTGTAATGATATGATATTTGGGCAATTTCTGTGCTGTTCACAAAGGATCCTAATCCACTCATTAGGAAATGCAACATAGTCTCTACCTGCCAGATATTTAGATCAACCAAAGACACACTGCTGACTCAGGTATGCGTAAGATACAGGAGGAGGCCATATGTCAGGTTAGAGTGGTTACAGCGTCCTCTTGCTGCCTCCTCAGGGTCACAGCAATGTTTACGTGGGCCACAAGTAGCTGGCCTACTCAAGGAGCAGGTGGATAGGACTTTTGTTCTGTGGAGCTAAGCAGGTGCAGTGGTGGGTCCTTGTATCAAAGGTAGGTCACTCAGAAAGTTATGGCAATATTCATTTACATTCAGGCATCCAAATTAAAAACTGTGCTTACTTAACTTCATCCTAGTAAAGTTGCTCATACCTCTGGGCTTGTGAGCTTTTGTTGATTTGATCACTTGGTCTGGTGACAATTCAAAGAATGTCTGTATACCTACGATATAGGGGCCAGAGAAGAAAATGGCCAGGGATGATCCCGGAATTTCTCCCAGCTGTAGCAGTGTTATGGGTACTTGAAGATGTTAAAGCTGCATTTTTTTAAATGCCAAAGTAATATTTTTCACTAATTCTCATAGACCCTCCCTTCTATCACTATAAACTTTATAAACATTATAACTTTATAAACATTATAACTTTCTCCTTGTGAGATTTGAATTAACTTCACCTTTTACCCATCCATTTCCTTGCCTTTAGTATTACCATTTCAGTCTATAATATTTTTACTGTCCTAGATTCAGTCCTTAGATTCAATTCAATATGAAAAGATGAGTGACATAACATCATTGTCATCATTATCATTATAAATTTGGGTTGGAGTATAATATACACACAGAAAAGTGGGGCACCTGGGTGGCTCAGTGGGTTAAGGTCTCTGCCTTCGGCTTGGGTCATGGTCTCAGGGTCCTGGGATCAAGCCCCATGTCGGGCTCTCTGCTCAGTGGGGAGCCTGCTTCCTCCTCTCTCTGTCTCTGACTGCCTCACTGCCTACTTGTGATCTCTTGTTGTCAAATAAATAAATAAAATCTTAAAAGAAAGATAAGTAACCAAAGCCTAACTGTATAACTCTGTGAATTTTCATGAATTAAATACACTTGTTTAACTGCCACCCAGATCAAGAAATAGAACATTACCCAACACCCCAGGAGCCCTTCTGCTCACATACAGTAACTGACCTCCCTCTCCGTAGATGGCAGTTTTGCCGGCTTTTAACTTCGTACTGAGATTAGATTGTTGTGTTCAACATTATGCTGGTGAGGTTTATCCATACTGTTGCATCTAGTAGTTCATTGAGTTTCATCTCTGTGTCATATTCCGTTGTATGAATATACCACATTTTATTTATCAATTCTGATCTTGATAGGTATTTGGATTGCTTCCCGTTTTCAGCTAACACAGACATTTTTAATTTTTTTAAGATTTTATTTATTTGTCAGAGAGAGAGAGACAGACCCAGCACAAGCAGAGGGAGAAGCAGGCTCCCAGCTGAGCAGGGAACCCGATGCAGTACTCGATCTCAGGACCCTAGGATCATGACCTGAGCCAAAGGCAGATGCTTAGCTGACTGAGCCACCCAGGTGTCCTGACATTTTTAATTTTTTAGTCTACACATGTATACTCTTTTGTTAAGTATATTTTCCCAGATTGGGTTTACTAGGTCCTAGGTTATATGTATATTCAGCTGTGATATCTGCTGCCAAGTAGTTTGCCAAAGGGGTTGGACCAATTCACACTTCCACCAGCAGCGTAGGAGAGGTTTGTTTGCTCCACTTCCTTATAAACACCGAAGATAATGTCAGTTTTTGGTCAGTCTTTCCAAGTTTAGCCATTCTGATAGGTAATAGTAATTACAATTTCGATTTGCATTTCTGTGGTAACTAATGAGGTTGAAAACCTTTAAAAAGTTTTCTTGCCATCTGGATAACCTTATTCAGGAAATGTCTATTCAGGTTTCTTGCCTACTACTTAATTGAATTGTCTGTCTTTTTCTAATTGATTTGTAAGAGTTTATTATATATTGGTGACAAACAGAAGTTTTTAAATCTCTTCCTTTATGACTGTTGGCCTTTCTCTCTTCTTTTTTTTTTTTAAAGATTTTATTTATTTATTTGTCAGAGAGAGTGAGCACAGGCAGACAGAGAGGCAGGCAGAGGCAGAGGGAGAAGCAGGCTCCCCGCCGAGCAAGGAGCCCGATGCGGGACTTGATCCCAGGACCCTGGGATCATGACCTGAGCCGAAGGCAGCTGCTTAACCAACTGAGCCACCCAGGTGTCCCGGCCTTTCTGTCTTTTTTAAAATATATTTGCCTTCAAGGCACCTGGCAGGCTCAGAGGAGCCTGATTTTTGATCCTTGGGGTCATGAGTTTGAACCCCACATTGGGTATAGAGATTACTTAAACTTTAAAATTAAAAAAAAACTTTAAATAAATATATATATCTGTGTGTGTATACACACATATCATATATATACACATATATGTGTGTGTATATATATATATATTATATATATGCGTATCCTGAGGTCTCTTCCAGAAGCTTAATAGACATATTAGTTTAGTTCAAGAACATTTATAGTCTACCTTGTTCCACAGAGGATTTGAGACAATTGATATGAATAGTTAGCAAAATATTCTTCCTTTTAGAACAAGATGAATCTTGAAAAAAAATTAGATACTCTATAATTACCTCATAGGCCATGCACCAAATAGGCGTAGCATATTTAATCTCATTGTCTTTGGAGAATTCATATGCATGTCTTGTCCTTTTCAGTTGGGTTCATTTCAGTTGGAAGCAGGCCTCTGTCAGCAGTTCCCAAATTTCTAGCTTCGATTAATATTTTAGGGTTCTGTTTTTTTTACTCAAATATTTGTTGCCTTTGGCTTTAAAAACTCCATATGGTAGAAAAATTAAAATGTGCAAATGCATGTAGTTATTAACTTTTTTCAACATATATTATGTTGAATCATAACCTTTTGGAAGAATGCTTAGGAAGAAATACTTATTATATATTTACAAGGTGGACTATGCTATATACTTATATGTATTCATATAAATACATTTATGTTTATGAATCCTTCTACATATTATAGTGACTTGAGTAAAGAAACTAGTTCCAGAAGCCTTTCAGAGAAACAATTTTCATTATTTTATTTATTTCTCTTTTTTTAGAGGGCCCACTCTATTCTTTTAAATTGCCAAGGAATAAGAATCCATATTTCCTCTTGTTTATATTTTCTGATGCTTTGTGGAGTATCTAAAACATTGACTATAAAATCAGTTATTGGTATGAGAAACTTCTAGTTCTTCCCTTGCTTGGTTTCTTTGCCTTGGGCTCCTAAGTGTCAGGAGGAAGGAGGAAAATAGGAATTTTCTCAGGCCTGCTGGAGAAGTTGATGGAAGAACAGGAATCTTTCATCTCATCATGTTACCCTGGCTCGGACTTCTGGTCGCTATCATGTATGGCTGGAAAATGCCTGGAGTTTGTATAAGTCCACGGCCTCTTGGCTTTACCTCATCTACATAAATAGTGACAATAACAAGAAACATAACAACAATAACATTGAACATCTGTTTTTTACTATATGCTAAGCACTTCATATATTTTGTGCAATTGTAATAACCCTATAGGTTTGATATTATTTTATAATAATATATGACTATTGTCCTTACTTTTTAGCTAGGAAAACTGAACCTTATAGAAATGAAGTAGTTCCCCAAGATCACTATGTGAGTAAGTGGCAGAAAAAACAGGCTTGTGTGAGTCTATAGCCTGTACTCTTTACCACCGTCCAGTATTGCCTCCGTGGCAGAAACTCACGGGTTTAGCTGAAGTATATCTTTGGTATGGAATCTGGCCATGGCTTTGTACTGGTATCATCTCTTCCTCAGTTTCCCATTCTAACCAAATGTGGTGACTATTGCACCAAGAACACACAGTGCAACATTTTATTAGGATAAATGGTAGTAAGGACCCAGCAGCAATGAGGGTGAATGAAACATTACATTAGCAGTGGACTGTTCACAGCAGAGGAAAAAACTGAATTTGTAGAACCATTTACTTTCCAGAAAGGAATCTGCCATACCTCTCAGTTGGCAGAGCAGTGACCTCCCCCCCACCCCCCGTGGAGGAAAAGGAGAGCATTCAGCTCCACTGTGTCCCACCCAGTCAGTGCCTACAATCTGTCATTTGTTGACTTATCAGTATCTTTCTTTCACTTTTCTAGGGTTGTAGCCGAGAAGGTAAAGGACGTTCTGTATATGCGGCCCCGGAAGTACATCCACTGCTCCAGCTCGGAAACCACAGAACCTGGCTACATCAACATCATGGAACTGGCGGCATCTGTGTGTCGCTATGACCTAGACGACATGGACATCTTCTGGCTTCAGGAACTCAATGAAGATCTTGCAGAAATGGGTGAGTTGTTTTCCCACAAGTAAGTTGTTCCTTGACTTGCCTCGTGATTTTTTAAGGTGTCAGGACCATTTAACTTGCTTTCATCCTGTGGCCTCTTCTTTTCTGGCCTTTTTGTTTATTTTTCTCTTTGATCTTACCTTAATGAGGCATTTCTTGAAATGCATAAATATACTGAAATAGAGCAGTAACATTTAAATCTGACCTTTTCTTTCCTTGTCTATGGTGAATAGCACAGATCGGGGTGGTATGTAGGTTTCGTAAGATTGTTTTCCAGTTTCAATTGTGAGAGTGGTTATGGCTGATTGGACTGCTGGTTAATGAGGATTCTGAAGCTGGTTCCTGGCTCAGCCTCCAAAAAACATTCTGATTAGTGGGCAGGGCCAGGGACAGCAGCACCTCTGCCATCTCTGCCAGCTGGAGAGAAGCTCTAACTTCAGCAGGAGGCAGCAGCATGCACCTGACAGGTCGATGTGACCAGCACGCCTTCATGCGAGACTTATAATTTTCCTGCCGGAAGAATGGCAGGCTTAGGGCAAAACATCCCCAGAGCAGTTCTTAGCTGCCTCATTACCTTTAGTACGTTCTGAAGTTGTCATGCAGTTCTCAAAGACTTAAATTAAGCAGAGGCAAGCAAACAAAAAAATCCTGAAAGTAAACATAGTAACAGTTGTTAAGTAAGTATATGCCCTACAGCACCATACCGGTGATGCTGGGAGATGCTAGGCTGAAAGGAAACACATTTTATTCTTACACATCACTCTTTGACAAGACTTCGATCTGAGCAGTGGTTGGACCTATGGAACTGTGGGTGGTTTTTAAGTCTCCATATGAGATTTGCAGAAGCACACAATTGATTTCCTTTTTGTTTGAATCACATTTGTACATTGTTAGTACAAGGATTGGTGGTTTTACTTTTCTTCCCTCCCTCCCTTTTTTTCCCTTTCTTTCTTTTGAGGTTGGCATCTGAATGCCTGTGGATAAAAACATGAAATTGTATTAAATCCAGTTTAGTGCAATTGTGGTATTTATACTAGTGGTACTAGTATAACCAGTACTTGTTATTTTTTAAAACTTACTGTTTTATGTCTTCTCTTACTCTGCCTTGTAAGAGGAGAGAAGAGATGTCAGCTTAGGGTACAAACCACAAAGGGAAGAGAATAAAAGACTGACAGAGGGGGGAAATCAGAGTATGAGAGCAGAATCCAGTGGATTGATGGCTCAGTGTGCCATTGTGTTTGTGAACCGTATGGTGTCTGTGTACATTATGATCATCACAGGGCTGCCTTCAATGCGACACCACCTTAATGGTGAGGTCCCTTTGGTATTTTGCAGTTAATCCCCTTTGAAGGATTTTTTTGTAATCAGCTTTTTAATTTTAGAATAGTTATAGATTTACAGAAAAGTGTACATTTAATACAGTTGCCATATGCCCCTCACAGTTTCAGTTTCCCCTAATGTTAATAACATCTCACTTGACCATAGTACTTGACCTTTTCCTATTCCAGGATGCCATCCAGGACACCACACTGCATTTAGGCTTAGAAGAGTTTAAAAAGAGGATTGCTTTACTTCAAGTTTTACTCTTTAGAGTAAATGATATTATAGTAAGGCTTCTAAGAGCTTAAAATAAACTTCTAAAAACAACATTAAATTAAGCATTTTTTTGGTTCAGATTAAGGAATTTAAAAAATTGAGTGCTTACTACATACTGGTCACTAAACTAAGCAGTGCACAAATATTACCTCATCTCATCCTCACAAGAAATCAGGGAGTTTGTATTACGGTCCATATTTTATAGATAATGAAACTAAGCCCTAAAGAGGATAAATAACTTGTCAAGGTTTATATAACCAATATGGGGTCAAGTTGGAATTTGAATCTAAGTGCTCTAACCAAACACTGTCCTCCACTCCAGAAAAAAAAGTGTATAATTTGTCTTGGCTGGAAAAATGAAACATACTACCTGGGTAGTTTTTGCTTTCATAACTATATATGACACTAAAACGGTGGTTTATATGGAATTCCAGAATTTCTTCATGTATCTTATATAACAAATGAAGTTGAATATTTGGGTGAATTTGTTTTGGATCATTTTGAGAATTATTCCTGAGTTTACAAGCTATTAAATATATATACATATATTTATTCTCACAGAATCATTAAAAAAAATGTTTAGTTGTTGCCTGTATCCACCATATAAATCTTTTAGTTGGGTTTATTAAGTTTGTAAGACTAAGAAAAATTAAAAGTATAGAAGGAAAGGGAATCAAGAGGCAAAAGTAATTTCAGAATTTGCAGTTAGACTTTTGTGGATGCTAATAGATTTCTCTTATATACAGTTGCCATTGGAAAATATTATTGGATATTTTTAGAAGTCATGTTTAAAAAACAAATTATTTCATATGTACAATGACATACACAGTACCTAGAATTTTCTTTTATGACTTAATACCTTTTTGTATAAAAATTTCTTCATATATTCATTAGATGTGCTCATTGGAACTATTATGCTAAGAATGAATTACCATTTATGTACAGATAGTTATGTGATCCTTATTATCTTATTCTATAAATTAAAGTGTTCAAAATTATAAAGCTGTGAAAGTTCACCCTCAGTGGGAATAAGAGAAAACAGAGATGTAGGAGGGGGACTGATTGGGATGTAGACAGAAAATTGAAAGGGTCAGTAATACATCTTACATGAAATGTGGTAAAATGTACTTCTCCTTTCATGTGTCAGACACTAATATGTGATGATAAGTAAATATTAGAATAGCTCTAGTAAAAGATTCTTTGAAATCCAGTTGTTTTAGATCAGAGAAGAGATGGTTTTATCTTTTAGAATCCCTCCATCCCTGCACCGGGCTCATAGTAGGTGATTTGGGATTGACAGCTGACTGACGGGTTGATTGATTGTTTGTATTTCCATGCAGGTTGTGGGCCAGTTGATGAGAATCTTATGGAAAAGACAGTAGAAGTCCTGGAACGCCATTGCCATGAAAATATGAACCATGCTATTGAGACAGAGGAAGGGCTAGGCATAGAATATGATGAAGATGTGATCTGTGATGTGTGCCGGTCTCCAGACAGTGAAGAAGGGAATGATATGGTGTTCTGTGATAAGTGTAACATCTGTGTGCATCAGGTTAGTGAGAGTGGAGATCACCACCTCCCCACGGTCAGCCTTTCTGAAGTTCAGTGATGGTCTCCAGCACCCATATCTGGGTAGCAATTTGCATTTAATAAGGGTGAAAATAAAGATTTGGCCTGGCTATTCTTCAGTAATTCCTTTAGAAACAATACTGATGATCCCCAAGGTGACTTACTTTACTAACTTTAACTCAGAAGCTAAACCCAGATCTTTATTATATCCCTTCATACCTATGCCATTGAGTTTGCCTTGTTCAAGACTTTTATCATTCCCTGGGGAGTCTCCTTGTTGCCTGCCTGGGAGTCTCTCCTTCGCCTTGGAATCCCTGTTACATCATCAGGTTACACTCCTGGTTCCTAACCTTGGTGAGATCATACTTCCTCCAGGTAGAAGTCCAGACTCTCTATCCCAGCCCTGTCCAGTCCTACCCGTATATAACTCCGAGGAAGCAGAGTCCACTATGCTTTTAAAGAGCATATAATTTTAGGGCTGTAAAAGACCATCCCACTCCCCAGTTCTACAGATAAAACCAGAAAAGATGAAATGTCTTTACCCAAGCGCTTACAGCTAGTTATTTGTCATTCTTTCCACCATAGTGCCTTTTTAATTGATGATGATAATGATGATGATATCAACGTTCTTTTCAGCTCTTTCCTTTTCTTCCCCTCATAAGCCCTATGCTCCAGCAAAATAAGTTTACTTAAGGGGGCAGTGATGACTATTCCTGACACTGTCCTGTCTCCGTGTTTTGGCCACACTCCAATTTAAAATGTTTTCTTCCACCTTCAGCTATAAAAAAATCTACAGGTCTTCCAGGATTTGATTTAAATCTTTTCTTGAACTCCCCTAAGTAATTTTTCACTCTCCTGAACCTGTTTTGTGTTTCATTTATCTTATTAATTTATCTAGCAAATAGGTATGCAACACCATCTACCATCCCATGTGCCAGGACTGTGCCACATGCTGAAGACACAGTCAGTGACGAAGAGGCAGACATGCTCTTTGCCCTCAGGGTCATCAGAGTCTGGTATAGGGGCTACAAGAATACTGCCCAGTTAGCACAGTATGCTGGGTGTTTTCGTAGCTAGAAGTCCATGCTGCTGTGAAAGTGCATGGGACGGATGGGAATCAGGGACAACTTCTCAGTGGCATCCACGCTGAATCTAAATGCCACAAAGAGCAGCAGGGTGTGTTCAGGCAGAGAAGAGGACACATTCAGGCAGGTAGTGAGAGCGGGTGCAGTGTATCGGAGGGAACTCTGGAGCTGTTCAGAGCCACAGAAGGGAGTGGGGTAGAGTAGAGGAGGGTGGACAGTGAAGGTAGAGAGGGACACAGGAGCCGCAGATGACGGGCCTTCGCTGACAGACTAAGGAACTTCGGCTTTGTTCTGTCAACCCTGAAGGCTGTGAATTGTATTTTAGAAAGATCATTCTGGCCACAAAATGACTAAAATGATTAGGTAACGCAGTGGAGCACCGGGCTGGCTCAGTCAGTGGTGCACGTGACTCTTGATCTTGGGGTCATGAATTTGAGCCCCATGTTGGGCCTAGAGATTACTTAAAATAAAATTTTTTTTAATAAATAAAATGATTAGGTAACACAGGAGATTGAAAAAAACCAGGGCTTATGACTTTATTTAAATTACCTGGGCCACCTAACCTAAACCTCTGTATTAAAAGGTACTCAAAATTATTCTGTAACCAATTGGATCTTCTTCGTTTTGCTTGTTTCCTTTAAAAGAGTGAACTTCAAAATTTTATCTTCATTCTCTCAGTTATTGGTGTTTATGTCACATCTTTAGCAAGACAGGAAATTTTGTGTTAGTATGAACTTAAATATTTGATAATATGGGTCCACAGTCCTTCCTCTACAATTCCAAAAATTTCAGAAGCTCTGAAAACTGTGAGGTTTTGCTTAAGTCTGGCACCAGAACTGATTAGGGGCAATACTAGAACTCACCCAATGTGAGGCTCTTTATAGTCTTTATGCCATTTTGTATAAATGCTTATGTAGTTTGCTAGAGAAATAGTAATGTATTTGATAATATGGTACTGTCCTTGGTCCCATTGAGGTTTAGGTAATATACCACATATGTATTTACTACTTTCCTAAGATCTGAGCAATTCTGAATTTCCTTATGTTTCTCATCCTAGGGTTTTCAGATAAATGATTGTAGTCTTGAAGGGAAAATAGTACAAAGGTCGTCTGTATATATTTTCAGTAGCTGTTCTTCACAGTTGGGATCAAATATTAAGGAATTATTTTTCAGATTCCTTGACTAAAAAAATGAAATGTAGCTTAATAATTCTCCTCAAAGAGTATTTGTTTTGAAAACATATCCAGTAATGACTATAAATGACGTGCTTTCCTCACATAGAAAGTGATGACAATAACACCTGACCAGGCCTTGCAGACTATAAGCTGGTATGTATTATGGCTGAATGTTGGTGCCACATTAAGTTTCATATAAAAGAGATTCTTCCAAAGTGAGTACATTCACTTGACTTCTAACGCGATACTTAGGTTAGAGCTCCCTCTGTTGACTGAAAAGTGACTTAAAATGATTTGGAGGATTTGGTTTACCCCTTAACAGAATCAGGGACATACTGACATCTGTATTTATTAAACATAACTTTTCTTCCTTACTGCCGCCACATTATGTCAAATGTTTGTTCCTCTGTGACTATAACACATTTGTTTCAGTACTTTAGAAGAGAGGTTTACATCGTTATACTTGAGATTTTAACATTAAAAATTTGAAAATTGGGAGCATTCCAAATCCCTTTGTAGGTTCCATTTTTGGTTCTTAGCCCAGGTATTGAACACTCAAACTGAGGCCTAAATTAATTTGTCTGAAGGTACATGCTCATAGTTTTTTATATCTGTCATATATGTTTGGCACTGAGTTTATTAACCCCCTGGAATTGTATATAAAACATATGTCTGTGCATTTGTGGAATTTTCTCAAGAGTCCACAGCCTTCATCATGTTGTGGTCGAGAAGAAATTGAGAACCACTGCTATGAATTACTAGCTTCTATGAGCCTATGACCGTGAATAAGTCTACACAAGGGCTCAGCAGATTATTTTCTGCCCCATGGAAGGGCCAGGAGATAAAGGGTATTCCTAGAACCACTTTTTTTTCTTCTGCTGGTCTGAAAGAGGTTCTGTTTTAGGAGGAGGCTTGCTTTCATTTCCTAGCAAACTTTCTGGACCTCAGAGAAAGAAAACTTTGGAGGTCAGGAACCTTACAGAATGATGCCCTACTGTTGTAAGAGCAGCCTGGTTGGAGTTCAGCTTCAGTTCTTGACCTAAATTAATCTGTTCTACCAAACCGCCTATTTGATCTCAGCATAGAAAGCATTCCGGATAAACTGATAGTAAATGACCTGCCCCCAGTGACCTTACAGTCTCACTGAGGAGATGAAACATAACAGCTAAAGTCGAGAAGAGTACATGTTGCCAACCACGTACCTGGTGAGGGGGAAGCCGTGCTGAGTAGAGGGCAGGGGTCAAGAAGTGGAGCAGACACACAGGGCTCTGTGAGCTGAGAAGTGCAGTGAGGAGTGTCAGGCTTTAGATCAGAAGCCAGCAGACTTTTTCTTTGAAGGGCCAGATAGTAAATATTTTAGACTTTGAGAGCCACATACAGTCTCTGTTACATATTCTTTTTTTTAAACATCACTCTAAAAATATGAAAGCCATTCTTAGCTTGTTAGCCTTCCAAAACAGGCCTCAAGCAGTAGTTTGCCAGCCTGTGGTTTAGACAAGGGTGAGGGTGAGAACAGAAGGAATTTCTAGAGGGTTTGTTGCTGTGCAATGGAATAAAATCTTTGTTTTAGTAAGAAGAACATGGCAGCCAAATAGAAGGAGGATTGAAGGTGTGAAAGGGGCGGAAGAGAATTTAGGAATAAATCAATCCAGACATAACACGATAAGGACTTGGATGGATGGAACAGGTGTGGTGGGGATGGAGAGGAAGGTCAGAGCCCAAGGGCCACTCTGTAGGGAGGACTAGCATGCCTCAGGGGTGGTGGGGATGGAGAGGAAGGTCAGAGCCCAAGGGCCACTCTGTAGGGAGGACTAGCATGCTTCAGGGGTGATAGACAAAGGGAAGTAGATAATGTGAGTACAGGAATTTTGGATCTGGAAGCTGGGAATTTTGGATCTGGAAGCTGGGAAGCATGGTGATTTGGATAGTTTGGAAAAGACGCCAGTTCAGGGGTAACATGATAGTAACTGTTAGAACATGAATCCAAGCTGTGGGTGAACCTCCTGGTGTAGGCACAGATTTTGAAGCTGCCTTGATGAATTAGTCAGTGGTGGAAAGTATACCAGGCGACATGGGGAGCCAGGTAGTCCCCAGGTTTAGTCCTTAATGATGAGAGTAGAGCAGTAAGGAGGAGAAAGTTGGGCAAGATTGGAAGTAGTGAAAAGGAAATCTAGAATGTTTCCCAAACTAATCTCCCTTCCCCCAGTAATTCATTTAGTTGTCCAACTTCATTCCATAAAGGATTTGAAGCAGCTTCCAGAACTCATTATGGAGTATTGTGATTAGTCTAGTATTCTATTCAATTCAGGATTCATTCACAAGTCCCTTTTTCTTCAACCCAAGCAAGTAATTGCTGTGATTTGCTGAGTGCTTTTTATGCGCCAGGCTCTGTTAGGCTCTTTAAACGTTAGCTCATTTGCTGCTCAGAAGTTTCCTTCTGTTTTCTTCTTAACACTTTTTTCTTGATTACAACAGTGCATGACTTGTAGAAGTTATTCAGAAAGTATATGACTGACTAAATATAATATATAATCATTGAAGAAACTTTAGAAAACAGAGTCAAAAAAGAAAGAATGTAATCCCCAAACTCAGATAACAGTTGGGCCAGCCTTTGTATATATTTCCTTCTAGTCTTATTCTTTTGTCCTTAAAAAGTCAGTTTTCATAAACAGACATGCTGATCTTAGAACAGATGCCACCTTTTTTTGAGTGTTTTAAAATTACTAAATCCTAGATATGAGCTTATTGGGCCTTATTTGCCTCTTTCTCCTAAAAGCGGAGGGTACTCTGTCACTGTGTACCAGAGCAGACTTCAGTCTTGGTGAGAAGATGCTAACCATTCTTCCCCCTCCTCCTCGTGCCTCCAGGCCTGCTATGGCATCCTCAAGGTCCCAGAAGGCAGCTGGCTGTGTCGTTCCTGCGTCCTGGGCATTCATCCGCAATGTCTGTTATGTCCAAAGAGAGGTGGGGCCATGAAAACTACCAGGACAGGGACTAAATGGGCTCATGTCAGCTGTGCCCTGTGGATTCCAGAGGTAAGAACTCATCCAGGCCTGTGAGCCCATTTGCTCCAAGGGGCCCCTGTTTCTCCCCAGCATTCAGACCTGCTGGGGCTCCATGGAGATGCTTTGTGCCTGCCCATGTTTCTGAGGTGATAGTGCTTTCACTTGAGCTCCCTCACATCCTTCTCAGATGCAAGTGAGCAGGTAAGCCCGTGCCGATTAACATATAGGTGCGGAGACCAGTGCTACTGGATAAATTCGTATGAGAAGAGAGACACAAAAGACCAGGATGTGAGCAGATTTTTTTCAAGGTGAAACTTACCTTCTTTTTTTTAAGATTTTATTTATTCATTTGAGAGAGGGAGGAGCAGAGAGGCAGAGGGAGAAGCAGGCTCCGCACTGTGCTGGGAGCCCGACGCAGGACTCGCTTCTAGGAGCCTGGGATCATGACCTGAGCTAAAGGCAGATGCTTAACTGACTGAGCCACCCAGGCGCCCAAGGCGAAACTTACCTTAAAATACCAAATACAGAGTGTCTGGTTTCATGAATTTTTACACCTATCTGTAACCACAACCCAGACCAAGACTTGGAACACCCCAAAAGTAGACACAGAACAACCCAAAATGTTCCCTCATACCCACTTTTCAGTCCCTATCTGCAGTTGCTATCACTGTAGATTAGTCTGCTTTTTAATTTCATATAAATGAAGTCATACAGTATGCACTGTTTTCTGTCTGCCTAGCACTCCATGTTGTAGTGTGTATCAACACTCACTCGTTTCTGTTTTTGAGTAGTATGCTGTTGTATGGATATACCATGATTTATTTATCCATTCTCCTTTGATGGGCATTTCAGTTGTTTCCAGTTTCAGGCTATTCCAAATTAGGCTAGCAATAGCTCTTTCACCCACTGTGATGGTTGCCCTTTGATTTTTTTTAAATTTTTTTTTATTTTTTTAATTTCTTTTCAGTGTTCCGGTATTCATTGTTTATGCAGCACACCCAGTGCTCCATGCAATACGTGCCCTCCTTAATACCCACCACCAGGCTCACCTAACCTCCTACCCCCCGCCCCTTCAAAACCCTCAGATTGTTTCTCAGATTCCACAGTGTCTCATGGTTTGTCTCCCCCTCCAATTTCCCCCAACTCACTTCTCCTATCCATCTCCCCACATCCTCCGTGTTATTCCTTATGCTCCACAAATAAGCAAAACCATATGCCCTTTGATTTTTGAAGCTCTTTTCAGAGCTTGGACTCAATGTTTGTCTAAGAGCCTCTTTATTCAAAATTCCATCGCTCATTATTTAATCTGGTCCTTCAGTTGCTGTTATCTTATAAGGGGCTCTGTGCACACTCAGTTGATTAAAGAGGGCTTCCAAACATTACGTGTCCTTACTTCTTATGGCTGTCTTTTTTCTTTAAACCGGCTTGAACATCCCATTCACATCCTCTTTTCCCAACCCCTATCTAAGCCAGCAAATTTGTTAGGCAGTTTAACTGCAGAGCAAGAGAGACTTCAGAATTCAGTTCATGGGAGAGCTGATGATACCGTATTGGTAATTCATCCCCCTTTTAAAACTTCCCTGGCTTTATTCTTGTTAATGGCAGTTCCAGGGGAGTTAACTACTAAGAGTCAAGCTCAAGCACACAGAGTTAAACTGTCCACAATAAATACTGTTGTATTCTTATGGGTAGAGAAGTGTTTTTAAAAATAATTTGAGGGGCGCCTGGGTGGCTCAGTGGGTTAAAGCCTCTGCCTTCAGCTCAGGTCATGATCCCAGGGTCCTGGGATCGAGCCCTGCGTTGGGCTCTCTGCTCAGCAGGGAGCCTGCTTCCCTTCCTCTCTCTCTGCCTGCCTCTCTGCCTACTTGTGCTGTCTGTCTGTCAAATAGATAAATAAAAATCTTTATAAATAAATAAATAAAAATAAAAATAATTTGAGCAATGGTTTCTTTTTTGTACAAGACTGTCCAGCTTATAGACTGACGTGAACTCTTGGGTTTCTGGCCTGAGAGTGATTTCCTGCAGCAAATGCCCCAGCTAATAGAGCAGTCTCTGTCAGCATAATGAGTTTAGAACATGACTCCTTAGAAATAAAAGAAGCTTTCTTATCTATTGACTTTGTCTTAGGGTTTTTAATACCTTTGGGGTTGCTCAAGATTGCTGTGATCTTTTTACTGTTGGTTTCTTGATGTGGGTAGAACTTGTACTAGTTTAACTAGCTTTATTCAGCCGTCTTTCTTTCTTTAAGTTGTGGCTCTCTTAGAAACTCCTGTACACATTTGTAAGTGGGGGGACACTTTTTACCAGAAGTTGCCTAACCCCTTATTTTCCTATGAAAAAAAAAAAAACCAAAAACATTTTCCATGTTTTTTTAAAGCCTGCCTTTCCTTTCAGTTCTCTCCCAAAGTTTGATTTCACTTTGAAGCTACTTTGGCTGAAAGAGTAGAGCAAACTGATAACAGATACATGATTTAAAAGGCTGTGGTTTGAAAATGTTATCATCCTCATCCTTCCTGCTTATGTGCTCCAACCTCTTCATTGTCCAGATTGCTGTTACTTTCCAACAATATCATGCTTCTTTGTAAACTGAAAGGCTTGTCACTGCCTGTTTTTTATCCTTAGTCGATTAAAGGACAAAACAAGGCATGTTGCACCATCTCTAACATATAATAGGCACTAGATTTTGTGAATGTTAATTCCTTGCCTTGGTGGCTTTCTTTGGTTCCCAAGTAAAGTGTAGATATCTTGGATTCATTAATGTATCCATTCTCCATCTCCACTCCTGCCCTCTCATTCTGTATATGAATCATTTATATTACTGGAAATGATCAAAGGTCTGAGCAGTGGCTAGAGACAGGTTTTATTTATTTTTGGTTCCATAGTAACCTTCAGAAATGTGGCTTACCTCATTGTTTTGATGTTCTGAGCTTCATGTAATATCATTTTTGGTTTGCAAATGGTACTTCTGGAATGTCTTGGTGACTCTGCCTTATGGTGGTGTTTCATTTGTAGGTCAGCATTGCTTGTCCTGAGAGGATGGAACCAATCACAAAGGTCTCCCACATCCCGCCCAGTCGATGGGCCTTAGTCTGCAACCTGTGCAAGTTGAAGACAGGGGCTTGTATTCAGGTAAGTCACCAAGAGAAGTGGTGGAGTGGGCTCCCACTGAATTGGCAGACCTCCCAGTGCTAGTTGCCTCTTAACCGGAAGTTTACTCGGGAGGCCTCCCACTCATTCCTAGGTCTCTGCCATTGTACAGACCATTCCTGAAGCCATTTTTTTAGACATTGCCTCTGGATGCTTCAGCATACGCCTTTCGTCCACAGTGGTAGTTAATCTCTGTCCTTTGCTGATGAATTGGGTGAGTTCTGAAGCTAGATGATACCATCCTGGGTAGAAACAAGCCATAACTCTAAAACAACCAGGCCCACGTTCCTGTGCAGCTCACCAACTATGGATGGACTCAGGTTTCAGGATGATTTAAGCAATGACTCTGTTGCTGGACTAAGTACAGCTCATTTTGGTAGGGAAAGATGTAGCTAAATGTATAAATCCTGGTAGATTTGAAAGTCATTCTCACAGACACACTTGTTGTATATGGTAGTGCAAGTAAAGTTTTCTGAGACATCTTGGGTACAGGAATTCAGCTGCGTGAAGTGGAAGTAGTAGCTCGCGTACCCAATGGCAGCAGTTGGGGAATGGTGGATGAGACTGGGAGAGGCCAGTTACCTCTGGCAAAGGCAGAAGGGTTGACCCTTCTATTCTCCAGGCCTCCTGCATAGGAGGACCTACAGGTTGGTTAGAGTTAGGTTTGCCTGCTAAGGTTCGTCACAGAAAAGGAGCCATGTGATGTCATCCCTTAGGGACACCTCTGGATGTTTCCTGAGGTTTCTTGCTGTCTGCCTCCTCTTGTAGATTTCTTGCTACAGACCTGGGATCAGCCACTCCTCCAAGTAAACATGGTTCTTTCGCTGAGAAGTGGTACTTAAAGAACACAATCTGGACCCCAAAGACCCTTTTAATTTTTTAAATTCATTTTTTACATCTGACAGAACTGGATACTTTGTCCTGCCTTTTTTTTTTTTTTACTTTTTTTTTCCTACTGATAATATTTAAGCACAGCAGTTACAAAGGAAAACAATTTAAGGGAACACTAATCCCACAGGATCTACTACCTTAACACATTGCCTGTACAGGTTTCCCTAAGTTCTATCCTGGTTGCTCCTCATATGTGAGCCTTTTGGGGACCAAGGTTGTGTCATTTTTCCTTGGATTTCCCCTACCACAAAGGGGAATGCCTGCCCATTTTCAGTGCTCAATTAGTGTTTATTAAATAAGTACATCCATATTTAATGGTATCATAGATTTGTTTATAATATTTATTCTCTCCACTAAGAAAATGAAATATTTTCCATGTTTTTATAAGTATTAGCCATTTAAAAAAATGTTTTAAGTTATCTCTGTACCCAGTGTAGGGCCCAAACTCATGACCCCAAGATCAAGGGTCTTATGTTCCACCAGCTGAGTCAGCCAGGTGCCCCATTATTAGCCATTTTATAACAGCACATTGAACTTACATCCTTTGATTTACTTACTTTCATTATCTTAGTACCTTCATTTTTCTCCCTATCTTTTCTGTTTTAAAGGATGATTTTTTTAGATTAGTTAATAAATGGCAGCATGACTGTGGTGAAAGAAAACACTAGCCTTGACCTTAGCAGACTCAAGTTTGCATTACAGCCCCATGTTACCACATTCTGCCACACTGTCTGAGTTATTTATCTGAGATTTATCTTCCTTAGTAGACTGTAAGCTCAGATTGTTTCATCCTTAGATCCCCCACACCCCTGACATGGTGGACAGACAGTAAATAGTAGGTTGATGGATGGACGGACATATGGTTGGAGGAAGCATTCTGGAGTAGGTTTTTCATCTGCAGGGCAATGGTTCTTACTTTTATTACTTAGAGTATAGAGTCTGCATTTTTAAAAATCTTACCAAACTAAGACTCTTAAATGCTTTATTATAAAGAATTAAATTTATTCAACAAATATTTGAGTGCCTGGTTGTGTGCCAGGCACTGTTCTAGACACTTGGGATTTATCAGGAAGCCAACAAAGAACCTTGTGCCACGTAACTTGAGTTTGAGTTGGGAGAAATAGAGAATAAGGAATAGATACTAAATGGTGCATGAGAAAATGGGAAGTGCTATAGGAAGGAAAAACGTGGAGTAAGGTCAGTAGATGGGGAGTGTGGGTCAGGTGGTGTGCTTTACAGGTTTAAATAGAGTGGTCAGAGTAGGACCCGCGGTAGAGGAGATATTTGAGGAAGGACTTGAAAGTAAGAGAAAACAATGCATATATTTTGGGTAAAAAATATTCCCGGCAGAGGGATCAGCCAATGATCAGAGATAGGAGTGTGTCTGGCCTGTTTGAGTGACAGAAAGAGGCCAATAAGTGAGGCTAGAATGGAGTGTGTGAGAAGAGACTATCAAGAGAGATCATATGGGAACTTGACTGGTTAAGGCAGGGGTTGGCAGGTTTTTTTCTGTAAACGGCCAGCAAATAAATATTTTAGGCTTTGCAGGTCATACATTCTGTGATACAACCACTCACCTCTGCCTTGAGCACAGAGACAGCCACAGGCAGTACTTAAGCAAATGGATGCGGCTGTATTCCAGTTAAACGTTACGGACTCTAAAATGTCGATTTCATGTTAGTACACGTGTCATGAAGTATTCTTTTTATTTTTTACATCATTTAAAAATGTAAAAAGAGCCTTAGTCCCCATTCTGAGCTCTTGGGCCACACAAAGACAGCTACTGCATTTGCTCAGCGGGCCATAGTCTGCCAGCCCCTGGTGTGGGGCTTCCAGCGTCCTTATGAGAGCTTTTGTTTTTACTCTCAGTTTAAGGGGGAGCCACTGACGGGCTTTGAGCAGGGAAGTGACATGATTTGACTTGTGTTTGTAAGAGAATCACTCTATAGAATGATATGATGTCTAATCGCTTCAAAATCATCTGGGGGCAAGCTACTATAGGGGTTAAAGATGAAACAAGATTGGTCATACATTAATTACTATTGAAGCTGGCTGATGGCTATATGGGGGTCATGATTAGTATTCTCTGTGCTGTTATATAGGTTTTTTGGTTTGCTTTTTAAAAGATTTTTATTTATTTATTTGACACAGAGAGAGAGAGCACAAGTAGGCAGAGAGGCAGGCAGAGGGAGAGGGAGAATCAGGCTCTCTGCTGAGCAGGGAGCCCAACATGGGGCCTGATCCCGGGAACCTGGGACCATGACCCTAACCAAAGGTAGCTGTTTAATCAACTGAGCCACCCAGGTGCCCCTGTTATATAGGTTTTTAAATTTCCATGGTAAATGGTTAAAATAAAAAATAAGCCTTGGCTGCTGTATTTAGAATAGATTGGGGAGTTTAGAAATAGGAAAAGCAGCTAGGAGGCTATTCTAGTAATCCTTGAGAGAGGGTGGTGGCTTTGACTGGAGTAGTAGCTCTGAAGATAGTGAACAGTGATTAGATTCTGGATGAATCTTGAAGGTAGAGCCAACAGGATTGACTATGAATCAGATATGAGGTGTGAGAGAAAGATAGGCATTGGGGATGCCTCCAGGTTTGGGGCCCAAAATAGTGGGAAGGATGAAGGTGCCATAAACCAAATAGAGAAATCTGCAGAAGAACAGATTTGGGGGAAGAGCTGATGAGTTCAGTTTTAGACATTTAAGTTTGAGATGTCTATTTGACATCCTAGTGGAAATGTCAAGCTGGCAGCTATCTGTATGAGTTTGGAGTCTGGGAGAAGCCCTGGACTGCAGACACGCATTTGGGAGCCACTGGCCTAGAGATGGCTTTAGCCTGGACTGGGTAGGATCACCGAGTGAGTGAGCGTAGATAGAACAGTACCGAGCAATAGGCCTGGAAGCACTGCAGCGTAACGAAGTCCAGCAGAATAGGAAGAAGCAGCAAGAGGAGACCGTGAAGAAGCCAGGAGGAAAACTGAGTGTGTAGCAGCTTACAACTCAAGAGAAGAGAGCATTTCAAGGAGAAGGAAAAGATCAGTAGTGTAAAGATGCCGCTGAAGATGAGGAGGAGAGACTGAGCCCTGAATTGAGCAGTGTGATTATTGGTCATTGGGAGGAACCGTTTAGGTGCACTAGTGATGGCAAAAGCTGCATGGCCAGTGGTCAGGACGAAGAAGGGAGTGAGAACAGTTCAGAAAAGCGAGGTAAAGAGGTCTTGTCTTCAAGATGGTGGAAATACCAAATATGCATGTACACTTGTTAGCACGTAGAACGTCGCAGTATGCATGAAAGGGAGTGACCTGGTGGAAAGGAAACACTGCCGGAGTGAGGTTTTCAGGAGGTGGGAGAGGGTGGATGAAGCGCACGGTCAGGCGGTGGCCAGGACAGGAGCCCCGAAGGCAGAGCGCAGGTGCAGCGTTAGGCACACGTGCTGGTGTGGACCTGCAGAGGTGCTCTTTCGATTGTTTTCAGTTCCTCGGTGAGGTAGGAAGCAGGACCATCAGCTGAGAGGGAGGCCCAGAGGTCTGAGGAGAGGCGTGAGACCATTTCATGGTTTGAGGAGGTGCAGTGCGAGTGCCAGGCTGTATTGAAGACCCTCCGCCTCGGGTGAAGGGGGAGTGAACGTCAGGTGACCTTCTGAAGTGTGATTCTTTTCTCACCTACCTTCTACTTATACTAGTAGAGTGGCATTTGTTTTCCATGGTTGATACCTAGTTTTCCTGTGGGAAAACAGACCCAAACGTTTTTTTTCCTTTTAAACTACCACAAAGGGAAGTTAATTCCAAACTTATTAGTAATTTGACATCTCGTTCCCTCTATGTGAATCAAAAACATAGTAAACAAATATAGTAATTCAGTAGGGGTCAAGTTTTATTAGCATCATTGTTCTTGGGGGTTTATTTTAAGTCTTTGTGGTTAGTAACATATTTGGGGTATTTTGTTTTATTAAGTCTTTATGGATCTCTTAACTATTTGTGAATTGTGTTTATTCTTCCTGTTTCCCAGCAGTGGGAATACTTGTATCTGTCTTCTTTTGATTTGAGAACATTTGCTGGGGAAAGATAGAATCCAGCGCTGGTGGGCTTGGGGTCTAAACACAGCCAGTGTCTACATCTTCCATATCTGGGAGCTAGAACCTTTCTCCTGAGCATGAAGTCTTCCGATAATCCTGAACTAGATCATAAAGACAAGGTTCAAATGAGATGCCCCAGACAGTTCTGGATTTTGCCTAGACTTTGGCCACAGTCCCTCTAACTGTCAGCTTTCCAGAATTCCTGTAGGGTCCTTATATGTCTTATGTTCAGGCTGCACTCAACCTAGGTCCAGAGGTTTTCCTTGAGAAGAAAGAAAGAACACTGGTTAAGAATATGAGCTTTGGGGGCACCTGGGTGTCTCAGTGGGTTGGGCCTCTGCCTTCGGCTCAGGTCATGATCTCGGAGTCCTGGGATTGAGCCCCACATCGGGCTCTCTGTTCAGCAGGGAGCCTGCTTCCCCCTCTCTCTCTGCCTGCCTCTCTGCCTACTTGTGATCTCTCTCTGTGTGTCAAATAAATAAATAAAATCTTTAGGTTGGAGAAGCATGTGACTCTTCCTATCAGGGTCATGAGTTCAAGCCTACGCCGGATGTAGAGATTGACTGATTGACTAATTGAATAAATACACACATACACTTACTTAAATACACACATACACTTACTTTTAAAAAAAAAAAAAGGGTGGCTCAGTGGGTTAAAGCCTCTGCCTTTGGCTCAGGTCATGATCTCAGGGTCCTGGGATCGAGCCCCACATCAGGCTCCGCAGGGAGCCTGCATCCCCCCTCTCTCTCTGCCTGCCTCTCTGCCTACTTGTGATCTCTGCCTGTCAAATAAATAAAGTCTTTTAAAAAAAAGAATATTCCACCTCCTTGCTTTTTATACCATCTTAAGGAAGTTACTTACCATATCTGTGTCTGTTTCCATATCTATAAATGGAGATGATAATAGTACCTACTTAATAAATGTGATAAAGGGGGCGCCTGGGTGGCTCAGTGGGTTAAAGCCTCTGCCTTCGGCTCAGGTCATGATCCCAGGGTCCTGGGATCGAGTCCCTCATCGGGCTCTCTACTCAGTGGGGAGCATGCTTCCCCCTCTCTCTGCCTGCTTGTGATCTCTATCTGTCAAATAAATAAATAAAATCTTAAAAAAAATAAATGTGGTAAAGGGCTTGGCACAGTGCCTAACACTGAGTAAATACTCAGTAAATGTTAGCGGTAATAGTAGTTGTACTTGTTTTAAATCATTCATATTACTATTCCTTGGAGTCTGTTGGACTTTGCTGATGGAAAGCTGTAGCACTCATCCAGCCAAACTGAGTAGAATCATCAAATATTTGGAAGTAGATAAGTGTCCCTTTTGAAAGTAGAGGGATGTGGGCATATTTGAAGTCACATGCAAGTGGATTGATGTCAGGGTAAATCAGTGAGCTGCTATGAGTTTACTGTTAGACTAATAGGAGTTTGATGACGAGGAAATTGAACTTCTTTAAAAACAAATGAAAATCTTCAACAAGTGGCAAAATGCAAGTATGCCTACCAGTGACTGTGCTTAATATTTTTTCATATATTCCAAATTTTGTCAGTACAGATTGTTCTGGTTCTAAGGCATCTCTGGTCCCTGCCTTCAGGAGTCTGTAGTCTATTAAGGGAGGCTGGATATAAACATGGGAAAAGTTAAATAACACTGAAGTGACATCTGCCCTCCAACCTTGCAGACCCTTAGGGATGAGAGGTCAGAAAGGCTGGTGGCCACTGTGGGTGCAGGAGTTTAAGTATACAATGGCTGGAGTAGGTTTTGGTAGGCTGCTTGAACCATGTGTGACATTGTGTCAGTGACAGAGTTTTTTTTTTTTTTTAAGATTTTATCCATTCATTTGACAGATAGAGATCGCAAGTAGGCAGAGAGGCAGGCAGAGAGAGAGGAGGAAGCAGGCTCCCCGCTGAGCAGAGAGCCCGATGTGGGGCTCGATCCCAGGACCCTGGGATCATGACCTGAGCCGGAGGCAGAGGCTTTAACCCACTGAGCCACCCAGGTGCCCCTGTCAGTGACAGAGTTTTGAGAAAATTGCTATGATACCACCCAGTTGTCTGTTTACAGATTATTTGGGATTAAAGACAACCAAATGGACACTGTCCTGCAGTGGGACAGGAACTGCTGAGGACATGTGCACCAGGCCCTCGCTGCTCCAGGCATGTGCCATTCCCTTTTGAGGAGGACACACTATTTGGGGGGATGGTGACAGAATATCTCTTAATTCCTTTCTTTTCTCTAATTTCTGAAGAATATATAGAATATTATCCCCCCCCCCCCAAATAAATAAATAAATAAATAAACCACAGTGAAATACCACTTCATACTCACTAGGGTGATAATTATCAAAAAGGCTGGCAATAACAATTATTGGCAAGAATGTGGAGGAATCAGAACACTTGTGCTTTGCTGGTGGAAATGTAAAACATGCAGGCACTGTAGAAACCAGGTAGACAGTTCATCAACCGGTTAGATGTAGAATCACCATATGGCCCAGCAACTACACTTCAAAGTATACACCTGCAGTTTGCGAGGTGTCCAGGACCACGCTCGGGTTCAATAATTCACTAGGACTCACAGAACTCAGAAAAGCCATTATACTCCTGGTTACGGTTTATTACAGTCAAAGGATGCAGATTAAAAACAGCAAAGGGGAGAGGCACATAGGGCAGGGTCCAGGAGGCACCAGGCATGGAGCTTCCAGTTGTCCTCCCCAAGCAGAGTCTTGTGGACACTGTTTATTTCTCCCACCAACGATGTGTGGTAATACACAGAGTATTGCCAAACAGGGAAGCTCAGCTGGGGTCTTAGCATTCAGCAGTTTTATCAGGAGTTGGTGGCTTAGACACAGTTGACCACCCTCATGGCTAACTGTAGTTTCCAGTCCCTCCAGAGGTCAGGCTGATCCCATGTGACCCAAAGCCACCGCCATAAATCACATTGTTTAGCATAGACTATCTGACATGGCCAAGGACCCCAGATAAACAAAGACCCTCTTATCAGTCAGGACATTCCAGAGGCTTAAAGGTTACCTCTTAGGAGCTTGGGGGCACAGGGCCAACCTTTCTTTGGGCAAGGTTAATCCCTTAATGCCCCTTACCCAAGAGAAATGAAAACATATGTCCACACAAAAACTTGTACACAGTGCTCACAGCAGCATTATTTCATAATAGCCAAAAAGTGGAAACAACTCAAATGTCCATCAAGTGATGAATGGATAAACAAATGTGGTATATCCATACAATGGAACGTTATTTGGCACATTTTTAGAAGAATGAAATTCTGACACGTGCTACAACACGGTTGGACCTTGAGAACATGCTAAGTGAAAAAAAACAGACAAACATGCCACATGTTGTATGATTTCTCCTATATGAAATGTCCAGAATAGACACATCTACAGAAACACAGAAGTTAAATTGGTGGTTGCTTGACACTGGGATTGGAAACAGCAAGTGACTACAGGTAGGCAGGAGATTTCTCTTTTGGGGTGATGAAATGTACTGGAATTATGTACTGGTGATGGTTGCAAAACTCTGTAAACATACTAAAACTGTTGAAATGTATACTTAAAATTGGTGACTTTTATGGCACATGAACTATATCTCAATAAACCTCTTATTGTTTTTAAAGATTTTATTTATTTATTTGACAGACAGAGATCACAAGTAGGCAGAGAGGCAAGCAGAGAAGGTGGGGGGAAGCAGGATCCCCGCTGAGCAGAGAGCCTGATGCGGGGGCTCGATCCCAGGACCCTGAGATCATGACCTGAGCTGAAGGCAAGAGGCTTAACCCACTGAGCCACCCAGGACCCCGATAAACCTCTTATTTTAATGGGCAACATCATACCTCCTCTGTCACCTTAAGTGGTTACAGTAGAAATAAATGAGATGTATATAAAGGCATTTTGTTTACTAGAATGTTCCAAGTATATGTTTTTGGAGAAGAGTAAAGAGGTATTTTTGGCACCAAAACTTGCTTGGCATTTCTCCTTTACCATCAAAATATGTAGACCTTCAGCTATAAATATCATAGAATGACCTTTTTTTGCAATTGAATGGATTTTATGGCAGAGTTTCCTAAGGTCATTCCATTTTTCGTCTAAGTACACAACTTTTATTTTTAGTAACTTATAGTTATGTCTCTACATATGTCTATAAATTTGACCTGAGATGGTTTGGTTTTGGCTTCCGTTTTTTAAAGATTTTATTTATTTGAGAGAGAGAGAGAGCATGAGCAGAGGGAGAAGGCAGAGGGAGAGGGAAAAGCAGACTCACCACTGAGCGATGGAGCCGGATGTGAGGCTCAATCCCAGGACCCTGAGATCATGATCTGAGCTGAAGGCAGATGCTTAACACCTGAGCCACCCAGGCGCCCCTAGCTTCCTATCAATAGTAGTTTTTTATGTCACACATTCATCCCCTTGAATAGGAAACAGTCCTTTTTCTTTTTCCTCCCATATTTTATCAGTTACTAAACAGCAAAAGAGCATTATGCCCAACACTTTTAATCTTTTGCTAAAGAATGCCTTTTGCTATGTGTTCTCTAAATGATTGGCTAGTTTCTTAGCCAAGTGATAACAAAAGGGGCCCAAATAAAAGTGCAGTTTTGGCTTTCATTATCCTCATTTTCATGAGGTTTTTCAAATACATAGACTTTTTAAGGATACAGATTTCAGTATAAGGTAACAGACTTCTCCAGTAGAGCTGTCCAAAGCTGGGGTGGGCTGTCTCAGGAATGCAGTTTAAGTGGCTAGATTATCACTTGCTTGAAAAGTGGAAGGAGTTGGGGGGGCGGGGCAGCAGAGGTAGAACTGTGCAGGTACTCTAGAAGGAAGGACAAGCAGTAATAAATGTGAGGCTGGATAAGATAATCTTAGAATTATATTTCATCTCTGGAGTTCTGTGTCCTGTAAAATTAGCCAAAATGGAATCTGTCCCCATTAAAGCTTTGATGGTTGCCAGTGTTATCTTAAGTATTGAATTTCTCCATCTATTATAAGGAGACCTGTCAGGGTTTGCATTTTTTTAGTCTTTATTCGTATCCAAGGTTATTTCCTATTTTTAGTCATCAAAAAACCAACATATAGGCAATTGAGCAGTCTGCTGCCCAGATACAGGCTTCCAAAAGAGTTGAGATTGGCTTTCACCATGGGAATTCCCACTGTTTTTAGAAACAAATCCTCTACTGCTTTCCCTCCTTCCTCTGTGTAAGCATATACATGCACCCATGCATTTAAAAGTCTTTAGAAGGAAAGCTGTAGCATTGTAATCAGAACACATGGTAATTAAGACAAACTGAAACTCAGGGGTATGTCCCAGGCCAGCTTCTTCCTCCTCTGCCGCCCTGCAAACGAATCCTCAGTGCATGCTGCTTAACAGAGGTGTTATGTCAATGAACAGCAGAATGTTATAAACTTAATCTCAGATTGTCTGTAGGCCTAATTTCCCATAGAACTTTCTGCAGTGATGGAAACCTGTGCTGTCCAGTATGGTTGAAATGTGGCTCATGTGACTAAAGAATTGAATTTTTAATTGTATATCATTTTAAGTTAAGTTTGAATAGCTACTTGTGGCTCTCTGGCCACCATGTTGGACAGCACCCCTCCATAAGAACAATTTCAAGATGTTAGGCTACGTAGGTATTGGAGATCCTCTGGCCTTTTTAGAACCAGTAGATGCTCTGGCAATAGTACTGACTTTTGTTTTTTCTTTTGTTTATTTAGAAGCTTTTCTTTTCTTTTTTTAAGAAACATTTCTAAATGTTTCTAAAAATGAACCTGCCTCTTGAAAAGTTGATGGCAATGCAAAGATGAATGTCACAGCTTCTGTCTTTAAGAGCTCTAGTCAGGGATTTTTGACCTTTACTCTACTGTAGGTACAGTGTGAAAAGTACCATTAGAGAAACACATAATAAGGGGATGTGGGGGGCACAGAGAAGGTACAGCATGACTCTTCAGAGAGGGGTCAAGGAAGACCTTTCAGAAAAACTTAGTGCTTGAATGAAATCTTAAAGGGCAGTTAGAATTTTTTTTTTTTGCCTCTGTTCTTTCTGTTTTCTATACAAGCAGATTTCCTGGGTTACTTTTAAAGCAACTGTCATGGTCAATTTAGGACCAGTTTTCTCCCTGCCTTTGCTTTGCTTCGCTTCCTGTGAGATCTCAATTGAAGCCCAGGGATATTGTGTCGCCCTCCCCCTACACCCAGCCCTGCTGCCTTAACACATCTTTTCTTCCCACAGTGCTCTGTGAAAAGCTGCATCACTGCCTTCCATGTCACCTGTGCCTTTGAGCACAGCCTAGAGATGAAGACCATCCTAGATGAGGGGGATGAAGTGAAGTTCAAGTCGTATTGCCTCAAGCACAGCCAAAATAGGCAGAAACTCGGGGAGACCGAGTACCCGCTACACAGGTCTGCAGAACAGAGCCAGACCAAAAGCGAGAAAACCAGCCTGCGAGCACAGAAGCTTCGGGAGCTGGAGGAGGAGTTCTATTCCCTGGTCAGCGTGGAAGATGTGGCCTCAGAGCTGGGGCTGCCCACACTAGCCGTGGACTTCATCTACAACTACTGGAAACTGAAGCGGAAAAGTAACTTCAATAAGCCATTATTTCCTCCGAAGCAGGATGAAGAAAATGGCCTGGTACAGCCAAAAGAGGAGAGCATTCACACTCGCATGAGAATGTTTATGCACCTACGGCAAGACCTAGAGAGGGTAAGGTGATCAGCTGTGGTTACTGTTTAGGTTTCGGTCTGCGTAGAAATGGAGGCCCTGCTTCCAGTTTGTCTCTTGTTTTCTAAAGGTCAGCTCATTTATAGTGTAGGCTTCTGTGTCCTTGCTTATCTTCTGATGGCACTGTGGCCCCAAATATGAGACTGTTTCAATTTTTGACAGGCAATTTCAGGAGAATTGGAAAGCCCTCATTTACATATGGACCTTATATCAAATAAATTCTCATTTGGTTTAGTTTTTATTCACTGTCGAGCCTAAATTGGCTCAGCTATATTTTACTGACACATGAGACTATGGGCTGCTGAAAGAATGAATTTTGTGAAGGAAAGAACTAGATCAGTTTCTCAAGCTTGGCATTGCTGACATTCTGGCTGGATGGTTCTCGTTGTGGGAGACCATCCTTTGTCGTGGGGGATGCTGTAAGGTCCTCAGCAGGATCCCTGGCCTCCTCCCAGTAGCAGATACCCGCCCCCAACATACCCAGCTGTGACAACCAAAAATGGTTCCAGATTGCCAAATGCCTCTTGGGGGGTCAAAATCGCCTCTGGTTGATACTCCACACCAGATAATTCAGCTTAACTCTCTTATTCAAAGATAAGTTTGGCCCTGTGTTTACCCTAGAGAATTTTATAATCAAGTATAATTATAGAGATGTCTTGTTTTTCTCACTGCTACCAGAATTTGGAAGGGACTAGATCTGGCTCACTTTGGGAAATTTAACTCACACATCTATAGCACTTACTGTGTGACAACACTGTTCTAAGCATTTCATAAATATTAACTCATTTAACCCTAACATGATGCCTGTGAAGAAAGTACTATTGTTAGCCCTATTTACAGATGAATAAACTGGGGCACAGGAAGGGAGGTAGGATGATTTGTCTAAGTGGGGTGGGGAGTAGGGGGGTGTGAGGATTGTACCGTCGTGACTGTGGAGATTTGGCTAAGCTGGAGGTGTGAGCAAAAAAGCCACCTTCAGTCTTGCCAGCAGACCTTTATCCTGCTGTGCTAGTACAGCGCTTACTAGAAAATTCTGGATCCAGCATCGCCATTGTTTTATTCGGGGATCCAAAGGGAAGACTGAAATGTTAAATCCTCACCCGGTCTTCCCAGCTTGGCTGTGCCAGTAAACACTGAGCCCATCACACCGCAGGGAGAGTAGGTTTCAGAAGGCCGCTCTGGAGCATCTCCTTTGTGCCGCTGATTGATATGGGGCCCGTGATCCCCTGACTGACGTGCTCCGTGAATTCCTGTAGATTTCTGTGTTCTGTCTTCTCTCCTCACCCACCCCCATCCGTACCCCGCTTGATTTTAGTTGTCTGCATTTTAGCTAAACAATTTATAATTGTCAGTTTTACGTAACATGACAAAAATCTCTGTCTGCTCCGGGTTGGGCTTTCAGGTCCGAAATCTGTGCTACATGATAAGCAGGCGAGAGAAGCTGAAACTATCACAGAACAAAATACAGGAACAGATCTTCGGTTTGCAAGTCCAGCTTATTAATCAGGAAATTGCTGCAGGTAACCTTATAGTAAAGATGTCCTAATATAGACTCTGGTTACATCCTATTTTAACAATTTAAAATTTTATGTCAACTGTTTTACTTAAAAATGTTTTAAAATTCTTGTCAAATACCTCATTTGCTCTAGTCCAACCCTGGTACAACATGGCCCATTTCACTGTCAACTTATGAGGCAAGAGATCCCAGGGTGGGGTTGGGGGACTTGCAGGTCTAGGGCAGATAATCTAGGTGTGAGGGAGATATCAAGGGCCACTGGTCAAAGCCATGAAAGTATTCTATAACCATCAGACTCATTTAGAAATCACTAGGAGAGGATCTAATCCTAGTTTCCAGAGAACATTTAATTCCGAGGTTACTTGTCTTAACGATAGTCTGTTAAACCCTTAGCCAGTAGTTAGGAGATCTGGGTTCTGTCTCTTATTTACGATTATTTGTGGATTACCCCTGTGAAGTAAGAACTGAGCTAGAGAGTAGAGCGGTCAGCAAGACCAAGTCCCTGCCTGTAGGATTTGCTGCCCACTTGCTGAGAGGGACAGTGCCTTAAGCATGGGGAGCTTGGCTACAATGACAGTCATGTTCGGTGACATTTGTAACCTCCTGGTACCTCATTTAATACAGAGGTTGGCAGCAGAGCCTGGCCAACCAGGAGTCACTACGCAGGGTGCACAGAATCTAGCTCCAGCTAAGGGCCAGCCATAGAGTAAGAGTGACACCCAGAAATGAGATGTCAGGTAGGCCTCAACAGCTCTGGGCTATTTGTAAGGACCGTGGGTCACAGCAGAATGGTATAGCAGGAGGGAGCAGGACTGCTCGGCCACAAAGTCACCAGGACAGACAAGAAAAACGAAAGCAGGGGTGGGGGCCCTATGTGCCAAGGAGATTGGCTGCAAGACCATGTGGCTTCTGATCGGTGGGAACCAGTCCCATCACTGCTTGTGCTACCAGCAGGTGGCAGCCCCCCCACCCCCAGCGGAGATGGGAGCTGTCAGTATTCACCATGCACCCTGAAGGAACATGTGTTACCTGGGCACCTACTGGTTGTCCTCTCGTGGGCAAAGGTCAAGTCCCTGTGCAAGGAGGAGTTGTTCCGTAGTGCTTTTCTTGATTTTAGAGCATTCAAAGTAATAGAGAAAGGAAGATCTGTTCTAAATATGTCCGTAGGATGACGTAACCAGGTAACTGACAGCCAGTACTCCCCAAGCCAAGCCCAGAGCAGGCCGTGGGCGGGAATGCTGTGATTCTTTTCTGCTGGCCTTGCCACTGCAGAACCTGCCCCACACCTGCATGATGGCCATTCACAGTCAGGAAATTACTTTAGGTTCAAGACCTAAAATACACGGGAACCACCCACTACCATTTCTGCTATTGCTGGATTAAAACACATATTCACCTACTCTTCATCCGCCAAAGCCTTTGCTATGTCTTTGAGGGTTTATATTTGACTTGCTTTGGGAAGGGCAGGAGAGATTGGGGGTAGGGTCTGAAATGTCTTTCTAAGACACATCCTAAGTGCTGTGCGGTACTCACACGTGCACACACACACACACACATTGGCAGACCCTGTTCTAAACCATGGCTAGTGATATTCTTTTCAGAAATGGAGGGGGCAGGGCTGGGGCTACAGGAGGCTGCACACTCATCTTTGGGATCCCTTTATGGACAGGGAGAGCAGAGGGGAAGAGGCTGAGAGTCTCACTGTGAACAATGGCATCGTTGAGTTTTCCAGCTTCTATGCAGTGGCGCGAATCTGTGGGCAGCCGGGGCTCGTCGGACGTCTGGAATGGTGGCTACGGGGGCCTCTGGGCCACAGTGAGCAAGCGCGCCATTCTTTCAGTCAGTTGTTAAAACGAATCTTTCTTTTCACTCTCAGGACTTCCTTTGACAAATGCACCAGAAAACTCGTTGTTTTACCCACCACCGAGAATTACCTTAAAGTTAAAAATGCCCAAATCAGCTCCAGAAGACTGCCGAAACAGCTCCACAGAGCCTGATCATGGAGCCCTGTCTCCTGCCAGCAGCTCCCCTGTTCATAGCGTAAGGAGCATGCAGGCACCTCAGGAGTCACTAGACATGAGAACGAAGTCATACTCGAGACATCCGCTAGAGAGCAAGAGTAACCGTCTGCTGGCCAGTCTCAGCCATCCGAGGAGCGAAGCGAAGGATCCCAGTCCTGCTTGGAGAGCTCCATCTCCAGAGTTCTATCACGGGCAGTCGCTGGGAAAGCCTCTGGTCCTTCAGGCTGCCCTGCATGGGCAGTCTTCCATTGGGAACGGGAAAAGTCAGCCTACCTCCAAGCTTGCCAAATCCAACGGCCTAGAGGGCAGCTGGTCTGGAGATGTCACCCAAAAAGACAGCTCAAGTGAGATGTTCTGTAACCAGGAGTCCATGCTTGGCTCCCACTTGGCCAGTCAGGGCACCTTTAGAAAATCCACCGTGGAACACTTTAGCAGGTCCTTTAAAGAGGCCACCAACAGGTGGGTGAGGACCACAGAGGACCTCCAATGCTGTGCAAAGCCAACCAAGAATATTAACCCCAAGGAGCAGCTCTGGGGCAAGCAGCTTGTCAGGCGGTCTGCAGGGAGAGCTCCCTATCAGGAAAACGATGGGTATTGCCCAGATTTGGAGCTGAGTGATTCAGAGGCAGAAAGTGATGGGAATAAAGAGAAAGTCAGGGTCAGGAGAGTTAGCTCAGACAGGGAAAATCCTTCCCACGACTCTCGACGGGATTGCCACGGCAAAAGCAAGAAGCATCCCCTTTCCCACAGTTCAATGCAGAGGTGATCAGCACCCTCCAAGAATAGCTTAATCTTTGCCTTTACCCCGTACACTGGGGAGAACCCCCACACCAAAAGGACTCTCGCATATGTTAGGAGGGATTGTAGTGAGAATAAAACGCTCCACAGTGAAGTGGGTTGCAGTTTTTGAAACAGTTTCAAGTCTAATTTTCACAAGCACATTATAAGATTTACAGATTATCCAGAAATTTTCCTGCCAGAGGCTGTTGAGAACAGCTGGGCCTAGAGTACTTGCTCAGTAAATACTTGGGGACAGCTCTCCAGTCACATTAACACATTGACGCACATACGTATTAAGAGTCCTTGCGTCCTTTACAGATTTGCAAGAGACCGTGATTATCAGACACTAAGACTACTTCTCTTTTGAACCTACAGCATGTGACTCTCAGAGCTCCTGTCTGTAGGCAGTTTCTAACTCCACTGGTATCTGGAAACCCACTTTGGGCAGAGACCAGGGACCAACATCTCAGATACTGTCAGACTCACTACCCTCTTCCTTTGCTCTGCACAAGGTTGAGTTCCTTTCACAGTATCTTACCTTACCAAGTCAATACTCCTAATGCTTCTAAGTGTCCAGTGCCTGTTCCTAGACCTGCTTGTTGGGGACGCACTTGTAACTCCTTCACCCGTCTAACAAGCATAAAAGGCTAACTTGTGGATAGTGTTTACAAAGGTACAAAAAAGTACTACTTCCAAGGAAAATGCTCTGATTCTCAGCTTAGGCATTTGTGAAGGATCCCAGAGCCTTTCCCAAAGTGAGACCAATTCTGGGGGATTTGTACCAGGTCAGGGTTTTTGTGTTACTGTTTTCAAATCAGTTTGACTTAAATAAGTTTGGCTGACAGTTTTTGTATACCTGCTTTAATGTTTATAAAATTTTTATTGAGGTATAATTAAAATATAGTAAAATGCACAGAGGTTAAGTATTCTTACCTGCTTTAATTTTGAAACAGATTTTTATTGTCAAACAGAATTTGAAAGCATGTGTTTAACACATGGATATAATTTAGCTTTCTACCAACTTTGAATCCGAGGCAGTTTCCCAAACAAAAAGGCTGGAGCCATTTTTCAGAAGTTGCTTATACCCTGTTCCCAAACGATCAGCCTTGATTTATTTCTGGGAGGAAGAGAATAATTACTTGTGGGGGGGATAAAACATGTCCGCTTCCCATTTAAAGAAGGGGGAAATGTTACAGTTTTTAAAATGTGAAGCTGACTATAGTTCTCTGCTCTCTTTTCTTCTTAGCCTTAAATTAATATTCTCTTTCTTCTAGTTTGGGAAAGCATAGTGGGAGTTTTCAGACAAAAGAGGCCATTTTTAGATTTTCATGTTGCTTGCTGGTGAACAGGCAGCCCCGCTGCAGTAGGTGCCCGGCAGCCCGGGGCTCCTCCGCTCTCCACCGACATGGGAAACGCAGCCCTTTTCCTCTCCCTGCTTTCGTTCCTGCAGCCTTGTTCGTGGGTTCCGTGGCTTTTGCTCTGTTCCTCCTTTTTGGAAAACTTCTGCGTTTTTGCCTCCTGTTTGGCCACACCTTGCAAATGTTCCCTTTATGCCTGTGTATGCGTGTGAACACGCCGTAGCATGTGTCATAGGCATCCTGTGTTCTGTTCAGATGGAAACAGCAGTGAGTTATCCAAATGAGGAAGACAGTCTCCCGTATGTATGCACTGGGTTCCTGTGCTTTTTCTCTGAGTTCTGCTGGGGTGGCTATGAATTTGACGCCTTCCTGGGAATGACATTATAACGGAGCTGTGTTCTAAACTCCTTCTGTTCAAGGCCAGTACCACAGCCTGTGTCCTTTCATGCCTTTTGGTTCTGAGTGAGTGTGAGGAAAAGCAAACATTTGAAAAAGTGCTTCAGCCAAATTCCGTATGTAATGCCATGGGGAGAAGATTGACTAAAATCATTGCAGTCAGGGAAATATAGTTGTGATATTTTTACAGGATGTTCCTAAGTAAATGAAGGAGCCTTCAGCTGTGTACATTTCAACTGCCCCAAAATGTATTTGCTACATATTGCTGTTGTTTGAAGTATTACCTCTTAACCTTCTTTTGTTAATCTTTATTTCATTTTGTCTTATATAGTCCAGTTTTCCAAGATAAACTCAGTCTTTTTTCAAATGTCACCTTTTTACCAATACTTTTTCATTAAATTATGAAAACTGCTAACTGCTGTCAGTGTGATAATTTCTTAATTTGACATATGGGTTTTAGAAAATCTTACATATGTTCCTTTCATATTTAAAAAATCTTATTCATTAAGCAACAAGGTGGTGGGGGGAAAGGACAGAGCGGGAGCGGGAGGGGGAGGGGGAGGAACTGAATGTTTAGAAGCACAGATTCATGATTCATGTCAATACCAGGGACCAAAGTGAACTCCGGGGCCTTGGACTCTACGCCAAAATCGTGATTTCATCAGGCTAATAAGACAAAATCTTAGGATCATTTAAAATCACTAAGGAAATGGATCCTATCTCAAGTCGCAAAGTCCAAAGGGCTTAGATCAGGCATCACTTAAACATACACTCTTTTACATTATTCATTCTGTTTGGAGTCATGTGAGTATATTAATGCAGTACAGATTTTGTAGTGTCATGGGGGGACTCTGAGGGCATTATAAACATTTTCATTATGTTTGAGAAGTGTACTTACCAAAGGTCATTGGGTAAATCAGTAGCGAAGATAGTTAATAGCTTAGGTTGTTTCTCTCCCGTTTTCTCCCTCCCCCTTCCCCATCCTCCCTCTCCCCCTTTTTCCCTCTCTCCCTCTCCTCCTCCCTCTCTCATTAATGGCTAACTCTACATTGTTAGCTAAGATGTTGGAGAACTGAAATTATAAATATACCCTATTGTACCCAGCAAAAGCTTTGGAGGTTTTTATAAAAGATTTTATTTATTTATCTGCGAGAGAGAAAGCAGGAGCAGTGGGGGTGGGGGGTGTTGCAGAGGGAGAAGCAGACTCCCAGATGATCAGGGAGCCCAGTGACGCTTAACTGACTGAGCCACCCAGGCACCCCAAGCTTTGGGTTTATACCAATGTCTGTATTGCCAGTGGGAGATGAAAGCTTTGTCTTTGTGTTGGAGAAGCTTTTAAATTCAGAGACTAAAACAGATGATGCATAGCCCTGGGTGGTGGTGGTGGTGCTTGTGCCCACACCCCCACCCCCGGCCTTGGCTTTACAATACTCAACATGTTTGCTGACCCTTGAGAATTGAGAAAAAACACTTGATAGGAGGAAAACCTTGCCGCTGGGTAACTTTCATGCGCTAGTTTCCAAAAATGTATCTTATTTATAATAAACATGCATTAGATTTTCACAGCACTAATTCGGCTCTTTTCAAGTTTTATGGAAAGCAGCAACTGTATGTTGATTCGTTGTCGTTGTTGTTACAAAGCAACTCTCAGTTGGTAAAGGCCTGCCCTGAGGCTGTGTCCCCTACACAGGGAGCTCTGTGACTCGCAGCACTGTTTCAAGGAGGCTTCTGTGGAAAAAACTATAGGGCCTGAAGCTTCGAGGCTAGTTGTCCTTGAAGTGAGTGGAGGCGGTTGGGGGGAGGCTGAAGACCCAGGCTGGTGGCCCGGTCTGGTTCAGTCCCTAAATCTGTTCCTCGTCGAGAGAAACTGTCAGAGCAGCGAGCATTTCTCATCTGGTTAAGATGGGTTTGCGCGTGAGCTTTCAGCATCCAGGCCTGGGCACCCCAAGCTCTCAGTTTCCTTCCC
Source organism: Martes martes (assembly GCF_963455335.1). Classification (NCBI taxonomy): domain Eukaryota; kingdom Metazoa; phylum Chordata; class Mammalia; order Carnivora; family Mustelidae; genus Martes; species Martes martes. Next base: position 39,537,831 of record NC_137897.1, read on the forward strand.
CTCCCCCACCATGGGGAGCTGGGCGGGTGAAGCTGTGCCACTCACAGCAGGTCCCCCCCCCCCACGTGGACACCATATGCAGGAGCCTCTTCCAGTCCTCTTGACCTTCCAAAATACAACTTCTGTAAATCACACATGGACATGGGTCTTCTTATTTCATAGTCATTTCTCACAGGACGAAGAAACTTGAAGCTAAGAGTTGCTGGCGTTTTGCAAATTAGAACCTCGTTGACTTAAATCACCTCCGCTTCAAGAGAGAAAGACTCTCCCGATCAGGCAGTTAGCGATTCGGATCTTTCAGCTGCTTCGCAGAGAAATGCGTTCCATGCTTCCTCCTGCCTCAGATCAGCCCCGCACACGTACCAGGCTTCCGGTGACAGGCTTCTGTCCCTCCTAACTCTGCCTTCTTGGCTTTCTAAGATAGGATCTCGGGGTAACTCTGCCCCCTCCCTCCGCCAGCCCTGACAGGCAGCCAGAGGGCCCAAACCAATAGTGGTGGTCACAGCATCGTGGGCTCTGCAGTAGCGTGGCCACTTCCACTTTGTGGAAAGTCCCGTCTTTCCACAGGGATGACAATGGACAAGATCAAATGGGGCTGCCTGCCTCTTAGGGGCAGAATTCATGCCAGCGTCCTTGCCCCCCCCCGCAAAGATGGGCTGGGAGGTACCCTGGCAAAGACCAGGCTAAAGGACAGTTTCAAGACAACTACTTAGGTCCCTTAGGGAAGCCAACCGAGACCAAAACCCTTGGTAGGACAGTCCCCAAAACTTGTCTGGGACCGGTCAAGACTTCAAATAGTAAGAACAGCAATATTCATTGAGCCCTTGCTCTGTGTCAGGCCGTTTGCTAATTAAGCCTCTCACATGCACCGCCATCTATTTAGTTCTCGTGACAACAATATGAAGGTGATGCTACGAGCTCTGACGCGTGTAAAAACAGGCCAGATGGTTAAGACAGTTGCTCAAGGTTCCTAGAACGCAGCAGGACAGGGACAGGAACCCGTGAGGTCACCTCTACAACATACAACACTTATTCTTGGCCACTTGGCTTGACTCCACGTCCCAAGCCCCTTCTGTAACTGTCCCTGCTCCGCTTCGCCCAAGTTAGGGTTGAATCCCATGAGCTCTGTACCATTCATTGATCCTTGCCATCCTGGACAGAGATGACTGGACCAGAATTCGTCATCTGACACAGGGCACACAGTTCAGAGGCTCACGTCCAAAGAGCAAGATAACTCACACCAATCTGGACAGGACAGGTCTCACGGTGGAGGGAGGACCTGGTGGACTTGCCTTCTGCAGAGCTGGTCTACCCTGTAACTCAGTGTGGTGGCCTCAACAATGCCATCCCGAAGGCACCCACTGCCTCAGCCCCAGCACCTGCCACTCTTACCTTGCATGCTGAAAGGGACTTTGCAGACAAAATTAAGGTGAAGGACCCGAGGTGGGGAGATTATCCTTGATGATCCAGGCAGGACCGACCAGCATAACACGAGGCTAATTATGAGAGGAAGCAGCGGAATGGGCAGTGGGATCAGGAGTAGGGGACGTGACAGTGGAAGCAAGTGGTTGGAGCGATGCTGAGAAAGGCCATGAGCCAAAGGATGCAGATGGCCTCTAGCAACTGGGAGAGGAAAGGAAAGGAGCTCTCTCCTAAGGTCTCCAGAAGGAACCTACCCCTGCCTACACCATGATTTTAGACTTCTGACAAACAGAACGATAAGAGAAGAAATCTGTGTTGCTTTAAGCCACCAAATGTGTGGGAATTTGCAGCAGCAGAGATAGGAAGGGAATACCCTAGGCATAGAGCAGGACTCCTCACTCTCTCAGAGGAGAATTCCTCCTGCCCAAAGGGCCCGCCTGGGCTGTGGCGGACCCCTCTGGGTTGCACCCAGGCTTTCTCTCCTGGTTAACACGCTTTCTGGAAAAGGAAAAGAAGTGTTGTTGTTGTTGTTGTTGTTGTTGTTGTTGTTGTTGTTTTTCTATCAGTAAGATCCTCCCCTGTAGAAATTAATTTTCTATTTTCTGCATCCCCATACTTTTTCCAAGGGAGCCTTTGGTACTTCTCAGGTTGCCTTGAGATCATCTTCCATGGGCCTTGTGGACCCACCATGGCTGGATCTGGCACTGCCTGAGTAGTTGCCATAGGTTTAGATGTCCCTGTTGCCTGAAAATTGTTGGGAGGAAGTGGAAATAACTCTCTGAGTGTTACCCCGGTGGGGCGGTGTAAGAAGGCAGGTGGGGCTCATCATGAGGAATGATGCTGTAATTATCAGAACCTCCTACGAGGAAATGGGCAGCTTGGAGAGTTAGAGAGTCCTCGAACTTGGGGATTAAAGAATGCAACTCTGTGCTGCCTATAAGAAACCCACTTTTTTTTTATTTTTTAAAGATTTTATTTATTTATTTGACAGACAGAGATCACAAGCAGGCAGAGAGGCAGGCAGAGAGAGAGGGAAGAAGGCTCCCTGCTGAGCAGAGAGCCCGATGTGGGGCTCGATCCCAGGACCCTGGGACCATGACCAGAGCCAAAGGCAGAGGCTTTAACCCACTAAGCCACCCAGGTGCCCCAAGAAACCCACTTCTAAATATAAAGACACAAATAGATTGAAACTAAGAGGATGGTAAAAGATACCATGCTATAACACTAACCAATAGAAAGCTGGAGGGGCTCTATCAATACCATACAAGGGCAAATTCATCAAGAGAACATAAAAATCCTAGGTGTTTACACACCTAATAACCAGCTTCAAAATACGTTAAGGAAAAAACGATATAAACCAACAGTTACAGTCTCTAACTAATAGAACAAGTACACAGAAAATCAGTAAGAACATTAAAGATTTGAGAGGCTCAGTAGGTTAAGTATCTGCCTTTGGCTCAGGTCATGATCTCAGGGTCCTGGGATAGAGTCCCAGGTTGGGCTCCCTGCTCAGCGGGGTGCCTACTTGTCCCTCTCCCACTGCCCCTCCCTCCTTGTGCTCACTCTCTCACTCGCTCTCTCTCTCAAATAAATAATTTTTTTTTAAAAAGAACTTAGAAGATTTGAACAAAACTATCAACCATCTGGATTTAATTGACATTTACCACTCCATCCCACAAGAGCAGAAAACACATCCTTTTCAAATGCAAATGAAACATTTACCAAGATAGGCCATTAAACAAGTCTTAGTAAATTTAAGAAGATTCAAGTCAAAGTATGGTTCTCTGACCACAATGGAGTGAAATTAGCAATCAGTAACAGAAACATCTCTGGGAAATGCAATCATTGGACACTAAACAAACTTCTAAATGACACACAAAGCGAAGGCTGAAATAGGAAATTAAAAAGTATTTTCTGAACTAAAAAGAAAACACAAGGTGTCATTCGTGGGATGGCACTAAAGCAGTACCCTGAGGACATTGTATAGCACAAAAATGCCTACTTAAAAAGGAAGGGTCGCAGGTCAGTGACTGTACCTTTCATCTTAAGAAAACTAACAAGAAGAGGTAATGAAATCCAAAGGAGGAGAAAGGAAATAATAAAGGTTAGAGCTGCAATCAGTGAAACAGGAAAGAGAAAATCATTGAAACCAAAAACTGGATCTTTGAGAACATAAGTAAAACAAAATTGATAAACCTCTAGTCAAACTGACCAGGAAAAAAGAAAAAGCCAATGACCAATTTTAGGAATGAGAAAAATAACATTGCTACAGATTCTATAGATACTAAAAGGATAATAAGGGAATATTATTAACAAACTTATGCCAGTAAATTCAACAACAAGATGAAATGGACACAGTCTCTCAAAGACACAAACTAATAGTGCACATTCTAGAAAAAGATAGATAACCTGACAACCTTTTTTATTCTTAAATACATTAGAGTTAAAAGCTTTCTTATGGGGGCTTCTGGGTGGCTCAGTGGGTTAAGCCTCTGCCTTCGGCTCAGGTCATGGTCCCAGGGTCCTGGGATTGAGCCCCGCATCAGGCTCTCTGCTCAGCGGGGAGCCTGCTTCCCTTCCCCCACTTCTGCCTGCCTCTCTGCCTACTTGTGATCTCTGTCAAATAAATAAATAAAATCTTAAAAAAAAAAAAGCTTTCTTATGAAGAAAACTCCAGGCGCAAATGACTTCACTGGCAAATTCTGACAGACATTTAAGGAACAAATAATACCAAATCTACACAAACTTCCCAAAAATTGAACAGGGGAGAATAGTTCTCAACTCATTCCAGAAGGCCAGCATTACCCTGATACTGAAACCACACAGACATATTAAGAAAACTATAGACCAATATCCTTTATAAAAGTAGATGCATGGGGGCGCCTGGGTGGCTCAGTGGGTTAAGCCTCTGCCTTCCACTCAGGTCATGGCCTCAGGGTCCTGGGATCGAGCCCCGCATCAGGCTCTCTGCAGAGCAGGGAGCCTGCTTCCCCCTCTCTCTCTGCCTGCCTCTCTGCCTACTTGTGATCTCTCTCTCTCTAATAAATAAAATCTTTTAAAAAAAAAAGTAGATGCAAAAATTCTTAGAACTTCAACAAATTGAATCCAATAATGTATCAAAACGATAACACATCAAGACCATCTTATCTTGGGCTGCTTTAACAAAACACTATAGGCTGGCTGGCTAGAACAACGGAAATTTATTTCTTACAATCTGGAAGCTGGAAAGTCCAAGATCAAGGTGCCATTAGACTCCTGTCTGGTGAAGGTCCACTTCCTGGTTTGTAGACAGCTGCCTTCTCACTGTGTTCTCACATGGCCTTTCATTGGTGCATACTCAGAGAGAGAGAGAGAGAGAGAGGTCTTTTCCTCTTTTAAGGGCATGAACCCTATCATGAGGTCTGTACCCTCATGGCCTAATCTAAAGCTAATTATCTCCCAAAAGTCCCCACCTCCAAATACCACAACACTGGGGGCTCAGACTTCAACATATGAAATTGGGGGGAACATAAACATTCAGTCCATAGCAATGACCAAGTGAGATTTATCCCAGAAGTGAAAAGGTTGAATTAATATTCAAAAAACAATCAATATAATTGTCATATCTCAAAGATACACAAAAAGCATTTGACAAAATCCAGTATCTATTCCTGATAATAATGCTTAGCCAGCTAAAAATAGAAGGGAACTTCCTGAACCTGATAAATGATACCCATGAAAAACCTAAATCTAACATAGTATTTAATGGTGAAAGACTTAATGCTTTCCCCCTAAGATCAGGAATAAAACAAGAATGTTACTACTTCTCTTCAACATTATACTAGAATTTCTAGCCAGTACAACAAAGCAAGAAAAAGACATGAAAGCCATCCTGATTAGAAAGGTAGAAATATTAACTCTCTTTGTTTTCAGATGACATGAATATCTATGTAGAAAATGATATGGAATCTACCAAAAAAGCCATCAGAACTAGTAAGTGAGTCTAGCAAGGCTACAGGATAAAAGGTTGATTTACAAAAATCTACTGTATTTTATATACTAGCAAGGAACAATCTGAAATTGAAATTTTAAAAGTAATACCATTTATGATAGTACCAAAAAATGTGAAATTTGTATGTATACATCTGTCAGAAGATATGAAAGACCAGTACAATGGCATCAATAGAACATTTCTGAGAGAAATGGAAGACCTAAATAAATGCAGAGATATACCATGTGCATGGGTAAGAGGGCTCAGTATTAAGATGTCAGTTATCCCCAAGTTGGTCAAGGCAATTCTAATCAAAATCACACCAACCTCTTGGGGTGGGAATTGACAAACTGAATTTAAAATTCATATAAAAGTGCAAAGGACCTAGGGTTCACAAAAACACTTAGAACAAAAAGAATGAAGCTAGGGGCGCCTGGGTGGCTCAGTGGGTTAAAGCCTCTGCCTTCGGCTCAGGTCATGATCCCAGGGTCCTGGGATCGAGCCCCGCATCGGGCTCTCTGCTCAGCAGGGAGCCTGCTTCCCTTCCTCTCTCTGCCTGCCTCTCTGCCTACTTGTGATCTCTGTCAAATAAATAAATGAAATCTTAAAAAAAAATGAATGAAGCTAAAAGACTGACACTACCTGATTTCATTCTTGAAATGGTAATTTAAAAAGTGGGGTATTTGTGTAGAGATAGACATATAGATCAATGGAATGGAATGAATTCAGAAGTAGACCCATCCATACATGTGCAAATGATTTTTAACAAAAGTACACAGCAATTCAATAAAAAGAAGATTGTCTTCAACAATCCTCTTCCCAAAAAGTGTACTGGAACAATTGAATATCCATATAGTAAAAATGAGAAGACTTTCAATCCATACCTCCCACATATATAAAATTAATTTTAAAATGGGTCAAAGACCAGGGCACCTGGCTGGCTCAGTCAATTAGGCATCTGACTCTTGATTTCAGCTCAGGTCATGATCTCAGGGTTGTGAGATCAAGCCCTGGTGCAGAGCTGGGCATGGAGCCTGTGTAGATTCTCTCTCTCCCTTTCCCTATACCCCTTCCCCCTCCTTCTCTTAAAAAAATGTGCCAAAGACCTAAATTTAAAATTTAAAACCATAAAACTTCTGGACAAAACACAGAAAACCTTTAGGATCTTGGTTAAGCAAAGATTTCTTCTATATGCCACCAAGAACACTTTCCATAAGAGAACATTGGTAAATTGGACTTCATTAAAATTAAAACTAATTTTTTTCAAAGATTTTATTCATTTATTTGAGAAAGAGAGAGCACAAGCAAGGTGAAGGGCAGAGGGAGAAGCAGATCCCTGCTGAACAGAGAGCCCGATACGGGGCTCAATTCCAGGACTCTGGGATCATGACCTGAGCCAAAGGCAGACCTGAGTCAACCTACTGAGCCACCCAGGCGCCCAGAACTGCTACTTTTTGAATGACACTGATAATAGGATGAAAACCCAAGTCACAGACTGGGAGAAAAGACTTGCAAATCATTTATCTATTAAAGGATTAGTATCCAAAATACATTAAGAATCTTCACAACATAATAACAAGAAAATAAGCTAAATTTTTAAAAGATTTTTATTTATTTATTTGACAGGGAAAGACACAGTGAGAGAGGGAACACAAGCAGGGGGAGTGGGGAGAGGGTGAAGCAGGCTCCCTGTGAGGCAGGGAGCCTGATGTGGGGCTCAAACCCAGGACTCTGGGACCATGACCTGAGCTGAAGGCAGACACTTAACAACTGAGCCACCCAGGTGCCCCTAACATATATATTTTTTAAGATTTTATTTATTTATTTGACAGAGAGGGACAGTAAGAGGGAACATAAGCAGGGGGTTTAGGAGAGGGAGAAGCAGGCTTCCTGCTGAGCAGGGAGCCCAATGCGGAGCTCGATCCCAGCACCCTGGGATCATGACCCAAGCCGAAGGCAGACCCTTAACGACTGAGCCACCCAGGTGCCCCCATATTTTTATTTTATTTTATTTTATTAATTTTTTAATTTATTATTATTTTTTTATAAACATATGATGTATTTTTATCCCCAGGGGTACAGGTCTGTGAATCGCCAGGTTTACGCACTTCACAGCACTCACCATAGCACATACCCTCCCCAATGTCCATAACCCCACCCCCCTTTCCCAACCCCCCTCCCCCCAGCAACTCAGTTTGTTTTGTGAGATTAAGAGGCACTTACGGTTTGTCTCCCTCCTGATCCCATCTTGTTTCATTTATTCTTCTCCTACCCCCCTAACCCCCCATGCTGCATCTCCACTTCCTCATATCAGGGAGATCATATGATAGTAGTCTTTCTCCGATTGACGTATTTCACTAAGCATGATACCCTCTAGTTCCATCCACGTCGTCGCAAATGGCAAGATGTCATGTCTTTTGATGGCTGCATAGTATTTCATTGTGTATATATACCACTTCTTCTTTATCCATTCATCTGTTGATGGACATCTAGGTTCTTTCCATAGTTTGGCTATTGTAGACATTGCTGCTATAAACATTCGGGTGCACGTGCCTCTTCGGATCACTATGTTTGTATCTTTAGGGTAAATACCCAGTAGTGCAATTGCTAGGTCATAGGGTAGCTCTATTTTCAACTTTTTGAGGAACCTCCATGCCTTTTTCCAGAGTGGTTGCACCAGCTTGCATTCCCACCAACAGTGTAGGAGGGTTCCCCTTTCTCCACATCCTCGCCAGCATCTGTCATTTCCTAACTTGTTAATTTTAGCCATTCTGACTGGTGTAAGGTGATATCTCATTGTGGTTTTGATTTGTATTTCCCTGATGCCGAGTGATGCAGAGCACTTTTTCATGTGTCTGTTGGCCATCTGGATGTCTTCTTTGCAGAAATGTCTGTTCATGTCTTCTGCCCATTTCTTGATTGGATTATTTGTTCTTTGGGTGTTGAGTTTGCTAAGTTCTTTATAGATTTTGGACACTAGTCCTTTATCTGATATGTCGTTTGCAAATATATTCTCCCATTCTGTCAGTTGTCTTTTGGTTTTGTTAACTGTTTCCTTTGCTGTGCAAAAGTTTTTGATCTTGATGAAATCCCAATAGTTCATTTTTGCCCTTGCTTCCGTTGCCTTTGGCGATGTTCCTAGGAAAAAGTTGCTGTGGCTGAGGTCGAAGAGGTTGCTGCCTGTGTTCTCCTCAAGGATTTTGATGGATTCCTTTCTCACATTGAGGTCCTTCATCCATTTTGAGTCTATTTTTGTGTGTGGTGTAAGGAAATGGTCCACTTTCATTTTTCTGCATGTGGCCGTCCAATTCTCCCAACACCATTTATTGAAGAGGCTGTCTTTTTTCCATTGGACATTCTTTCCTGCTTTGTTGAAAATTAGTTGACCATAGAGTTGAAGGTCTATTTCTGGGCTCTCTGTTCTGTTCCATTGATCTACGTGTCTGTTTTTGTGCCAGTACCATGCTGTCTTGATGATGACAGCTTTGTAATAGAGCTTGAAGTCTGGAATTGTGATGCCACCAACTTTGGCTTTCTTTTTCAATATTCCTTTGGCTATTCGAGGTCTTTTCTGGTTCCATATAAATTTTAGGATTATTTGTTCCATTTCTTTGAAAAAAATGGATGGGATTTTGATAAGGATTGCATTAAATGTGTAGATTGCTTTGGGTAGCATAGACATTTTCACAATATTTGTTCTTCCAATCCAGGAGCATGGAACATTTTTCCATTTCTTTGTGTCTTCCTCAATTTCTTTCATGAGTACTTTATAGTTTTCTGAGTATAGATACTTAGCCTCTTTGGTTAGGTTTATTCCTAGGTATCTTATAGTTTTGGGTGCAATTGTAAATGGGATTGACTCCTTAATTTCTCTTTCTTCTGTCTTCTTGTTGGTGTAGAGAAATGCAACTGATTTCTGTGCATTGATTTTATATCCTGACACTTTATTAAATTCCTGTACAAGTTCTGGCAGTTTTGGAGTGGAGTCTTTTGGGGTTTCCACATATAGTATCATATTATCTGCAAAGAGTGATAGTTTGACTTCTTCTTTGCCAATTTGGATGCCTTTAATTTCTTTTTGTTGTCTGATTGCCGAGGCTAGGACTTCTAGTACTATGTTAAATAGCAGTGGTGATAATGGACATCCCTGCCGTGTTCCTGACCTTAGCGGAAAAGCTCTCAGTTTTTCTCCATTGAGAATGATATTTGCGGTGGGTTTTTCATAGATGGCTTTGATAATATTGAGGTATGTGCCCTCTATCCCTACACTTTGAAGAGTTTTGATCAGGAAGGGATGCTGTACTTTGTCAAATGCTTTTTCAGCATCTATTGAGAGTATCATATGGTTCTTGTTCTTTCTCTTATTAATGTGTTGTATCACATTGATTGATTTGCAGATGTTGGACCAACCTTGCAGCCCTGGAATAAACCCCACTTGGTCGTGGTGAATAATCCTTTTAATGTACTGTTGAATCCTATTGGCTAGTATTTTGGTGAGAATTTTCGCATCTGTGTTCATCAAGGATATTGGTCTGTAATTCTCCTTTTTTGATGGGATCCTTGTCTGGTTTTGGGATCAAGGTGATGCTGGCCTCATAAAATGAGTTTGGAAGTTTTCCTTCCATTTCTATTTTTTGGAACAGTTTCAGGAGAATAGGAATTAGTTCTTCTTTAAATGTTTGGTAGAATTCCCCTGGGAAGCCGTCTGGCCCTGGGCTTTTGTTTGTTTGGAGATTTTTGATGACTGTTTCAATCTCCTTACTGGTTATGGGTCTGTTCAGGTTTTCTATTTCTTCCTGGTTCAGTTGTGGTGGTTTATATGTCTCTAGGAATGCATCCATTTCTTCCAGATTGTCAAATTTGTTGGCGTAGAGTTGCTCGTAGTATGTTCTTATAATTGTTTGTATTTCTTTGGTGTTGTGATCTCTCCTCTTTCATTCATGATTTTATTTATTTGGGTCCTTTCTCTTTTCTTTTTGATAATTCTGGCCAGGGGTTTATCAATCTTACTAATTCTTTCAGAGAACCAGCTCCTAGTTTTGTTGATTTGTTCTATTGTTTTTTTGGTTTCTATTTCATTGATTTCTGCCCTGATCTTTATTATTTCTCTTCTCCTGCTGGGTTTAGGCTTTCTTTGTTGTTCTTTATCCAGCTCCTTTAGGTGTAGGGTTAGGTTGTGTATTTGAGACCTTTCTTGTTTCTTGAGAAAGGCTTGTATGGCTATATATTTTCCTCTCAGGACTGCCTTTGCTGTGTCCCACAGATTTTGAATCGTTGTGTTTTCATTATCATTTGTTTCCATGAATTTTTTTCAATTCTTCTTTAATTTCCTGGTTGACCCATTCATTCTTTAGAAGGATGCTGTTTAGTCTCCATGTATTTGTGTTCTTTCCAAATTTCCTCTTGTGATTGAGTTCTAGCTTCAGAGCATTGTGGTCTGAAAATATGCAGGGAATGATCCCAATCTTTTGATATGGGTTGAGACCTGATTTATGACCCAGGATGTGATCTATTCTGGAGAATGTTCCATGTGCACTAGAGACGAATGTGTATTCTGTTGCTTTGGGATGAAATGTTCTGAATATATCTATGATGTCCTTCTGGTCCAGTGTGTCATTTAAGGCCTTTATTTCTTTGTTGATCTTTTGCTTGGATGATCTGTCCATTTCAGTGAGGGGAGTGTTAAAGTCCCCTACTATTATTGTATTATTTTTGATGTGTTTCTTTGATTTTGTTATTAATTGGTTTATATAGTTGGCTGCTCCCACGTTAGGGGCATAGATATTTAAAATTGTTAGATCTTCTTGTTGGATAGACTCTTTGAGTATGATATAGTGTCCTTCCTCATCTCTTATTATAGTCTTTGGCTTAAAATCTAATTGATCTGATATAAGGATTGCCACCCCAGCTTTCTTCTGGTGTCCATTAGCATGGTAAATTGTTTTCCACCCCCTCACTTTAAATCTGGAGTTGTCTTCAGGTCAAAAATGAGTTTCTTATAGGCAACATATTGATGGGGTTTTTTTTTTATCCATTCTGATACCCTGTGTCTTTTGATTGGGGCATTTAGCCCATTAACATTCAGGGTAACTATTGAGAGATATGAATTTAGTGCCATTGTATTGCCTGTAAGGTGACTGTTATTGTATATTGTCTCTGTTTCTTTCTGATCTACTACTTTTAGGCTCTCTCTTTGCTTAGAGGACCCCTTTCAATATTTCCTGTAGAGCTGGTTTGGTGTTTGCAAATTCTTTCAGCTTTTGTTTGTCCTGGAAGCTTTTTATCTCTCCTATTTTCAATGATAGCCTAGCCCGATATAGTATTCTTGGCTGCATGTTTTTCTCGTTTAGTGCTCTGAATATCTCATGCCAGTTCTTTCTGGCCTGCCAGGTCTCTGTGGATAAGTCTGCTGCCAATCTAATATTTTTGCCATTGTATGTTACAGACTTCTTTTCCCAGGCTGCTTTCAGGATTTTCTCTTTGTCACTAAGACTTGTAAATTTTACTATTAAGTGACAGGGTGTGGACCTATTCTTGTTGATTTTGAGGGGGGTTCTCTGCACCTCCTGGATTTTGATGCTTGTTCACTTTGCCATATTAGGGAAATTCTCTCCAATAATTCTCTCCAATATACCTTCTGCTCCCTTCTCTCTTTCTTCTTCTTCTGGAATCCCAATTATTCTAATGTTGTTTCGTCTTATGGTGTCACTTATCTCTCGAATTCTCCCCTCGTGGTCCAGTAGCTGTTTGTCCCTCTTTTGCTCAGCTTCTTTATTCTCTGTCATTTGGTCTTCTATATCACTAATTCTTTCTTCTGCCTCATTTATCCTAGCAGTAAGAGCCTCCATTTTTTATTGCACCTCATCAATAGCTTTTTTGATGTCAACTTGGTTAGATTTTAGTTCTTTTATTTCTCCAGAAAGGACTTTTATCTCTCCAGAGAGGTTTCTCTAATATCTTCCATGCCTTTTTCGAGCCCAGCTAGAACCTTGAGAATCGTCATTCTGAACTCTAGATCTGACATATTACCAATGTCTGTATTGATTAGGTCCCTAGCCTTCGGTACTGCCTCTTGTTCTTTTTTTGTGGTGAGTTTTTCTGCCTTGTCATTTTGTCCAGATAAGAGTATATGAAGGAGCAAATAAAATACTAAAAGGGTGGCAAAGACCCCAGGAAAACGCACTTTAACCAAATCAGAAGAGACCCCAAATTGTGGGGGTGGAGAAAGGGGATAAAAAGAAATTCAGAAAAAAAAATTAAAAAAAGAAAACAAAGAAAAAATATAAAAAAGAAAAAATATAAAAAAGAAAAAATATATATATATATTAGATAAACTAGTTAAAAAACGTTAAAAAAGAAAAGGGTAAAAGTTAAAAAAAAATAGCAGAAGAAAAAAATTAAAATAAAAAAAATTTAAATTAACTGCAAGACTAAAGAATCATGGGGAGAAAGCCATGAGTTCCACGCTTTGCTTTCTCTTCCCTCTGGAATTCTGCTACTGTCCTTGGTAGGTGAACTTGGTCTTGGCTGGATTTCTTGTTGATCTTCTGGGGGAGGGGCCTGCTGTAGTGATTCTCAAGTGTCTTTGCCTGAGGTGGAATTGCACCGCCCTTACCAGGGGCCGGGCTAAGTAATCCGCTCGGGTTTGCTTTCAGGAGCTTTTGTTCCCTGAACGTTTTCCGTAGAGTTCCGGAGGACGGGAATGAAAATGGCAGTCTCCCAGTCTCCAGCCCGGAGGAGCCCAGAGCTCGGGGTCCCACTCCTCAGTGCGCCCTCAGAGAAAAGAGCCCAATCACTCCCATCTCCCTGGCCTCTGGCCGTGCTCTGGGCTCACCCAGGCTGTGACCGGTTCAAGGTAACCCCGAGCTGAGAGCTCACTCCTCGGCTCTGTCGCTGTAGCCGGCTTCCCCGCTCTAATAACTGCGAGCTCTGCGACACTCAGACACCCTGATCCTTCTGTGACCCTGCGGGACCTGGGGCAATGCTGACCCCGCCTGGGCTTCCCCCCAGTTTAGCCTCTGGAGCGATGTCCCTCCGTGGAGCAGACTTTTAAAAGTCCTGATTTTGTGCTCTGTTGCTCCGCCGCTTGCCGGGAGCCGGCCCCTCCCCCTGCGGTCTACCTTTCCGTTGTTTTGGATTCACTTCTCCTCCGGCCCTACCTTTCAGAAAGTGGTCGATTTTCTGTTTCTAGAATTGCTCTTCTTCTTCTCTTCGATCTCCCGTTGGATTTGTAGGTGTTTGCAAAGGTTTGATAAGCTGTCTAGCTGATCTCCTGCTACCTGATGTCGTCTCAGCCTGCTACTTCTCCGCCACCTTGACTCCTCCCTCCCATATTTTTTTTTTTAATGAGCAATCACAACAACCTCTTTGGAGAAGATGCACGAAAGGCAAATACTTACATGAGAAGAGGCTCAACACCATTAGTCATTAGGGAAATACAAATTAAAACCACAATGAGAAACCGCTATATACCTATTAGAATGGCTAAAATTTAAAAGACTCACCATACTAAGTGATGTGAGGACGTCTAGGAACTGGAACTCTGATACAAGGGTGGTGGGCATTAATGACACAACCACTTGGGAAAACAGCTTGGAAGCTTTCTACGAAGCGAAGTATACACCTACATAAGATCCAGCCATTTTGCTCTCATGATCTCAGGGTCATGGGATCGAGCCCCACATTGGGCTCTGGGCTCAGCGTTGAGTCTGCTTGAGAGTCTCTCCCTCCCTCTGGCCCTCCTCCCACTCTCTCTCTCTCTCAAATAAATAAGTAAATCTTTGGGTGGGGGGACGTTAAAAGGACTCCTTCAGTGATGTCTTTGTGTCCCTAAGAACTTTGTTACTTACATAGGCCTGGAATCAGGAGGTTTTATTTTACGCAGCTTCCAGTGGTGAATGGTTGGCCTTCAGCCCAGCTGTAGGGACACAAAATTGCACAAGCACCAGTTTTATGGCCCTCAGAAGTTCTCATGGGGTCTTCCGGATCCAAAACTGCAACTCAGAACCCCCTGCTTCCTTTATTATTTTCCTAGTATTGTGTTCTCTACCTGGCATAATTTCTCTAGGGTCAATTTCAAATTACCATGGCCACATTGGGGAATTTTTGACATGAACAAGACTGTTGATTTAAGGGGTACCTTAGAACAAGAAGGGAAGAAACCCTCTTAAGGAAATTTTTCCTGTATAAAAGAGTAATTCTTTTTTTTTTTTTTTTTAAGAGAGAGGGCAGGGAGAAGAGCAACGGGAGAGGGAGAGAGAGAATCTGAAGCAGGCTCCATGTCCAGTGTGGAGCCCGACACGGGGCTCAATCACATGACTCTGAGTTCATGACCTGAGCTAAAATCAAGAGTTGGACACTTAACTGACTGAGCCACCCAAGTGCCCCTAAAACAGAAATTCTTTTTATGTTTAACACAGGAGATTGTGTTGGCTTCATTTCCATATTTCAAGACTAATGGATGATAGCTTTAAAATTATTTAGATTGGTGGGCTGCCTGGCTGGCTCAGTCAGTGGATCATGCAACTTAATCGCTGGGTCATGAGTTTGAGCCCCACATTGGGTGTAGTGATCACCTAAAAATAAAATAAAATAATCTTTATAAAATTATTTAGATTGGGGGGCGCCTGGGTGGTTCAGTTGGTTAAGCCTCTGCCTTTGGCTCAGGTCATGATCCCGGAGTCCTGGGGTCAAGTCCTGATCGGGCTCCCAGCTCCATGGGGAGTCTGCTTCTCCCTCTGACCTTCTCCCCTCTTGTGCTCTCTCTCACTCTCTCTCTCTCAAATAAATAAAGAAAACATTAAAAAAATTATTTAGATTGGTAAAATTGTCAATGGCTGGTTATTGTCTAAATCAGCTGTAATCCCAATATCTATCTCTATCTCTCTCTCATGTTTGTCAAAATGGGTTTTCTATATCTATTCAGTCTTCCCTGTCCTTCAAGAAGAAACATAATTAGTCTCTTACAACAATAATTTCATATTTGTCTGAAGCTGGCTCCCTGTTAATTTTTTGGTTTCTCTCCCTCTCTTTTACACCAGGGTAACGTGAGAGATTAACTGATCAAAAAAACATTCAGTTGTTATGTGCACGCTCTAGGAATACCTAGCCCAGACAAACTGTCAAAAAAGTCTAAAAAAAGAAAATGGGACTCTTGGGTGGCTCAGTTGGTTAAACATCAGCCTTCAGCTCAGGTCGTGATTTCAGGGTCCTGGGATTGAATCCCACATCAGGCTCTCTGCTCAGCGGGGAACCTGCTTCTCTCTCTGATGCTCCCCCTGCTTGTGCTCTCTCTCTCTCTCTCTGACAAATGAACAAATAAAATCTTTAAAAAAATAAAAAGAAAAGAAAAGAAAATGTGGGGCACCTGGGTGGCTTAGTTGGTTAAGCATCTGACTCTTTATTTTGGCTTAGGTCATGATCTCGGGGTTATGAAATGGGCTCCGTGCTCACTGGGGAGTCTGCTTCTCTCCCTCTCCCTCTGCCCCACCCCCTGCTTGCGTGTGTGCACGTGCTCTCATGCTCTCTCTCAAGTAGATAAATAAAATCTTTAAAAATAAAATAATAAAAAAATGTTGTTGAATGATGTGTCTTTTTGTGGACCCCGAAAAGTATCTTAACATAACAGCCTCTGTTATCCTAGTTGTGAGGAAAGAAGAAATGAACGTAATCCCAAGATAAAGAAGGGCTTTTGATGGGACTGAGAGTCTTTAAGAATTAGTTTACCATTTAAAAATAATGTCAGCACAATACTTTGGTTTGGACAAAGCCAGGGTGAAAAATTTTAACCTTCTAAAATTCCTACACTGGTTTTATGAGTTAAGTGAGTTACCATTGTTAACATTAGTGTGTGTGTGTGTGTACAGTTGACCCTTGAACAATGCAGGGGTTAGGCCATCCCCCCACTCCCCCCCACAAAAACCCACATATAACTTTTGACTCCCCAACACCATAACTACTAAGAACTTACTATTGACCAGAAGCCTTACTGATTAACACATATTTTGTATGTTCTATGTATTACATACTGAATTCTTAAAGCTGGAGAAAAGACAATGTTATTAAGAAAAATCAGAAGAGAAAATACATTTACAGTACTGTATTTATCCAAAAAAGAAAGTCACATATAAGTGAACCCGCACGGTTCAAATCTGTATTGTTCAAGGGTGAAATGTATATATTAACAACAAAATGAAATGATTTTTTAGAGTTTAATTTTATTAACTTTTTAAATTGCTATGAAGCACAAAGATTTAACGTGTTAGCTGAAATTGAAATTTCTGGATCCTAACTTTTAAGACCTTGAGTAAATGATTAAAGGTTTCTTTCCCAAGTTTTTAGTTTTTATTTAAATTCTGGTTTGTTGGAGCACCTGGGCGGTGCAGGTGGTTAAGCGTTGGATTTTTTAAAAAAGATTTTATTTATTTATTTGACAGAGAGAGTGAGAGAGCGAGCAGCAGAGGGAGAGGGAGAAGCAGGCTCCCCGCTGAGCCAGGAGGCCGATGAGGGGGGGCTTGATCCCCGGACCCCAGAGACCATGCCACAAGCCAAAGGCAGCCGCTTAACAGACTGAACCACATGTGTGTCCCTTGAAAAACGTCTTTAAAGTATTGAAAGAACTTAACCATCTGAGCCACCCAGGCGACCCTAAGTGTTGGCTTCTTGATTTTGGCTCAGGTCATGATCTCAGAGTGGTAAGATCAAGCCTGGAGTCAGGCTCCCTGCTCAGCATGGGGTCTGCTTAAGATTGTCTCTCCCTGTCCCTCTCCCTCTGCCCCTCCCACTTGTGCTCTCTGTCTCTCTTTCTCTCTCGAATAAATAAATAAATCTTCAAAAAAATAAAATAAGTAAATACCAATTAGCATACAGTATAATATTAGTCTCAGGTTTAGAATTTACTGATTGAGCACTTCCTACAACACCTGGTGCTCATCAGAACATGTGCCCTCCTTAATCCCCATCCCCTGCTTCACCCATCCCCCACCCACCCACCTCCCCTCTGGTAACCATCGGTTTGATAAACAATTAAGTTAAATGATTAGTTATGTTTGGGTGCCTGGACAGTTTCTAAGTAATAAACAGATGCAAAACTCTAGCCATGGAACATAATTTTTTACTCTTATTTTCTAGAACGGCACTGTCCTTATGCATAAATTCAGGAAAAGTGTAGACAACAAATGGAATTCTAAAGCCCAAATTATCAGCTCTCAGAAACCGCTTAAACATCCATGGCCCAACATACAAGCATACCTTGGTTTTGGGTTTTTGTTTTTTTTAAAGACTTTCTTTATTTGAGAGAGAGACCACAATTGGGGGACAAGAGGAGTAAAGGGAGAGGGAAAAGCAGATTTCCTGCTAAGCAGGTAGCCCAAAGCATGGCCTCGATCCCGGAATCCTGAGATCATGACCTGATCCAAAGGCAGACGCTTAACCGACTGAGCCACCCAGGGGCCCAAGCATACCTTGTTTTATTTGCATTTTTTTAAAACAAACTGAAGGTTTGTGGCAACCCCACATTGTATGTTTTTCCAACAGCATTACGCTCGCTTCACATCTCTGAGCCATGTTTTGGTCATTCTCATAATATTCCAAATTCTTTCATTGCTATTATATTTCCTGTAGGGATCTGTGCTCAGTGACTACAACTCACTGAAAGCTGAGATGATAATTAGCATGTGTTAGCCACAAAGCATTTTTAAATTAAGGCATGTACATTTGTTCAGAGACAAGGCTATCATATACTTCATAGACTACGGTATAGAATAAGCATCACTTTTATGTGCATTGGGACACGAAAAAATTCATTTGACTCACTGTGTTGCAAAATTCACTTTGTTGCAATGGTCCGGACCCGAACCCGCACTACTTCTGAGGTATGGCGGTATTGCCGTTTCCCTTGATGGCAACGAGATCTGTCCCCTCTGAGAGCCACAGGTTGTTTCCTAGCAAGTAAATAATGGGTTGCTCCCTGCATTTAGAAAGTATTTCAGGGGTGCCTGGGTGGCTCAGTGGCTTAAGCCTCTGCCTTCAGCTCAGGTCATGGTCTCATGGTCCTGGGATCGAGCCTTGCATCGGGCTCCCTGCTCAGCAAGGGAGCCTGTTTCCCACCTCCCCCACCTGCCTCTCTGCCTACTTGTGATCTCTCTCTGTCAAATAAACAAATAAAATCTTAAAAAAAAAGAATTTCCAATCCCAGGCTCTGGCCTATTACAAGCTGATATGACTAATTACCGCAAGGGACTCACACATCTCCAGCTTTATCGCCAACAGGTCCCAGCTGCATTTCCAAAACACCCACCTGAGCAGCCTCTGCGTGACTCCAAGCAGAAGGTCTGGTTTTGTCTCAAAACTGCCCTTGAGCCTCAGTGGAAAAGACCTTATCAGGCCCTGTTAGCACCTGACACAGCAATAAAACTCTGAGGCCCTGACTCTCAAGTTCATGTTTCCCAACCTAGAAGATACACATCACTTTATCCTGACTACCGGATGGCCATTCCACTGGGACGCTAAAAGGGATTCCTAGGAACCTTCCAGAAGCCGCTGGCTACAGAAGGGGACAGCTTCAGCCCCAAAGTGTCTCTAACAACACTTCCCGGTAACTAACAGGCTTCTCAGTAGGTTCTCCCTTCTCTTCATCCTGTGACTTTTGACCCTCTGTGAGAGGTTTTTCTCAAGACCAGAGCTACCACTCTGATTTTAACTGTTGACAAAAATTTAATCATTCTTCCTTTAAATGGACTCTAAAGAAGGTTCATTTCCTTTTAGACGTCACTTCTGGTTCTGAAGCTTCCCTCACGGCTTCCATCCGAAACTCTGGTCACCTACCAAGTGACCTGACATCAGCAGGATGCTTCTGCCGAGGTGATGATCAGCAAAAGCTAGCCCCCCCACCCCGGGAATGGGGACTAAAATGGGGCCTTGTGGCTTGCCTACGGTAGTCTGTTCTCGTCAGAGACACTGTTCTCAGGAACTAAGATTATCTGAGGGAACATTTCAAGGGACATATAAACAGCTCATGCCAAATGATACTTAGACTCCCCCTAGGGTCTATGCCCCATTACGATTCCATTACCCATGTGAGCACCAGACTTATACGCACCTGCCACACGTGAACTTATCTGGTATATTTGGGATAATTCTTAGAAACTTTCATGCTTTTGAAACTACCACCCCTCCTGTGGACCCTGTTTTCCCAAACAGAAGAGGCAGGCCTGGGTGAATGTGGATAACTCCCCGGAGGGTGAGCTGAGTCTTCGTGCACGCTCTATGAGCCAGAGTTCCCACGGTCGCAAAAAGGGGGTCCAGAACCTGACTCTGACCTTATTGGATGCCAGAAATGACACGGTTTCTACTCCAGAAGACCTGCCCCCACCCAAAGCCAGTTTACGTTCATTATGCCAGAGTTGCCATGAACAAACTCATGACCTTCGATTTCCTTTTGGCTACCCAAGAGAGAGTTTACGTTTCAGCCAACACTTCTTGCTACACTTATATAAATATGGTGGTCAAGAAGACCAGTTTTTTAAGCTTTCCTTTATTTAAGTAATCTCTACATCCACTGTGGGGCTTGAACTCACCACCCCAAGATCAAGAGTCGCACGCTCCTCTGACTGAGCTGGCCAGGCGCCCCCAAGTAGAACAATTTTTCTGATCAGCCTAAAGAAAAAGCCATCTGGTTCAAGAGACCAGCTGGGCTTTGAGACATGTGTCCATGGCCTGAGTTTGGTCTGTCTCCAGGGTCTACTACAAGGACTAATCATCATCTTGTTTCTGGTAACTGCCCGTGGAGCCTTTGGCCGATGCATACTGTGTCTTAGATGCCACTGTGAAGCCCCTGTCATGTCAGGGGATTCAAGAACTCACCCTGCGGCCAAAGGAACAGGACAGACCAGCCCAAGCCCTACTATGGCCGGCTTTCTCCAAGCCACCTCCAGATCAGCAAAATCTCGGCAGCGGTGATGATCAGAATATATAGATTCATGCCCTGGGGCCTGACTTCAACTGATCTTGGACGAAAGACGGGAGTGAGAAAGAAATGCAGCCCCCGATATCCACGAGCTGGCCTGGAACTCACAGCAAGACCTTGGCGTTCTCCTGTTGAACAATTTCACAGATCGCCAACAACAGACAAAAGCACTCCGTGTCCATAACAGAGCAAGACAGAAACGTCATCCAAGTCCCCCAGATGACTCAACATCACCCTCTTGTAGCTCATACGAATGGGTGCTGCTTCTTTAGCAGTCACTCCACTCTCCTCACCTTCGTAAGAATGAAGATCTCCAGTCATAGAACTACCCCCACTTCCTGACAGCCTCCAATGCTTGCACTCACCCCAGAGTCACCTACTACAAAGCCAAGTCCTGTAAGAGTTTCTTTCTAACACCTTCTAACCAAGACATCCCACGATTCCCCCATGGTGGGAGTTCTCCCTTCTTGCGAGGAATCCACAAACCCAGATTTGTTGGACTGAAGGTGATCTTTGGACGAAGGGGTTTATATCATAAGAAAAGATCCAAGACTTAACCTGAGAGTTCACGATGTAGCAGGAGAGACAGAAAGACCAACAGTTCTCCGCCAATGTGGTGAATATCGTAATAAAACATAAAGACAGGACGCTGTAAGGGTGACAGGTGAGAGCCAGAGGGATCAGTGAAGGCTTTCCGGTGGACAGGATACTGGGCTTCAGTAGGAGTGAGCCCAGTGCAGAGGTAAGGGTTGGGTTAGTGGGAGGGGTAAAGTGTTCCAGGCAGAAGGAGTAGCAAGTTCAGACACAAGAAGCAGAAAGAGGACATGGCTAGACCATCACTGAAGTCAAGAAGGTACTACTAGCAAGTCTGAGGGGATTTACAGGCTCTCAGGTATGATTAAGTTATATTTTATCAAGATTCAATAAGCACATACTGTGACCACATTGAAGAAATTGACATCATTTGCCTCCAGATGCTACGGAGGATACAGCTTCACTTTTGCAGTATTGCCAAAAAGGCATAACCCGAATTAACCACGAGGAAAAACCAAGTAATCCCAAATGAAGGAGCATTGTACATTTTGAACTCCCAAAATGTCAATGTCATGGCACAAAGGCTGAGGAGCTGTTCCAGATTAAAAGGAGAATAAGCACAGCTAACCACAAAGCTTTACCCTGGACTGGATTCAGGAACGGAATCCTTTTTTTCCTTTTGCTAGAAGGGACATCTGTGGGACAATCAATGAAATTCAGCTAGGTAATATTGTATCAGTGTTAATCCGCTGATCTTGATAATTGTGCTGTGGTTATAGAAGAGAATATCCTTTTTTTTTTTTCTAGGACACGCATACCAAAGTCTTCAGATGTAACAGAGCATCACATCTGCACCTTACTCTCAAACCATTCAAGAAAAATAAATATATTGGAGAGCCTGGCTGGCTCAGCTGGTAGGGCGTGTGAGGCTTGATCTCAGGGCTGTGAGTTCGAGCCCCATGTCGGGTGTAGCGATTACTTTAAAAATAAATAAATAAATAAGCAAATAAAAAGGGAAAAATGTATTTCCATTTATATGTAAGTGAGAGAGACAAAGCAACACTAGACTGTTAACATTGGAGGAATCTAGGTAAAGGGTAATCAGGAATCCTTTATAGGATTTTTAAAAAAGATTTTATTTACCCATTTGACACACACAGAGAGATATCGAGGGAGGGAACACAAGCAAGGGGAGTGTGAGAGGTAGAAGCAGGCTTTCCGCTGAAGAGGGCGCCTGATGAGGGGCTCGATCCCAGGACCCTGGGATCATGACCTGAGACAAAGGCAGACGCCCAACGACTGAGTCACCCAAAAAAAAGAAAAGAAAAGAAAAAGAGCATGTCGTTGAATAGCCTCTATGTGTCAGCACCATGAGTGAGGGAATGAGAGGCATCCCTGTCCTGTGGGACTCACCATGTAGGGGGGCATTTTGGCAGCAGATCCAAAGCGGGGAGACGAGCCCTCCAGGGAGCTGACAACAATCTGGGCAAGAAATGGGGACTTCTTAGGCAGAATATTGGTGGGACCATGGTCTCACTCTCCAGGTTCATGGAGAATAAAGTGATCTCTCTGGGACAGCTCGGTGGTGTGGTTGACTAGAGCATCTGAACTACAGGGGGAACTACAGTTTGGGGGAGAGGTCTGGGACAAGATACAATCTGGCAGGTTGTCAGCATTAAGGAGGCAGAAGAAGCCACGCGATGGGAAGAGGACCCAACAGAACCCCAGAGAAGCCTCCGGAGATCGCAGTCCTGCTCTTTGCCCCACCCAAGAAAGTGTCCTTCAAGTTCTGATTTATTTATTTTATTTTATTTTAGAGAGAGGGAGAAAGAAAGCACAAGTGGGGTCAGGGAAAGGCAGAGGAAGAGGGAGAAGCAGACTCCACACTGAGTGGGGAACCTGCCAAGGGGCTCGATCCCAGGACGCAGATATTGTGACCTGAGCTGAAACCAAGAGTCAAAACTCAGCCAAGTGCACCACCCAGGAGCCCCCCAAGCTCTTACTTCTCTACTGAAGGTTTGGTCTATTTGCCAGATTTCTCCCAGCTTGACCGCGACTTTGGGAGTCTCCTCACTTTGCAGGCTCATGTTTTCCCATCTATAAATGGATGGGGCCATGGGAGAGCAGTTGTCTTAAACATCTCCCAGGGTGAAAGCAAAATGATTGAGGCCATAAGTGCCCATTACTCTAAGTTAACTAAGCTGAAACTTTGAGCTGAGATTGCTCCAAACATCTCCTGCCTGCTTTAGAGCCTCCTGCCTTTGAAGCATTTAATCTGCAGCCACTCCTCCTTAGTGAATTTCAGGGAGCTGGAATGCCAGTGATTGTGATTTGAGTGTAGGTTTCAGGATTGTGCAGAAGGCCAGGAATGCATGCTCCATAGAGAGAGATCAATAATGAGATAGCACGAGGGCCCTGGCTGACTCAGTCGATAACGCGGGCAACTTTTGATCTCAGGGTCATGAGTCTGAGACCCACGCTGGGCATGGAGCCTATGTAAAAAATTAAAATGGTAATGATGATGAGGTAGCACTGACCTTGGATTCAACGCATACAAAAAAATGCACAAATCTCAAGTGTCCCACCAGATGACTTTGGACAGTGCATACTTCTGTGCAACTCAGGTGTCCATCCAGATAGCCTCCATCACCCCCAGAAAATTGCCTGAACCCCTTCATGGTTACCCCAGGGCTCCCAACCCTCAGCGGCAAACGCCCTCCTGTTTACCTCCCTCCCTTCATTTTTTGAAATGTTTTAAATTTGGATGGCGAGGTCCACTTTCAAAGAAGAATGTGAAACTGAGCGCTGCTTAGGATCATTTATTCCATTTGATTTTTTAAAACCAATCAAATAAAACCTTTCCTCTTCCCCCACCAAAAACAAACAAACAAAAAAAAACCAAACACACACACACACAACCAAAAAAAGAAACAAACAAACAAAAAACGCTTTACAAAAGCTGGCCTCCAGCCAGCAGTCTTTCTTTCTCCCGCTAGGAAAAGGGTGGATTTGTTTAACCGCTTTGTTCTTTACTTTTTGACCTGCTTGTGTTTAACCGGACCCTCGACCCCAATCTCTGTTAGGCATTTCAACAATTTTTTCTTGTTTAAGTAAGAGATAAACTTTAGCGCTCCGTCCAAACTCCGAGGCTTAGATTCACCGGGCTCCAAGCCTCTTCCCCGCCCCCCTGTCCCTGGAGGCTTTGTAGGATTCTTCCGGGAGCCACGGAGGAGGGGGACAGCGTTGGGGGTTGCAGTCCCCAGCCCGCCGCTCCAGGCCGCTGCCACCCACCTGCCCAGCGGCCTCGTCCCCTGCCCAGCCCTTCCGCTCCGCTGTCTGACCTTTGCGCCTCCTGGAAGTCACCCGCCCGGTGAGTGCCGGGGACTGACCGGCCTCTCCGCCCGCTCTCCGGAGAGGAAAGGTCTTGCCACAGACGATTAAAAGTCGCTGGGGCGGGCTGGAAGGACACCGCTCGCCCCCTACCCCCCTTGCCCACCCGAGAACCCGGGTCCCGCGCGCGCTCCACTCGGCCCGGCCAGAAACGAGGCGGGCTCAACCTTCAGCTTCCCGGGGCCTCGCGGTCGCCTGAGGCTGCAGCGGCGCCTCCCAACTGTGCCGAGGCCACTCCGCCGCACAGGTACCGCGGCTGCTGCGCGGGCACCTGCCGCCGCGTGCCGGCTCCCCGCTGCCGGGCCGCCGGGCTCCGAAGCAGCAGCAGGGAGGGACAGCTGCAGGGCCCCTGGCTCGGGTTAAAAGTCGCTATTGGGAAAAGTCCGGCTTCTCATCTGATCCTGTGCCTTATCTCAGATCGATAACATGAAGGCCTTTGGAGCCTGTGCCAAATTGTTAACAGCCAGCGGGGCTTCCAAATCCTGGCATCGGGATTTAAGATTTGAGTTGCGTTTCTTTAAAAAAAAAAAAAAATTTAATTTCTCGAAAGGAATATGAAACCAGGGATTATTTTCCTGCCCCCCGCCCCCCCCGTCATGAATTCGCCCATCCGTGGGTGAGCCCACCCACTCCCAAGCAGAAAGGGAGAAGGGTGATGAGGCAGACGATTTGGGGCAGCATCTGGGCAGAGTTTGGGAAAGAGAGGAGACCCTGAAAAGTTGCCTCGTTTTCCTCTCCCACGGGGTTTCTTAGGTAATGTTTTGTTTGTTTTGTTTTTTCCTTCTCCGATCATTTTTCTTTTTCTTCTCCCTGCTCTCTGGTCACACTCTGGCCTAAACTCCCAGCATAGAATGTTCCTGCCTGTGGAGTTCAAGTCTCCTTGCCAAACTGGCACGGTGCCTACCCTGGGCGGCAAGAACTAGCCAAGGGGCCGTCGGTACCTCCAGTGGCGCCCAGACCGGGTCCTCTTCTCCAGCCCTTCCATTGTGCCAAGCTGACAAATGGGTGTTAGGTCTAATTTAGTGTATATCCTTGATGACCATATTTCTAGAAAGGCACTTTAGAAAAATGCAGAGTAGGAAAGTTCTGGCCTTTGAGCGGGCTGAGGGGGAGGGAATCGGCACCATCAGGGGATGGGGGAGGGCAGCGGGAGCTGGTGACCTGCAGGCGGGGAGGGGCCACCAATGAGGGAGCTGCCCACCCCCACCCCCCCACAGGCACCTGCACCTTCGGGGGCTAGGGCACAGGCATAAAGGGCGGCCTTCCCTTCAGCGAGCAGCCAGCTCTCTGAGGGTCACCGGCAATCAAGGTATGGATGCTGGGGTGTTGTGGGATTTTTCCTCTTTTTAAAAGATAGCTTGAAAACACGCCCGGGTAAGTCGATCAGAAGGTAACTCACATTATGGACTATCAGCTCGCTCTTCACTGTCCTGTAAGTCTCTTTCTGCCACCGTGCCTATTCTGTCCTGATTGAGAGAACGTGTTTTTCCAGTTTTGAGAAAAACTCGGTCTGTATTGGGATCTTCCCAGGGCCTTAAGCCAGATGTGTTTTGCTGAATTTGCTCCACGCGATTACATCTTCTGTCCTCCCTTGCTGCCTTCCAGACAGCTCCCCGTTGACAATGTCTTCCATTAAGATCGAGTGTGTTTTGCGGGAGAATTGCCGGTGTGGGGAGTCTCCGGTGTGGGAGGAGGCGTCCAGTTCCCTGCTCTTTGTAGATATTCCTGCAAAAAAGGTTTGCCGGTGGGATTCGCTCAGCAAGCGTGTGCAGCAAGTGACCCTGGGTAAGGATGAAGGGCCCCCCCCAAGCCCCCACCCTGCTCTGCCCAGACAGCCATCATTTCCCTGGGGACACGCGGTCACCTGATGTGTTATTCCCCAGGGAACTTCTTATTGAAGCTACTGGATGTGCTTTAAAACTTCTGGAATGCCATGCTCTCTCTAGCCACGCTGTGTCCTCCCACTTGGACCCAGGAATGAATTTTGGGTGGCCAGTACTTTCCTCTTCGGCTGTGGGTGGGGGGCAAGAGTCCCCATTTGGTGCTTCTGACGAGGCACAGACACGGTAGGCTCTTTCCTTAACATCTTCAGATCCAGGCTTTAAACTTTGGGGACCCCAGCAAAGGCTGTCCGCCTTGGGTTGGGCCAAGACCTTAATGGGCAAAAGAAAGAAAAAAAGAAAAGAAAAGAGCAGGCAGAGCTCTTCTTTGAATGTAAAAAGAAAAGCTTTCAGACTTGGAAAGCATCAAGCAGGACTATCTGTTCACTGTACAAAATAAGATTCAGGACAAATTCCAAGGGCATTTGACCACGATTCTGGTTAGGGCCACGTGATTCCCAGAGGAGGGGTTTCTCATTCTATGGCCCAAGCATAGGAGCTTGATTAGAGATAAGGAAGCTTCTGGTTTTGTGTTAATGGGAAGAGATACCAGGAAATCCTGTGACCTTGGGACAGTCTCATTCCAGAGCTGGTGACCTCAAACTTTTTTTTTGTTTTAAATAAGAGGGAACAACTTTTTAATTCACCCAGGGATGTGAGTGTGACTAGAGGCAAAGTGACTAGGACCAGGGGATTCAGAGCCCCAGGGGCAGGAGGGGCGGTGCGGGAGGGGGAAGTGGAGGGAGGGGGACCAATGCCTTCCCTAGTCTCTCTTTGCCTGTGTGCACACATTAGGTGGATATTCCCACCCCAATCCAGAACCACCCCCAAAGCATGGAAGGGGCTTCTGGTATCTGTTAACTTAGGAACTTACAGAAGTGCGCTGGCAGAAGTCTCTGGACGCAGGTCGGGATCCTCTCAACACTGTCTTGCATATTCCCTGGGCCCCTCATTGGTGGGAATCAACTTCTGAACGGGACTTAGAGCTAAGAGCCACTCCCAGAGTACCCAGCACCTTGAACTTACTGAATAGGTGCTTAGAAAATGTTTCCAAGGGGCGCCTAGGTGGCTCAGTCCGTTAAGCTACCTGCTCAGGTCAGGATCTCAGAGCCCCGGGATCGAGCCCCAAGCTGGACTTGGCGCTCACCTGGGAGTCTCCCTCTGCTCATCCTCCTCCACTCACTCTCTCTTAAATAAATAAATAAAATCTTTTTAAAAAACGTTTTCAAAATAAATTATTTTTTTGAAAGATTTTATTTATTTATTTATTTGTCAGGGTTGGGGGAGAAGCTGAGCAGGGAGCCTGATGTAGGACTCGGTGCCAGAATCCTGGGATCATGACCTGAGCTGAAGGCAAACACTTAACCAACTGAGCCTCCCAGGCATCCCACAACTTTCAATTTAATACATAAGATAGGGCCCCTTAAAAAAGACAAGTCCTGAATGAGAGGGAGGGAGAGATGTCACAAAACTTAGTTGGTGGAACTAAGCCTGGTTTGTGTCTCTGAATTTCCTGGAGAACAGGTGAATCAAGCATCCCTTGGTCCATGATAGCTACCCTGGGAGCCCGTGTCCCCCCCACCCCAGTCAAGGACCGCCCCCCACCCCAACCTTTGAATTTGATGTGGCGCCTACCCCAGTGTACGGTGGCTGCAGCGATGCTGGAAGCTTCCAGAAGAGTTGGGTTTCATTCACGTTTCTATCTCTGCTGCCCAAGGATACTAATCAACAAATATACTCGGTTCTGGAGCCTTTGGCTTTCTACAGAAGGGAGAGGGCACTCGCATTGTCAAAAGAGCTAGAATCTGCTCCGAGCGAGATGCCAGGTGGCGGGGTGCCCGCGGGGTGCCGCTCGGCCACTGGCCCCCTTCCCACCCTCTGACTGCTGCTTTTGCTTCTGCAGATGCCCCCGTCAGCTCCGTGGCCCTTCGCCAGGGAGGAGGCTATGTGGCCACTGTTGGGACAAAGTTCTGTGCTTTGAACTGGGAAGATCACTCAGCAGTTGCCCTGGCCTCAGTAGATGAAGACAAGAGGAACAATAGGTTCAACGATGGGAAGGTGGATCCCGCTGGGAGATACTTCGCAGGTGTGGTTGAGCTCCAGCCCCTGTGGACCGAGCTTGGGAGAAAAGCGGGACTTGGGCTAAGTCTTGCAGCTGTCCTGGGAAAATGTTACTCATAATACGTCTTGGGTTCTTCCTTTATTATTACTTGATTAGCTTTTCACAAAACAAAACAAAAATCCCAAGGGGCACCTGGCTGGCTCAGTCGGCAGAGCATGTGACTCTCGATCTTGGGGTCGTGAGTTCAAGTCCCACACTGGGGGTAGCGTTTCCTTAACGGAAATGTAAAAACTAAAAAAATAAATAAAGTCTATTAAAACTTCATTGCTAAAGGTAATAAATCAAATTTAAAATAATGTAAAAATGTTTTAAATCCCATGAGAAAAATTTCAGAATATCCCTTTCAAAAGTTTCCGTCTCTGGCAGAGACCAAAATGTGCATGGTACTTCTATAGTTTAAATGAGCTTTATTTTAAATTTTTAAATTTTTGTTATTTTAAAGACTTTTTAAATTTTCTTTTTTTAAAAGATTTTATTTATTTACTTGACACAGAGAGAGAGCACAGGTAGGGGGAGCAGCAGGCAGAGGGAGAGGGAGAAGCAGGCTCCCCATTGAGCAGAGAGCCCGATGCAGGGCTCGATCCCAGGACCCTGGGATCATGACCTGAGCTAAAGGCAGATGCTTAACCCACTAAGCTTCCCAGGAGCCCCTAAATGAGCTTTCAAATAGAGGTTTCATGGTTGCTGGCGATTTTTAAATTGGAAATAATTTCAAATTTACAGGGAAAGAAAAGTAAAAATAGTATGAACAACACCCATCTGCCCTTTACCTAGATCCACCTATCGTCAACGCTTTGTCCTATTTGTGTGCTCTCTATATATATAAACATGCTTTTCTCTAGAATCATTTGGAAGCAAGTTGCATATATCGCACGTCTTAACCCTGAAAGATACTTCTATGGGAATTTTCCAAGAAAAAAGACCTGTTCTTCCCAAGAAAAATGACCACAGTACAGTTACCAACTTAAAGAAGTTCAGCATTATTACGGTTTTAACTGATGTCCTATCTGTACTCCAGTTTTGTCCATGAACCAAATACTGTCCTTTACAGCATTTTCCCCCCTCCAGTGTGGGACCCATTCTAGGATTACATATTGCCATTTAGTTGACATGTCTCTTTAAACCTCTTTCGTCTGGGACAAAGCATAACCTTTCTTGTTTTTTTATGACACCGCTGTGTTTGAAGAATACAGTCCCACACAACTCCCCCCCCCCTTTTTAATAGAACATCCCTCATGTTCCTCTTCTTTTTGTGTTTGTCTGATGTTTCCTTGTGATTAGATTGATGCCGTACATTTGTCGCTAGAATACTGCGGAGGTGACATGCTGTCTTTCTCCAGGTGTCTCGCCTGGACACCATGTCCCTCATGGGTGATGTTAGTTTGGATCACCTAGTTAAGGTCTTCACAGCTTTCTCTACTGCATCGTTACTATTTTTTTCAAAGATTTTATTTATTTATTTTAGATAGAGAGAGGGGGGAGCAGAGGGGCAGAGGAGCTCCGCCCTGAGCGCGAGCCCCTGGCAGGACTTGATCTTATGACCCTGAGATCACGACCTGAGGTGAAAGCAAGAGTCAAAGACTTAACCGACAAATCTTTTAAAAAAAGAAGAAGAAGAAGAATCCTGAAGGTGTCACCACATCCACTACTGTGTCCACTACTAGATACTGACATATGAGCCAGGGCTCCGGCATGTTCTTTCCCACTGAGGTAGAACCCTTTCCAAGCAGTGCGGAATTCACATGCATGTTCCAGGCATCTTTCTGTGAGGCAGACAGGGTGGGGGGGGGCATGGAATATTAGTAAAACAAACCCAATTGCCCTATAGCCGGAAACTGCTATGTGAAATCCTTCTCCCCTGGGAGGGAGGATTTACCCTGTCCTGCTTGCTATTCAAGCTTCCCAACTTTTGTCCATTTTCCTTTAACTCATTCTTATTTCAAATGGAACTTGGTATACTAGATGAGCTTCCCAATTTCTTCATTACAGTCAAACTCTGCTCTGTCCCCCAAGATCACACTCAAGTCTAAGGGACTATCCTATGGTGCACTTGAGAAGAACGTGTACTCTGCCACTGTTGAGTGGAGTGTTTGGTAAATGTCACTTAGATTGGTTGATGCTGTTCAGTTTTGTTTCTTTACTGATTTTTCTGTATACTTGTATCTGTTACTGAGAGAAGGATACTGACATCTCCAACTGTAATTATGGACTTGTCTATTTCTCTTTTCAGTTCTGATTTTGGCTTTGTGTATTTTGAAGCTCTGTTGGTAAGCACGTACGAATTTAGGATTGCTATGTCTCCTTGGTGAATTGACCATTTTCGCGATATGTAGGACCTCTATGTATCCCTGATAATTGTCTTTGCTCTAAGTATATTTTGTCTGATGTTAACATAGCCTCTCCAGCTAATATTTTAATCAATATTTGCATGGTATAGCTTTTCCCATCCTTTCACTTTTACACGATCTGTATCCCTATATCTGAAATGAGTTTCTTATAACCAGCAGATAGCTGGGCTTTTAAAAAATTTGTCTTAACAATAACTTAATTAATGTATTTAGGTTCTTTACATTTAGCGTATTTAGTGTAATTATTAATATGCTTTGACTTAGATCTACCATTTTGTTATTTGTTTTCTCTTCTTTCTCCCTGTATTTTTTGTTCCTCCTGCTTCCCCTTTCCTGCCTCCTTTTGGGTTGAGTGAACCTTCTTCTAGAATTCGATTTTAATTTACTCATGGTGATCTTTCGCTGTATCTCTCTATGTAGTTTTTTAAGGGTTTCTGAAGGGATTGCAAAATACACAGTTAACTTTTTGCAGTCTGTCTAGAACCAAGATTTACCACTTTGATGAAAACTTCTTTATGCTATAGTTCCCTTTATAGACATACATATAAATCCCCTGAGAAAATGTAATTTTTGCTTTTAACCATCAGAAATATTTTAAAGAACTGGGGCGCCTGGCTGGCTCAGTTGGTGGAGCATGCGACTCTTGATCTTGGGGTTGTGAGTTCAAGCCCCACACTGGGTATAGAGATTCCTTAAAAATAAAAAATCTTTAAAAAATGGAATCTTCAACAAAAGAAAAATATTTTCAAGAACTTAAAGGAGAATAACACCCTATTATATTGACTGTTTGTGTTGTTCTTCCTTCATTCTGATGTTCCAAGCTTCCTTTTGGTATCATTTCCCTTCCCTTTAGCAATTCTGTTACAGCAGGTCTGCTGGCTGTGAATTCTCCCAGTTTTACTTCATATGAGAATATCTTTATTTCACCTTCATTCTTGAAAGATATTTTCACTGAATATAGAATACTAGTCTGACAGTTTGTTTTTTCCTCTTTCGGCAAATGAAAAATGTGTGCCTTCCAGGGCATCTGGGTGGCTCAGTCCATTACGTGTCGTGTCTTGACTCTTGATTTCAGCTCAGGTCTTGATCTCAGGGTCATGAGTTCAAGGCCCCCTGCTGGGCCCTGCGCTGGGCAAGGAACCTACTTTAGAAGAAGAAAAAGAAAAAAAAAGCATTACTTCCTTCTGACCTCCGTGGCTCCTCGTAAACTATCAACAGTTATTGAAATCATTATTCTTCTATATGTCATAAGTCATTTTTCTTTCTTTCTTAGGGATTTCTATTTGACTTTGGTTTCAGAGTTTTGATTTTGATGTGTCTGGGGATAGATTTCTTTGGGATTATCTCCTGTTTGGGGCTTGCTCAGCTTGAATCTATAGTTTTCTGCAATGTTGTCCACATCGGATAATTTCCTTTTTTATACTTTTTAAGATTTTAGTTTTTTTTAAAGTAATCTCTAGGCCCAACATGGGGCTCAAACTCACAACCACAAGATCAAGAATCACAAGAATCACTGGCCCTACTCACTGAGCCAGCCAAGCGCCCCTGGATAATCTCTATTGACCTGTCATTCACTACACTAACTCTTTTCCTTTGTCATCTCTAGCCTGCTAGCAAAATCCATCCAGGCAGTTTCTCTATTTTGGTTATTTTCTTTTTCAGTTCTAAAATTTTCATTTGGCCCTTTGTTGTGTTTTGACTTCTTTGCATTGCCAAGTCATATTGGATAGTATTTGTGACTTTGTGACTATTATTTTGAGACCCTGGGTCTTTAAATCCTGCAGAGAATGTTGATACATTTGTCCTCATGAGCGATCTGTATATGCTTAGGTTCAGAAGGTTTACCAGAAAAGCTCTAGCCTGCTCTCTCTGAACTGCCATTAAGATCTGGCCCCCATGTGGGTCACTCAGTGGCTGCCCTGAGACTTAGGAGTTCCACACAGCTGCATTCTCAGTCTCTGGTATGCTAATTAAAACCAGAGTCCTGCGCGCGAACAAGTAAAAGATGAGCCCAGGAGATCATAAACAACCTTATGGAATTGCATTCCTGAACAACGTCCCTCTTGACTGTCTCTAGGTACTTTCCATTTTCCTGGAGCTGCCCTTGTCATTCCTCCAGCCAGAACCCACCCATCTCTAGGACGGTGCTCTCTCCAGAGCCAAGTAGCAGCAGGACAGAGAGAGAGAGAGAGAAAGAGAGAGAGCATAAAAGCAGCAGTGTTTGGTTCTGCCCTTTTGGAGCTCCAGTAGGAGAGGAATGTCCCCTTCCCCTGAATCTTGATTCCTGCACTTTCCTTGTACCCTCCAGCCTGCCATCACTACCCTTGCTGCAGAGCGTGCAGACTGGAGAAAGGAGTGGAAAAGAACCAGGGCATTTCTTCCACTCTCCAAGCCTCAGGAGTTTCCTCATTTGCTCCTTGAGCCAGATCGAGAGGGTTTCTCTTGGCTCTCTGTCTTCACCACGGTGCTCGCTTCCAAGTTGGAGGCTGCATTGAGGTCAGGCTGGGACATACTGGAGGATAAAATGGAGAACTCGCCACCAGTTAGGCGGCACTGCAAATTCCGCTGGTCTTCTCTGAGCTGCCCGATATTTTTACTTGTCGGAGTTTCTCAAATAGCCCACCAGGTGTTTTGTCCAGATGTACAGTTGCACTCAGTGGGAGAAAGTGGGGTTGGTGGAAATGGACTCCTTCTTATCCGGAACCAGACCTGTTGGTGTAATTTTCATTGGCATCATAAGCAAGGTAGTTGTCTTTTTCTTTTTTTTAAATATAGGACCCAGATTGGGATTGCAGAATAGTTTCCTTGAATAGAATAGTTTTTATTTTTTTTAAATATTTTATTTTTTTATTTTGACAGAGAGAGAGAGAATGAGAGGGAGAGAGAACAAGCAAGGGGGAGGGCCAGAGGCAGAGGGAGAAACGGGCTCCTCACTGAGCAGGGAGGCGATGTGAGACTCGATCCCAGGATACTGGGATCATGACCTGAGCCGAAGGCAGACACTTAACCGACTGAGCCACCCAGTTGTCCCTAGTTTCCTTGACTTCATGATGGGAAAGGAACCCTGGTCATAAAAGGTGCTGTAGGGCTTGGGACAAGGTGCTGTGCGGCTAAACTCAGTGCTTTTGGGGTCTTGTAGGCACCATGGCTGAGGAGACGGCCCCCGCGGTTCTGGAGCGGCACCAGGGGTCCCTGTATTCCCTCTTTCCTGACCACCACGTGGAAAAGTATTTTGACCAGGTGGACATCTCCAATGGTTTGGATTGGTCCCTGGACCACAAAATCTTCTATTACATCGACAGCCTGTCCTACTCGGTGGATGCCTTTGACTATGACCTACAGACAGGAAAGATCTGTACGTACTTTTTCCTTATTCTTCTTAATACCGCTGGGATTTTTTTTTTCGTATGTGGGTAGCTGGGAAGCTGGGAGTCTTCTTCCTCGACTCCCATGGAAAGGCCCTTACTTGTCAAATGAAGGAAGTGGCGGATGTGATCATTCCAATAGAGTCGTAATTGTCCAGACTCGACTAGGCTGCCAGTCAAACCAGCGCCCTCGGCACACCTGACTCTGGCCACCATTGGCAAAATAGGGATAGATCCTTCCCCTCGCTTCTTGCCACCGTCCCTCGAAAGGGACTCGCCATGCAATGGATCCTGTCCTACTAGAGGCGCCTATAGGCAGATAATGCACAGCAGAATGAGAAAAAGGAACGGAAAGCTAAGGTTGGGGGGTTGCAATTGCTCCTGTGTCCTTGAGTTAACCAGAGGGAACTACTCAGAGACAATTTAATAATCTTCCCAAATAGAAGAGTTTAAACAGTAGCTGCTGAGTGTTCAATTCCGTCAGTGGGTTCGACATGAGCTGTAGTTGGAAACTGGGAGGGAAGAAATTCTTGAGAAGAATTTAGGAGGGAGCACTTGAAACTGTTTCGGGAAAGGCGCCAAACCGCGAGAGCAAACACAGTAATAAAAATGACTTGGCGGGGGGGAAAAATCACAAGACTCGCGTGTAGATTTAACGAGAGACAGGTTATTTCAGTACAGATGTTTTGCTCTGAAATATAGAGTGCCTTTTTTATGACTGTTTTTACCCATTTTTACTGACACATGATTTTAACATTTTTTTTCACTATACCTCGATGCAGTTACTATAATGACTTGGATTTTGTAGTGTAAAGTTCCTCTGGGGTTTGATGGGGTTTTTTGGGTTTGTTTGTTTATTTGTATACTGTGATTCCCCCCTTTTGGGCCAGCCAGTGGGCTCCAGAACACCCCTCCTTTCAGAAATAAGCTCTTTAATATTATGTTTTGATAGGATGATTTTGGAACATTTGGTCAGACAGAAACAGAACGCGCACGTCTTACTAGTTTTTGTGTAGGAACCGTTCACATGGTACCATTAAGTGGCCTTCTAGATCTTGGAGTTAATCAAAGTCGGCATTTTTATAAGGAAAACAGCAAAGGTCTAACCGCAGACCGAAATGTCTCCGAGCAGGGTGTGCAGGGTTTCAGTTCAGCTCAACCTCAAAAAGAACTGTTATTTTATTAAGAATTCTAGGGGCACCTCGGTGGCTCAGTCGTTAAGCGTCTGCCTTCAGCTCAGGTCATGATCCCAGGGTCCTGGGATCCAACTCCGTGTCGGGCTCCTGCTCAGCGGGGAGCCTGCTTCACCCTCTCCCTCTGCCTGCTGCTCCCCCTGCTTGTGCTCGCTCGCTCTCTCTCTCTTTGTCAAATAAATAAATAAAATCTTAAAAAAATAATTCTACTTCCTTTTTTCCCGCTTAGACAAATATGTCTGTACCCAAACTAAAGAGAGTGTAATCACCCCAAATCATGTGGTTAAAAAATTCTTAGTTGAGGAGTGCCTACTCATGTTTCTGGACATTTTTGTTTTATTTTTTTTTAATTTTTTTAAGATTTTATTTCTTTATCTGAGAAAGAGAGCACAAGCAGGGGGAGTGGCAGGCAGAGCGAGAGGGAGAAGCAGGCTCTCTGCTGAGCAGAGAGCCCAAGGCGGGGCTCGATCCCGGGACCCCGAGATCATGACCTGAGCCAAAGGCAGATGCTGAAGCGACTGAGCCACCCATGCGCCCTGGACATTTTTGGTTTTAGAGTTAGGAATTCTTCTGAACCATCCCGTATGCCAGACCCCGGATCAGCAAAAGTGATGAGGATTTACAGTCAGCTGGAGAGCTCCTGGTCTGATACTCAGTGTTGAGTGGCCTGTTGTTTTGTTGTGTGTGTGTGTGTGTGTTTGTTTTTCTAACCCTAGCCAACCGCAGAAGTATTTACAAGCTGGAGAAAGAAGAGCAAATTCCAGATGGGATGTGTATCGATGCCGAGGGGAAGCTCTGGGTGGCCTGTTACAATGGAGGGAGAGTGATTCGTTTAGACCCTGAGACAGGTAGGCCTGCAGCAAAATTAAAAAAAAAAAAAATCCCTGCCGTGTCTAGAAAAAATGAGACACTAGCGACTAGAGAAACTTCATTACTAATAACGTTATCTAGAGATACATTCAGAGGTCTCAGTAGGATAACTTTGGAAATAAAGGCCCAAGATAGCGCCCCAAACTTAGAGTCAGAACTTCTTTTCCTGTGGAGGTAAGTCTTTTTGGCCAAAACAAGTTGTCAGGGGAGGTTGGTTAAATGACCTCCACAATGCTTTTTGAATATCGCTGATCTTCTGCAAGGGGTCCTGGACGGTTGTGCAGGTTGGAAATTTGCTAGAGCTGGGCTTTCAATAAAATATTTGGTGATCTAGGGAAAAGACTCCGAACTGTGAAGTTGCCTGTTGTTAAAACAACTTCGTGCTGCTTCGGAGGGAAGGACTACTCTGAAATGTATGTGACCTGTGCCCGGGACGGAATGGACCCCGAGGGTCTTGTGCAGCAGCCTGAAGCTGGTGGGATCTTCAAGGTGATCTGGCTCTTTCTTTTATTTTGAGGGTGAGGTGGGAGATCCTTGGCTATGTAACTGAGCGATTACTGCTTTTTCTTTTTTTTATTTTATTTATTTGAGACGACGAGAGAGAGAGAGAGAGCGCGAGCGCATGAGCAGGGAGAGGGGTAAAGGGAGAAGGAGACGCAGACTCCCCGCTGAGCAGGGAGCCTGACGCAGGGCTGGACCCACCCAGGGATCAGGACCTGAGCCAAACGCAGACGCCCAATTGACTGAGCCACCCAGGCGACCTGATTAGTGCTTTTTCATACTTCCTAAACGTAATTCTATTTAGCATTTTTTTTTTAGAGAGAGAAAGAGAGAGAGCGCGTATGTGTGTGTGTATGTGCACATACAAGTTGGGCAGGGAGGGCAGAGGGGGAGAGAGAAAATCCTGACCCAGGGCCTGATCTCAAGACCCTGAGATCATGACCTGAGCCAAAGGCAGATGCTTAACCAAGCCACCCATTTTTAAGCTCATCGTGCTAGATTTTTAAAAACATTTTATTTAGATTTCCTAGACTGTAAGTCCAAGATAATGTGTTTGGCCTACTTTGCAGTACGCCTGAATGACTCAGTCGGTTAAGCATCTGCCTTTGGCTCAAGTCATGATCCCAGGGTCCTGGGATCGAGCCCGGCATCGATCCTGCTGAGCAGGAAGCCTGCTTCTCCCTCTCCCTGCCACTCCCCCTGCTTGTGCTCACTCGCTTGCTCTCTGACAAATAAAATCTTTGAAAAAAGAAAAGAAATAGGAAGATGGTAGAAATAAATTCACTTGTAAATCCAAGTTAATTGGGTGACTGGGTGGCTCAGTCATTCAGCATCTGCTCAGGTCATAATGCCAGGGTCCTGGGATCCAGACCCCCCACTGGACTGCCTGCTCAGCGGGAAGCCTGCTTCTCCCTCTCCCACTCCCCTTGCATGTGTTCCCTCTCTCCCGCTGTCTCTCTCTCACTCTCTCTCTCTCTGTCAGATAAATAAATAAAAGCTTAACAAATCCAAATTAATGGCAGATTAATTAATGGCAGATGGTTGCTAGTTGGATTATTATCAATGTGAATATTTGAGTTGAACCTGCCCTAATCAAATAATTCCTTTTCAAGACAGGAAATAAAACAAGGATAATTGGTGGCTAAATACATTATTATGAATCATAAAAATGCTTTTGAAAAATACTTGTGAACTACCTTTTAGCAAAGTTTTTCTCTTTTCTTTTTTTAACAGATAACTGGCCTGGGGGTCAAAGGAATTCCTCCCTATCCCTATG
Organism: Martes martes; assembly: GCF_963455335.1. Lineage (NCBI taxonomy): Eukaryota > Metazoa > Chordata > Mammalia > Carnivora > Mustelidae > Martes > Martes martes. The sequence goes on from NC_137897.1 coordinate 39,575,667, forward strand.
CGGGATGAGTGGCAGGCCTTCTTTCCTACTGGAGGAACTTTTGAAGACACGTAGAAAATTCTAGAGCTGAAATTTCAATCTAGTTACAAAAAATTAAAGAAATGATATTATTAACAGGGTTAATTTTTTTTACAATTTTTAAAAGGTAAAACATTTTAATAAGGGGTGACAGGTCGTTTTGATAACATACTAAAAAGCCTTCCGCAAAGGTATTTTAGAAATATAGAGAACTGTTCAGATGTCAACCAGCCTCTTGATTCTTTGCAAATTGCTAGAAGGGGATGGGGGGACCATGTCTGTTGCGCATTCCATACTTATGATACCTGAAGATTCAAACAACTAATAAATAATGTCTTAGTAATGACTTACTATGATTATGTTCCTTTTTATTTTCATCATAAACTTAAAAAATATACTGCAGTGCTAACCTACCTTCACATTATTCTTCCTACATGCTATTTTTTGCAAGCTTAAATATTACTGGAGGGTAAGAATTAAACACTGGCAAAATCCATGACTCCAGCTGCCACCTAATAAATGTAGAAGCCATATATCACTTTATAAGAATACTTTTTAAAAAATAGCTTTACTGAGGGGCATCTGGGTGGCTCAGTCAGTGAAGTCTCTGGTTTCAGCTCAGGTCATGATCCCAGGGTTCTGGGATCAAGCCCTACATTGGGCTTCCCACTCAGCTTGGGAGTCTGCTTCTCCCTCTCCCTCTGCCACTCCCCCCAATTCATGCTCATTCAATCTCTTTCAAATAAATAAAATCTTTTTTGAAATAGCTTTATTAAGTCATAATTGACCTACACGTATTTCAAGTGTACAATTTGATAAATTTGACATATATACATTAAGGAAACCAACACCACAAGCAAGATAATGAATCTGTCCACCACCCCAAGACTTGGCCTGTGTCCCTTGGTAATCCTTTCCTTCGGTCCCTCTGTATGTCTGCCTTCATCCCCAGGAAAACACTGATCTGATTTCTGTCACTATTAATTAGCTTTAAAACTGGGTAGTGTGATTTCTCCAATTTTGTCCTTTTCCAAAACTGTCTTGGCTAGGGGTGCCTGGGTGGCTCAGTTGGTTAAGCGTCTGCCTCCAGCTCAGGTCATGATCCCAGGGTCCTGGGTTTGAGCCCTGCATCAGGATCCTTGCTCAGCGAGAAGTCTGCTTCTCCCTCTGCCTGCCACTCTGCTTACTTGTGTTCTGTCTGTCAAATAAATAAAATCTTTTAAAAAATTTTATTAGCTATTCTAGTTCCTTTGGCCTTCTATATAAGTTTTAGAGTCAGCTTAACTCTATCTACATTAAAAAATCATTTCATTTTTTTTTTTAGAGTGTGCAGTGCATGCGCACATGAGCCAACCCAAGGGGTGGGGGGCAGAGGGAGAGGGAGAGAGAGAATCTGAAGCAGGTTCCATGACCCAGCACAGAGCCCAGTATGGGGCTTCAGCTCACGACCCTGAGATCATGACCTGAGCAGAAATCAAGAGTCAGACACTTAACAGACTGAGCCCCACAGGCACCCCAATCATGCTGCAATTTTAACCAAAGTTACTTTAAATCTGTAGAACAATTTGAAGAGAACTGGCATCTTTACTGTTTTGAATCTTCCAATCCAGTGCATCTTTCCAACTATTTAGGTCTTCCAAGACTTTTTTCATCAGCATTTTGTAGGTCTCAGTATATAGGTCTTGCACATATTTTGTTAGATTTATATTTAAGAAAAATGTGCATTCTGCTTTTATGAATGGCGTGTTTTATAAATGTCAGTCAGATTCAGTTCGTTGTTGGTGGTATTCAGTTCTTCTAAATCTTTCCTGAGCTTCTGTCTTCTAGTTTTATCCATTAATGAGGAAGGGTCGTTAAAATCTCTAACTGTAATTTTGGATTTGTCCATTGCGCTATTCAGTTCTGACAGTTTTGGATCTGTGTATTTTGGAACTCTGTTGTTAGGTGCATACACCTTTAAAATTGTAAATCTTTTGGTGAATTGACTTTTTTCAGTACCATGTCTCTCTTTATCCCTTGAAAATCTACTGAAATCCATTGAAAATTCATTAAGGCTACATTTTTAAAATATTTTCTTTTTAAGTAATCTCTATACCCAACATGGGACTCGGACTTATAATCCCGAAGTCAAGAGTCGCATACTCTACTGACTGAGCCGGCCAGGTGCCCCAACAAGTTTAATTTTTTTGCTTTCAACCATCAAGCATGTTTTGAAGAACTCAAGAGGAAAATAATAGTCTATTATCTTTACCAAGATACTTATCATTTCTGTTGTTCTTCCTTCATTCCTGATGTTCCAAGTTCTTTCTGTCTCCTTTTTATTGTCTGAAGAACTTTCTGTATCAGTTCTTTTAGAGTAGGTCTGTTGGCTATGAATTCTCTCAGTTTTACTTTGGATGAGAATGTCTTTATTTCACCTTCATCCCCGATGGCTGTTTTCACTAGATAGGAAATGCACGGTTGATAGTTCTTTTCTTTCAGCCCCTTGGCACTTTAAAAATGTGCCATTTTCTTCTGGCCTTCATGGTTTCTGATGAGAAATCTGCAGCCTTTGAAGTTATCACTTCCCTATCGGTAATGAGTAATTCTTCTCTTGCTGATTTCAAGATTTTGTGTTAGTCTTTAACTTTCAGCAATTTGATTATGAGGTGTCTAGATATGTATTTCTTTGGGTTTATCCTGTTTGGGGTTTGCTCTGCTTCTTGAATCTGTCGGTTTATGGGGTGTGTTGTGTTTTTTTTTTTTACCTAACTTGGGAAGTTTGGGCAATTATTTCTTCTGCCTCACGTTTTTCTCTCTGGGACTCCAAAGACTTGAACATCAGACTTTTTATTGTTGTGCCACATGTTTCTGAGTTTCTGGGGGTTTTTTTCAATATTTTTTTGTCTCGCTGTTATTCTGTGATCGGTCTTCAAGTTCACTGGCTCCTTTCTCTGTTTTCCTGGCTGTTGAGTCCATCTGGCTATTTTTGTTGTTGTTATTTTATTTTTCAGTTCTAAAATTTCCATTTCTATGCCAATATTTTTCCACTTTAATATCTGTTTGGAGAATTTTCATGATTGCTCAATCATTTTTATATAACAGCTGTTTTAAAGTGCTTGTCAGGTACTTCTAATATCTGCATCATCTCACTCTTGGCACCATTGATCATCTTTTTCCATTTGAATTGAGCATTTCATTGTTCTTGGTATGATGAGTAATTTTAGATTGTATCCTGGATATTTTGAATATTACATTATGAAACTCTAGGTCTTGCTTAAATCTTATGAGAATGTTGATATATTTGTTTTAGCAGACAATCTACATAGTTAGGTTTGGTCCCAAAGTTCCATCCTATCTTCTGTGGGTTTGGTTCCAATGTCGGTTGTTTTTACAGGCTTTGCAGCGTCGTTTGGGTCTTTCCCATGTGTGTATCACCCAGTGGTCAGTCTGGGACCTGGGAAGAGGTCGAGCATTGGCTCAGGTCTCTGAGCCTTTGATATGTTAATCAGGATCCAATTCATGTACGTGCAGGTCAGGAGCTGGGAAAAGCAACTCCATAAAGTTGTTTATGAACACCCAGGCTTAAACCCAACCTGCAAAGGCCTTTTCATTGAGGATCTCCAGGGAGCATGGTGGGTCTGAAGTCCCGGGCAGCTTCCTCTCCAACCCTCACTGCAGTCCACTAGTTGTGTGATCTCTGCTTGGTGCTCTCCCAACCTCATTTCTCAACCAAGGGAGTTCAGAGAGCGATAAGGCTGCTGTGGGGCTATTCCCAGGGCTCCAAGAAGTGTGTAGCAGGCCTTTTTGTAGGCCATCAGGAGACCAAAGATGATCTGAAGCACAAAACTGGCGACCTTCCTCCCCACCGGGCTAGCCTCCTAACTCAGTCACGTCCAGTCCATTTCTCATTCAAGGGAAGTCAGCGAGTGGTAGAATTGCTGAGGTGCTCCAGGGGCCAAGGAGGAGTGTTCTGAGGACTTTGAGGAAGGAATCTCCTAGAATTGCAGGTGATCCTAAGCCCCCAGAATGGCTTTCCTCTGTGCAGGACCTCTGAACCTGGAAACTCAGCCTTGTGGGACCCAGGCTAGCCCCTGACCCTGGTGATGGAAACCTCGCCCATGACAAACATTAAACCCCTGCCCTACCTGAGTCTTTTCTGGCCAATTGCTCAAATGGCCATCTAGTTAACCAAACTTGTAAAAAGCACATCTGCTTGACAACGAATCGAGATATCTGGCCAACCTGATTTACCAACACCAATCTGCCATCTTCCCTGAGGATTCCTGCACACTTCTTGGTGGGCATGCCAAGAATGCAAGGCCATGACCATGCCTTACACAGGCCATTTCTCAGAACTGTGTTTGTAGCAAGCTCCCTTGATATAAATAATTTCCTAGCAGACAAAAAACGGGCTTGTTAATGCTCAGTATAGGAACAATCAATCTTACACACTCAGAGTTCCCCTCCTGTACCACGACTCACTATGTATGCAGGCATGCATCTAGGCCCACCCGTATTAGCCCCTTGGAGAATCAGCTCAAACATCTGACATTCTGGCTACTGCTGTTGCTATGAATAGTTAAGTTCTTTATCTCTGACCCAGGAGTCTCATGCCTTCTACTTGCATCCATGAAACAGGATAGCTTGTTAGCTTGCAAGTAGAATAAAATCTCAGACCCTTTACAGTTCTGGACATTGACCTGCACCCATCAGACCCTCTGAGTTCAAGGTCCTCAGACCAGGCACGAACACCAGACTCCTCACACCAGGCACTAAATCCTGTCTTCCTCCAGAAGATACCAACTCCCAACCTAAGCTGCCAACTCTTCCTTCCCTGACTCCCCCCACAGAGCCTAACTCCACAGTAACAGCTCCAGAGCCTAACTCCTACTTTTTGCTTCAGATACTGAGTTCTAGCCTCTGTCTCCAGAGAGTGAGTCCTGACCTCTCCTACCAGAAGTCTAGGGAAGACTCTGCCTCCAGAGGATAAGTCCCAGCCTCTGCCAGCAGGAGCTGGGTTCCCCAGCTCTCCCTCCAGAGACCAAATCTATACTCCTCCTCCAAACGCTAAGTCTTGATTTCAGCTTCAGAATCTAAGTCTCTACTTCTTAGTCCTGAGATGAAATCTCCAATTTCCACTGCAGAGGTGAAGTCTCAACTTTTATGAGTGGTCACCGATGCTGTCCAATGGCCTGACACCAAACAGATTGCTTTATGCCACCATTACTCATGCAGAGGAGGAAGAAGGAAAAGGGACTGGCAGAGGTAGGTGCTGGAGTCTCCCACAGAGGGTGCAGAGTCCTTTTAGAACTGATCCTAGGAGATCCAGGAACAATGAGAGACCCAGGGCAGGGCCTTCCTATCGTCTGTGGCTGGTTGGTCTTTAGATGATGGCCCAGGCAACTGGCGGTCCCATTTCTTGAGTGCAGAAGGTTGGAGAGCAGCAAGATTGGCCAGGAACAGCCTCAGGGGTCGAGACCAAGGGTGCAGAGGCCTTTTGGGAAAAGCAGGTGGATGTGGAGTGAGGGCGGCAGGGTGCTGCCTGGGGTTCCAGATCCCTCCAGTTCCCATAGTGTCCCTCCTAGAAAGCCACTGCACACACCATGGAGAACCCCAGTGTTGACTGTGCCACTCTCATCGACGATGTCCTCCCCTGCACAAGAAGAGAGGGGGCCATTAAATACCCAGGTTCCAGTGCATGTCCAGCCAGCTCTGGGCGGGGGGAGCACGCATTGGTGTTTTGGTTTACGTCTTTGCCCCAGTGTACCCACTCCACATCCAGCTGCTCTTCCAGTAACTACCAGGGATTTATGGCCCAGTTTATCATGTGGGAGAGGTTGAAGAACAGTGAAATCCCACGGGATGGCCCCAGAGGTCAATGTGAAGGGTAAAGAAATCTCTTAGAGGTAACTTCCAAGGAACAGATTAGAAACCTCATCTAAGCTCCACACTTTCCAGCCACTTGGCCACCAGACATTGTCCCGGCCATTCTCTATTGCCAGGATCTGGATGGTTGATTGACTCGCTCAGCTTGACTCTGGAAGCCAGACTGGTTTAGCCCCCAGAGGCTTCCACACAGAGTGCATTATTCAAAAGAGTACAGATTAGTGCACACCTGTGAAGAAAATGACTGAGGCCAAGGAAAGAACTGTCTGGAAGGATTAGAAGGAGCCATGGCCGGCCGTCCTACTGGCAAGAGAGTAGTAGCTGCTCCCACCAACCAGACCAGAAAAAAACCCATAAAAGTAAGACCTGAAAGAATAAAAATATTTCCAAGAAGTTTTTATGATTTGTTAGATGGGGTCCTGGAGCAGTCTCAGTCGAGGGCTAATTATTCTCCATGACTGGGAAAAGATCTTCAGGAGAACTGTAATCAGTGCCTCATGAATTATGGGTTTTTCCCCCCCAAAACACAGTTCAAGAAGATAATACAACACAACCGAGCACCTGGGTGGCTCAGTCAGTTGAGCGTCTGCCTTCAGCTCAGGTCATGATCCTGGAGTCCTGGGATCGGACCCAGCATCAGGCTCCCTGCTCAGTGGAGAGCCTGCCTCTCCCTCTGCTCCTACCCCCTTCCTCGTGTGCGTGCACACCTCTCCTTCTCTCTGTCTCTCTCAAAAATAATTAGTTCTTAAAAAAAAAAAATTCCAGCACAGCCATGTGGGATTTATCCCTGGGATGCTAGCTTATGATTAACCTATGCCAATCAATCAGTTTGATGCACCACATCCACAGAATGAAAGACTAAAAACCACATGATCATCTAATAGATGCATAAAAAGCATTTGACAAAGATCAACATCCATTCGTGATTTAAAACAAAAACACCTCTCAACAAAATAGGTATAGCAGAAACTTACCTCAACACAATAAAGCACATTTGTGAAAATCCCACAGCTAACATTATAATTAATGGGGGAAATGTGAGAGCTTTTCCTCTAAGATCCAGTACAAAGCAAGGATGCCCACTGCCACCACATCTAGTCAACATAGCCTTGGAAGTCCTTGCAAGAGAAATCAGGCAAGAAAGGGAAATAAGGGACGCCTGGGTGGCTCAGTCAGTTAAGCCTCTGCCTTTGGCTCAGGTCATGATCCCAGGGTCCTGGGATGGAGTCCTGCATCGGGCTCCTTGCTCGGCAGGGAGCCTGCTTCTCTCTCCGCCTCTGCCTGCCACTCTGCCTGCTTTTGCTCTCTCTCTCTCCCTGACAAATAAATAAATTAATTAATTAAATCTTTTTAAAAAAGAAGAAAAGGAAACAAAAGGCACCCAAATCAGAAAGGAAGAAGTAAAATTATCTCTGTTTTTGGGTGAGAAGATCCCATGTGTAGGTACATAAAAAATGCTCAACATCACTCATCATCAGGGAAATGCAAATTAAAAGCACGATGAGATGTCCCTTTGCACCTGTCAGAATGGCTAAAATGAAAAGCACAAGAAACAGCAAGTGTTGGAGAGGATGTGGAGAAAAAGGAGCCCTCATGCACTGTCGGTGGGAATGCAAATTGGTGCAGCCATTCTGGAAAACAGTATGGAGGTTCCTCAGAAAATTAAAAATAAAACTACCATGTGATCCAGTAATTCCACTACTATTTACCCAAAGAAAACAAAAGCACACATTCAAACGGATATTTGCACCCCTACGTTAGCTGCAGCATTATTTACAATAGCCAAGATATGGAGGCAGCCCAAGTGTCCACTGATAGATGAATGGATAAAGATTTGGTATACATACAAAGGAATAAACCTAGAGGACATTCTGCTAGGTGAATAAACCAAAGACAGAAAGAAAAATGATTCGTGATCTTGCTTATGTGTGGAGTCTCAATAAGTTGAATGCATAGAAACAGAGAGAACAGTGGTTACTAGGGGTGACCCTGGGGGAGGTAGGGGAAATGGGAAGTTGTCGGTCAAAGTTTACAAAGTTGCAGTTATGTAAGATGAACAAGTTCAAGGGATCTAATGTGCAGCGTGGTGATTATAGTTAATGATGCTGTACTGTATGCTGGAAATTTGCTGATCTTGGCATTCTTAATACACACACACACATACACACACAACACAAAGGTAACTATGTGGGAAAACAGATCTGTTGATTGGCTTGACTGTAGTAATCATTTTCACTACGTATATCTAATTGTTTAGTGGCTCTTGCCAATGGAATATGAAAAATGCTTGTATGTTTCTCCAGAATACTTTTTTCTTTCTCTAGGAACGCTGGAAGGGCGAGAGTTCTGCCTGTCGTCAGTGCTGAGGATACATACCAGGTGCCCAGAAGTTTATTTCATATTCAAGACGTATCTTCCCACAAGGAAAACAGTAAGCCCATGTGGCTTGAAGTTCAACTTGTGCGATGCATTCAAGAAACAGTTCATTTGAGGCTACACAAATGCTTACAGAGAATAGAAACAAAAGGGTAAGCTCCCCAGTCCATTCTATGAAGATAGCCTATTTGTTTCCTTGGGCTGCTGTAACTGAATGCCATAGACTTGGGGCTTAAAGCAACAGAAATTTATCATCTCACAGTTCTGGAGCCTGGAAGTCTGCAGTCAATGTGTTGGTGGGGCCACGCTCCCTCTGAAGCCTAAAGGTGACCCCTCCCTTGCCGCTTCCTAGTTTCTGGCAGTTTGCCAGCAATCTTTGGGGGTCCCTGATTCTAGCTGCATAATTTCACCCTCTGCCCTGTTACCACATGGCATTCTCCCTGTGTCTCCCTGACTTCACATGGCTGTCTTTAGGGAGACGTGCAGCAGGAGAGAGAGGAGAGAAAGAATTCACAAGCAGAGTCCCCACTGAGTGCGGAGCCCGATGTGGGGCTCGATCCCAGGACCCTGAGATCATAACCTGAGCCAAAATCAAGAGTCGGCCTCTTAACCAACTGAGTCACCCAGGAACCCCTTAATTTTTTTTATTTTGTAAACTCTTTACTCAGTGTGGGGCTTGAACTCATGCCCCCAAGATCAAGAGTCCCATGCTTTCTCGACTGAGCCAGCCAGGTGCCCCTGGCCATCTTCTTATAAGGATGCAAGTCATATTGAATTAAGGGCCTCCCTTACAGCAATATGACTTCATCCTAGCTAATCCCATGTGCAATGGCACTATTTCCACATTAAGTCACATTCTGAAGTACTGAGGGTTAAGACTTCAACATCTTTTTTTTTTAAGATTTTTATTTATTTATTTATTTGAAAAATAGAGATCACAAGTAGGCAGAGAGAGAGAGAGAGAGAGAGAGAGGAAGGGAAGCAGGCTCCCTGCTGAGCAGAGAGCAGATTTGGGGTTCGATCCCAGGACCCTGGGGATCATGACCTGAGCTGAAGGCAGAAGCTTTAACCCACTGAACCATCCAGGCAACTCTTCAACATCTTTTTTTGCAGGAGCACAATTTAACCCATAACAGCATAATGAACAACAACAAAAATGTCAGGTTTATCTCATTCGGGAATATAGATGCAAAAATCCTAAATGAAAAAAAAAAATCCTAAATGAAATATTAGCAATATATAAAAAGGATAAGGTATCATGACAAGTTGGGTTTATCCCTGAAATACAATGTTGGTTTATTATTGGAAAATTGAATAATGTAACTTACCATATTTATAGATCAAAAGAGAAAACTCATGATTGCCAAGAAAGACATAGAAAAAGTATCTGACACATTTTAGCAGCCGTTTACAATTTTCTTTAAAACTTAGCACAGTAGGGACACCTGGGTGGCTCAGTCAGTTAGACATCTGTCTTTGGCTCAGGTCATGATCCCCGAGTCATGGGATTGAGCCCCGCATCAGCTCCCTGTTCAGTGGGGAGCCTCCTGCTCTCTCTCCCTCTGCCTCTCCCTACTACTCATGCTCTGTCTCTGTCTAGCTCTCTCTCACTCTCACTCTCTCTCTCTTTCTCAAATAAATAAAATTTTTAAAAAAAAACTTAGCGAAGTAGGAAGAAGTGGGAACTTCTATAACCTGGTAAGGATCTCTACAAAAGAAAGAAAGAGAGAGAGAGAGAAAGAAAAGGAAGGAAGGAAGGAAGGAAGGAAGGAAGGGGAAGAAAGAAAACCATTATTCTCAGTGGGAAATGTTGAAAGATTTCCATTTAAACGAAAATTTTTTAAAAACCCTGCAAGCGTTCTCCTATGAATGTTTCTCTCCACCACTGTACTGAAAATTCTGGCCAATTCAGTAAGAGTAGGAAAAAAGGGTATAAGGATCAGCGGTCTGTAGGGTCGGTGATCATAGAGAAGAAGGGCCGTGAGGCCAGGTCAAGAGCTCAGGCTGCAGGATGACAATGTTGTGGATACTTAAAACAGAGCTCCGGGATAGTTCAATGCACACCTTTGGGAACCAACACAGCCTCCTTTCTAAGCTAACAAAATTTAAAACTTCCCAGATACCTACCTGGGCTAACAACCAGGAGATCTGTATTTGGACTATGACCATGCTGGCTTTTCTCTGAGCCAAACCGCAGAAGCTGATAAGACACATGGACATCAGGGTGCCTGGGTGGCTCAGTGGGTTGAGGCCTCTGCCTTCGGCTCGGGTCGTGATCCCAGGGTCCTGGGATCGAGCCCCGTATCGGGCTCTCTGCTCGGCGGGGAGCCTGCTTCCTCCTCTCTCTCTCTGCCTGCCTCTCTGCCTACTTGTGATCTCTGTCTGTCAAATAAATAAATAAAATCTTAAAAAAAAAAAAAGACACATGGACATCAGATTTACCACAGAGAGTGAGGTACAATTTGCTACAGACCCACTTCCCCAAAAGCCACGCCCTATCCACACTGTGCTCCCCCACCCTCCAAGTCCTGAATTCGGAGTGCTGTACCCCAGTGTCTCGCCATCCTTTCCCCCCAGATTGTGCGTGGTCTTATACTCTGGCCATGCTGAGGATTTTCCACAATCATATTCAGATATTATACATATTATATACTATATATAGTACATGATATATTACCTCCATTTTATACATAAGGAAGCTGAAGCTCAGAAGGCGTTAAGAAATTTGACCAAAGTCAAACCATGCTGGTATGAGATAATAGAAAATATATATATGTTGGTCTCTGCCCCCTGGTTGCTTGCACAGAGCTCCTTAAAACCCTTGAATCTCCTAAGTGATAAAAGCACAAGGAGCATCTCTTGTTCTAATATTTGCCTTTGACCCTAGTTCCCGACAAGGCTCCTGAAACCTTGTAAATTCCCAAGTGATAAGAACATTAGGAGCGGGGCACCTGGCTGGCTCAGTCCCAAAAGCATGTGACTCTTTTTTTTCTAAAGATTTTATTTATTTATTTGACACACAGAGAGATCACAAGTAGGCAGAGAGAGAGAGGAGGAAGTAGGCTCCCTGCTGAGCAGAGAGCCCAATGCGGGGCTCGATCCCAGGACCCTGAGATCATGACCTGAGCTGAAGACAGAGGCTTTAACCCACTGAGCCACCCAGGCGCCCCAAGCGTGTGACTCTTGAGCTCGGGGTCATGAGTTTGAGCTCAACTTTGGCTATAGAGATGACTTAAATAAATAAAACTTAAAAAAAAAAAAAAGAATAGTAGAACCATCTTTTGTTCTAAAGATGACCCTAGGTGAGCTCCTGGACTGTGAGACTGGTCACCAGAAAGACCAAGCCATGATGAGAAGCCTGGGATTTTCAGCCCCGCCCTCGCCCACTTCTCCAGAGAAGGGAGAGGGTTGGAAACAGAGTTAATGAGCAATCATGCCTACATGAGGCAGGCTCCATCAAAACCCCAGTAGCATGGGGTTCAGGGAGCTTACAAGGAGGTGAACACATCCACATCCTGGAAGGGTGACACACCCCAACGCCACAGGGACAGAAGCTCCTGGGCTCGAGACCCTCCCAGACCTTGTCCTCTGTATCTCTTCTTCTGGCTGTTCATCTGTATCCTTTATCATGTCCTTTCATGAACTGATAAATGTAAGTGCCTCCCTGAGTTCTGTGAGTCGCTCTGGTAAGTTAATCGAACGCGAGGAAGGGGTCGTGGAAACCTCTGGTTTGTAGCCACAACTTCTGGGGGTCACCTGGGGACCTACGACTTGCAGTCGGCATCTGAGGTGGGGAAGGGAGCGGTCTTGTGGGACTGAGCCCTCAACCTGGGGGATTGGACGCCATCTCCAGGCAGATGGTGTCAGAATTGAGTTCGACTGTAGGATGCCCACCGTGTGTCATGGAGAATTGCTGGATGTGGAGAGAAACCTCCACACCTCTGGTGACCAGCCGTGTCAGAAGTGAAGTGTTCTGTGTAAAAGTAAAGGAAGAAGAAACTGAATTGAGGAAACAAACCCCCCACTCAGGCCCACATAAGCCCCCACACCAAGGCCCCTCCCCCAGGGACTGACAGCCACAGATTCTCAGCAGCCGCCTCACAGGCCTCCAGCCACTAATGACCTCAGGACTCAAATCCTTAGAGCCACGTCCCTGATACCACTGGCAGGTGATCCCTGACCTTCCAAAAGTGCCACTGGCCAAACCATAGGGCCCGTCAGAACACACAGAAAAAAAAAATCCCTCAAGTCTTGACTGTCAGGGTCTGAGACATCACCCTCTGGGAAGCTAACAAGTTTTAGAGCTGCTGACAGAAGACACGAGACTCGTGGGAATTTTACAGAGGATTTTCTCCTCAGGGCACAGCAGGCCGCATGCACAGGATGCTGGCACTCCATGTCCTCCATGTCTCGAAGGGGTGACCTCTGGTGGATGCTACCCAGGCGGTGGGTTTCCAGTACAGGCAAGAAATGCTGAGCTTGGAGAATCCGGCCTGGTTTTTGTCCAGGAGGGAGACATTACCTCATCCTGCAAGGTTGCTCACTGTCAACACAATACTGAGAAATGGCCACAGTAATGAGTGGTCAGGGCCTTGTATTCTTAGACATCCAGGAAGTAGTCTACGGGCCAGGCCATTATCCTGCCACCCACACAGAGGAGTTGAGACTGATTTGTTGGTGTCTGGTGTCACTGTCAATGATGATAGGGAACACGACGTGGGTCCAAAAGCAAACTCCATCCCCAATGGAAAGATAGTCTGTTCCCTGTCCTTTCCCCCCAAATACAAATTTATAACCCAGAGGGCACAGTTTATTTCAGTCTAGGATTTGTTGTTAACTTTGACTGGAAACACCATTGCATAGGTTTGGGTAAATCCCACAGGCCATGGCATCAGGGGCCTGTAGCCAATCTACTGAGCTATGCCACCATCCGAGGCCACTCAGGCATCAGAAGAGGATGAATTTGTATCAGTCGGTCTAAACAAGGCCATGCTGGCCCGTGTGTGTGTGTGTGTGTGTGTGTGTGTGTAGGGATGAGGGAGGTTCAGGAGCTGGCATTGACCCATCAGGCACCGCAGAATAGTTCAGGACAGCCCATGTCCACATGAGTCTTTCTGTTTTTGTCATCCCAAGGAAGTGATGACAGACCCAGCAGGTCAGGTTACCAGCTGCATTTGCTGCTTGACTCCGGGGAGACCGGTGTGATTGTTTTTCCAGGCTTCAGTGCTAGATCTACCGGGACAAAGAGAGGGTTAATTGTCTCTTCCTCTCACACCTCTCAGTGGCTAACCCAAGCGCTCCCCAAGCCCTCTCCTTCCACAACCAGGAGATCAGTGTGTCCCATCCCAGTGCCTGTAACTTCACTTTCATCCCATCATCTCCTTCTTGTACCCAGATCTTTCATCCAGAAGGGTCAGGTGCAAAAAGACCAAAGGCATTTTTATAAAATTTACAGGGTTGTTTTTGTTGTTTTCTTTTGTTTTGTTTTATGTCTTCCATCTTGGCCACTGGGGGGCACTGTAGGGGAACTCAGGGAGCGTGTACTGAATCGCGCTATCCTCATCATGGGATGGTCTAGCACCGCGGCCTGCCAACAAGACAATCCAGGTGACCGAACCAGAACGAAGTTTGAATCTCCTAGGCCTCTTTTGGGCTGAGCTGCCACCCAGATGGTTACCAACCAGGTTAGCCAGGACTTGCCATGAGGAGGAAGAAAGACAGATGGTGTCCAGGAATGGCAGAGCCGAGAGCCTGATTTTCAAGCTAGGTCTCTAAGAACTACGCACCACCCCCCTGCCGCCTTTTTGTTCTGATCATCATCTAGGAGGTATTCAATAGGAGATGATCCCTTTTTGCTGATAGCCACCTTCAGTGATCAATCTGCCTTACTAAGGTGTGTGGACCAGGAGGAGGTGAGAGGGGTAGTGTCTGAGATTCCTCTGAGTCCATTTTTGAGGAGCTTGTTCAATGTTCATCAGCTATTGGCCAATGGTAGGGAGCTTGGGATGGCTATGGAATACTTTGATTCCTGACCCATTGTGGGTCTGCCTTTGTAAGAAAAGGTACACCGCTGTCAAGACTGCAAATGGTCTGCATCAGAAACATGGTCTTTAACTTTGTGTCCAGTCTCTGATGATGACATGGGGTGGGGGGCAGGTAATGGCAGTGTTTGGGGCAGCCCCGACCCCGTCAGCCACTTGATTCCAGTCAGTCTCATCAGTGAACAGGCCTCTACACGGGTGACCCAGACTGACCTCAACCACTAACCATCCATTACTGATCCCCACAGGCCCCCATCATTGCCCCCCAAACCCCCCATCAATCACACCACAGACCCTCCATCAGACAAGACACGCCCCCCCACGGTCTTTCAGGCCCTAAAACCTCAAATCAAGTTCCAATTTTATGTCAGTTGCCATGAAGCTGTTTCTGAGAACCAGTTCTGTTTCCTGTCTCCACCTCTAAGTCCACCTTCCCTAAGAGCGGCTCTTTTTCGCAGGGGCAGTGAGACAGCCGTTTCTGTGCCACATGAGAAAGCTAAATTGCTCTAAAGCTGTGATTTTCAAACTTTTTAAAAGTATCAGAAGTCTTCTGAAAAACAGATAAGGGGAGGAGGCTCCTCCTGGAATTGGGGTTTCCTCTTTGAGCAAAACGAGGTAGGTCAAGACCAAGACCCCGCCCTTTCTGCAGCCATTCGCCCCGCCCACAGCTCAAGCGGACATCCTTATTGGCTGGTAAGAGTGTCAGTCGCTTGACGGCCAAAAAGACACGTGCTACTTAAGAGGAGCCGGGCTCAGACGTTCTCACTGGTTGAAAAGGCTATCAATCAAGTTCACGATCCCGCCCCCTAGCGGCGGAAGAACCGCGGATCGAGAGCCCGCGCTCCTGGATAGGCGGGCTGGTCAACCAGTCGCTCAGCGCGCTCAGCGACTCGGGAGCCAGAACTTTTGATTGGCTGTCCGCTGCCCTTTCAGCCGGAGAGCCCACCCTCTAAAGGTGTCCTGGGGGCTCTGATGAACGGCGGATTAACCCGAGGGTCAGCACCGGCTCAAGGTTCGGTCACAATTGGTTATGCCTCTTTCTGAGCACCTCATGACATAGAGACAGGCGGGCCGGCAAAGAGGCTCCGAGCCCAGCACAGCTTCTCTCGCCTGGTCCCCTAAGGTGTCGGGTTCGGTGCCCGGGAAGGGAGACAGCGAGACAGTTGTTCCAAGTGCTCAGTGGAGCGAGGGGTCTGCGCAGCAGCCTCGCTAGGGAACACAAAGACCTGGGGGCAGGTCCAAGACCCTTTGGAAGAGTAACTCAAGAGGGCTACTTTATTTCTCACCTAGCGCAGAGGGATTGACTTGGATTCAGACCGGTGGAGTTCCACCCCAGTATAGGAAATTTTACCAACGTGTGTGTGTGTGATTTTAAATACACACACACACACACACGTACATATACATACACACACTTTCTGTAATTGTTTTCTGTATGATTTTGTAATATGGTAATGGTACTGTAACCAGCTTACAACTCTAGTTAAAAAGTTAAGAAACGGGCACCTGGGTTAAGCCTCTGCCTTCCACTTGGGTCCTGGTCCCAGGGTCCTGGAATCAAGCCCCAAGTCGGGCTCTCTGCTCAGCAGGGAGCCTGTTTCCCCCTCTCTCTCTGCCTCTCTGCCTACTTGTGATCTCTGTCAAACAAATAAATAAAATCTTAAAAAAAAAAAGTTTAAAAACAGGAGCGCCTGGATGGCTGACAAAGAGATAAATAAAATCTTTTTAAAATACGTTTGAAAGCAAACATAAAAAAGTCATAACTGTCATCTGTTATTGGTTACACAATATATAAAATAAGTAAAATGTAACATTGATAACCTAAATTGTGAGGGGGAGAAGTAGAAATGTAAAGTAAACTGCTACTGAATTTAGGTTTCTACCAGCTTCTTTTTTTTTAAAGGTTTTATTTATTTATTTGGCAGACAGAGATCACAAGCAGGCAGAGAGGGGGGGGGGAGCAGACTCCCTGCTGAGCAGAGAGCCAGATGTAGGGCCCGATCCCAGGACCTTGGGATCATGACCTAAGGCAGAAGGCAGAGGTTTTAACCCACTGAGCCACCCGGGTGACCCTCAGTTTCTACCAGATTCTAATAGGGTGTTGTTACAATTTGAAGATACTGTAAGTCTCATGGTAACCACTAAGGAAAAAACTAAAGTAATTACAGGAAAGAACATGACAAAGAACTCAAAGCATACTGATACCAAGACATCAAAGCACCGAAAAAGATTGTAGGGTAAGAAACAAGGAAAAACAGATCCACAAATGAGCTAGAACTCGATGAAGAAAATGGCAACAGTAAATCCTGACCTATCAATAATTACCTTAAATGTAAATAAATTCGATTCTCCAGTCAAAAGACATTAAATGGCTGAATTGATAAACAAACAAACAAACAAACAAACAAGACTTAACACCACACCATCCTCAAGCTCACTTTAGCCTTAAGGACACTTGCAGACCGAGGGTGAAGGCGTGGTAAAAGGTCTTTCAAGCAAATGTTAAGCCATAAAAAGTGGGTGTAGCTATATTTAAACCAGACAAAATAGACTTTAAACTAAAAATGGTTAAGTTTTATTAATCACAAGTCTTTTTCAGATCCCAAACTGATTCCTCTGAGCTTGTTGTTGTTTCTTTTTTTCCCCCAAAAGAGAATTTCCCCCAGAGAAAAGGCCACTTCTGCAGGGCAAGTGGAATTTTTCTGGAGAAAGCAGATTCCAGGTGAGAAGAACGGTGGCCCAGAGGTGGGTATGACTTAGAATCTTGGCAGAAGCAGAGGCTAAAAAATGCATGGAGAGGTTTTTTTCATTTCGATGGAATCCGTTCAAGTCCCCACGTGTGTGCGTGCCAAACCTCGGTGTGACATTCAGAGCACTGTGTGACCCAGACCCAAACCACCAGTTCTGTCTCATCCTGATGAGTTTAGGGCTTCTGAAGATTTCCTTCCTCCTCCCCTTCCACCCTTCCTCCCTCTCTCCTTTTTCTACCTCCTCCCCTCCTTCTCCTCCTCCTCCTTCTTCTCTCCCATTAACAGCCTAGTTTATTTTGGTTTATTTTTTGGTAGCATGACCACAGGTAAAAAGACAGCACACCCAATGCAGTTTGTGTGCACTGTATGGTGGGGGGGATGCAACAAAAAACAGAGAGAATAAACATGGGGCGCCTGGGTGGCTCAGTGGGTTAAGCCTCTGCCTTCAGCTTGGGTCATGATCTCAGGGTTGTGGGATGGAGCCCCACATCGGGCTCTCTGCTCAGCGGGGAGCCTGCTTCCCTCTCTGTCTCTCTGCCTGCCTCTCTGCCTGCTTGTGATCTCTCTCTCTCTCTCTCTCTCTCTGTCAAATAAATAAATAAAATCTTTTTTAAAAACAGAGAGAATAAACAGCAAGGGGGATTAAGATTTTAAATAAGGGGAATCATCTCTGAGAAGCTGATATTTAGCAAAGACGCAAAGGCGGGGAGGGAGTTGGGAAAAGAATAAAAAGACAAGACTACAGCATTTCCAGGCCCCAGAAGTGTACCTGTCCTTGACGCCTCATGGCCTCCATCCATGGCTACTCTTTTCCCAAACTTCAGCAGACACCCTGGATCCTCATTCTGACCCTGGCAGAGTTCCCCAGACCCTTTCTACCTTTGAGATGACTGACTCCAAGAATCCTGCCACTTTTTTGACAACTGCTGCTAAAGGCCCCGACTGGCCTAAGTTGTTTTTCAAACCTTGTCTCCAGAAACCACCACATGCCAGACCAGACCCCAAGCCTCCCAGAAGTGATTGCTAGGGACTCTGAAACTGCCTTCTATTTCAAGTCCACGATCTGAACATTCCCCCAAACCGTAATAACCACAATTTCATTTTTTTAGGGAACTTATTTAAAAACTTCAACGGTCACTACATTAACATGAGTAAGGATTCATTCTTTCAACCAATATTGACAAACACTTAATCTGTGTCAGGCAATGTTACAAGCACTCTCAAATTAACCCTCTCGATATCCTTAGGAGAGAGTTAATGTCATTAGCCTCTGCTGATAGAAGAGTAAAATGGGGTTGGGGGCACCTGGGTGGCTCAGTCGATTAAGCATCTGCCTTCGGCTCAGGTCGTGATCCAGGGTCCTGGGATTGGGTCCCACATGGGGCTCCCTGCTCAGAAGGGAGTCTGCTTCTCCCTCTCCCTCTGCCCCACCCCCAGGTCATGCTCTCTCTTCCTTGCTCTCTCTCAAATAAATAATAAAATCTTTTTTTTTAAAGGAGAGTAAAATGGAAACATGAGGTCACACATTTGGGGAGGGGGTTGTGATTTGAACCCAGGCAGTCTGGCTCAAGAACCCATGCCCTTAACCACTATGACTGCCTTGCGATCATGGCTCTTGTTTCAAAGTTCTCTCTTCAGTTGGATACTTCCTTTAGGTCTTTCACAAATGTCATCTCAGTGAGGCCTTTTTCCTGGCTACTCTAGCTGAAATTCACACATTCACACACACACACACTCACTCACTCACTCACTCACTCACTTTCCCCTTTCCTGCGTCATTTTTCTCTTTCAACATTTATCGCTGTATTATACATTTTACTTATTGATCTAGCAATTAGCATTACTCAAAATTGTTATTTGTCCTTTACATTTGTTATGTTTTTTATAGAAGTCAGCTCCAAGAGGGCAGAGATTTTTGCCTGTTTTATTCACTGCTGTATCCCCTGTCGCACAGTAGGCACTTGGTAAACATTTGTGGGATGAATGAATGAATAAAGGAGGGAATGAGGAAATTAACCCTGCCAATGACGGTTGATTCCAAGATGCCTTGTCTAGATCTAGGTTGGCCCTGGATTCGCTCCTCTGACTCATGCAGAGTCCTCTGGTCTGATCTATTATTAGCTCTGCTTACAAACATGAACATTTAAAATCGGAATCATGCCACTGCGATGAATTTCTATTAAGAGAGTTTGTCCTGGGGGGTCCTGGGGGGCTCACTCAGTTGAGTGTCTGCCTTTGGCTCAGGTCATGATTTCGGGGTCCTGGGACTGAGCCCCAAGTCTGGCTCCCTGTTCAGCAGGGAGTCTGCTTCTCCCTTTCCCTTTGCTCCTGCTCCTGCTCTTGCTCTCTCTCTCTAATAAATAAATAAATAAAATCTTATTTTTAAAAAAAGAGAGAGTTTGCCCTGACATGAGTTATGAGCCAGTTTAATTCCTTGTTCAATGCCCTACAGTGGTGCCCTTAACCCAAAGCCTGTTCTGGCCATTTTCACTTTTCTGAAGCTGTTTACAGGGAGATGAATCACTCTCAGGTTAATTTTTACAGTGATGATTTGATTTGTGCATCAATTTTCTTGTCTTGTTCAGCAGTAATGGCTTTGCCCCAGACATCTTCTTGGAGTCAGGCTGCTCCTTGAACAGCTTGGGTACAGTCTTGTTTCAGGAATCCTGCTGGTTGTTCCCTCTGCCAGAAATGCCCTCGTATCTCTGTAGCTCATCTCTTGTTTTCCTCCCATTTCTTTCCTGAAAAAAAAATCATCTTTCTTTTTTTAAAAAATCATTTTCAACAAGGGCTAAGCTGACTACCCTATTTTTTTTTATTTTTCAAGATTTATTTATTTTTTTGAGAGTGAGAGAGAGAGAGGGCATTCGAGTGGGGAAAGAGGCAGAGGGAGAGGGAGGGAGAGAATCTCAAGCAGACTTTATGCTGAGCCCAGAGCCCAATGTGGGGCTCAATCCCCTGACCCTGAGATCATGACCTGAGCCCAAATCAGGTGACTACCCTATTTAAATGCAAGCTTCTGTCTCTTTACACTCCTGATCCCCCTTGCATTTGTTTGTTTGTTTGTTTTTAAATAATCTCCAGGGGCGCCTGGGTGGCTCAGTGGGTTAAAGCCTCTGCCTTCGGCTCAGGTCATGATCTCAGGGTCCTGGGATCGAGCCCCACATCGGGCTCTCTGCTCAGTGGGGAGCCTGCTTCCTCCTTTCTCTCTCTGCCTGCCTCTCTGCCTACTTGTGTGATCTCTGTCTGTCAAATAAATACATAAAATCTTTAAATAAATAAATAAATAAATAAATAAATAATCTCCACACTCCATGTGCAGCTCAAACTCACGACCTGGAGATCAGGAGTCAGACGCTCCATGGACTGAGCCAGCCTGGCACCCCCTGGTCCCCCTGAAATTTAATGCATACTTACCATCTCCCAACATACAGATAATGTCATTGGTTGCCTTGTTTATTGTCTGTCTCCCTCTGCTGGAACATAAGCCCTAGGGAGGCAGGAAGTTTTGAATCTTTTGTTCCCCGCTATCTCCCCATTGTAACAGTGCCTGGTATCCAGTAGGCACTCAATAAATATTCGTTGGATGAATAGCTCCTGTCATGTGAGCTTTTCTTTGTTTGTGGCCAGTTTTCACTGAGTCTAATATTTCAGGATCAAAATGTATAGGTTCTCATTTTGTGGAGAACGTTGGATCCTTCCACCAGTTTTAAAGCTCAGAGCTTTGCCTGCTGTCAGTTTACTCCATGGTGCTTATGTCTATCAGTAACAGTCGTGAATCAGGTAAGATATTTTGGTTTTTATTTCCTAGGTAATCCATGACAAAAACTATAAGCAGTGCCCCTTATGCAGTCCAGAATTGTCTGAGACGAGCTTTGCTAAAGCTTCTGGTTAACTTTGTGTAGGGTATAAAGTCAAAACTTCCAACCATCGCCCCTGGGACCCTATGGATCTCATCTCTAGCCACTCTTTTCCTGGAAGAGCCCAGGGTTTCCAGCGAGCACAATATTCCAGGCACACTGGCCTTCTGGTGGAACTTATCTGTGGATTTCTGTGTCTGTGAACTCTGGTCTTACCCACCGCCTTGAGGGAAACTCCTTGAGGACCCAGACTGTTCTAGTGGGGGTGCCTCCAGAAGCTGACCCTGACCCAGGAATCGAAGTCAAGTCGTTTATTTGGGGGTGGGGGAGTGGGCCAGCAAGACAAAGAAGAGACAAGGCAGCGGATGGAGACTGTTAGTAAGCAACTTAGCATTGGGGGTTAACCTGAGCGTGTTCCCACTGAGGGGTTCTGGGAACCAGCAGAGAACATACACCTTAGACATGTCCCATCTGAGGGCCGAGGGGGCAAGGGTACTTACCTACCAGCTCTCATCTGTCATTGGTTAAGGGCTGCTGCCAAGGCGTGTTCATTTGCTGGCCCTTCCAGCCTGCTAGGTCCACAAACGGAACAGAACGGCCTTCTGCAGCTCGAGAGGAAGCCCTCCAGTGAAGACATACAGACGCTGGCGGTTGGCAGTTGGCCGGCACACACTGGAGCTGCAGGGACACGCGGATACGGGCTGGGAACTAAGTGTCTGTTACACGGCCTGTGACTGTCTTGTTCGCAGGGCCTTGCTCATACTGAATGCCCTGTGAGACTGAAGGCTGAAGGAGGTAGGTATCTGTTATGTTGCTAGAGCAGAGCTGGGTCCAGCAGATCAAGGTTCAAACATCCCTGGGGTCAAATGGTAGGGTGAAAGCCCTCTGTGTTTAGGCTCTCTGGTCACTCACACCGGCCTCCGCCAACACCCCCACCCTGGGAAATTCCCAGGGCAGGCATCCTGGTATGTATGTGTCTGGAACACTGTCAGGACTTGACCCAGGGTAGGCGACAAACTTCCACCTCTTTATCTCAGTGTGGTCCTTAAACGCGCAGTGGCTTGCCGGAAAGGCTACAGTGAGAATGATGGAGGGTGCCGAGCAATGGTGGGGATGTGGCGCTCACCACCATGGGATGTGGAGATTGGAAACCTGGAGTCATTTACTAAAGCTCATCCCATTTTGCCTGTGACTTAGGCCGTAGGTTTATGCCCAAGAGAAATGAGTGCATCTGTCCATCAAAAGATGTATACAACAAGGGATGCCTAGGTGGCTCATTCGGTTAAGCATCTGCCTTCAGCTCAGGTCATGGTCCCAGGGTCCTGGATCAAGTCCCGCATAAGGAATCTCTGCTCAGTGGGGACCCTGCTTCTCCCTCTGCCCCTCCCCCCTGCTTATGTGCTCTCCCTCTGATGAATAAATAAATAAAATCTTTTAAAAATGTATATAACAACAAAAAGATGTGCATAAGAATGTTCAGAGAATTGGGGCACCTGGGTGGCTCAGTTATTTAAGCATCTGCCTTCGGCTCAGGTCATGATTCCGGGGTCCTGGGATCGAGCCCTACATCAGGCTCCCTGCTCAGTGGGGAGTCTGCTTCTCCCTCTCCCTGTGCCCACCACTCCCCCTGCTTGTGTGTGCTGTCAAATAAATAAATAAAATTTTTAAAAAATTTCACAGGGCACCTGGGTGGCTCAGTTGGTTAAGTGTCTGCCTTCGACTCAGGTCATGGTCTCAGGGTCCCGGGATCAAGCCCTGCATCCGGCTCTCTGCTCAGTGGGGAGCCTGCTTCCCCCTCCCCCCTGCTTGTCTCTCTGCCTACTTGTGATCTCTATCTGTCCAATAAATAAATCTTTTTAAAAAATGTTCACAGAATCATTCTTTTTTAAAAAAATATTTTATTTATTTATTTACTTGTCAGAAGAGAGAGAGAGTGCACACAAGCAGGCAGAGTGGCAGGCAGAGGCACAGAGAGAAGCAGACTCCCTGCTTGCCGAGCAAGGAGCCTGATGAGGGACTCCATCCCAGGATCTCGGGATCATGACCTGAGCCAAAGGCAGCAGCTTAACCTTCTGAGCCACCCAGGCGTCCTGACAGAATCATTCTTAATAGCCCCAACAGAAAACTCCCCAAAGGCCCATCAACACTGGAACTGCTGAGTGTGATCTAGTCACACAATGGAAGAGATTACAGCAACGAGAACAGACAAACTACCGGTTATATAACGTGGTTCCATCTCACAAACCTCACACCGAATGAAGGAAGCTGGACGGAAAAAACATATAATTCCATTTATATGGACGTCCCAAGGTACGGGGTGGGGGGTTGGACCTGAAGGGAGCTTTTAGTGTTTGTTCATGTTCTTTCTCGACCTGGGTCCTGGTTACGTGGGAGTGTCCGGTTTGTAAAAAGTAAATGAGCTTTGAAAGCTGTATGTACATTTTATTTATTTTTTTAAGATTTTATTTATTTGAGAGAGAGAGAGCATGAGCGGTGGGAGCAGGGGAAGGGGAAGGGGAGAGGCAGATTCCCCACAGCAGGGAGCCTGACTTGGGGCTCCATCCTAGGACCCCAGGATTGTGACCTGAGTCGAAGGCAGACACTTAACCAACTGAGCCACCCAGGGGCCCGTTTGTACATTTTAATTCAATGTTCAGAACAAAGAAGTTTTGAGGTGGCTGGTGTGGCTGGGAGGGGCAGGAAGGTGGTATTGTTGCCATCAGGAAGGGAGCAAAAGCGGGGATTCTAGCCAGCTCTTGTTTGGCTAGAATGGAGGTTTCTTGAGATCCTGGGAGCTTGAGAAGGAGGCAGAACTGGGGGGGAATTGGAAGCATGCAGCCTCAGAGGCCATAAGCCTGAAGGCCACTGATGGTAGGCCATGGCGCCTACACCACAGGCAGCAAAAGTATCACATTTCTCAAGCACATACTGAACCAGTCCCTGCTCGGAGCACACGGGCGT
The DNA here is from genome assembly GCF_963455335.1 of Martes martes. Lineage (NCBI taxonomy): Eukaryota > Metazoa > Chordata > Mammalia > Carnivora > Mustelidae > Martes > Martes martes. The sequence continues at coordinate 39,599,541 of NC_137897.1, forward strand.
GCCTGAACACCTGTGCTTGTGCAGCTTACCTCCCGAATGCGGTCAGTGGAGGGACAGATTCTCGGGTGGACGGTAGGGTATGGCGGTGAGAAGCTGAGGTTTATTATAGGGAATCTTCCCCCAATATACTCAGGTACTTGGTGGCCGGGCTAGCACATCCCTTTCACTTCCCATCCCAGTACCTATGGGCTGGAAGGTGGAAAGTGCTCTCTTTACACACTGGGATTCTCTGCTTTGGGGCCTAGCCTCAGGTTGGGAGACAGGCTCCACAGGGAAGCACTTGGGAAGTGAAATCACTCACTTCCAGAAAGGCTCGTGTGGACATTGCTCCCACCTTAGCCATGCACCGGTGGGCTGGGGCTCCTTCTGAGACGGAGCAGCTGGGGGTAGAGACATCACCTCTAGCGGTGGGTCCATCGGGACAGATTTTCTTCTGGTAGCCAGGGACTGGGGGCTCCTGCACTCTCCGAAGTCCCAAGCGGGGACACGCAGAGAGATGGCAGCAATGAGCATGTGATTTCGAGTTATGAAGTATGAGCTTTGGAACAGGGCCACTGGGCAGAGGGCAGAGATGCCAGGGGCATGAAGGGGCGCCCACATGTCCAGAATTAACAGGAATTTAGGGGAGATTCTCTGGAAAGATAAAGAGAGCCGGAGCAAGTCTCCTGAGCTCCATCTTCCAGAACACAAAGAGACAGAGACAAAGACAGAGGAAGGCTGAAAGAATGAGCCCGATGTGGGGAGACAGCCTATTCCCAGAGAAAGAACATGCAAGGGGAGAATGCCTGCAAGTGAGGGGGCGGGGAGAGAAGGGGAACAGGCAGAGACATGCATGCATACACAGAGATGTGTGTCTTGAGTGCAAGACCACCCAGACTGGGACAGAAGGGGAGAGAGAGGCACCCAGACTCACCAAGACACAAGATGGGCAGAAATACCAAAATGTAGAGAGAAACAGAGAAGGTGGCAAGGGAGACAAAGGCTTGTGCTTAGCAACAGAAAAGCGCTGTTCGGACACACCACCCTCAATTCCCAGTCGTCCTGGCCCTTCTTCTATGATTGGTTGCCACTGATTTCTTCCCATATGCCACACCCCCATGCAGAGGAGCCCTGAGCCACCCTTAAGGAGCCCAGACTATTCTGCCAGAGAGAGATGCCACACGGAAGAAGACTGAAATGCCAGACATGCAAGTGAAGAAGCTACCTGGGACATCTGTCCCAGTTAAAGGTGCCTTCAGCCCGCCGCCACCATCTGACTGCAACCACCTGAGGCCCCAAGAGGAGCCACCTAGCTAAGCCAGTCCACCACAGGACCGTGAAAGAGAATGCTAAATGGTCATCTCAAGCCACTAAGTCTTACGGTGTTTGTTACCCAGCAACATAACCAGAACAGGCTGCAGTGGCCTTTTAGGATCTGACATGCCCATTTCCGCACCCCACTCCCACACACAAGAAAACCGACACCAGCCAGTCAGACTTTTAGTCCCTTTAATTAGGTGCTCTGAAGAAAGGGCAGAATGACAGGCAGGCGGTGGAGAAGGTGATGGTTCTTGAGCCCCACTTGGCAACGGGTCAGTCCTCATCCTCTGGTAGCTGGATCTTGCTGGGGTCAAAGCAGTTGGATTCCATGATGGGGAGGCCATTGGCCTCTCGGTATTTAACAAGCCTCTCAGCTTCTCGGCGGGCCCACTCCTGCATTCTGGAGGTAGCAGCATGGGGGTGGATGTGAGGGAGCCTCACTGGACACCAATCCCCATCTTAGCTCCCCAATCCCCACTGGCACAAAGAGCAGGATTCCTGGCTCAGCCCCCTTCAATCTCCACCCCCACCCATTCCACTCTCTCGGACACCCCCATGCACCTGTAATCAGGCAGATAAGCTATAAAGGTGCTGCCAAGGACCAAGACGATGGAGAAGCCAAAGAAAAAGACGACCCGCATGTTCCAGAGGTCCACAACAGGGTCCTTGTCATAACCGTGGGAGTCTGCGTTCTGTGGCAAGAAGAGGAAAAGGTCAGTGAGGGCTTCCTGTGGCTCCACAAAACCTTACTCCGGCCCTGCATAAGCTGGTCTCCAATTTCACCTCAGACCCATCTCCCCTCTCTCCTTTAATTCGTCTTTCTAGTCTTAGGAGTTATCAAACTCCTTCCTACCACAGGGCCTTTGCACTTACTGTTCCCTCTGCCTGGAAAGTCTTTCCCCCTGATAGCATCATGGCTAGGTCTGTCTCCTGGCTCAAAATGTTGGCTTCATAATCACTTCCCTTAAGAGGCAGTCCCTAGTCACCTTATCCGTTACTTGTCTTAAACTATAGGAAATTGCCACTTTTATAGGTTAACGATGGTTGCATATTGCTAATTTCCTATGGTTTCACCTAAAATTACCCCCTACCCCTCAAGTCACTCCCCATCCACTTATCTTGCTTAACTTTCTTTCGAGTAGTTACCAGTTTACCAAGGTAGCAGCATCTCCCCAGATCCTATCACATTATCTTATTACATACTCAATAGCACTGTTTCTGAATATTTTACATGACTATCGTCCGTGCTCTCCATTACCATATAAGCTCTAGGAGGGCAAGGGCTTTGTCTGATTTCCACACTGCTGAACTCCTAAGGGCCCTGAACCACACCTGGCATATAGCAGGCCCTGGGTCCTTATTTACAGAATGAATGAATAAACGAGTAAGATCCTATATATCCAAGCCAGAGGATAGTACTGATAAGAACCTACGGTGTGAAACACAAACTTCACAATGTATCAAGGAGGCAGAAAGTAGCAATAATGATTAACACCTTCTAATGCTGAATACTAGGTAGCAGCTGCTCTTCTGAACATTTTGACTCATTTAATTACATGAGGCAGATGTAGCATTTTACTTTCCGGAAGGCGTCCTCGTACTTTCCCCATTTTACAAAGAGGCACCAAGGAGTTAAGCTACTTGACCAAGGTCACAAAGATGAACAACTATCAGTGCTTGTATTCCAACCCTGGCATTCTGGTTTCAGAGTCTCTGCTATCCCCACAGCACAGCGGACCCGGTTCCCCCACACGTTCATCTCGGCGAGTTTGGGCAAGTCACCTAACATCTTTATGCTTCGGCGTCCTCATCGGTAGAATAGGTCTGCTCATAGTACCTACTTCGAAATGGGGTTGTTTTGAGGATTAGATAAGATAACGTACCTAAAGTGTTTAGAGCTCTGGCACTGAGCAAGTCCCATAGGAGTGTTTGGTATTATTGTCGTTATGTTATACTGCTTCTAACGTGTTTTGAGCATCGCCCACTTCAGGTTTGACACCCGTCTTCAAAACAAAGCCAATCTTGCCCCCGGCCCTGAACTGAAAATTACCAGGGGACAAAGAAGGAAATCAAGCTAGGCAAAGTTCCCAAGTCTTCGAGGATCTCACCAGCAGCGCAATCCTCAGCCGCTTAAGAACGTCCTCTGCGGCGTCCCGTCCGCCGGCCCCCGACTGACCCTTCTCGTGTCCCGTTTCCCCTCCCTCTCACCTTCTCGTAGAGGTTTTCGTCCTCCGGATCTGGGTCCTCCTGCCAGCGTACGGTCGGTTCCGGCGTCCGCTTTCCAGCCACAGCCGACGGGGCGATCACGGCCCTGGCCGAGCTGGATTCCCAGCGAACGCGGGCGGCTGGGAGCCCTCGCGTCGCCGCTACTGCCAAAAGGCGGCGAGCGCTCCAACCCAACAGCCCGGCCGCCATGACAGGTTGTGCTGCAGGCTCTCAGGGGCGGGGACGGAAATGCCACTGTGCGCAGCTGCAGTTGGCCCGGGCGCGACAATTGTCGCTCCGCCCCCGCCGCACTAAATAGGTCCCGAGCCCGGATTTGGTTTTCAAGTGAGGTGGAGGCGCTGAGTAGCCCCTCTTTCCTTCCCTCTGTCATGGCCTCACGGGGGCGACCATTTTCCCAACCTCGGTCGGGCCAAGGAATTTCTGGCTGATAGGTCGGCCCAGTCCCTTGATAAGAAAGCGTTGACATTTGGGTGGCCGCAAGTCCCAGCCAATGGCACGGAGATTTCCCTCGTCCTCTGGGGAAAGGGGCGGAGCTTCCGTTTGTCTTTCATCTTCGAAGGAAGCCAAGCTTCTAAAAAGCGGGCCTCGCCGGATTGGCCAATAGCTACTCCTTTTCGCGACTTGCGAGCGTTCGCAGGGAGAGTGGGGAGGTGGCATACGCTTGCCAATCAGAGCCGGCCAGGGCTGTCCGTCGGCGGCTGGCGACCAATAGACGAGGCCGGCCAGAGCGCGCTCCCTTAGTAGGTGGATGGTGGTCGAAGCGCCGGCTCCCTTCTCGTCGTCGCCATTTTGTGCTGGTGACTGCGGCCGGCCGGGAGTAGGCGGCAGTGGGTTTGCTGGGGAGGGTAGCGCGCTTGGCGCTTCTCCCCTCCCCGCTCCTCCGCCCTTCTGCCTCCGGCCTCGGACTTGGCGGTGGTGCGGGCCGGCTCCGGCTGAGCTGGGAGAGTTGGAGGAGGTGGCGGCGCGCCGAGGTGATGTCCGGGAGCCCTCCCTTGACAGCCCGGGCCGAGAAGGTGAGCGTCGTCGCTGGTCGTGGGGGCGGAGGTAAGGGGCCGGGGGCGGGCGGGTGCGGAGAGGAGGCGCGAGGGCGGACTACGGGACGTGGGCCTGGGCTGCGCGCGGAACCGAGGCGTGCGTGCATGGCCTGAGCCCGGGAGGGGGTGTCTTCCCCCCCCTCTTGCTTTTGAGAGCGGAGGCGCGTGCGCGATTGGGGCACAGAATGGGTGCACGCGGGTTGGGGGAAGGGAGGGACCGATGGGAGTGGGTTTCCGTGGTATCTGCGACACCGAACTTTATCTGTGGAGGGGCCGAGGTCTTTATCCATAGGGGAGGGGGTGTGCTGTCTGTTCCGTGTGACTTGGGTACTTACCGATCCATGGGGAAGCATTCTGTGGCTCCGGTCCTTATTCTTGGGTGGGGGAGGAGGGAAAAAAGTCTATGGCTCTGGTCTGTATCCTTGCAGTCTGTGCTGTAACTCAGGTCCTTATCCATGGGGAGGGGTCCTTATCCTTGGGGAGTTCTTCTTGGGACTGGCCCTAACCAACCCACTTGCTAGGCGGGGAGGGAGCGCAAGGAATGTGTGCATGACTTACTGCCCCTTCTTTGGGGAGGAGTTCGGATCCATGACTCTGGCGCTCATCCTTTGATGGGCCTCAGTGTGTAAATATGGCCTGTATTTATTGTGGGTTCCTGTCTTGTGATTTGGGCCCATAGTTATTCGGGGCGCGTGTCTGTGACTTTGGTCCCTATCTGTTGTGGATACCGGTGTGTGACTCCGACCTCTTTGCCAGAGTCTGTTAAGGGTTTTGTATCTGGCTCTCATCCACCGGGGCCCCTGGTTGTGATTCTAACTCTTATCCATCTGGGAGCAGGCAGCCCTGGTTCCCTGTGGCTTAAGGAGGAAGAGAAAATTGGTTGTGTGTATACATGGGCAAAAGGTGTGGTGGCTACCTACTGTTGGGCAGGTGTTGTTGCTGCCTAGCTTTGCCTGATTCCTGCTCAGAGGGTGGGCCTGAAGATTCTGGGATACTTCTTGGTGACCCCTGGCCAGGTCACGTGGCTCTGGGGACTCCCTAGTTCTCATGGCAGCCCTGAAGGTTGGATGAAGTGACTAACCCTTCCATCCCAGCAGAACAGCACAGTGGTTGGGAACAGCCTCAAAAAGGCTCCTTTTGCCCCTGAATAAGTTGGACCCAGAGCCCTGGGGAGAGAACCACCTTGGGACCTGGCTGTGCAGAAGAGAGAGGGCTCCAGACTGAGCCAGTTGCGGAGTGAGGGCCAAAGCTGTGTTGGCCCGGAGCCCAGGGGGGCATCAACTGTCTCACTGCCAAGTTAGCCCCTTTACCCTCTAGGCCTTTTGTGGTTTCCTGCTGTCTTGTAGGGGGCAGCCAATGTCTTTGTTGCGAGGATGAAATGGCACCTGGGGCCCCGTGGAAGGAGCCTGGTGGGTGCCTACAACTACCGTTGTGAAGTCTTGCCTCCATGCCTAATGTGCCTGATCTTGACAAGTCGTCCAGCGCCGAGAGCCCTCTGGGCAGGTAGCTCCAGGCTCAGACTTGTCTACCAGTCTCAGGTGGCAGAGCCCTAATCGCAGAGTAGGTAGCACCACCAGGGCTCTCTGTAGGATGCTCCCTCTCTGCTGAAGGCCTTGCTGTTTCTGTTTTATTTAAGTGAGCTCTGCGCCCAGTGTGGGGCTTGAACCCATGACCTGAGATCCAGAGTTGCATGTTCTACTGACTGAGCCATCCAGGTGCCCCTGGCCTTGCTGTTTTAGGGCTGTGGGCTATAGCCTCATGTTTGTGGGGAAAGGAAGGAGCAGACCAGGTAGGGGCTGCCTTCCCACTCTGGTCCACAGGAGCACCAGGAAGTTGGGAAGTAATGTCCCTGGGCTAAGCGACAGCAGAGAGCCTTGACAACAAGGGTTTCTCAAGGAGGCCCCAACTGCCTTCACCCCTTTCTTCCTTCTCCTCTCCCCAGAGTCCCTGCAGGAGGCATCACCCAGGCTGGCAGATCATGGTGGCAGCAGCGGGGGTGGCTGGGAAGTGAAACGGAGCCAGCGGCTGAGGAGGGGCCCCAGCAGCCCCCGCAGGCCCTATCAGGACATGGAGTATGAAAGACGGTGAGTTAACCCACTCCCACCCCTGTCAAGCATCCTTGGCTTATCCCCATGTAAGAATTGGTCCAGGAAGGTGCTAGGAGGGGACTTCCGGGCTGAGGAAACAGCGCAGCAGATGATTGGTTTCTTTTCAGACGTTTACTTGGCACCTGTTGTGAGCCAGGACCTGTGCTAGGCTCTGGCAGCAGTGGCGAGTGAGACAGATAAGACTGAAGCTTTCTTCCTCAGGGTCTCACATGGGAGACCACACAGTTTACAGGTGATTAAGAAACAGCTTGATAGGTGCCATGGTGGATTGTAGAGTTGGGAAAGGATCAAGAGAAAGGGAGGAATGGAACCCGAGGCCCAGGTTCCCAGTTGGGGTGACTCACATATTCGCCAAGGTGTGGACAGCCACTGCGGGAGGAGAGGCAGAGGTGGGTGGCGGGTGGGTGGTGGATTGTAAGTGCCTGTGGATTCTCAGGGGAGCGGTGTGGGCTGTAGCTTTGGGTTGGAGGGATGGATGGGAGTGGTGCCTTAAGAGTCAGGCATTTGTGCAGACAAATATGGGGCAAGCCAGGTCAGATAATGGGAGACTTCGGGGACAGGGTGGGCTGAAGCTGGCGGGATACTTGTCTTGGAATGGGATACTCTCATATGGTTATTTTTATTTTATTTTTTTCCCCATGTGGTTATTTTTAAACTGGTACGAACAGGAAACAGTCGGGACACTTGGTAATATACAGAGATCCTGGGCCAATCCTCAGCATACTGGTGGATCACTCCAATTGATTTCTCATGCAGATCATCTATTCCTGACATATTAAGAGTGCATAGGAAAGTAGACCTAATGCTCCCAGAAAGCCTCTCTTAAGAGTCAGTAGATTTATAAAAAGTCAGGGAGGAAATAATTTTTTTAAAATGTCTTACAAAGGGTTTCTTCTTCCACCACTGCCTTTAAAAATGTTTTCTGAAAAGCGAACCCAAGTTTGAGATGTGGTCATCATCTAGTGTTATTCAGTCTTCTTATTTAAAAAAAAAAAGTCTTTTGAAAGCAGTCAGGTTTTGGGTGGTATTCTCTGCAAATGCTTTGTGGCAGTTTCTGAGTTTGAGTAGGTGACATACTTCTTTCAGACTTTATAACCAAATAAAGCCACGGTCTTTCTTTTGGCTTTCAAGCACAGAGGTTGCAGTTAAATCATACTTTTTCACTTCAAGGTGGGTTTCTGTCGTAGGTCACTACAGGGCCTTCTCTTGCCATATTTGTTTTTTTCCTTCTCATTTCCAATTCCAGTAGCTGTAGGCAGCTGCTCTGTCCTGTTTGAAATGTAGCCTTCTAAAATATGTAGCATTGTTTTGAGTGTCTGTGTTTTTAGTTTATACAAATGGCAGAGTGCTACAGTTTACTTTTTCTTTCCTGAACTTCGTGTGACTCAGCACTGCATTTTTAAGATCTGTCCCCCCTTGCCAGGTGTATATTAGTGCTTTGCTTCTAATTGGTCCCAAGGATACCATGGTGTGTGCCTGTTGCCTTTTCCTTAATGATTCCCTCAAGGATGGGTACCTGTAAAATTCATCACTTTTTTGTCTGGTAGTCTGTGCATTCAGAAACTTCTCTGCTCCTGCATCTGGATCACAAAGATTGTTTTCACTCCATAGTTTTCCCTTTCATATTCGGATCTTTAATAACATCTAAGAGTTTTTTTGAATATGGTATAAGGTAGGTTTTTTGAATATGGTATAAGGTAGGTTCTGGTTTTGTGTTCCTCCATATAGTAGGCAGTTTTCCCCGTACCTTTTAAATAGTCCATTCTTTCTTTATTGATTGTAGTACGTCATCTCATTTCAAGTTCCTTCATGTATGAGGATCTGTCTTGAGTAATCTGATTTGTTTCATTGGTCTATTTGCTTAATTCTCATGCCAGAACCTTACTGGGTTTGTTATTATGGCTTTATAGAATCTCTTAGCTCCCACTTTACTTTCTTATTTATCAAAGTTGATTTTAACCATTTGTGGGACTTATATAAAAAAATGTATGAAGTCGGGACGCCTGGGTGGCTCAGTTGGTTAAGCCACTGCTTTCAGCTCAGATCATGATCCCAGGGTCCTGGGATCAAGTCCCGCATCAGGCTCCTTGCTCGGCAGGGAGCCTGCTTGCTTCTCTCTCTGCCTCTGCCTGCCACTCTGCCCGCTTGTGCACATGTGCACACACACACGCGCTCTCTCTCTCTCTGACAAATAAAATCTTTTTTAAAAATATATCAAGTCCCTCAAAAACATTCAAGAATTTTGATTAAGATTGCATCAGATTTATATACTAATTTGGGGAGAATTGTCATCTTTTGTTAAGTAGTGATCTCATCCAGGACCTGTATAGAGAATATTTTAAAATTCGTTTAAAGGACATACAAGGGGTGCCTGGGTGGCTCAGTCAGTTAAGCATCTGCCTTTGGCTCGGGTAATGATCTTGGGGTCCTGGGATCAAGCCCCACGTCAGGCTCCCTACTCACCGGGGAGTCTGCTTTTCCCTCTCCCTCTGCCTCCCCCTGCCCAGGCTCATGCTTTCTCTCAGTCTCTCAAATAAATAGATAAATAATCTTTTTAAAAATTAATTAATTAAAATAAAGGACCTACAAATCTATGGGGTGTCTGGGCAGCTCAGTCAGTTAAGTGTCTGACTCTTGATCACAGCTCATCTTGATCTCAGGGTGGTAAGTTCAAGCCCCACATTAGGCTCAACGCTGGGCATGGAGCCTACTTAAAAATGAATGAATGACATTCAGATCTGAATAAATGAAAATACAAGTCTTGTGTAATTCCTGGGTGCTTCAATAGTTTTCATTGACATCTTTGTTTCTTTTATATTTTCCAAGCTTAAGTTTCCTGGGGTAGAGGAAAGCTATCGATTTTTTTTTCCTAAGTTAACTTACCCCTGCTGTACTCTCTTATTATTTCTGATTATTCATTGTTGATTCTGATGGTCTTTCTGAGTAATTGGTCATGCTCTGTGCAAATCAATTCTGTCACTTACTTCTTTTTCCTCACTTATAATGTTGTCTAGGACTTTAGTACCATATAATGTCAGTGATGCCGAGTGCACAAAATAAGACTCATTTTGGCAGGTTGTAACAGAAAATCTGAAGAATAATGGCTTAAACAGTGTAGTTTATTTTCTTTCTCATAAAGGACATCTGCAGATAGATGAGACATTTCTGTCTCTTAAAAGGCACCTGCAAGACATCAACAGTCAGTCCCAGCCTGATAGGCAGTCCCGTCTGCTTAGCCATCAAATTGGATGTGTGCTGTTAGGCTGTTAGAATGTAGCCTTTCATAAACCAAGAAAATTCTCTAATCTTAGTTTGTCAAGTTTGATCAGAAATGAGAATTGGGGGCACCTGGGTGGCTCAATCAGTTAAGCATCTGACTCTTGATTTTGGCTCAGGCCATGATCTCAGGGTCCTGGGATCAAGTCCCACTGCACTGAGTGTAGAGTCTGATTGAGATTCTCTCCCTCTCCCCCCATGCTCTTTTGATCTCTCAAATAAATAAATTAGTAAATCTTTAAAAACATAATTAGGGGTGCCTGGGTGGCTCAGTCAGTTAAATGTCTGCCTTCAGCTCAGGTCATGATCCCAGAGTCCTGGGATCGAGCCTCGCATTGGGCTCCCTGCTCGGCAGAGAGGCTGGGTCTCCCTCCCCCTCTGCCTGCGACTCCCCCTGCTTATACTCACTCTCTGTCTGTCACATAAATAAGTAAAATCTTTTAAAAAAAGTAATCAGTGTTGGGTTTGAAGAACATTAAAAAAAAAAGAAGAAATGAGACTCGAACTTCATAATTACGTGCTTTTTTCCTCCTTTTGTCCATCAGTTTCACAAATCACATTAAATTATATCCTTGCCTTCCTTGATCATGGTATGTATGCGTATGTTTATAACTTATTATTTTGAAAAAAATTTCCAGTTTTCAGAAAAGTTGCAAGTGTGGTAAACTCCTGTGTATCTTCTCCCCAGAACCACTAATTGTAAACATTTTGCCACATTTATTTTACCTACCTACATGCCTCACCATCCCCTCCCCTCCCATTCTTTCTCTTTCTCTGTAAAGATACAGGTGTATATATCTATGTATCTATATATAGGCAACTTTTTTCTTCTGTATCATTTCAGCTAGTGACTGGCATGACCCTTAAGCGTGACAGAATATATGTCCTAAGAACAAGGACTTTCTCTTTTGTAACCACAGTACACTTCTGACTATCAGAAAGGTGAACATTGTTACAGTACTTTTATCTTCTAAAAAGTCCGTTCGGATGTCATCCCTTGTCATTTATGGCACTGGTTTCCTAATCTAGGATTCTGTCCAAGATCACACACTACACTGCACGGAGCTACTTTGTATTCTTGGTTCCTTTTACTCAGGAGCAGTTACTAAGTCTTTCTTTTTCTTCCATGGCCTTGATATATTTTAAGAGCACAGGTCCTTGGCTTTGTAGATGCTTCTGAATTTGAGCTTTTCTGACGTTTATTCATGAATCGTTGGCAGAAAAATTATTTAGTATGTACGTTTTTAAGCCACTGTTAGGTTTGATTAGGTATTGTATTATTTAGGATATTTGCATCTGTGTCCCTCAGTAAAGTGGTCTTAACTGTTTTCCTCTTCTAGTATCCATCCGACACTGAGTCACCATAGCCTCATGGCATGATTTGGGCAGCTTTTGCCATTTCTCTCTTTATTGGAGAAACTTGAATAAAAATTATCTGTCCCTTGAAAGCTTGTTAGAACTGAGCTTTAAAGGGCCCTGGGTTTTTAATGATCATTTTGTGTAGTTCTGCCAATTTTGGCAGTTTATGTTTTCCAGAAATATGTTTATGTTTATGTTTCCAGAAATACCTTATTTTGCGGAGGTCCTCATATATTAGGATTCAGTCCAGCTTTGTGGAAATGTATTATGAATAGGGTCTGTCTTTGGAAGGTGTTTTGTCAAAGTGCTCTGTGGCCAATGAAAAGTATCCTTTACTGTCCAAATCTGTTCTCTTCCCGAGTTTAGATAGCAAGAGTTCAGTATGCAGATTTACTTGGTTTAGGGGCACCTGGGCGGCTTGGTTATGTGGCCAACTCTTGGTTTCTGCTCAGGTCATGATCTTAGGGTCCTGGCATTGAGCCCCTCCTCAGGCTCCGTGCCCAGTAGGAAGTCTGCTTGAGGATTCTCTCTCTCCCTCTCCCTCTGCTCCTCCCCCCTGCTCACATGTGTGCTTGCTCACTCGCTCTATCTCTCTAAAGTAAATAAATCTTTAAAAAATTACTTGGTTTAGATGGTGAGTATCAGAGTTCAGGATTTCATCTGAACATTTATTTGACTCTATTTGGTTCTTAAATTCTGGGGACTAGAGTTCAACTATTGAGGAGTAACTGTGGTAAGCAAACACACATTGCTCATATCAGAAACCTTAAGGGGCGCCTGGGTGGCTCAGTCGGTTAAGCATCTGACTCTTTATTTCAGCTCAGGTTGTGATCTCAGGATCGTGAGATCGAGGTCTGTGTCAGGTTCTGCATCACTCATGGAGCCCGCTTGAGTTTCTCTCTCTTCCTCCCCATTCCACACCTCCCCTTCTCTAACAAACAAACAAACAAAACCCTTAAAATACATCACTCATACCAGCCTCTTCTTGTCCAGGCATTTATCATAAAGAAATAATTTGGATTCCAGGCTAAGCTCACAAGGACAGGGACCTCATTTTATTGATAGCAGTATCCCTAGCACCTAGAACAGTGCTTGATTCATGGCAAATGTTACATTAATATTTGTTGAGTGAAAAAAATGAGTGAACAATTATGAAAATTTGGAAACCAACCAGATGTCTGGAAACATTTTATTTTCCCCATTTGTTAATTATCTTTGAGCTTTATGGTGTTTTTCCAATATTTTATTATGAAATTTCAAACATACAGCAAAGTTTAAAGAATTTTACAGTGAATACCTCTATACTCATCTGCTGGATTCTACCATTAACATTTTACCATGCTTGCTTTATGACACGTTTATTTGTTTATGGTATTTTTAACCCATTTTTAAGTTTTTACAAAGCGAGATTTATCAGTTGTTTTTTTAATGACTTCAGAGTTTCATCTTGTTTAGAAAGGCCTTTCCCCATTCTTGGGATGATTCATTTTTTTTCTTATGTTTTCTTTCTAATATCTTTATGGTTTTTATTCAGGGATTTAAATTTTTGATTCATCTAAAATTTACTTGGTATAAGAATTGAAGTAGATAAACAACTTTTATTTTCTTAAACTTTTTCTGTGAAGGACCAGATAGTAAATATTTTTGGCATTGCAGACCACTCCATCTCTATCACAACTACTCGGCTAAAAGCAGCCACAGACAATATATAAATGAATGGGTATAGCTGTGTTGAAGAAAACTTCTTTTAGGTAATTAGATTGGGTCCACTGGCTGTAGTTTGCTGATGTCTGGGCCAGACCATTATTGCAACTGGTGTTTATTGACTAATCCATTTTCCCCCTGTTCATTTTGAGTTGCAGCCTCTGGGTTACTCTAAATTTCTGTGTGTGTTACTGTGTAGCATGGACTCTGTTCAGTTTCACTGATCTGTGCATTTATGTTTCAGTTCCACCTTTATATATAATATGTTTTAACATTTGGTGAAGCTCTTCTCCCCCTCCTTAGTCTTTTTTTTTTAACAGAATTTTCCTGACTCTTCTAAATTGTGTCTTATCATTTGCTATTATAAACAGTGCTGTTGAATGATGTTTTTGTATGTGTGCAAGTATATATTAGTATATTTAAGTTTCCAGGAAAATTGGGGGTCAGGGTAGATTTTTAATTTTACTGGCTATTGCCAAATTCCCCTCCACAAGAGACTGTTCCCATTTCCTACCAGTAGTACGAGAGTGCCTATTTCCCATACAGCCTTACCAACAGTGTCTTGTGAAACATTTGGACTTTTATGGATCTGTTGAATTAGAAATGTTCTGTCACAAATCTTCCTTACAGAAGAATTCTAAATAATATATGTAGATACTCCACATTCTAGGAGGTTAGAGCTTAATTCTCCTCTTGAGTATGGGCTAATCTAGTGACTCATTTCTAAAGAACAGAGTATAGAAAGGGAAAAAGAGAAACTACAGTGGAGGAACCTGACAGACCCCACCACAACCACATGGTCAAGGTCAGCATTGGCAGTGATAAGTCACATTAATATCATGGTCCCCCTTATATAATGCAATCAGTAGGTCAGGTCACCTCTCTTGTATTCCCCCCCCCCAAAAAAACCCCATAACCTCCGTAACCTCAAGTCTAATCACAAAAACACAATGGACAAACCCAAGTTGAGGTATGTTCTGCAGAATGGCTGACCAGTACTCTTGAAAACTGTCAAAGTCATTTAACAAAAAAAGATAAGACTAAGAAACCTTCATAGGCCAGAGGAGATTAAGGGTGCATGATGACTAAAAGCAATGTGGCATCCTGAATTCAGTCCTGGAACAGAAAGTGTGGGTTGTCAGTAGTACTGGGAAGACAGGTGAAATCTTTATAAAGTCTAGTTTTGACAGTTGTACCATGGTTACATTTGTCCCCTGTTAACATTAGGGGAAGCTGGGTGAAGGATATACAAGAATTATGTTATCCTTGAACTTTTCTATAAATCTAAAATTATTTCAAGGGACGCCTGGGTGGCTCAGTGGGTTAAGCCTCTGCCTTGGGCTCAGGTCATGATCCCAGGGTCCTGGGATCGAGCCCCACATCAGGCTCTCTGCTCAGCAGAGAGCCTGCTTCCCCCTTTCTCTCTCTCTGCCTACTTGTGACCGCTCTCTGTTAAATAAATAAATTAAATTTAAAAAAATAAAAAATAAAATTATTTCAAAACAAGTTTGACTTCATCAAGATTAGAAACTTAGGTCCATCAAAGGACATGGTCCAAGAGAGTGAAAAGACAACCCACAGAATGGGAAAATGTATTTGCAAATCCTATATCTAATAAGGGATTAACACCCAGAATGGAAAAAGAACTCCTACAGCCCCACAGGAGAACCCAATTCAGAAATGGGCAAAAGGGGGCGCCTGGGTGGCCCAGTGGGTTAAGCCTCTGCCTTTGGCTCTGGTCGTGATCTCAGCGTCCTGGGATCGAGCCCCGCATCGGGCTCTCTGCTCAGCAGGGAGCCTGCTTCCCCCTCTCTTTCTCCCTGCCTCCCTGCATACTTGTGATCTCTCTCTCTCTCTCTGTCAAATAAATAAATCAAATTAAATTTAAAAATCTTTAAAAAAAAAGAAATGGGCAAAAGACATTTTGAATAGACATTTCTCCAGAAAAGACACACAAGTGGCCAATAAGCCCAGGAAGAGATGCGGGATGACAGGTGTCGGTGAGGATGTGGAGACATTGGAACCTTGGCGCATTGCCAATGGGGATGTAAGTGTACAGCTGCTGTGGGACACCCGCCAGAGACTCTGCAAAATGTTAAGTCTACACCTACCATGGGGTCCAGCAGTTCCACTCCTGGGTACCTACCAGAAGGAACTGAAAGTGGCGAGTAAAACATATATTTGTACACCAGTGTTCACAGCAGCATTAGTCCCAGCCCCTGAAACAACCAGCAAGTGGAAGCAGTGCAGATGTCCATCAGCAGGCACGTGGCCAAACAGTGTGGTGTGTGCCATACCTACATACGTGTGCGGCCACAGAACAGGATGTTCTGATGCACGCTGCAATGAGGAGGGACCTTGACAACGTGATGCTAAGTGAAAGAAGCCAGACACAAAGGAACAAACACGTGATTCCCCTTACACGAGGTACCTAGAACAGGCATCTTCATAGGGTCTGAAAGTAGAGTAGACGGGGTGGGGTCGGGTGGGGTGGGTGGGAAGTTAATGTTCAGCAGGTAGGGAGCTTCTGTTTGGGGTGATGAAAAAGCATTTCCGGAAATAGACCGTGATGGTTGCTCAACATCGTGAGTATATTTTGTGAGGTCTGTATTTTACCACAATGAAAATGACTAAAAATACACAAAAAATAAATTTTAGATGTTTATTTTAAAATGGCCTGTCCAGGGTAGTTTTAATTTTCATCCTTCATTATGAAACAGCATCTTCTTAAATATAAACCGTTTGTATGTCTTTGGTGTGACTTCTCTTCCTCTTCCCATACTTTTTCCCAGTTAGTTTGTCCTGACTGGGCTCATGATGGTTTTCTCTTTTCCAGGCAGAAGTGTTTTATTTTTATATAGTTAACTTCAGTAATCTTTCCTTCTCTGGCTCCTGGATTTGGGTCACAGTTTTCCCCCATTGCAAGATTATCAAGAAATCATCTTGTGTTTTCTTTGGTTTCTGTGGTTTCAGTTCTTCTATTGAAATCTTTGGCCCTTTTTATTTTTATTATTATTTTTTACTATCAGACTATGCATTTTATTATTGTCTTATTATTTTTTTAGAGAGTTACTTATTTATTTTACAGAGAGAGAGAGCACACGCCAGTGGGGGGAGGGGCAGAGGGAGAGACTCTCAGGCAGCCTCCCTGCTGAGTGTGGAGCCTATGGTGGCTCTATCCCAGGACCCTGAGATCATTACGACCTAAAATCCAGACTTGGCCACTTAAGCTACTGAGCCACCCAGGTGCCCCTATTGTTGTATTTTTAAAATTTTTTATTTAAAAATTTTTTTCCATCATGAGAAGTGTACTCTTCAAACCCCACCACTTATTGCCCCCACCCTCCCCACCCACCTCCCCTCTGGTGACCATCAGTTTGGTCTCTGTAGTTAAGAGTCTGTGTCTTGGTTTGCCTCCCTCTCCTTTTTTTTTTCTTCCCCTTTGCTCATTTGTTCTGTTTCTTAAATTCCACAAGGAATGAAATCGTCTGGTATTTTGTCTTTCCCCGACTGATTTATTTCGCTTAGCATCATACTGTCTAGCTCCATCCATGTTGTCTCAAATCTTTGACCCATTTTGAACGTATCCTGGTTTATATGTGTGAAGTATAGTAGTAAGATCTTGGCACTTGTCTAGGTATTTAACCTTTTTGGTTCAATTATACTTGGGATCTTCCCATTTCTAAACGATGCCTCTCTGAATAGAGGCAACATACTTACTTCTGCATGTTACTTTTGTCCCTAGCATCCTTCCTGATTTATTGGTTGTAATCATTTTTCATTTGATTCTCTTGGGCTTTGTAGGCATATCCTCATGTCCTTTAGAGACAGTGGTAATTTCACCTTCTCCTTGCCAGCTCTTAACCTCTCGTCTTCATTCTCTTGGTTCAGCTAGTGGCTTAGAACAACGTTCATAGTGGTGTTGATACTAGACATTCTGTCCTTCCTGACCACGATTGGGACCCTGCTAGCCATAGTCTACTATGGTGTCTGTTTTTTCTTGTTTTAAGTAAACATGTATTGGTTGCTTTTAGATTACTTTTTAAGTCATTATTTCATCAAACAAAAATTACTGGGCACCTACCAAGTACCAGATACTAAGCTAAGTTTTGGGGAGTAGGGCAGTAGGTCCTCTGGATGTGGTGCCCTCTTTCCCAGAACTCATAGGTTAGTGCTTTCTTAAATCATCAAAGAGATGCATGTGAGGGGCACCTGGCTGGCTCAGTCAGAGGAACACGCAGCCCTTGATCTCAGGGTTATAATTTCAGGCCCTACATTGGGTATAGAGATAACTTAAAAATAAAATCTTTAAAAAAAAAAGAAACAGGGGTGCCTGGGTGGCTCAGTGGGTTAAAGCCTCTGCCTTTGGCTCAGGTCGTGATC
Source organism: Martes martes (assembly GCF_963455335.1). Lineage (NCBI taxonomy): Eukaryota > Metazoa > Chordata > Mammalia > Carnivora > Mustelidae > Martes > Martes martes. The sequence continues at coordinate 39,616,930 of NC_137897.1, forward strand.
CCGGAGTCCTGGGATAGAGCCCCGCATCGGGCTCTCTGCCCAGCAGGGAGCCTGTTTCCCCCTCTCTCTCTGCCTGCCTCTCTGCTTACTTGTGATCTCTGTCAAATAAATAAATAAAATCTTTAAAAAAAAAAAAAGAAAAACATACATGAAATCAACTGTGTGATCATTATTTTACAGTAATTGCAGTAGGAGAGATTTTAACAAAACAGCTGCCAGGGCTGGCAGGGTGACAGTGAAGGAGAAGGGCAGGGTAGCACAGCGCACAATGAGGCGGAGGGAGGGAGGAGGGCGGTAGGGACCTCACCCCATGTCCCCCACGTACCCCGCTGACCAGGCAGGACCGTGGTGAACATTTTGGTGTTTTATCTTGAGAATAAGAGGGAGCCATTGGAGGGAGTGCAATGGTTGGGCTTAGTTGGCTTTGCCTTATAGAACACTCGCTCACATTCGGGGCATAGAGAATGAGCTGGGACAGGTCTGGTGGAGGTGAGATGGGCCCTGACACCACCATGAGGTCCCTGTGAAGGAAGACAGGCATGGACTGGGGAGGTGGCAGAGGGAAGGAGAAGTGGATTGTATTTTTGAGGGGTGGGGACTGGCTCACCTCATGGAGTCAGGATTTAGGGACCCCCATCAGGAGCAGGATCTAGTGTCTAGAGGGCATAAGTGTGTGGGAACCCCCCCCCCTTGCCACTTGCACCTTCCAGAAAGAACTGCCCTCTGATCCTTCCCTGTTCTTCTTCCCTCAGAGGTGGCCGTGGGGACAGGACTGGCCGCTATGGAGCCACTGACCGTTCGCAAGATGATGGCGGGGAGAACCGCAGCCGAGACCATGACTACCGGGACATGGACTACCGCTCGTATCCCCGCGAGTATGGTAGCCAGGAGGGCAAGCACGACTACGACGACTCGTCCGAGGAGCAGAGTGCAGAGGTGAGGGCCGAGGAGGACAGAGTCCTTCAGGGCCTCAGCTTGTAGTGCCATGTGCGGGTAGCTTTCGGTTCCCGTGCCTTCAGACTGTGCTCGGTGGCTTTGCCTCACCCGGAGGGTCTGTCCCCGCTCCCCTCTGTGAGGGCTCCTCTCCCAAGCTGGGTCTCCCTGACTTCCACATGCTTGGCTCTATACTTCTGAGGGCCCTGGCCATCACCTTTCTCCCTCCTTCCCTGTTTTTTAATTGGGGTCTGCGGTTCACTGCAAGCCCTTTACCTAGCCTGCTCCCAGCCAGTTTGGAGCCCTTGAAGAGCCTCTTGCCTGGGACCCGGCATGTGGGGTTGAGAGGGTGGTGGAGGATCTGGATGCCACCCAGCAGAGTAGCTTGCCCCATGAGTATTCGCAGGGGCGGCATGGCCCCTCCACAGAGGGGAAAGACCCTCTAGGGCCTCTCCTTTGAGCTCGGGGTAGCCAGTTCCACACTGGGTAGCTTGCCCCAGCCTGAGGAGGGGCAGCATGATGTTCACCGTCTGAGGAGAAGCAGACTTGCCTTAAGGGAACCCCAGTTTGAGAGGATAGTCAGGGCCCAGGTCCAAGTAAGCAGGCAGGTCTGCTGTCCAGCAGGGTGGGAAGGGGACTTTTGCAACCCAACCCCCTGGGGACAGAGTGTGGGCGTTCAGGCTTCCCCACTGGCTACTGTGATCTGTGCCTGGATGTCTCTGGGGCACCAGGGGGTGCTGGGTGGACCTGTTGGAAAGAGTGGGAGTGGAGCACTGAGTTATCTGGTCCCCCTGAGGGCAGAAGGGGTGTGGACCCTGGCCTGGCCTGCTCAGTCCTGGCAGGATGGCTTGGGCAGCCTCCAAGAACTCAGCCACCACACCCTGTTAGGAGGGAGCCTAGTGGTGATAGAGGACTGGCCAGGCGGAGGAGGATTGGGGCTGGGGGGCAGCTCTGTGGCCCTCACACCTTTGCAGGCCCCTGCTGACGGGCTCTGGATGAGATATTAAGCTATTCCTAGAACCCTGGCCCTAGCTGGAAATCATAAGGCGTAAGGAAGAGTTATGCACATACTAGCTGAGCTGGTAAGGGAGGAGGAGGGAGCAGCGGAGGGCAGGACTTCGTGTGCTCACCCCAGACCCAAGGAGGTGTAGGCAGCATCCAGTCACCTGTCTATGCGAGATCCTCCCCCACAGTAATACTGCCACCGGCCTCGTCCCGCTCCCACCAGGGCAGCCCCCAGAAGGCATCCCGGGGACAGTCTCCCACTCCAGAAGGGTTGCAGTCCAGGCCTGACCCGTTTTGCCTGCCCTGAGCCTATAGCCGGAGCCCGCCCACTCCTGGCTTTCAGAGCCTGCCTGCCTCAGAGAGCCAGCGGCCAGCCCCTAGGCCCACCCCAGACTGACTGCCCGTCTGGTGTCTCTCGTCTCATTCTGTCGGCCAGGATTCCTACGAGGCCTCCCCGGGCTCCGAGACTCAGCGTAGGCGGCGGCGGCGGCACAGGCACAGCCCCACCGGCCCGCCAGGCTTCCCCCGAGACGGCGACTATCGGGACCAGGACTATCGGACCGAGCAAGGGGAGGAGGAGGAGGAGGATGAGGAGGAGGAGGAGGAGGAGAAGGCCAGTAACATCGTCATGCTGAGGATGCTGCCACAGGCAGCCACTGAGGATGACGTACGTGCCCCCCTCGTGGCCCTGGGCAGGCGGCAGAGCAGGAGGCCAGGCTGGGTCTCCCCCAGGGCCCTCAGCTTCTCCCTCACCCCGACCTCAGCACCTTTTATCCCTTCTCTCCCCCAGCACTGATCCATCCTCTGGGCAGGCCCCTGTGCTCTCTTGGTCTGAAAGGGAGGAGTGTCCGATAGGCTGGCTTGGCCAAGGGGCTGTGGTGGTGGGTGTGGGAGGGAACAGAGCATTCCTCCAGAACATTCTGCTGGTCATCCATCCATTCTGCTTATGTTGATTGAGGGCCAGATGCTTACCAGGCCCAGAGCCGGCTGTGCCTGGTGGCAGAGATGTTGCAGGGCCCGGCAGCCCGGGGGCAGGGGGTGGGAAATAGGGAGAATCCCCATGGGATTTTCTGAGGTTTTATTCACATTCTCTCCCCATACGCTCACCCCCGCCCTCTTGTCAGCAGTGTCAAATCTCAGTGGCCTGGCCACAGAGTCCTGCATTCTTTGACTTCCTTCACTGCTACTGACAGGCTTCCCACCCCATGCTCTGTGACATTTCCTTCCACATTCCTCCCTTTTCTTTTGTTTCCTTCTCACAGAGGCTTCCCCTGATGAGCCCCAGTAACACCCCAGAGGACCACTAGAACAGCATCCTCCCTAGCCTCCCTGAGTCTCCTCTCTGTCCCCTCCCCAGAATTCTCTGCCCAGCTCTTCACTGAAACCTACCGGCTGCCCATTTTGTCGCAGAGAAAGCCCCACCTGTGTATTTGAGAATTTCTCAAGTCTGGCCCAGCTGCCATGTTCAGGGTCAGACGGTAGCTCCGTGCTGACATGTGTTAAGAATTGATCACAGGGTAGGCCGCAGGCCAGGTCACATTTAATTCTCACAGCCACCCTGTGGGGAAGTACTCTGCGTGTTTCCATCCTACGGATGAGGAAGCCAGGCCCCCAGCAGTGAAGCAGCTTGCCCCAGGTCCCACAGCCAGCGTGTGGCAGGCCAGTGAGTGGCAGAGTGGAGCTGGGGTCTGGCCCCAGGTGGCTGGATTCCAGAGCCCACATTCTTGCTGTTTCCTGAGCCCTCCCTGAGTATTGTCAGGCCTAACGAGCTCCTCTGTGTTTCATTTCACCCTCGTGTGCACGTGTGTGTGTGTGTGTGTGTTTGTGTGTATGAGAGAGAGAGAGAGAGATCTCTTTTCTTTTTCACCTAATGAGGAAACTGAGGCCCAGAGGCAGTGAGATTGCTGCCCGAGAATGCCCAGCACATGCTCCCAGGCTTCTGCAAGAAACACCACTGGCCCAGAGACCCTGCCTCACCTGGTCCAAACCCCACACTGCCTCTGTAGCTTCCTCCTGGTTTCACCCAGGAAGCTTTCCAAATCCTCTGACCACACCTCTTGGTCTCCACCCCAGGATACTGCCCCTCGCACGGCCTGGGGCACACGGCTGGCCTCTGCTCAGACCCCGCTCCTTCCCATTTTGGTATTTGCGTCATGGGTTTCTTGGGGCAAGCCCCAGCTCTCCTCACCAAGACTGTACCAAGCCTGTCATCAGAACCCCCTCCTACCCCACTGCAGGCCCTTCTTGAGCTGCTGGCTTGGCTCGCTCTCCTGCCTCTGAGGGTCACCATGCTGCCATGCCCCCCCCTTGCACCACGCCCCTTTCATTTCACTCATTTTCTGCCTGTCTGGGGCCAAGTGCAGAGGCCCAGTGCTGGTGTGGGCCCAGGGCCATGGCCGCTCCCGAGAGAGCGCGAGGAGGCAGTGCATGCACATCACCTGCAGCCCCTCGGGGTCCTGGAGGCCTCTGGAGGCCCCCCTGTGTGCTGAGCCTGCCCCCATCCGTATCTCCCCGTACAGATCCGGGGCCAGCTGCAGTCCCATGGAGTGCAAGCACGAGAGGTCCGGCTGATGCGGAACAAATCCTCAGGTGAGCTTTTGTTCCCAGTGCCTTCCCTTCTGGCCAGCCTCAGCCTCCAGTCTCCCTCCTGCTCTGCGTTCTCCCTCACCCTCCCTGCCCTGCCTTCCTGCCACAGCTGGGAATGGGCAGCTTGGGGTGCCCTCTCTTCTTCTCTTCCCCTCAACCCGTCCTCCTCGCAGCTCTGGGGCTGTCGGGGAGGGGGTGCAACACTGAGCTGAGTGCTCCCCGGGGGCAGGGCCAGGGCCAGGCTCCGGGGAACCTCCTCTCTGGGACTCTGAGTATCTGAGGTGGTAATCCCCTCCCCATATACTCCCTTCCCTCTCCGTTCTTCTCCTCCTCCTGCCCCTCGGTCTCCCCCACGTTTTTCCAGTAACAGCCTGTGACCAGAAAGTAGGTCTGACACGGTCCCACCCACGTGTCCCAAGAGGAGAGGCAGGGGATGGCTCTTATCCAAGGGTGCATCCCGAGGAGCAGCCAGGATTTCTGGCCTTGCTTGTTCCCTCCCTCCCTCTTGCAGGCTGCCTGGAGCTGGCCTGAGGTTAGCAGGGCGGTGGGGGGAGTTGTCTCTGCAGGACCTCTGGCCCAGGCTCCCCAAGGCAGGCACAGTGGGGCTTCACTGCCTGGGCTTCTCTCTCCATCTCTCAGTCTCTCTCCTCCCCACACCTCCATATTTCTCTCTCTCTCTCTCTCGCTCTCTCCCCCTCTTCCTTTCCCTCTCCCTTTCCTTCTCTGCCCCCTTCCTCTCTCTCTCTCTTCTTCCCTCCCTCCGTCCCTCCCCCACCCAAGATCATACCATTTCATCCTCCTGTGCATCCTAACGGTTATTCTTACGGAGAGCAAGCATGCCCCCCCGGCCCTGCTATGCCTGAGCCCTCCCTGTGTGTGTCCCTCCAGAAGAGGAGCTGCTTTCCTGCAGCCCTTTCCCAGCCCTGGCCAGGCCTGGAGTCTCTCTTGGTAGCATGTAGGTCTTGCTCTGCTTCACCCCAGCCAAACCACAGGCTGACAGGGTTCTGGTCTCTCTCCATAAGGTGGTGTCCTAGGTGTGGCCCCTTTTGGCACTTCTCCCCGGCACCCACTGATTCTTTAAGGCCTACCTGTCCAGCCCTGGCCCCCGTTCTCCTACTGTATGGGAGGACTTGCCCTGTGGGTGGCTCTAAGCTTCCTAGCTTGGCCCCGAGGCGGCTCCCTGGCAAGGCCCATCTCCCCTATACTGTGCTAAGGCTGAAGTGACCTTGCGTCCCTGCCTCCCCCTGCTTCCTGATGGGCCTGGAGACTTCCTGGCCTCACCAAGCAGCCTGGCCCAGGTTCTCTTTTGCTTCTTGGGTGAAACATGTCACGGGGCCCCTCCTGGGCACCAGCCTCATGCTGGGCCCCACCCTTCAGTTACTGATTCTGGCCCATGTGGGGTCAGCAGCCTGCCCATCTGCCCTCCTTCCTTCTCTGAGACACATCTCTGCTTGTACCCTTTCCCTCTCACCTCCTTCTCTCCGTCTCTGTCACCACAGGCAGGTCTGCCTGAGCCCCTCTCTCTGTCTTTCTTCCCAGCTGGCGTGTGTGTTTCTCCCCCTCCCCACCCCACCTCTCCTGCTCAGTTATCCTCCTTCCCCTGTCCCTTTTTCCTGCCCCTCCCCACCATCTGCCTTGCCCCCCACCCCCTGGTCTTTATCTCTCTGATTACTTCTCTCTCTCCCTTTCTTCTTTTCTCCTCTCCCCCCTTCCCTCTCTGCCCCCTGGTCCTCTCCCCTCGGGTCCCACCCCCGGGAACGCCGTGTGTCCAAAGCTGTTGACTAACCCACTGCGTCTGTATCTGAATGCTGTCTCCAGGTCAGAGCCGGGGCTTCGCCTTCGTCGAGTTTAGTCACTTGCAGGACGCTACACGATGGATGGAAGCCAATCAGGTTGCTTTGCCGCACTTGAACCCCCCCCCAAACAAATACTACTTTGTAATCGAGCGCTCCCCATCGCCTGATTCTTATGGACACAGTTCCCTGCCCTGTGGCCCTGTGTCCTATCCCCCCCACCCCCCTCTCTCTCCCCCTTCCTGACCCTCACTATCTCCTCTTCCCATCTCTTGCTACCCACTGGGCTTCCCATCAAGAACCCACACTCACCACCGGCCCCTTCCCACCACCAGGCACTAGCTCTGCCCTCCCACCTCCCAGCTGAGCTTTTGGAGAAAGGGCTGCCGGGGGGAGGTTTTCTTCCATGGAGGCTCCCACTCCTCAGGGACTGCCCTGCTCCAGGGTCAGGCAGAGCCGGGCTTTCGTTCCACGCTCAGGCATCACTGGAAGTCTAGCCACTGGGGAGCTTAGCTGTTGGCACACTAACTAGCCAGTCCCGTTTGGCCAGCTCTCTCCCTGCATGGGAGTTTGGCCTTTTGATTTCCATGGAAGAGGCCGGCACCGCTCTGTTGATCTCAAGTACCAGTCAGATGCACTAGAACTCACTTCAGATGCCCCAGCCCTCCGCCTGCACCTACCCCCCACAGGAGTGTCTGCGTGCCCACTCCACTGGGGCAGGCCTGCCTTCTCAGCAAGGAGTCATGCTATAAGGAAGGGAAGGGAGCCAGCTCCCCCACCTCCCATGGTCCCCACCCAGCAGCTTTGGGACCTCTAGAGACCCAAGGACCTGCTCTGCTCTCCTGCCCAGAGCCTGGCTCACTGGTGTGGGGCATGGGAGGAAAGCCTCAGGGAAGGAAGGGTCAGATGTGGTGGAAGCGGGGCTCAGCGGGGCGGCCCTGGGGCTATCTCTGCCCTAATGCTGTGGGCCCAGGACCCAGCCAGCCCCGGGAAGACAGCCTCACAGCAGGAACTGCCATCTTTTAAATCTGGCTCTTTCTTTTTCCCCTTCTCCAGCACTAGCGCGCGTGCGCTCTCTCTCTCTTTCTTTTCCCTCCTCTCCCTCCCCTCCCTGTCCCCCTCCTCCCAAGTGTAGCCTGTGTAGTGCTGGCCCTGGATGTGGCCTGGCAGTGTCAGGGCCTAGTGGGGGGTTCACCCCACTGTCCGGCAGGTGTCGGTCAGCCGAGCACTGTGTGCCTGGTGGCGTGTGTTCACGTGTGCGTGCGCGGGCCCGGAAAGGCAGCAAACAGCTGCGCCCAAGGGCTCTGGCGCTTTCCCTCCCTCCTTCCCTTCCTTCTTCCCTCGTCCGTTCTCCGACCTCCCTCCGTTCCCTGTCCCTCATCCATCCAGCTGAAGGGCTCGCTCACTCTCTTCTCCTGTGCTGAAACGGTGCGTGGGGCACTGCTGCCTGGGCCTCACTGCGCTCTGCTTTTTCCCGCAGCACTCCCTCAACATCCTGGGCCAGAAGGTGTCCATGCACTACAGCGACCCCAAGCCCAAGATCAATGAGGACTGGCTGTGTAATAAGGTACAGGGGCGGTGGGCAGCGGTAGCCATGGATAGAGACGGCGGCGGCGTCTGTCCCCCTGGGGCCTCTGAGGTGGCATAGGTGTTGAGGACCGGCTCAGCTCAAATAGCCACCGTCCCTGGCCGCCTGCCCACCTGCCCACGTGCACTGGGCTTTCACTCGGCGCCAGGCTCTGCCCTCAGGAGGTGCAGTCCTGCCTGAAGTCCCAGTAGGCTTTTCACAAGTACTTACGTAAGCGACTGGCTAGTGACGGTGGAGGCGTGCCGTGCTGTGGACTTCTGAGCCGGGCTGGCTGGAGTTAGAGCCTCCCACATCCTCCCTGGTCTCCGCCTCACTTTCCTCAGTTCCACAGCACGAATAGCAATGACCCCTCCCTCCAAGGTGGTTGGGAGGATTCCGGTGTGGCACTGAGAGGGTAACTGTTGGAACAACATCTGACCCACGGTTAGCTCCCTTTAATGTCCACCTCTCCCCCCAGCAGAAAGCACTGGCTGCTCTGGGGACCTGTGTCAGGTGGCCCCACTTGAGGCTGAGGCCGCAAGCTATAGGGTCTTGTAGTCGTATTCCCTATGAGGAAGCCGGGGTCAGCCTTGAGCCGTGACTTGCTCCCGATCACAGGGGCCATGGCTGGTACCCAGGGTTCAGGTCTCCCCTGGGGCTATGCTCCCCAGCAGCCTGGAGGCAGCCTTGCAACGCCACAGCCGTGCCTCCCGCAGCCAGCTGGCGGGCCTGAAACCTAAGGGGAGGACTGAGGGCAGGCCAAGCCCCCAACCCTCCCCCCAGGAACAGTTGTGCCTACTAAGGGGAGTGGCATCTGTTTGTTTTAAAAGAGAAAGTGTTCTCAGAAGGCGGGTGTCCAGTGTCTCTGCAGGGGCAGGGACGAAGTGACAGTGGCTCTCTGTCCCTCCTGTGTTTTTGGATACTCCTCAAAACCAGGGAATTCTCTCTTTTCTCCTCCTTTAATTCCCCCGTATCCTGTTGGTCACCAGGTCCTGTTGCTTCCATCACAAAAACGCTCTCCCTTGCAATTCCCACTGCCCAGACAGCCATCCCCCTCTCCCTTAGTCGCCATGGATCTCTCTTCTGCTGTGCTGGCCCCTTGCCTCTTTCTCTCGCCCTCTCACCTGTAACATTCCTTGAAACCATCTCTAACCACATCCCGCCTTCTCTGCTTAGAACCCACCCCTGCAGCGCTGAGCTTGAGCGTGACTACCCTCCATAATCTAGTGTCACCTGCCCTCTCCAGCTTCCACTTTGCCTCTTTCCTCACCCTCCTACACCAGCTGCAGAAAATCTCTTGTTCCCTTTGCTAGTAGTAGCTTCCCAGCAAAACCAAAGCAAACTTCTGGGCCTCCCAGATCAAATATCCCACCAACCGTCCTGAGCTGAGTGAGCCATGCCCCTCTTGGACCATCCCCCTCCCCGAGTCCCCACAGACAAGCCTGCCCCTCCCCGTGCTACATCCGTTCCCTGCTGTTAGGCTGTGAGGGTGGCCAAGGCCACATCCGGGGATGCGGGGCAGAGCCTGGCCCAGGAGCAGTGTGCGGTGCCTGACCGTGGAACAGAGATAGAAATGTAGAACCTCCAGAGATAGAAATGCTGGGGGTTCCTGGAGGCTTCCGTAGCCAAGGCTGGTTCTCAAGAGCACCAACCCAGTCCTCAAGACGAAGGAGGGGTGGGAGTCTGGCCAGAGAGGGGCTACCGGCTTTTAGAGGTGAAAACATTGAAGGTTCCTTAAGAGGGAAGCAAGTTTTAGGAAGAGGACAGGGAAGAGGACTTGTCCTGCTAAAGGGACAAGAAGGGGGCCAGTCCTGGCAGTTGGTACCTCAGAGGAGGTGGCTTTTGTAGCAAGGGTGGGGTAGGGGTTGTTGATTCCTGAGTTGAGGAGGAGGCACTAAGGACAAACTTAAGACCATGTGAAGGGAAGAGTCACAGACTGGGAATGACAGCCAGAGCCCCCTGCCACCCCTGACCCTGGGACCTTCCTTCCTGGGGCATGGCAGGGTTCCCTGGGTAGGGGGCGCGTCTCGGGATCCAGGTTTGGAGGGCGCAGTGGAAAGCCCCACCCCCTCTGACAGCCTGGCCTATGCCTCGCAGTGTGGTGTCCAGAACTTCAAACGCCGTGAGAAGTGCTTCAAATGTGGTGTGCCTAAGTCAGGTGAGGCCCTCCTACCTCCCCACCTCCCTGGGACATTGGTGGAAGGGGGGAGGAGGGTGACCAGCCGGGGAGCCGCCTCCCCCTTTGTCACTGGCCTGTCGTCTGCTGCCCCTGACAGAGGCAGAGCAGAAGCTGCCCCTGGGCGCAAGGCTGGATCAGCAGACGCTGCCACTGGGTGGACGGGAGCTAAGCCAGGGCCTGCTCCCCCTGCCACAGCCCTACCAAGCCCAGGGAGTGCTGGCCTCCCAAGCCTTGGCACAGGGCTCGGAGCCAAGCTCGGAGAACGCCAATGACAGTGAGTCAGTTGTTCCTTCCTTTCTCCCTGGCCTAGGGTGTCTGGGCTGGGCTCTCCTGAGGCCAGAGAGCTGGCAGTGACTAGGACTTAGTCCTCCCAGGGTCTCTGCCTAGTGGGGGGACAGACATGATGTAGGGATAGCAGGGGAGGAGCATTGCCCAACTCGACTTTGGGGGTGTGTTGGGAAGGTTCTCAGCAGGTGAACAACTGAGCTGGGACTTGGACTGACAAGCAGAGTTTATCCAGGAGGAACAGGTGAGAGGAAGCAGCAGGTGCAAAAGACACGGAGGCCAGAGGAGAGGGGTAGTAGAGAGCCACCAGAGGGTAGGGTTGGAGAAGAGCGTTGGGTGCCCCCTAACACTGGGCCCCTTCCCGCAGCCATCATTTTGCGCAACCTGAACCCACATAGCACCATGGACTCCATCCTGGGGGCCCTGGCACCCTACGCGGTGCTCTCCTCCTCCAATGTTCGTGTCATCAAGGACAAGCAGACCCAACTGAACCGTGGCTTCGCCTTCATCCAGCTCTCCACCATCGTGGTGAGGGCGGCACAGGGGGGGGCCGGGCAGCCAGGGTCCCGGCCCCCGGGGCGGGGAGGAGGGTCCCTGAGCCCAGCGCCCCCACCGCGGCTCCAAGCCTGGCAACGGGGCAATGGAGCCGGGGGCCTCCCCGGGCCTGACCCTTCTGCCCCCACCTCCCCTCCTCCCCCATCCCATAGGAGGCAGCCCAGCTGCTGCAGATCCTCCAGGCCCTGCACCCGCCACTCACCATCGACGGCAAGACCATCAACGTTGAGTTTGCCAAGGGTTCTAAGAGGTCAGGACCCCGCCTGTGTCCCTTCCCAGCTGGCCCCCCAGCCTGGGGCTTCCATCTGACTCCTAGTCTCTGACATCCTCCCCAGGGACATGGCCTCCAACGAAGGCAGTCGCATCAATGCTGCCTCTGTGGCCAGCACTGCTATTGCTGCGGCCCAGTGGGCCATCTCACAGGTACTCAAAGACTCCCCTCTGCCCCAGCATCCCCACACTGGGGCCGCAGTCTCAACCCTCCTGCGCCCTCTCTGCAATCAGGAGGGCTGGCTTGCTGTCTGGCTTTCTGTGGACCCCAAACCCTCACAGTGGCTGCCGTGGGCTTTGGGGGCCTCGCCGCAGCTCTCTTCCCAGTCACCTCCTCCCAGGCTTTCAACTTCAACACCATCGTGGCTGCTTTTCGCTTCTATTTGGTGGTTATTTTATCGTCCTGAATTGTCACAACTTCTTTAATAAAACGGAATTTATAAGTGGCTGAAAGAAAATTGGGAGATGAAAATAAAGAAGGGGAGGACGGTGTCTTCCTTGACCTGACACCCAGCGCTTGAACTACGCCACACACGTACCAGTGTCAGCCCTGGGAGCATTTGGGCGCAACTCTTCTTCAGCCGATTCTTGTTTTTGCCGCTGCCCTGCCCTGCCCTGCCCTGCCGCGGCTGGGCGGCCCTCACACTTCACTTGTCTGAGGCCTGCATGCTTTCTGTCAGCAGACAGACACTAGCCTCATCTGTGGGCAGATGCTTCTTAGCAGGTTCCCCTCCCCCTGCGCCCCTTCCTCTGCTAATAAGCCCCTCCCACTGCCCCTCAGGCCTCCCAGGGTGGGGAGGGTGCCTGGGCCACCCCCGAGGAGCCAGCGGTCGACTACAGCTACTACCAACAGGATGAGGGCTATGGCGGCAGCCAGGGCACAGAGTCTTCCCTCTATGCCCATGGCTACCTCAAGGGCACCAAGGGCCCCAGCATCACTGGAACCAAGGGGGACCCATCTGGAGCAGGTGAGCCCCAGCACCTCTCCCTGAGTCCATGGCGGTGGGGGGGGCAGCAGGCATGGGGTCCTGGGCCCCATCATTCACAGGCCTTCTCCTTCCCTCCCTGTCCCTCATTACAGGTGCAGAGGCCTCTCTGGATCCCGGGGCCGACCCTGTGTCACTGCAGGCTTTCTCCCGCGCCCAGCCTGGTGCCGCCCCTGGCATCTACCAGCAGTCAGCAGCCGAAGCTAGCGGCAGCCAAGGCGCCGCTGCCAACAGCCAGGTGAGGGAGCTCTGGGGCGTCCTGGGGGCGGGGCGTGCGGGGGGCGGGCATCGGCAGACACTGAGCCCTGTTCCCCCGTCCGGCCCTACGACCAGCCATACACCATCATGTCACCCGCTGTGCTCAAATCCGAGCTCCAGAGCCCCACCCACCCCAGCTCTGCCCTGCCACCGGCCACCAGCCCCACTGCCCAGGAGCCCTACAGCCAGTACCGTGAGTAGCCATGGCCTGCGGTGGGTGAGGGAGGAGAGGGAGGCAGGACAGGGGAGTTCTTTAACAAAGCACAGAGGAAGAGTGTGACCTCCCTCACCCCTCACAGCTGTTCCTGACGTCTCCACCTACCAGTACGATGAGACATCTGGCTACTACTATGACCCCCAGACTGGCCTCTACTATGACCCCAACTCCCAGGTGATGGGGGGCCCAGGGAACGGGTGGGGCCTGCAGTTCCCTTTCTGGAGGTCTCCCCTCACGCCCCCCTCCTTGGCCCCCTCCCAGTATTACTACAACGCTCAGAGCCAGCAGTACCTGTACTGGGACGGGGAAAGGCGGACCTACGTCCCTGCCCTGGAACAGTCGGCCGACGGGCATAAGGAGACCGGGGCCCCCTCGAAGGAGGGTAAAGAGAAGAAGGAGAAGCACAAGACCAAGACAGCCCAACAGGTGAGCAGTGGGGCTCACTGGCTGGCTCTTTGGCGTCTTCTAATGAGTGCATTTCTCTCTTCTTGAAGCCTCTGCTGTGGGGGTTGGGTGGGGGGAGGCAGATGTGTGCATGGCAGTGACTGTGCTCAGGAGACCAGGTTCCCAGCCCAGCTCCACTCTTTGATGCATGACGTTGAGCCGGGGCAATCTCCTCAGTACGTGGTCGGGCAGCCTACCTCCCTGAGTGGCCAGTGCCATCTGTCCCAAGTGAGCCCGGTCAGCTTTCCTGTACCCCAGTGGGAATCCTCCCATTGTTTGAGTGCCTGAAGCTGGACCAGCCCTGCCTGTGGAAACGAATGGGCGCGCAGAGCTCCTGTGGGCCAACCCCGCTCATGGGGATGTATCCAGGTCTATCTACCCCAGAGAACTTCGTATGGGCCCATCAGGGTATGGAAAATGGCCCTTGCAGTGTCTGGTGGGTGCGGGCAGTTGGCACTTCGGTTTCTCTCTGCGGAGGAAGAGTGTCACAGTCTGGGTGCAGCACTTGGAAGCAAGAACTAAGTGTTTCCTTGACAACCTGGTGAATTCTAAAAGTGGTGGTGTGCCTGGGAGGGTGGACAGAATATGGAATGTGGCATAGTATTGCGTGTAGAAGTTAGACAAAGCCACTGTCTGCACCATAAAATGGTAAGACGAAAGCATACAGAGAGCAGAGTCCCGTGGGTACCTGTGAGGAGGACAAGCACAGCCCAAGAGGGCTTGGCGAGGGGCACTGACGGCAGAATGACAAGAAATGGGGACTTTCATCGCCACATCTTTACCCGCTGCTTGAGGCTGTAGGGCAGGAAGGGGCAGTGGATGGAGTTGGCAGTCCCAGCCACTGGAGGGTCCCTGAGAGCCTCACCCACACCCTTACCCCTAGATTGCCAAGGACATGGAACGCTGGGCCCGCAGCCTCAACAAGCAAAAAGAAAACTTCAAAAACAGCTTCCAGCCCATCAGCTCCCTGCGAGACGACGAGAGGCGGGAGTCAGCCACCGCAGATGCCGGCTACGCCATCCTTGAGAAGAAGGTGTGTTGGGCCACCTCTCCATTACCCACTCCCTCATCTTGTCATCTCAGCATCCCCTCTGTGGAGTCCCTGAATTTGTGTGTCCATCCCCCCCCCGCCTGCCCCCAGGGAGCACTAGCCGAGAGACAACACACCAGCATGGACCTCCCGAAACTGGCCAGCGATGACCGCCCAGTGAGTGACCGGCGCAGGAGGAGCAGCGGAGGGGTGGGGGGCTCCAATCTAGCCAGGCCTGACCTCGCTTCCCCACCCTCACATTCTCTAGAGCCCACCTCGGGGCCTGGTGGCAGCCTACAGCGGAGAGAGCGACAGTGAGGAGGAGCAGGAGCGAGGGGGTCCCGAACGGGAAGAGAAGCTCACTGACTGGCAGAAGCTGGCCTGTCTGCTCTGCCGGCGCCAGTTCCCCAGCAAGGAGGCGCTCATCCGCCACCAGCAGCTCTCTGGGCTCCACAAGGTGACTCCGAGGGAGGACTGGTGGGGACCCTTGGCTCGGCCCGGCCCAGCCTGGTCCGGCCCAGCCGCTTCACCCCTCATCTTGTCTGTCCCCCTTGTAGCAAAACCTTGAGATTCACCGGCGAGCCCACCTGTCAGAAAACGAGCTCGAAGCACTGGAGAAGAACGACATGGAGGTGAGGTGTGACCCATTCCTGGACTCCATCCCCTCTGTCCCCGGCCCAGTGCCTGTCCCCTCAGGCAGCCAGTGCTCAAGTCCCTCGGCTGGGTGTAGCTTGGCTGCTTGCACCCACAGTATCCGGCCCACAGGACCTCACACCTGTTAGCCAGATCTAGCTCCCCCAGTGCGCCACACACACACACACACACACACACACACACACACACACACACGTGTTTTCAGCAAATGAAGTACCGGGACCGTGCGGCTGAACGCAGAGAGAAGTACGGCATCCCTGAGCCCCCAGAGCCCAAGAGGAGGAAGTACGGCGGCATGTCCGCAGCTTCTGTGTAAGTGCGTGGGGCCAAGGGGAGGGGCCCGCGGCCAGCCGGCTGGTCACTCACCCCACCCCACCGGCCCCTGCAGGGACTTCGAGCAGCCCACGCGGGATGGGCTGGGCAGTGACAACATTGGCAGCCGCATGCTCCAGGCCATGGGCTGGAAAGAGGGTAGTGGCCTGGGCCGCAAGAAGCAGGGCATTGTGACGCCCATAGAGGTGAGTCTCCTGCAGTTCCATCCCCGGCCTCCAGCATTCTGTCTGCCGTACCCCAGTCCCGCAGCTGACCTGATGACCTGCCTCTCTCACGCAGGCCCAGACACGGGTGCGGGGTTCCGGCTTGGGTGCCCGAGGCAGCTCCTATGGGGTCACTTCAACCGAGTCCTACAAGGAGACACTGCACAAGACAATGGTGACCCGCTTCAACGAGGCCCAGTGAGCAGCTGCAAGAGCTGCTTCTACATATGTCGGGTCCAGCCCGGGGACAGGGAGGGTGAAGTGGTGGGTGGTCTGAGTGGGGCCCTGCACCTGTCTACCAGCCCACTCCCCAACCAGAGAGGCCCTGACCAAGTCAGACTTTGAGTTGGTGACTTTTGTTGGAAAACTGGGCTGGGATCATGCTCTTCTTTTTGTAATAAAAGCCGAAAAGTCCATACCTTGCATGTCTCTTTCTCACACACCAGCACGATCTGTGCCCACACGCAGGGACATAAACACAGGTGGACAAGGGGCCTCATCAGGCCAAGGAGGGTGGCAGTGCTAGCATTCACGGCATCTGGTGCATGGGAGCTCCCAGCTTGGGATGAAGGTGGGGGGTACAACAGGAAGTTCTGGCCTGTGCCCCAACCCACAAGATCCGGGTCATAGCCCCCTCACCGTTGTCAAGTCCAGCAGGTCTCCATACACCAGGAAATCCCACATCAGCAGGGCACCATCGGGCTTGGAGTCCCCCCTTGGGTGAGAGCCAGCACTGGGAACCTCCCACCCCCTGGCCTTGGCACCAAGCAGCTGCAACAGCTGTCCAATCGCAGGGCTAAACCTAAACCACACTTGGCCCTCCCTGGGGCTGGGGACTGCCCAAGGGCATCTCCAGGTGGACAACAGTGGGCACTCTGGCACCAGTCACCCCTGTGCCCTCAATGGGCAGATGACCCCAGAGGGATGGAGCTAGAGAAGCTCAGCCTGCCAGCCCCAGGTTGGAGATGCCTCATCAGGACCGGTTGGGCACACACTTACTCCCGTCCTCTCTGTGACTGCTAGCACAGGACCCACCCCTCTGGTCGCTTGCGGACCAGTCTGCACCCTGTGAGTCCCAAGTATGTGTGTGCTCTCAGCATAGGTCTGGGTGCAGTGGAACATGAAGCTGAGGCTGCCCTCTCCCGGCCTGGCCTTGAAGGGCTGGGCGGGAAATGGGGCCAAGAACCACCCCGCCCCCAAACAGATGCTTGTGAGGTGAGAAGGGGAAAGGGGAGGTGCTAAGGGAAAAGCCATCGGTGCAGAGCCCCTCCCCCACTAACTGGCCCGCTTTGTGACATCTCCCTGCACCAGCTAGAGGAGGCAAGTTAGAAAGAAGGGGCCCCCTAGAGGTGATACGGTGGTGACTTGGGGTGGGGGTGTTGCCCAGGGACAGAGGAAGGGGGCTGTAGGAGAGGGGAGAGGGACAGGAAACAGGAATAGAACAACGTGAATGAATATCACAAACATGAGTGAAAAAAGACACAGAAGAGCACACACTATATAATTCTGTTTATGTAAAGTTCTTAATCAAAACATGCTGGTGGGGCACCTGGCTGGCTCAGTCAGTAGAGCATCTGACTCTTGATCTCAAAGTTGTATATACGAGTTTGGGCCCCGAGTTGGCTGTAGAGATTACTTAAAGTCTTAAAAAAAAAATTGGTGAGGGGGCACCTGGGTGGCTCAGTGGGTTAAAGCCTCTGTCTTCGGCTCAGGTCATGATCTCAGGGTCCTGGGATCGAGCCCTGCATCTGGGTCTCTGCTCAGCGGGGAGCCTGCTTCCCTTCCTCTCTCTCTGCCTGTCTCTCTGCCTCCTTGTGATCTTTGTATGAAATAAATAAATAAAATCTTTAAAAAAATGGTGATAGAGCAGAGTGGAGGTGGGGAGGGTGTCTTTCAGTAGAGGGGGTTGCAAGGTAGCATTTTGGGATAATGAAAAGATTCTAGATCTTGACTGGGGTACTGGCTACATGGGTGTATAGTAGGTAAAAATTCAAGCTGTACAATTAAAATCTGAGCATTTCATCGTATGTAAGTTATACACAACGTTGGAAAAAGACCACCAGAGCAAACCTCAGTAAGAAGCAAGGAAGTAAGACAAAACAGAAATAGATGAAATAGGGGAAACAAACAACAGATTGGTAAAATCAAAGGCAGAATCTTTAAAACAAAAATTAAGAGCAAAGATAGACCTGGCAGGATGCCTGGGTGGCTCAGTTGGTTAAGCCGCTGCCTTCGGCTCGGGTCGCGATCCTGGGGTCCTGGGATCAAGTCCTGCATCGGGCTCCTTGCTTGGCGGGGAGCCTGCTTCCTCCTCTCTCTCTGCCTGCCTCTCTGCCTGCTTGTGTGTACTCTCTCTCTCTGACAAATAAAATAAAATCTTTAAAAAAAAAAAAGATAAACCTGGCAAGGCTGATCAATTAAAGAAACTCGAAAATGCAAACACCCCAAATACAAAATTAAAAAGGGGAACTTACTACAGATGTAACAGAACTTTTAAAAATAACGAACATATGTCTGAAAATCTAGCTGAAATGAATACATTCCTAGAATAATATAAAATGCCAAAACCATGCCATGAAGAAACAGATGAGTCGAATAGAGCAAAAAGTAATAAATTGAAACAGTAGTCAAAAGCTTTCCTCTCCCCACCAAGAAAAGGGCGGGGCCTAAATGGTTTTTGTTAAGTGTGGTTTACCCAACTCCCAAGGAGTAGTTAATTGCTATCTTATAGAAGTTGTTCCAGGTACTGGAAAAAGAGTAAAATAGGTCTGTTTTATGAAGCTAGTGTAATCTCTATCCCTGAAGCAGGTGAGATAATACAAGAAAATTTCAAACCCATTTCACTTATATCTGTAGTTGTAAAAATCCTTAACAAAATCTTAGCTAAATGAATCCAGTAATATATTTAACAAACATGTTTGAATCAAACAGGGTTTATCCCAAGAACGTAAATTTGGGTCAACATCAGAAAAGGCTGTAAATGTTAGTTCACTACCTTAATAGACCCAAAGTAAGCAAAACATAATCTGAAACACAGAAAAAGCAGTTGATAAGCTCTAGACACCATGAATCCATACCTATAAATAAATGGGTGAAAGAGTAAATAATTGGAGAAGAAGGGAAATATTTTCTTTACAGTAGAATGTTAACGAACTAACAATGGTCAACAGTGATGGAGTTAGAAAATTTATGAATGCTAAAACTAGTTGTTAAACTAGCAGTCAGTCACACTTTGGTGAGGAACAGGATATTCACATAGATTCAAAGTATCTCCCTATGAAATACATGTTAGTTAATTCCAAAGGGAGGGAAAGTATCTTTACAGTAGATAAACCTGGCAGATATCCGCTTAATGATGGGAACACATCGAACATTATCAATATTAAAATCATGAGCCATCTGATAGAATGAAATGAGGAGTCAGCGACACTTCTGTGATAGTCCCATCCCAAATGCAGAACCTGAATCTAACCACAAGGAAACATCAGACAGGACCAAACCGAGGGACATGCTACAAAATTCCTGGCTTCTCATCTTCAAAAGCGCCAAGGTCATGAAGGTCAAGGGAAGACTGAAGAACTGTTCCAGACTGAAGGAGACAGGCCATTTGAAAGTTCAAATGTCACCTCCTTAATGAGGCCTGCCCTGTCTACCCTACTTAAAATTCCAAACCCTCCCCCACCATACTCCCTATGCCCCACTCCTTGCATTACTTTTCTCCATAACACTTCACAGATTCTAACATCCTCTCTCTCTATTTTTCCCTTTTCTGTATTGTCTCCTTCACCAGAACCAAAGCTCCATGAGGGAAGAGACTTTTGTCTTGCCTTGCTCACCACTGTGTCCCTAAATGCCTAAAACAGGGCTTGGCATATACCAGTTCTTGGAAGTATAAATAAAAACACATTCCACAACTGTTCGAATCACTGTCACTTCAAAAAAAAAAAAAGGCTAGAAAGAAAAGACAGAAACAAAACCAAAAAGGCTAATATATAAAGAGTTCCTGAAAATCCATGAGAAGTACAGCAACCCAATAGAAATGAACAAAGGACGCAAACAGAAAATTCACCCCAAAAACAAGAACCATAAATACCTTTAAAGCTATGAAAAGATGCCCAAGCTCACTCCCACAGAGTTCACAGGACACTCTCGTCCATGGCTGGGGGCAAAGCTAAATGGTACAACTCTCTCTCACCCCCACCTCCCCCTCCCTCTCTTTTTCCTGCTTTCTCACCTCCATGGGCTTCTTCTCAAGCTGTTCCCTCCAACTGCAATGCTCTCCTTCTCACTTAGGAAAGTCCAAATCCTTCCTCAATGACTCCCTTTGATCCATTTGCGGGCAATCAATTCTTCAGAGAAGAACTCGGCCACACCCATGGCTTCAGCTGTCCCCTCTGATGGTCCCCAAATCCATATCTCCAGCCCCAGATCTCCCTCCATCCGCTGAATTTCACACCTGGTCCCCAACTCTTCATTCAACCAACACAAACCACAACCTGGATGTCTAGCGTGCATCTCAAATATAACACATTCAAAAACAAACGCCTGACCTTGCCCCACACCTGGTTCGTAATCGAGTATTTCCCCTGTCGGTTGATGACAACTCCATCCTTCCAGCTGCTCAGGCTAATAACCTGGGGGTCAGCCAGAACTCCTGTCTACTTTTCATGTCCTCTGTCATGACCTCTTGGCAAATCCTGGCATCTCTACCTTCAAAATCAACCCGAAATCGAATCTCTCTTTGCCCCTTCCACTTTTACCATCTCAGTCTGATCCTCTCGTCACTTCTGGCCTCTTGCAGTGGCCCTTCTGCTGGTTTCTCGGCTCCCATCTTTCCCCTTACAGTTTGTTCTCTCTCCACACAGAACAGCCAGCTTGTTTATGCTAAAATGGAATTTCTATCAGGTGGCACCTCTGCTTAAAATCCTTTCACGGCTCCCCACGGATCTTAGAACAAAACCCAAACGTCTCAGCCTGGCTTATAACACCCTCCTTGACATGGCCTCAGATGTCATCACCAGTGTTCTCCCGTCCTCACTCCTCTCTTGACTACACAGACTTCTGCCCTCTTCCTCAGACTGGGACTCACACTCCCAAACTCCCAAGGCCGTGCACCTGATGATTCTTCTGTTCGGAATTCCTTCCCCCATGTGATACATGGCCTGCTTCCTCACTTTTCACATGCTGCTTCCTCAGAGAGGTGGTCCCTGACTACCTCACAGGGAGTATCTGGGGAGGTCTCTCTGAGGTGAGGCAAAAGATGAGTAAGAAGGAAAAGACCTGATGGAAGAGTGTTCTTTGTTTTTTTTTTAAGGTTTTATTTATTTATTTGACAGAGATCACAAGTAGGCAGAGAGGCAGGCAGAGAGAGAGAGAGGAAGGGAAGCAGGCTCCCCCCTGAGCAGAGACCCTGATGCGGGGCTCGATCCCAGGACCCTGGCATCATGACCTGAGCTGAAGGCAGAGGCCTTAACCCACTGAGCCACCCAGGTGCCCCTGGAAGAGTGTCCTTGACTATTGCAAGGGCAGTCTCCTTCATAGGTTCTCTGCTGTGTTCCCAGTGCTCTGCACTTAGTAGGCACTCAAGAAATCCTTTTCACATGAATAAATTTGGAGGTTGTTGACAGGATATGAGGTACAGAATTTGGGATAAGGTGATAAAGATATTTTCTGTGGAACACCTTTGCTCGAACATCACCTTCTCAGCAAGGCCTTCTTTGATCACTCGAAAAATGCAACCTGACCCCACAGATTTCCCCTTATCTTGTTCTGTTTCTCTCCATAGCACTGATAGTTGTTACATACATATATGCTACACGTATTTACATGTATCTTTAATTGTATATTCACCTATGAATATAGAATACACACAATGTATTTAAGACATTTATTATATACAGATGTAAATTAGTTACATATGGACACTAGCTATCATGTTATGTCAACTGTGTATTTATATGTATATTTTATTACATACAATTTATATTATACAGTCACATGTATTTATCATAATAAGTATTTATATGCAAAACTATGATTTTTACTCATTTGCTGTATTTATGGTCTATCTCTCTCGCTGGACTGTCTGCTCCGTGAGGACAAGGAAAGAGTCCTAGTGTGCCTGGCCCACAGCTTGAACTCCATAAATGTCAAACGAATAAACCCTTTTGGCCATCTGAGCCTCAGCCTTCCCATCCACAGGATGGGTGTGCCTTTACATCTGGAGGCACCCCACGTTCCACTCTCTTTTCCCATCCCCCAGAGCACAGCTCCAGGAATTCCACAGCTCAGGTTCACATTTTCCCATACTCTGGGCGCAGTAGCCCACCACGTGCACCAGGCACTGGCCAGACAGGACTACCACCCCCAGCATGCCTCGCGCGCTCGGGAAGTACCACAACCTGTAGGGGTGTCTGGGTCTGACACGGGCGCCGACGGCACGGCAGCAGGGGCGGGCGTCCCTCTAGCTAAGCATCTGTGGTACATCCCCAACCGGGGGCCCTTCAAGGCCCCGCGCTTCCGAGCTCCGCGCAAACTCTGGCTCTGGTACGACGGAGGTGGTTTGCTCTTCCGTTGCCCCGTGGCTTCGGCTCATCTCCAGCAGGAAGGCGAGGCTTCCGCCCGGCGCAGGGGGTGAGCTGGAGCACGGTGCCCCCAAACCCTAGACAGCATTTGGGGGAGGGGGCTCAATTTGGGGGATCCCCTAATGGGCACAGTTGGAGCTCTGGGCCCGGGGTGGCCGCTTTTGATGGGTCCCTTAGGAAGTGGCATTTGGGGACACCGGGACGGGATTTAGAGTCTGTTTTAGGGAGTATCACTGGGAGGCAGGATTTATATACCCTTCGGAGGCAGGCTTTACACCCCTCGGAGACAGGGTTTTGGGGGATGTTTGAGGAGACCCTTAAGGTCCGTGTATGAGTTCTCTGTCCATGAGGCAGGATTTGGGGGTACTCCCCAAAGGGAGATGCGAAGTTTGAGGTTCCTGAAGTCAAGGTGAAATTTTGGGAGAGCTTGTTTCAGGACAGGTCCTGTGACAGTGGTAACGTTCGGGACCGACGTGGCATTGTGGACGTATCCATGGCCTTTGTGACCTCTGGTTCTATGATGCGGTCCCCCACTCCCCGCCCTTGGGTAGTCGGGGCGAGGCGACTGGACAGGTCGGAGCCCACACGTTTTTAGGGAGAGGGGCCCCCTACCCCCTCCGGGCCAGGCTGTGGAAGGCACGCTGGAACCCAGTGTGCTAGGCTCTTCCCGAGGGGACAGCGTGCTACCGGGCCTTAGTTGCCCGCGGCTTTTTTCATTATTCATGAGGAGGTGGGGCTATTGAGGAAGCCCATTTTTGCCTCTTTCGCACCTGGTCCGGGGGAAGTATCGGCTTGTGAATTATTCACAAGGGGGCGGGTCAGCGTGCTGGAGGGATGTGCTGAAGGGGCGTTCTGCAGTCCGCCGGGCAAACTAGATCTCATTGATTAATCGGAAAGGTGAGTAGCGCCCCGAGTTTTCTGTGGCTTTTCTAGGGGCGTAATTGTGCATAATTCATGAGGGGCGTAGCTTTTACGGTTTCATCTGCATGACCTGCTGTTAGCTTTCCCCTACAGGTTCCAGGATTTAAGTAACCCTTAACTCTAGCGAAGGGAGGAGGCCGCCTACACTGTTCATTCCTTATGGCCCAGTAATTCCAGGTTATCAACACAGGCTCTAGATTCAAATCCCATCGATCCTTGCCAGCTGTGTAATCTTTGGCAGATCTTTCTGTGAGCCTGAAAATGGGTATGGGCATAATGATAATCAGATGAGTTTACACTCATTTCACACTTTATTAGCCCATTTAATCCCCACAACAATCCTAGGAGGTAGGTTATTATTATCCCATTTTATAGGTGAGGAAACTGGGACACCGGGAGGCTAAGTAATTTGCCTAAAGTTAGTCACAGTCAGTGAGTGGCTGAGCCAGGATTCATACCCAGTCAATCTAGTTCCAGAGTCTGTAGTCTTAATCAAATACCACAATGTCTCCCTCCACCCCCATCACTTTAATGGCATGTACTACTACTAATATTAGTCATATAGTACTTGTGTCTGGCACTGTTCTAAGCCCTTTCTGCCCATTTACTCATTTAAACTCTGATCACAAGGTAGGTTACTATTGTTCTCATTTTATGGGTGCGGAAACAGTGGTCCCGAGAAGTAAAGTGTCTGGCCCCAGGTCACACAGCTAGTCATTGGTGGGTGGAAATGATTTTTGTGAGGGTTCAAGAACTCTCTAAGAAGGTCACCTCTGAGCTAAGACCTGAAGGCCAGGAAGGAACCGATTTCCTGCTCTGCATTCCTGAGATCAGTGGCACAATGCCTGGAAAGGACACATCCCCATCATATGCGATCTGTTAATATGATCTGTTGTTATTTGAGAGAAGTGTGTTGAGTGCTTATTGTGTACCTGAGGCTTTGGCATACAGTTGTATCTCTGGTGGCCTGGTCCTCTTGTCCTATCTATTCAGTGGACATTGGTGGCCTTAGCATTCTGTTTTCCATTGTCCTTCTGGGCGGTTGGTTGTCTCAAGACGTTTTTTTCTTTTTCTTTTTTTCTCTCTTTAGTGCTGTGTAAGATTTCATTGCCTGGTCAAGACATTGTTTTTTAAATAATGCCCCAAGCTGGGAGTTTCTGTTGTGACTGAGTATACCCTCAGCCATAACTAATTTTATATTAATATCAATATATATCTACATAGTTCTTTTATATTAATATAGAATACTTAAATTTAACAGCGCCCTGTGTTAGCACTGCTAGCTCACACCACGATCCATATTCTCTGATTTTCATAATAACACACTTTGCCTTTATGAGGTAAATGGGTTCTATTACTATCCCCATTTTACAGTTGTGGAAACTGAAGCACCTGCCAAAGGCATATTAGTCTAAATTCGGTTGGGCCAAGGCTGCCCTGGTGTTAGTCAGGGGTGGGGAGAAGGCGGCTACACTTCCCCTGGGTTTCCCCTGTGGCCCTGCAGCATCGTCTTTCATTATTCATGAACAGGAAGGCGTGGCTGTGTTGCCTTGGCTGGAGTACTATAATCCCTGCTAGCTGGGCAGGGCTGTCTTGAGTGTTTCTGTCCATCCAGCTTCATACATAATTCATAAGCAACTAGGTGGGACCTTTCTTGACCTCTCTGAGTTTCCAGGTTGAGCTGCCGCATCATCATCATTCATTATTTATGAGCCGGGGGAGTGTGTTTTCCCTACACTTTTTCCCTGCTTACAGGGTAATAGATGCGGCAGTAGGCGGGCCTCTACCTTTTGTTCCAGCCCACCGGGCTTCATGCATTATTCATGATAAGATGTGGCCTTGGTCTCCTTGGCTTCCGGGCTGCTGTGAGATCATTAATTATTCATGAACAGGGGCGTGGCCTCCATGTTTTAACATTCGCTTTTTGGTTGCAGGGAGTTAGTCCACCAACCACCCGGCCTCATGCATAATTCATGATCAGGAAATGTGGCCTTTTGAGGTCCTTTCTTAGTTATCTTGGCAACCTGGCTGCAACAATGAATTCATTATTCACGTTCCATGGGGCGTGGCATCTATGGTTTTTGTGTTTTGGTTTTTTTTTTAAACCTGTCTTCCTAGTTGCTACCACTTTCGCCACCAGGTGGAGATCTTCCTCTTCGAATGGGTCACAGCGGGCAGGGACCATTTATACATGATTCATGAATGGGCGCGGCCTGCCTGCATCCGGGTTCCTGGGGGGTGGGGCTCAAGGTTTTGTTCCGGCCTCGGGCTCTCCGGCCGCCATCTTGTGTCGGCGGCGGAGGTGAAGGAGGTGGCAGGGTCGAGCACTACCACTACGGCCGGGGGAGGAGAAGGCGGCCCAGGCGGCGGCGATTCTAGGCGGCCCAGGCGGCGGGGAGGAGGAGGAGAAGGAGGAGGGTGGCGGCCGGGCTTGGCTTCGGCTCCTAGAGGAGTTGGCGGCGGCGCGACCCGGGGAACCGGCATTGGTAACAAACGGCCTTTCTCAGCGCCTTGGCCGGGGCAGGGGTTTCGGGAAGCATTGGAGGAGCTTGGGTCGGCGCTGGGCCAGGCTGATGTCGGGATGGGCGGTGGTGACTCGGATGCTAGGGATCTGTGGGGAGGGGGACAAGTCTTGGGGCGGGGTCGACATTTCCCATCCTGGACCAGCCCTCGGGCTCAGAAATCTGACCTTGGGGTCAGACCCCCCCCCCACCCCAGGATCTGATCTTAGAGTCTCAGGCCCAGTATCCCTAGTCAGGGACCGGGACTCTGACCTGAACCTTGTATCGCAAGTCAGAATGTCCCTCAGTCGCTAACAGAGACTTAATAGGACTGACATTCCTGGGCGAAGCCCCCCCACGAATGTGTGCCATGAAAGCCTTACCGCAGAATCTTCTTTCAGACCCTCCTAGTCCTTCAGTATTTGTTCTCACAGCTTCCAAGAGGGGCTAGACCCCGGGGGAAGGGCCTTCATTTCTGTAAGTCTAATCTAGCAGCTTCTTTCAGATAGTTCTCCCTCCTCCCCCAACTCACACAGGCATTATCTGCTCTCAGAGCCTCCAAGGAAACTAGACCCTGTGGAAAGACGATTTGGGCCTGGCCTCCATGTCAGAGACCTATTCTCTACATCGCCAACCCCAACCTGGCCCTAGTATCTTCCATGAAAAAGCCCTCTGGACCCAGCATTTCTTTCTTTTTTTTTTTTTTAAGATTTTATTTATTTGACAGAGAGAGATCACAAGTAGGCAGAGAGGCAGGTAGAGAGAGAGGGGGAAGCAGGCTCCCTGTTGAGCAGAGAGCCCGATGCGGGGCTCGATCCCAGGACCCTGGGATCATGACCTGAGCCGAAGGCAGAGGCTTTTAACCCACTGAGCCACCCAGGCGCCCCTGGACCCAGCATTTCTAATCAGAGGTTCTCTTCAACGTTTACCTTTAGAGACTCTTTTGCTTTTAGAGGCGTTCTCTACTTTAAGGGAATGCCCTTTTTTATAGTTTCAGTATTCTCTCTGGAGACTACCGCTCATGGGCCTCAGCAGCTCCCTGGTCACACAGTCCTCACTCCAGGATGTTCCATCACAGATTCCCCTGGCCAGCACTGCCTTTGCAGACCCTGTTGCCTTCCAGCCCCCTCCATCAGACTCTCCTCATACCCCACCCTTCACTCAGCCACTGCCTTCAAAAGCCAACCAGTGTTGCACCTTCGCTCCCAGATCCCTTAATATCACATCAGTCATGCCTCAGAATCTGCCCTCAGTCTTTCAAGGCCCCTAGCATCAGTTAGAGGGCTTTAGGTTCGTAGGACCCCAGCATCATTGTCAGATGTCCCTTCCCCCAACAGGCCCAGTTGTCTTCATTCAGAGTAGAAAACCTCCTTCTCAACATCTACTCAGAGTGTCCGTGGGATTCCACACAATTGTCAGAGAAACCCAACCCTACTTGGAAATCTAGCCAGTATCTGCTTGCTGAACTTTTTAGGACTAGAACTGTCTGGGCTCAGCCTCCCGTTTCCACTCTGTTAGAGCAGCTGCTGTACCTAGCGTGTACCAGAGATCAACACAAGGCCTTTGTGCTCCATTAGAAATCCCTCCCCAGCCCTACCCTAGGACTCACCATTCACCTTATAGCCTCCTGGGACTCTGACATCAATGTCAGAGACACCTCTCTCCCTGCACATCCCTGTTATTTTTGGTCAAAGGTTTTTCTGTGCCAATAGCATCCATCTGCAGAGACCCCTAAGGCCCGAGCATCCTTCTGATGGACAACACACCTAGCCCCGGACCCCAGCATCTTTCTGCAGCCTCCTTGGGTCCCAGAATCCCTCACCTGTTCCTCGTGTAGCTTCCATGGGGCCCAGCCACTGCCCTCCTATCTCCTTGAGCAGCCTCAGGGGACCTCTAGTGCAATTTCCTGGCCTTTCCCTAAAAGATCCTTTCCAAAGACTCAGGTATGAGTCTTAACAACCTGGCCTGGCCCTGCCTGGCTGCCTCCCATGACTTCTGTCCCCTTCTCCATCTCCCTCTGAGCCTCCATGGGCTCAAACAACTACCTCCTGACTCCTCTTTCGTGTTCCCAGGGACTTGTCAGTTAATCCCTCCCAGGAGGCTTGACAGGCCCCAGCTTCCTGTGCCTTAGCTTCTCCATCTTGATAACCTGACCCTGTGTCTGCCCCCTTTCAAACCTGCTCCCAGACTCCTACCTCAAACCTTCTTCTCTGGTTTGGGTGGTAGAGAATGCTCAGGCTTCAAAATCACCAGTTTGGAGACCTCAGGCAAGTTTTGAAATTCTCTAAGCCCCAGTTCGGCTTTGCTGAACAATGGATCATAAATGCATCCTAAGTGGGGCCTGAGCATATGTTGAGGGAGAAAGGGTATCGATTTTGCACTGGGGGTGGGGAGTTTTTAGCTTGTCTCTGGGGTTACTGCCCCAGAATCTTGCTTGCCTTGAGACTGGGCTGTTCCAAATCTCTGCAGTTGAAATCTTTTCTGGAACAGTCACCCAAAACCTGCTTAGACCCTTGCTGGCAGCAACAGGAATCCGGAGATAAAAGTGCAGATATTAAAGATGTCTCTGACCCTGGATCATCACTGATTTAGGAAGCAAGGGAGATGGTGTGTCCCCGACGAGCAAACCAGTGACAAGGCAAAGAAATAAAAGTAATGGAGGCCACTGCAGGTGTCCAGGGAGGAGCTTACTTACGTCTTCAAGTCTATGAGTTCTGACCACAGAAGTAGACTTTTTTAACCTTCCCAGCAAGTCCTTGGGGATGCTTCTGTTTGTCCCTGCTTTTGGAGAAAATGGGGCTCAGTAAATGAGATCCCTTTCCCAGGTCAGAAAGCCAGTAAATGGAAAAATTATGATTTGCTTCCGTACTAATTCACCAACTTTTTCTTGTCTAGGTTAGTGCTTTGCATTCCCAGTATTTAGGCTGGTTGGCTTCAGGGCCCTAGCCAACCTCCTGCCTTCTGGGTCCTCCTCCCTCACACCTCATCCCTTAGCCCCATGGGCTGGGTCTTGAGCTTGGTCCTGACTCTCTTCTCCCAGGAGGCATTTGGCAAACAGGCTCGCACCAGCTGCGTGACTGTGGGCAAGTGATTGAGTTCCCTGAGCCTTTGTTTTCTTACTTGTGATGTGGGCATGAGGTTATCTCATTCCGTAGGCATTGTTGGGATTAGACAAAGCCTTTTACCCTGTGATTGACAGGCAGTGAGCTCTTGGTAGATGATAGGGTGCTCCTGTCTTCTTGCCTAGCGTCAGAGGGTGACCGGTGCCGAGATAGAATCTTAGGTGCACTGGGTGTGCTCAGTGTGATTGGGAAGGGGGGTGGGTCAGAAAAGGCCCAGTGTGGGAGGACAGTGGCTTAGGAGAGCATTGGTGATAAGGGGAAACGATTGAGGGTCCTCTTGTCTCCGCCATGTGGATCCAGTCACACACACAAATTTCTCTGCCACAGCAGGCTCTATTGTTCTCTCTCTGAGACCCGGTGTGTGATGTTCGGCAGGTTAACTTGACCTCGTGAGCTCAGGTTTTCTCATTTGTCTGGCAAGGGTGCTCAACCCTGGTTGAGGGGATGAAATGGGACTAACACTAGGCGGCAGCCTAGGCTTCAGGGTCCACAGATCCTGGTCAGGGCCTGGCCACTGTGTTTGTGGGAACCTTAGTCAAGTCACCAAGTGTCCCTGAGTGAATTTTTTTCCTCCAGTGGGAGTTGGGGGATGACACAGTAGTAGTCCAGATCTCAGGAAGACACCGTGAGGACAAAGTGAAGCAAGGCTCATAACGTCCTTGGTCTAACATCTGGCCCAGGGAGGATTCCTAATCAATACTCATCCACCATCTTTGTTAACCTGTTTCAGGGTTCCACATGCAGACAGGGCTCGGGATGTGTGTGTGTGTGCGCGCGCGCGTGTGTGTGTGTATGTGTGTGTATGTGTATGTGTGTGTGGTTTCTCCCTTGACCTCTTTCATTGGCCTGGGCCTTTCCCTTCCGGCTGGAGGGGGGAGGGCTGGGGTGGGCTTTGGGAAACTCTCCTCCCTGAGCGCCTCCGGGGCTGGGTCTCTGGCAAGGTGTCTCCCGCCATCATGCCACCCTGATGGAAGTCTAAGCTGCGTTTCCCTCCTGTGCCCCTGTCGCCGGGGTTAAGGGGGAGGAGAATGGCTGCTTGTGGTTGCCTGCCTGCTCTGTGCCAGGCTCTGTGGTCTGGGCTCTCTTTCATCACTTCGGCAACTCCGTGGGGTAGGTAAGTGGCCCTGTCAGCCCTATTGCACAGGTGAGGGAACTGAGCCCACAGGTTAATGCTTAAATGAGGTCTGTCAAGGAGTGGCAGGGTCTGACCTGAGCCTACACCCTCCTCTGACTTTCCCACAAGGACATTCTTCATGTCACTCCTCTCACCCCGCAGGACTGGAGTCTCTCCCTCATGCTGGGCTGGGGAGAAAGGCGAATGGCCTAGTGGTCAGCAGCATGGATTGCAAGCCAGACCACCTGGGTTCAGATCTTAGCTCTGACAGCTGTGTGACCCTGGGCAAGTCACCTCACCTCTCTGTACCTGCCTCCTCTTCTGTAAAATGGAGATACCAGCCCTTAAGTCTTCCCTTCCCCCCGCCCCACGGTCACCACTAACCAACTGCAATACTCACATGCCCCAGGCTCACCTCTGACCCTCCTTTTCCCTTCCAGATGTCCAGCTCGCCGCTGTCCAAGAAACGTCGCGTGTCCGGGCCTGATCCAAAGCCGGGTTCTAACTGTTCCCCTGCCCACTCCGTGTTGTCCGAAGTGCCCTCGGTGCCAACCAACGTAAGTGTCTTCTTCCTGGACCCTGGCAGGCAGGGTGGTGGGAGTGGTGGGTGGGAGAGCCTTCTGTATCACAGTGCATCTGTCCACACCCTCCTCTGTATCTCCCCAAACCTGTTCCTCTCCTCTGTGCCTAGGGAATGGCGAAGAACGGCAGTGAAGCAGACATAGATGAGGGCCTTTACTCCCGGCAGCTGTAAGTGGGGCCTTGGTTGGACCAAGCAGCGGAAGGGGTACTGGGAGGACAGGGTCTGGAGGGCCAGACCTTGACCCGGAACGCCCCCAACCTGGCAGGTACGTGTTGGGCCATGAGGCCATGAAGCGGCTTCAGACCTCCAGCGTCCTGGTGTCCGGCCTACGGGGCCTGGGCGTGGAGATTGCCAAGAACATCATCCTTGGTGGGGTCAAGGCTGTCACCCTTCATGACCAGGGCACTGCCCAGTGGGCTGACCTCTCCTCCCAGGTACTTCTTGGCAGCCCTTCTCCCTGGCAGAGGTGCCAGTCCCCTGGGCTCTGCCTCCACTCCCTTCCTCTCTGGCTCCCCTTTGCAGTTCTACCTGCGGGAGGAGGACATCGGTAAAAACCGGGCTGAGGTCTCCCAGCCCCGCCTCGCCGAACTCAACAGCTATGTGCCTGTCAGTGCCTACACCGGGCCTCTGGTCGAGGACTTCCTTAGTGGCTTTCAGGTACCCTGGGGGCGTACCACCCAGCCTCCTGTCCAGTTTTCTCTGAATCTGTCTTTGCTTATTAGTTCTCTGGTAAATGGGCTGGCCTCTGTGCCAGGTTTCGTGTTGGGGATGCAGGTGGGATTTAGACTCTGGACCTGCCTTTTCCGGGGGCGGGGGTGTGGATGGGCAGACCCACAGAGCCTGGTGGTCATTGGCACGTGCTGGAGTCACACTTCCTAGTACGGGTCTCCAGTTGAGGTCACTCGATTTCCTGTTTCGTTTTTTTCTTCCTTGCGGACTTGGGACCCATAGTAATACCTAATTCTTAGAGTTTTTTGAGGGCTAAGTGCTTAGAATAGCAGCTGGCACATGATAAGGGCCATCTGGTTATTTGTTAAATAAAAATTTTGAGCTGGAAAGAGGAGCTGTGGGAGCTGAGATTCTGCCCTGGGGCATCCCGCCTCAGAACCTGAGGTAGTTGTAGGAGTTCCTCCCGGTGGGGAGGGCAGGGGAGGGAGGGAGGGCATTCGGGCAGAAAGCAAAATCCCAAGGCACGTGTTTCAGCAGGCATTGTCTGGAGAATTGGGAGCAAGTGGGTGTGGTAGGAGTGAGCTCAGACTTTGGCTGCTGAGGGAGGGTTACTTCTGTGTCTCGCTGGGTGAGGCAGGGTTGTAGGCAGGCTGTGGTGGGCGTTGGTGCGTAAATGAGTCAGCTGTGCTCCGAGCTCTGCTCCTGGCTGCCTCATTACCCAGCCAGCTACTGTGCCTGCCCTGATGGAGGGATTGGCCTTTCTCTTTCCTCTGGGTTTCACCCTGGCTGAATCTGCTACACGGTAGGTCCTTTGTGAAAGTCTCTACTGAGCCAGGGGAGATAGTTCAAGTCCCTGGCACGAACATTCCTCCATTATTCTTTCCCCTTTGGCCCAGTGCCGGGCCCGTGCCCTGAGCCTCCACCTCTCCACAGGTGGTGGTCCTCACCAACACCCCCCTGGAGGACCAGCTGCGGGTCGGTGAGTTCTGTCACAACCGTGGCATCAAGCTGGTGGTGGCAGACACGCGGGGCCTATTTGGGTGAGTGCCCCCACCCTGGTTTCCCGACCCCTGCTGGGCCCGGGGCCGAGACCCCTGAGCTCTCACCGCCCTGCCCCTCAGCCACTCGGGGTTTGGATTCTGTGTGTCCTCCTCTCCCCACGTGACATGAGCGCTGTGTGATTCCCAGCAGTGATGGGCAGAATTTGCTCAGCAAGTATTCGCTGTATCTCGAGGGACACGCGGGTCCCCGGGAGCATGGGACTCTGGGGCATCAGCCCTGTTGCCTCCCTTTACAGGCAGCTCTTTTGTGACTTTGGAGAGGAAATGATCCTCACAGATTCCAATGGGGAGCAGCCTCTCAGCGCTATGGTTTCTATGGTCACCAAGGTGAGGAGACCAGCCTCAGGGCTCCGGGCAGGTGGATGGGCAGCAGCAGGCCTTCCGTCTGCTCCTGGTACCCTGAACCTGCCTCTGAGGCTCACTTCTCCTTTAACCAGGACAACCCCGGTGTGGTCACCTGCCTGGATGAGGCCCGACATGGGTTTGAGAATGGCGACTATGTCTCCTTTTCAGAAGTACAGGGCATGGTTGAACTCAACGGAAGTCAGCCCATGGAGATCAAAGTCTTGGGTGAGCTAGGGCTGTGGAGGAATTGGGTGAGAGGATATGACCCTGGGCTCAGGGTGAGGGGAGACAGACACATGCTGGGTGTCTGAGATGAACCAGAGACAGACCTAACCCCCCTCCCTGCTGGGGTCCAGCCAGAGCTGGTGGGCCTGGGGTAGAGGTGCTGTCTTGAGTTTGAGCTGTTTGTAGAATAGGTCTCTGGTGTCTGCGCTGATGGGGAAAAGGTCTCTGGCGTTTGAACAGAGCAGATCAGAGGATCCGTTCTTGTCTGAGCTGATGTAGACAAGGAACAGAGAATGTCTTCTAGTGTAGACTTGGATTCAAGAGCACAGGGTCTCGTGGGTTCTGAGCCTGGGTCTTGGGCAGAGTGGAGATGGTTTCTGATGTCCGAGTAGAACCTGGCATGGCGTCTTGGCTCCTGATGACTGGGCTCCCTGAAAATCCATGGGTTTTTCCCTTATCTTGAGGGTATTGTGGGCTTCAGGGAGAGTGGGTAGCCTGACCTTTTTCTTGTCTACATAGGTCCTTACACCTTTAGCATCTGTGACACCTCTAACTTCTCCGACTACATCCGTGGAGGCATTGTCAGCCAGGTCAAAGTACCTAAAAAGATCAGCTTTGTGAGTGTGGTGGGTAGTAGAGGGTGGGGGGTGGTTCTGGGCATTTCTAGGCTCTGATGCCCTGCCCCCCACAGAAATCCTTGCTGGCCTCACTGGCAGAGCCTGACTTTGTGATGACGGACTTTGCCAAGTATTCCCGACCCGCCCAGCTGCACATTGGCTTCCAGGCCCTACACCAGTTCTGTGCTCAGCATGGCCGGCCCCCTCGGCCCCGCAATGAGGTGGGTGAGTGGGTGGGCCAGCCAGGGCAGGTGACCTTGGCACCGAAGGCCCGCTGTACCTGTCTACTTTTCCTCCCCTTTGCCCCTCCCCATCCCTCTTCCCACAGTGGCCTGACAGGTGCCCTCTTGGTTTCTTCTGCCCCACCAGGAGGATGCAACAGAGCTGGTGACCTTAGCCCGGGCCGTGAATACACGAGCCCTGCGAGCGGTGCAGCAGGACAACCTGGATGAGGACCTCATCCGAAAGCTGGCCTATGTGGCTGCTGGGGATCTGGCGCCCGTAAACGCTTTCATTGGGGGCCTGGCTGCCCAGGAGGTCATGAAGGTCAGCGTGGGTGGAGAAGCTCAGGGTTGGGGGCGTGGGCCAGGCACTTCTCTAACTCCATCACTTTTTGTCCATCTGCCCCAGTTAACCACTGACTGCTTCCTCTCTCCTCCGCAATCCCCAGGCCTGCTCTGGGAAGTTTATGCCCATCATGCAATGGCTGTACTTCGATGCCCTGGAGTGTCTTCCTGAGGACAAAGAGGCCCTCACGGAGGACAAGTGCCACCCGGTATGTGAGTAGGGCCCACAAGGAAGACGCCACTGGGGGCATTTCTGGTGAGGCTCCCTCTGACTCTCCTTCCTTTGCACTCCTCAGCGCCAGAACCGTTACGATGGGCAGGTGGCCGTGTTTGGCTCCGACCTACAGGAGAAGTTGGGCAAGCAGAAGTACTTCCTAGTGAGTGATCCCCTTAGATGTCCTCTACCTGCACCTCCCAGGCCTCTGGCCACCTATTCTGGAGTCTCCTGCCTCCCAAGGGAGAGTCTTTTGGTTCTGGTACCTCTGTTGTGTGCCTTTTGCCACGGCCTTCCCTCAGATGGCTCTGGGTTATTTCTTGTAGTTCTGGGACTTGAGGATGTGGCACTAGCCCCACTTCGCCTCCCCTGCTGTCTTCAGGGGTGGTGGGGAGTGAGGAGTAAGTGTATCATCACACTCACCTGTGTTACCCCAGCCAGTCTCTGTCTCTCTTCTCTACTGCCTCCTAGGTGGGTGCAGGAGCCATTGGCTGTGAGCTGCTCAAGAACTTCGCCATGATTGGGCTGGGCTGTGGGGAGGGCGGAGAAATTGTTGTCACAGACATGGACACTATTGAGAAGTCAAATCTGAACCGGCAGTTTCTATTCCGGCCCTGGGATGTCACGGTGAGTGGGGTGGGGGGAGGGGGTGGGATTTTGTCCTCTGGCTTTCCTCCTGTCTTTTGTTTCCATTTTTTCTGGAAAGGAGGGAGGCCTTTCCACCTTTTTCTTCGACTCTTTTTCTCAGCTTCTCTGCGTCACTCATTCAGCAAACATTTCTTGAGTATCCTTGCACTGGATCTGCAATTTTTCATCTTTCTCTTCTTTTTTTCTTTTTCCTTGATCTCTTATCCGTGCTGGTTGGGACAGTGTGTTGGGGGTCCCCTAGACCACCCCCAAGTTTGATGATTGACTAGGAAGACTCAGGACTCAGCTTATAGCTGTATTCATGGCTATGATTTCTTCCAGCAGAAGGATGCAGAGCAAAATCAGCAAAGGGAAAAGGCACCCTGGGCGAAGTCTGTGGGAGACCAGGCACAGGCTTCTGAGACTCCTCTCCTAGTGGAGTCGCACAGGATGCACTTAACTCCCCTAGTAGCGAATTGTGACAACACGTGTGAAATGTTGCCAACCAGGGACGCTCATTAGCGGCTCAGTGCCCAGGGCTTGTACTAGGGGGTATATGTACATACCTAAATTCCAGCTTCCCAGAAGGGAATCAGGAGTTCAGCAGAAACCACACTTTGCATAAACAGTCTAGGCACAGTGAGCCACCCTTATCAGGTAAGGCATGGGGAGAACCCTCCCCAAATTGAGGTTCCCAGATGCCAACCAAGGGCCAGCCTTGCCAACAGGCCTTCCCTAGGAGAACACTTGTGCTAGGTTCACTCTCCCCTGCCACATGGACCCTGGGCCATACACAGCTCTAGCTGTGAAGCCTTCCATGCGGACAGTGCCATGTGTACCTGCCCAGGATCTGTTCTCCTTTACGTTCATGGACTTTGTCACCAGGTAGCCATTGGCCTAGGCACTGTGCTCGGCACCTGGGATACAGCAAGGAAATAAAGGTTCTAAGGTTCTAAGGGAGCAAGGGCAGACCGGAAGCAATCAACACAGTGTAAGGGTGAGGTTTGGGGTTTAACGTTGATAAGCGCCCAAGCAAAGGAAGTTGGACATGCCCGGAGGATGGGTTGGCAGGTTTGATGGTAGGGGTTAGGGAAGGGCTCAGTTCTGCAGACCTGGAGGGTGGAAGGGTGTAGAGCACCCCCCACCCCCCAGAGCATTCCAGGCCAGGATCCTGATGGTGGGGAGAGGGATAGGAGGCGAGCTAGGGGAAATGGGGGCCAACTCCTTTTCCCCTCTGTGGAGGGGGTGGGGAGCTAGGGGAGAGTTTTGAGCAGAGGAGGGATGTGACCTGACCTGGGCTTTGGTAGGATCCTGTTTTGTTTGAGAGGATGGATTCCACCCCTGAGTCCTGTTATCTGAAAGAACAGTACATGTTGGGTAGGCATAGAAAAGAGAGTGGCTGGCCTCTTGCCTCGGATCTGCATTTGTTCACAGTTTCCCTTTCCACTGAGCCCCTGCCATCTCTGTCACAGCTTTGGCCATGTGGCGCTGTCGGCGACTGTCTCCTAAATCAAGGAGCCTTCTGAACTCAGAGCCCTGGTTCTTCCTAAACTAAGTAGTCCATGTTTAGGAGAACGGTTGTATACAGGTTTGTTGGGTGAATACACGAATAACTGAGCCCCATGTTCCCATCCCGGCCTTGTCCCCCTAGAAGTTAAAGTCTGACACGGCTGCTGCAGCTGTGCGTCAGATGAATCCACACATCCGGGTGACAAGCCACCAGAACCGTGTGGGCCCTGACACAGAGCGCATCTATGACGACGATTTCTTCCAAAACCTGGATGGTGTGGCCAATGCCCTCGACAATGTGGATGCCCGTGAGTTTGGAGGCGGGTGAGGAGGTCGGGGCAGAGGTGGTATGCGCGCGCGTGTGTATGTGTATCCGCTGTCTTGTTTTCCTGTCCTCTATTGACGTTCTTTTTTCACACACACACACACACACACACACACGGTCTCCCATCCCCCACCCCTCCCCATAGGCATGTACATGGACCGCCGCTGTGTGTACTACCGTAAGCCGCTGCTGGAGTCTGGCACACTGGGCACCAAGGGCAACGTGCAGGTGGTGATCCCCTTCCTGACAGAGTCCTACAGCTCTAGCCAGGATCCGCCTGAGAAGTCCATCCCCATCTGCACCCTGAAGAACTTCCCCAACGCCATTGAGCACACCCTGCAGGTGATCAGCTATGGGGGGAGAGGGGAGGGAGCAGGCTCCTTCTTGGCCGCTAGGCCCCCTCAGGTGTCACCAGCCTAAGCTCAAGATGAGCTTTCTCTTGAAACCTTCCTCCCTCACTTCCCATCCAGCAGCCTGGGTTTCTAGAGTGATACATTCATTTTCTTTTATTTTGAGAAGTTGTCAACGTGTAGAGATACACAAAGAGTGGTATGATGAATACTCAAATATCATTCCTCATCCAGATTTAATTGTTGTTCAAGTTTTTGACACATTTTCTTAGATTGCTGTGTTTTTCCTTTTCTGCTGAAA
Organism: Martes martes; assembly: GCF_963455335.1. Taxonomy (NCBI): domain Eukaryota; kingdom Metazoa; phylum Chordata; class Mammalia; order Carnivora; family Mustelidae; genus Martes; species Martes martes. Next base: position 39,653,862 of record NC_137897.1, read on the forward strand.
CGTATCACAGATATCACAGCACCTCAGTCCTTAATTGAATATGCTTCTGCAAGGGACACGTGCTCTGTATAACAGGGTCTCTCGACCTTGGCATTATTGGCACTTGGGGCCAGATATTTCTTTGTCGGTGGTGGGTGGCGTCCTCTGCACCAGCCAGCGCTTAGCAGCATCCCTGGCTTCCACCCATGGGATGCCACTAGCATTCTCCTACAGTTGTAGCAATTGGGAATGTCTCCAGACGTTGCCAGGTAGCCCCCTCCCCTCCCCAGGGTGGGGGCAGAATCGCTCCCAGGTGAGGACTTCTGCTGTCTAATCAAAACCCTGCTTTCATGCTGAGCGAAATTAATGGTCGTTTCTTACTGCCTCCTGCAGTTACCTGGGTCTTTAATGCCCCTCTTCAGGTGTCCCCAGGTATTGCTCAGAGTGGCTTCAACAGCTAGTTTCTCAGGACGATCCTGTTTGTGTGGTGCGTGTGCGCACAGCCCAGAGCTCCTGTCATCAGACTGACTTTTTTACAGAGTGAACACACCTAGGCGTCTGGCACCAGGGACATGACCCAGAACCTGAGGCGGACCGAAGGAGAACTCTTGTGCTATGAGAATGACCCGGTAGTCTTTGAGAACAGACTTCCGAATGTTTAGTCAGGAGTGTGGGGGTGAAAACCAAATAGGGAAGAACCAGTTTCCTTGGCCACTTTCCCTTCTGCCTGGAGTTCGAGAGTGGGCATGTTGATATTTGTGTCCCCATTGTGATCCCATGGGGTCGTGTGTGACTGGACACGGACAGCTCTCCGTGCCTGACTCCTCTGAAATGGGGCTGAGAGCGGTGTTGGCCTCTTGGTGTGGAAAGCACTTAGTCTTTACTATGTATCTGTAGCAGGTTTAGGAAACTCTCCGTTACTTCGTAGTTGCTTGTTTATTTTTTCCAACCCCACTCTGTAGCTGTTACTGTTACAGTATCTGTTTTAGAAAGGAGGGTGCAAAGGTAAGTGTTGCTGCGTGTTTCTGAAGTCCTCAAACTAGGTACTAGGTAGCAGAGCTGGGGATTGAACCCAGACTCAGGCACTAGTGAATGCATTTACTGTCCTTAGGAATTTGCATAGCGCAGAGCATCTGTCTTATTTCCAGCTCAGCCCAGAGCCTGTATGGTGGCGGCTGTTTTTGATTTGGATCTGAATTTTTTTTTCAGTTATGGTAAAACGTAACTAATTTTTTTTTAATCGAGATATATCTCTAGTAAGGCATACAGATCCTAAAGAATAATTTTTTTTACACATACACTAGTGTAATCATTGCCCAGATCAAGTTAACTGGTTTTTAAATTAAGGTGCCAGAGGGTGGGGAAGGTTGGGGAGCCAGTGGCAGAGGGCTTCCCTGTTCTCCGAGCAGCAGTGTTCCAGTTGGATGCATTCGCTGATGGTCTGTCTAATGACAAGTCCCCGGTTGTCAGCCCTCACTCCATGTTGTTCATCTGCTCTGTCTTGCAGTGGGCGCGGGATGAGTTTGAAGGCCTCTTCAAGCAGCCGGCAGAAAACGTGAACCAGTACCTCACGTAAGTATCCAAGCGCCCCTTTGGCCTGTCCCCTGCCTGCCCGCCAAGGCGTCCCGCCTGCTTTCCTCACCAGTAATGCCTGGCACCAGGCCTGCTTACTTGGCAGATGAATTGGGGAAGGCTCAGGGTCTCGTACTGCTGGGGGTCAGGGCTAGCTTTCCGTGGAGGAAGTAGAGTGGTGTTGGAGCCCACTGCTAGGGCCGAGGTGTAATCCTGCCCCTCTGACCTCCTCCAATTCCCAATAGAGACCCCAAGTTTGTGGAGCGGACCCTGCGTCTGGCAGGCACCCAACCCCTGGAGGTGCTAGAGGCTGTACAGCGCAGTCTGGTGCTGCAGCGGCCACAGACCTGGGCCGACTGCGTGAGCTGGGCCTGCCACCACTGGCACACCCAGTACTCCAACAACATCCGGCAGCTGCTGCACAACTTCCCTCCCGACCAGGTAATGCCCGCCTGCTGGCCCCATTGGGCGTGAGGCCTTTTCCCTACACAGGAACCTGCTGCGGGCTCTCCCCATGCTCTTTGCAGTCAGGAGGCCGGCTGCGGCAGGTACCTCAGGTACCTCAGGGCCTAGGGCTCTCCGCAGGTGAATTAAGTCTGACCTGTTTTTCCTGTTGCCTTGCCTTCGAGCAAGAGACTTGTGTCCCTGTTTCTTTTGCCTGTGGCTGCTCTGAGTCCAGCTCAACCCCCAGGGCCGTACTGATTACAGAGGAGAAATTTGGTAGTCACTCGGTAGTCGTAGTAGTCGGGGGCACAGGAATGTGCATGGGTTCGCCTCCTGGCTCCATTTGCACTGGAGCAAGTCACATAGCTTCCTCTGCACCTTGGTCTTCCCACATGCAAAGTAGGCGGAAGAGCAGTCTACCTCATGGGGTTTTGTGAGGATTTACTGGTACTTACTGATAGTAAGTTAGTACAGTGCCTGGCAGTCCGTAAGAGTTTGTGAGGTGGCTGCATGTCTTGCACAAAGCAAGTGCCCGGGAATTGGTAGTTGTCTGCTCAGCGAGGCCCCTGATTCAGCCTGGTGTCGGAACCTCCATCTATAGGACTCTACAGTCTGGGTCTTTCATGACTGACTCCAGGGCCCTGCATGTACCCAGCTAGGAGTTCGGCTTGTTAGAGGGGCCTCTGCTCTCAAGTCCTGCCCCTCAGAAATCTCTTTGCTCTTTTCCTTTAGCTCACAAGCTCGGGAGCTCCATTCTGGTCTGGGCCCAAACGCTGTCCACACCCACTCACCTTTGATGTCAACAATGTAAGTCTCTTCCCTGGGGTGTCTTTGGGTCAGGCGGAGGGTGGGTGAGAGGGAAGGAGGCCGAGACGCGTCAGGAGAGAGCCGATGTCCTCACCCTTCTGGGCCCTGCCTTCCCCCAGCCCCTGCATCTGGACTACGTGATGGCTGCCGCCAACCTGTTTGCCCAGACCTATGGGCTGACAGGCTCTCAGGACCGAGCTGCTGTGGCCACACTCCTACGGTCTGTGCAGGTCCCCGAGTTTACCCCCAAGTCTGGCGTCAAGATCCACGTCTCTGACCAGGAGCTGCAGAGCGCCAATGCCTCAGTTGGTGAGGGTGTTTGGCCAGTCGGCTGCCCAGGCCAGCTTCCCCACCAGTTCTCTGCCCCTGGCTCTGCTCTGCCACCCCAGGCCCGAGACTTCCCCGCACCTTCCTTTGAGCCTCCCTTCTTCCAAAGTGTGGAGAAGGTCGGTTGGTTGGGGCAAATTGTCTCCCTCACTCCTTCTCCCCACTTTTTGGTCTTCTGTGTGTCTTTGCCTTGCAAAAAAGAACTTCTTTCTGTTTCTTTTGTTTATGTTTCTCCGGGAGCTGTGATCTCCACCAGTGGTCTCTCTCCCTTGACATCTGGCCCCTGTGTGCCTCTGTACGCCTCTTCACCCTAATACTGCCCTCCATGTTATCTTTCCTTGGCATTCCCTACCCATCTCCCTCTGCACGTCTCTCCTCTTCAACTTCCCATCCCTTTCCATCTCTTTCTTCCAGCTCATGCTTCATATTAGGTGAGGGCCCAAATAGTGACCTTCAGGCTTTTCAGGCCATAGAGTGTCTGCGGTCAATCACCTGTCACGGTCGAAGTACAAAAGCAGTCATATACAATGTGTAAATGAACGTGTTTGGCTGTTTTCCAGAAAAATTTTATTGATAGAGCAGGTGGTGGGCCGACTTTGGCTCAGCGCCATAGTTTGCTGACCCCCAGCCTGTGGATTTGATCTGTCTTGCCCTTCCTACCTCTCCCTGTCCATGGCCTAGATACCGCATCTGCAGCTCTGTGGCTCCCCCTGCATTTACCTTCCATGCTCCCCAGTTCCTCTCCATCGATCTTCTCCCTTCTCCTGTTATCTCCCCATCTCCCTTCCCACGTCTCTACCCCCTCATGTTCCTCTCCGTATGTTTCTTCCCATCTTTCCTTCCACGTTTTTCTTCACTTCATCCCTTTATTTCCTCCGTTTTTCTCCTTGGATACATACGTATATACATGCATATCGCTGCCTAACCATACGTGAGATCTGTGTAATGTACATAAGGTATGTGTGAAATGTGTGTAAATGATATATATATGAAATGTGTATGAAATACATCTACATGTCTCATGCCCCATTCTGCTCTTCCTTTTTTCCCTTCCCCATATCTTTCCTCTATCTCTGCGTCTGCGTATTCCCCCCAATATCCTCTCTGTATATTTTTTTCATACCCCTGTCGCCCCCCACCCCCAGCCATATTTTCCATGTCTCTCCACCTCTTTCTATAACATTCTCCCCAAGATCTACAGCTCTCCTATCTGGATCTGTCCATGTCCACTACCTCCTGATGTCTTCCTTAGTGTCTCTGGAGAGCTCTCTCTCTCTGTATACCTGCCCCCATTCTGTCTCCTTCAGGTTTGTGCTCTCTTGTCCTGCTCTACCTCTCTGCCTTGCGCCTCCTCTCTCCCAGGATAGCTTTCTTTTTCAGGTCTTCTCTACCTGAACATCTTTTGCCCTCCCAGCCCCCGCTCCCACCCCAGCTCCTGTTTCCACCTCAGACACTGGCCTGGGATCTAAAGGGTCAATGGTGTCCCTTTCTTCCTGCAGATGACAGCCGTCTCGAGGAGCTCAAGGCCACACTGCCCAGTCCAGAAAAGCTCCCTGGATTTAAGATGTATCCCATCGACTTTGAGAAGGTGCTGGATGGGGGCCCTGGGTGGGTAGGGGGATGGCCCAGACAGAACGGGTTTGTGGGGATCTGGAGGCAGCCCCAGGCCTCTACCGGGATTGCATCATGGGCCTGCCACATGGCCCTGAATGTATAGACGTTCCCAGCCTTGCCTTTGTGATCTCAAAGAACCCAGCAGGTAACTGTAGTGGAGGATACTTGTGTCCCCAGGGGCCAGGAATCCTTTTCCTCCTCCGACTCTGATCCTCTCGCCATCTCCCCGCTCTTCCCCTTCTCCCTCCCCCACTCATAAAAGGATGATGACAGCAATTTCCATATGGATTTCATTGTGGCGGCATCTAACCTCCGGGCAGAGAACTATGACATTCCCCCTGCGGACCGGCACAAGGTGAGGGGAGTCTGGACCTGATTCCACACCTACACCCAACCTCACACTGCACCCCTCCCCCAGGCTTGAGTTCTCCAAGTTCCATTCCTTCTTTGTAGGCTCTGAGCCTCCTCTACCTTAACTATCACGTGTCTTGATCCTTCCTGCCTCACAGAGCAAGCTGATTGCAGGGAAGATCATCCCAGCCATTGCCACGACCACAGCAGCTGTGGTTGGCCTTGTGTGTCTGGAGTTGTATAAAGTGGTGCACGGGCACCGACAGCTTGACTCCTACAAGAATGGTTTCCTCAACTTGGCCCTGCCCTTCTTTGCCTTCTCCGAACCCCTTGCAGCACCCCGTCACCAGGTGAGGGCCTGCATCAGGGCTGGTGGGTTTGTGAGTGCGATGTTTCTCTGTAGAGCTGGCTTTGGTTTGCTTTCATAGCCTGTCACCAGGTGAGGGTTTCTGTGAGCGTGCACCTACTCCCTTTGTGCACACATTATTCGTTTATTCATTTAACCTATTCTGTGCTAAGCACTGAATCTGCCTGTGGAAGCCCTTAGAAAAGATGGGATCTTCTAATTGTATTCTGAGAGATTATTAATAACATAATGATAGCAACTGACATTTATTGGGTGCTTATTATGGTAAATACTTTCACTTGCTTCATTTGTTAATTCATTTCAAATATTTACTGAGCACCTGTGTGCCAGGTATTCTTGTAGGTGCTAGGATTGTTCATTTGTGCACTAGATTCTATAAATAACACGATAAATGATCTTAGAACCTCCAAAAAAGACCACGGTAAGGAGGACTTGAGTACCAGGTGGCAAGGGGATGGGTTGGGGCCTTATAAACATGGGATGGTCAGGAAAGGCCCTGCTGAAAAGACGATCTGTGAGCCCAGATTTGGAGGAGGAGAGGAAGCAGACCACACAGGCTCCTGGAGGGAGTGCATTCCAGGCAGAGGGATGAGTCTTTCCAGGGGTCCCAAGGTAGGAGCATGCCTGGCATGTTTGAGGAAGAATAACTTGTTTGAGCAGAGGGAGAGAGGATGGAAGGTAGGAGATGAGAACAGAGCAGGCTCCCAGTGACTAGGCCATGTTGGTCATCAGTCACCAAAGGGCATCAGTGCTCAGGGTGCGACAGAAGCCACATGTTTTTGACAAAGGAGGCTTGCAGTCTAAGCATGTTAGCCTGAGCGATGGGGGGTGGGGGGGTGGTGAGGACAGGACTGACGGGGCCAGACCCTGTGGTGGCCTGCAGCCCATCAGCCCAGTCCTTGTCCCGCAGTACTATAACCAGGAATGGACGTTGTGGGATCGCTTTGAGGTCCAGGGGCTGCAGCCTAACGGCGAGGAGATGACGCTCAAACAGTTCCTGGACTACTTTAAGGTGAGGCCCCTCCCTCACTCATCCCACTGGCAGGCAGAGTGTGCAGGCCAGGCTTGCTGGGCCATCTGCCCCCATGACACTGCTGTCCCCCTTCCCCCTCCTCCAGACAGAGCATAAATTGGAGATCACCATGCTGTCCCAGGGTGTGTCCATGCTCTACTCCTTTTTCATGCCAGCCGCCAAGCTCAAGGAACGGTTGGATCAGCCGTGAGTTGGGGGGGGGCGGGCAGTTCCACTTGCTGCTATTCCACCCCAGTTCACTGCCCTTCACCTCTGCCCCCACCTCCCCACCCTCCTCCCTCGCTTTTTGCCTCCCTGACCCTCTGCTCCCCCGCCCCCCAGGATGACAGAGATCGTAAGCCGTGTGTCGAAGCGAAAGCTGGGCCGCCATGTGCGGGCGCTGGTGCTTGAGCTGTGCTGCAACGACGAGAGCGGCGAGGACGTCGAGGTCCCCTATGTACGATACACCATCCGCTGACCCCTGTCCGCGCCCGTAGGCTGGCCCCAGCTCCCCTCCCCACCCCCAGCCCAGGGCTCCCATTGGGCCTCTGGCAGTGGCCCAGCTAGCCACGCCTGGTGTTCCCTCCTCATTCCCCTCCCTGTACCCCTCATGCCGCTGCTTTCTACCTTGTTTGGAACCTGAATCCTAATAAAGAATTATTAACCCAGATGAGGCATGCCCTGCTGCTTCCAGGGAAGGAAGGGACTTCTGGAGTGGTTCCGTTCAGGTAGTAACCCATAGGGCTCAGCTCCACCCCAGCTACCAGTTGCCTGGGCAGAGAAAATGTGGGAATTGTCACTTCTTCCTCCCATCCTCCCCACTTGGGAAGGGACGGAGGCATAGAGCACAGGTACCTGGGTCCGTGTGACTATATTTGAGCTGGATTCGAAGCTCTAGCTTCTAACTCCCTGCCATGTTGATTTTGAGAGGTGGTAGTGAGTCGTGTTTGAGCAAACCCTGTAACTTGTCTAACCTTGTTCTTTCCGTGAAGAAGAAAGTCACCTGTGACCTGTCAGCCAGGGCTTGGTCAGCATGGCTTAGGTCCCTGGAGAGACAGATCCCTTCCCATCTGGCTTATTAGCACTGAGCCCTTGGACAAGTCTTCATCCTGGTTCCCAGCACCAGGAATGCCTATGGAGCCCTTGTTCAGCTTCCCAGCTGCAGGGGGGCCTGAACAACTCTGTTGGACTGAGGAATGTCCATGATTATGCAGACTTTGCAGTTTTTAATGAAAATATTTGGCTGAGAACATCTGTGGAGGAAAAGCCCCTTTCCCACTCCACCCTGCTCCCTCCTCAGGTCTGGTCTGCTTGTCCCTAGGCCTCCTACTTTTGAGAAGGGAGCCAGCTGTGGGTTGTTGATTGGTTGGAGCAGGCTCACCACAGTGCCGCCCCCACCCCGCCCCTGCCCTCAGGACTGCAGAGCTGCCCATGCTTGTCTTTGGTCTTGACTGAGGGCTCCAGATAGTTGAAAGCACCAATCAGACTCGCCATCTGGTGCCTGGGGTTGCCACTCATACCTCTCCCTCACCCAGCCAGAAGCCCAACTTCTTTCTCCCACTTGAAAACAGACCCCTCATTCCTTCATTCATACCTAGGTACTGGGAATAGCACAACCTATCCCTGAACCTGGCCTGACACTCCTCACAGCCTGCCCCCACATCTGCTGCCTCCCAGGCCAGCTCCAGACCCCAGGCACAGCCTATGCCCCTGTCTGCCTTCCTCTCATGATTATTTTTTCCCCTGGCCTGCTCTGCTTAGGTGACCTCATCCTTCCATACTTCCTTTTTATTCCCCTCTAGGATGTTGGAGACTGAAGTGCTTTACCTCTGGCATCTATTAAGTGGTGATGCTAACTGTTTAGGTCAAGTGGAGAGGTTTTCCTGCCAGAGATACTTTCTCCATTGCTGGTTAAGAGTTCCCCAAACACTCCACACCTTGGTCCACTGCCTCTACCATCTGACACTTGAACACAAACTTCTGCCCCGGTTCGATACTATCCCAGCTCCTTGTCCACTATCTCCCCCCATTATAACTCGTGATTCTCCAGACATTTCTGTCCCTTTGTTCGCCGCCGAACTCTGGATCACCTTCCTCTCATTCATACCTGAAACGCTTCTTTATCAAGAAAAGCTTCAGCAGGAACCCCTGAATCCTGGTTATATCTCAGTTCCCCCCTATGTGCCATTTTCTGTCCTGTTTGGCTACCATTGTAACACCAACAAGACAGAAGACCATAGTTCAGTGGGCAGGGTTTGGGTCACTTCACTGAGCCCCCTGCACCAGGCAGGCACAAAGGGAAGGGTGTCACACGGTTGTCTCTTGTCTTGACCTAGAGCTATTTGCCATGGAACATTTGCCCCAACATTTGTTGAGTGCTTACTATGGGACAGGCAATATTCTAGGCATAAGAGACAGCAATGGATAAAAAAAAAAAAAAATCCCTGCCTTGAGGGATGTGCGTGGGTGTGTGTGGCGGGGGCGGGGGTGCCTCATGTTCTGCTAGGGTGAGACCCAGAACAAACACAAGTAAATTGTAAGAAGTTGACAAGTGTTACTCAGAAGGTTTGTAGGGCCAGGTCTGGGGGTCTCAAATGGGATGCCGGTAGACATTTTTAAATAGGGTATTCGGGGAAGGCTTCATGAAGGTGACGTTAAAGCAAAGACTTGGAAGACGTGAAGGAATGAGGCATGTGAGTATCTAGAAGAATATTCCTGGCAAAGGGAACAGGAAGTGCAAAGTCCCTGAGGCTGGATTGTGCCTGCTTTATTCAGAAACAGCTTGAAGGGAACAAATGCGTCTGGAGAGGAGAGGAAGAAGGGTAGGAAATGAAAATGAGGTCAAAGAAGTAATGGACCTGATGGTCTAGCCCACGGTGGACTTCTGTCTTTGTCAAGTATTTCCACTCCCATCACGCTCTGATAACCCTCGCTAGTATGAACCTTACTAGAATACTCTAACCGGTGTGATCAAGGCTGCCACACTGGACTGGGGTGCAGTGTAAGGATGTCCCAGAAGGCCTGCCAAAAGCTGCCGCCATTTGAGCGGGGCTTGTTGACAGTGTAGGAGTTTTCCAGGCATAGAGGAGTGAGGGCTTAAGGTGTGCTGGCAGTGCTTGACACACAACAGGCGCTCAATAAATAAAACAGAAAACCGCAGACCCGGGGAGAGCCACGGGCGGGGTTCTGGCAGACAAGAGGTAACTGAGAGCTGGCAGGGAAGAAACCCAATTCAGGGTGCATACGCAAATACTCGCGTGAGGTGGAAAAGAGGTCTCCTCCCGACCCAAAGCCCCAAGCATGCGCAGTAACGCACCCTCCTCTTTAAAGGTCCGCCTTCCCTCTTTTCTCAGCCTAGGCTCCACCCCGTGCGTCTTGTCGGGAGGGGGGTTGGGAGGGGGTTAGAGGAGGGGCGAAAGACGATTGAACGCTCTTTTGACCAATCATTTTGCAGAATATTCGGCCTGTGGCGAGAGAGGCGCTCCGAACAAAAAGAAGTGTCCGCCCCCGGCGCTGAAAGCCAATGAAAACCTGCAGAGGCGTGGCACGGAGCAGTGAAATCACGCCTCTTCAGCTCAGCCACGCCCTTCATTCTTGCTCTGCCTCACCCCAGGGGGCAAATCCGATTGGCTGGACGACAACCTCAAAGGGCGGGGCCGCACACGTTCACAGTGGGAATGAGCTAGGGGGGGGGGATGCTGGGCGGGGCTAGACTCTGTCCTATCTAAGGTGGTAAAGGCCAATGATTCTCCAGGCCGCCTATCCTAGAAAAGTCATCTTCTCGCGAACCTTTAAAATTCCTGCCTTCCGAGGAGGAAGTCCCTCAAGGGACTCAGACTGACTGCCTCATCTGTCTTTTTCCTCCTTGCCAAAGTCCCGTTTGCCACCATGGGGATGTACCAAGTGAGACCAAGTAGGGGGGCCGAGTGGTGACCGGCACGCTGGTTACCGGCTGCTGCCCACCTTGGCACTAGTAAACTTCTAGCAAGATCGGAACTGAGTACTAAGCAACCTCTACACTTCCCCCTGGCGCCGTTCCAGGGCTGGCGCCACATTCCCCGGTGGGCGCGCAATGGCCGGGCCCCCTCCCGCTGCGGACGGGTCTTTTGGTACGTGCAGTCCGAGGTGAGTCCCCTCCTTCCCACTTCAGCCTTTTCAGCGCGTGCGTGCGCATGCGCGGAGCGCGGCGCGCGCGGCGGTTGGGCCGTTGGGTGTTCGGCCCTGGGATCCGCCGCGTCTCCGCAAGCAGTCGGCTCTGAACCGCGAGCCGCCGTGAGCTCTCGGGTTCGAGCGGGCGCCAGCGAGCCCGGGGGCATCGCCCGCAGCGGCCAAGCTCATGGCCGGCTGAGCGGGACGCCGCCTCCGCCTCAACCGCCGCCGCCGCCGCCGCCTCCTCCTCCTCAGCCGGCGGCGGCCCGGGCCCAGCAGCCATGGCCGAAGACTACTGGGACGGGCGCCTGCGGCGAACAGGAGGAGAAGGAGGTCGCGCGGCCTCAGCCCGGGCCGCCGCCCCAGGCGCCGCCGCGCCGGCCCCGCGGCGCTGAGGTTGCTCGCGCGCCCCCGCCGGTGAGCGCGTCCCCGAGGCGTGGGGTGGGGGCTGCCCTTCTTCTTGCAGAACCAACCCAGACCCCGGGCGGTGCCCAGGGGTCTGGGCTGCACCCCTGGCATGTGCCCCCTCCCCCAGCGAATTTCCCAGAGTGCACCGGGGCGGGGGGTCATTCGGGGCCTCCCTGACCTTGGCCCCGCCCTGGGCCCGGTCTGGGAACTGGGGATGGGCAGTCCTGTGGGTGCTAATGGGGAGCAGGGTGATCAAAGGACTAGAGGATGTGGAAGTGGGTGGTGAAAGACTCGAGCTTTGCTAATGGCCTGAGCTGTGGAGGGGTCGGAGCGTGTGATAAGTCTTAACCGCTGTGTAGGGCTTGAGGCCCAGCGTGTGCTAATGGGGGGGGGGGCAGTGAAGGGCCCCGACGGTGTGTGATAGGGGGAGAGCATGTTAGGAATGCTGAGGTATGCAAACAGGGTTATAGGTGTGGAGAGACCCCCGTGTGTGTTAATGGGGGTTAAGGTGGTAGAAATAGCAGAAGGTATGCTAATAGGATCAGGGCTCTGAAGTCCTGTGTGTGTTACTGAGCATCAGGATGGTGTCAATACTGTGTATTCATCCGTGAGGGACTGCAGCATGCAGGGGTCCAGAGAGTGCTCATGGAGGTCAGGGTAGTGGAAGAACTCGAGTGTTGAGTGTGTGCTAATGGGGGTCATAGCTGTAAAGGGTACGTGCGTGTGTTAATAAAGGTCTGGGTAGTATGAGGCCCAGGATATGCTAACGGGGACAGAGTGGTGGAAGACCTTAGCCTGTGCTACTGGGTACCAGAAGTTACGGATATATGTGGGGTGGGAGGGCACAGTGGTGAGGGAAATGTCTTAGCACTGTAAGGGGTCCAGTATATTAAGGATCAAGATGGGTGTGTGTGTGTGTGTGTGTGTCCGTTCGTCCGTCCCCAACCATCCATGAGGACGGGATGTGAGACTCCAGGATGCGATAAGGGACAGTTACATATGAAAATCTAGTGACCATTGGTACGGGTTTGGAGCCTTGGAGGTGCTTAAATGTGTGCCATTGGGGGAAGAGTCAGAGCCGTATCGGGTCTGGAAAATGCTAGTGAGCGTCAGAACGGTGTGAAGACAGTGTGCTTTTGTCCATGGGGGACTGGGGTGTGTGGAGGTTCCAGGTGGTGCGGTAAGGAGAATCGGGGTTGTGAAGGGGTTCAGGTGTGAACCAACAGGCATTATAGGTGTGAAAGATTTGAAGCAAAGAGAAATAAAGGACAGGAATATGTGAAGGTCTAGGTGTGATAAAGTGGATTCAGAACCATAGAGGGCTGAAGTGTGTGCTAATGGTGCTCCAGGCAGAATGAAGACCCGGGTGTGCTAATGAGGGTCAGGCCATTATAGAACACTGTGTTGGTATGTCCCTGGGGAATGGGGCTGAGTGAAGGGTTCAGGGTGTGCTAATGGGGAGGCACTGTGTGAGGCCCAGTGTGTGCTAATAGAGGTCAGGGTGAAGTGAAGGTCCAGCTTGTGCTGATGGGGGGTGGTGGGGACAGGGTAGTGAGAGGACCAGAATATGGGTTTACTGATAGTTATAGCCGTGGAGGGGTCTGAGTGGGCAAAACAGGTCAGGGATTGGCAAGTTTCACTTCATGTTAATGAGATTCAGGGCAGTGTGAAGGTCCAGTGAGTGCTAATTTGGGTCAGCTGTAGAGGGTCCCAAGTGCATGTTAATAGGGGTCAGAATCATGCACAGGGAACAGCGTGTTAATGGGGGTAAGTGCTTTGGAGAAGCTAACGGGCAGCTTGGCCTAGGAGGCACCCAAGAATGTGGTGGTGAGAGTTAACTTAGAGGGGCCCAAGCCTATGCAAACAGTTCTCTGCTCTGTTGGGGCTTCCTGTGCTGATGGGGTTAGAAATAAATGGGGAAATTACAGGTGCTGTTAAAATGCAGAGAGCCCTTCTTGAGGGGCCAGTTTGTGCTCATAGGGGTCTGGACAGGATGAGGATGTTGTGTTCTCGGTGCGAGTTGTGTGGTGACCGTGATGACTAGAGTATGATGGCTGTGTCTTCAGTGGACAGTGTGGTGTGAGGTGATGAGTGCCCTTGGGTGTGAGAGTATTCTGAGGATGGGTGTATGTCCTCGGAGGGTCAGGAAGGACATATGCCCTTTTTTTGAGTGGAGTTGTGTATCCAGTTTCTTGTTCCTTCCTTTACTATTCTGAACTCTTAAAAAGCTCAGAAAATGGAAATAATAATATTTAAAAGTTTTATTGTATATTAATGTTCAAGTGTCTCTGTTCACAAAGGTCTACCCAGGGCACCCCTGCTGGGAATGTTGCGTGATACACAGATTTTGTATCCTGTCTTCCTAAAATCCCCCCAAAACTGAACTCTGGAATATGTCCAGCTCTGGGAGTTTCCAGTTAGAGGTTATGGACCCTGGCTCCTTCTGGCTCCCTCCTCGTCTTCCATCCAGCCCTACTTACCATCCCCCCAGATGCCCCATTCCCTGCCACTACAGGCAATGCCGACTGAGTATTCGTACCATGGATGCAAGACTGCCTTTGAGGCTGGCCATGCTTCTCCTTCTTCAGCTTCAGGTCCAGTGTTTGGCCTACTGGGTCAGGATTTTTGTGGTTCTCCTGGGTTCTCTGAGTGGACCTCATCCTCTTTACTGGGGTCTCTCTGCTAGGCTGGCACCTCTGCTCCTCCTGGGGGTAGTGAGGCCAGGCAGGCAGAAGCAGGGTGTAGGGACCAGTGGGGTAAGCGCCTGATTTCAAGGTAACAGATGACCCACTTCTCTCCTTGAATCCAGCCCCACCTCATCCTCCCACCTCCTCTCTAGCTCTACTTCCCTTGGGCCCAGGGCCATCTTAGGCCCGCTGTGAGTCCAGATGGTTCCTAGGCCAGGTCTTTCCCCCACCTTGCTGGCCTGGAGCCCAGGAGGAAGCAGAAGAAGGCCAGCCTAAGCCTTTTGGTGGCCCTGTTCCCTCCAGCGGCCCCATCTAGGTCATCTTCCCGCGATGCCACTGTCCCTGGGCCACATTTTCTGGAGTTGTTCACGAGTAGCAGACCTACCCTGCCCATCTGGGTGGGGATTGGTCTTAGGCCCTCAGCCCCCTGATTCATTAATTTCTGCCATAAGCACTTTTTGAGCGTCTACTCTGTGTCAGTCACTGTTCCAGGTCCTCAGGATATAGCCGTGACCTAAACAGACAGAAATCTACCCTGGCGGAGCTGATCTTCTAGTTATGGCGGTGAGGAGACAGACAGTTAAGAATATAGAAACCAATAAGTAGGTGGTATCATTTCTGAGGAGGTGATAAGTGCTGGGGGGATAATTAGGCAAAGTAAGGGGGAGCTCAGTATGGTTGAGATTTTAAGTAGGGTTATTTGTGGAGGATTATCCATGAAAAAGGTGGTATTTGAGCAAGGGTCTAAAGGGGATGAGGGAGTGAGCTATTTTGCAATCTGGGGGAAGGGTATTCCACGTACCAGGAGCAGCCAGTGCAAAGACCCTGAGGTGGGACTGCTGGTTGTGGTTGCACAACAGCAACTGGCAGTAGTTGTGGGGGGAGGTGAGTCCAGGAAGCTAATAGGGGTGAATAGGATAAGACCTTGTGGGCCACCCTTGAGGACTGGGACATTTATTTGGGGTGATAAGGGAGTTGTGCACTCTCAAGTAGAAAAATTTTTTATAAGGCCTGGCTTATAAAAATCTTGAGTGGGACCCATAGGGTCCCAACCTGGTTGAAACTTTCCAGGAGCCCTCAGGACAGCTGGTGTCTATTGAGATTCAGCCCCCCCCCAACAACCTACCCAGTGGTTGGGTCTGGGCAGGACTCCCCTCTCCACACACCCCTCACTTGAGTAGACCATTGGGGTAGTCCACTTAGTCACCGTGACAATGGTTGCTGGGGAAGGCGGGTGGGTCCTTATGGTTGTGGGGAGCATTCTGCCTTGGCAGTTGGGGGGTGATGTGGGGCTGGTGCCGGCGGAACATGCCATTCTATGGGCGAGTCCAGGGCCGTATTGGTGGCCCTTCAGTCCTGGGAGAGCGCCTTGCCCCACCCACAGCTGGACCCATCACCGCCACCGCACCTGAGAATGCCTGCTGTGGAGGCCTTTGTTCCCACAGTGAGGCTGCCCCTATAGAGGCCAGCAGTCCACCAGTTGGGCCCTTGCCCTCAGCCAGCCACCCAGGCCTCAACACCCAGGTGCGCTCCTCAGGAGCGGGGTCCCCAGGGGCTGGCTGTAGGTGGGTGGGCACTGACAAGGGTCCCCATCTGTGCCAGGTTTCCGGGAATCCCAAGTGTTTCGAGGCCTCCACAGGGGTTTGGTGGGCACTGACACAGGTTCATGTCAGTGTACCTCACTAAGTTGTCTTGGGCTTTAGGGGGCCCATGATGGTCAGGCAAGTGCTAACGTGGGACCCATTCCCATCTATCCCTCCTGCTCAGGTCGCCATGGATCGGATGAAGAAGATCAAGCGGCAGCTGTCGATGACACTCCGAGGGGGCCGAGGCGTGGACAAGACCAATGGTGCCCCTGAACAGATAGGCCTGGATGAGAGTGGGGGTGGCGGTGGCAGTGACCTTGGAGAGGTACCCACTCGTGCCGCTCCTGGGGAACCTCGCTCCGGACGGGGTCCACTCAGTTCTGCACCAGGTAGGTCCACTGATCACTCCTGCCCCCGGCACTGGTCCCCAGGAGCTGCCTCCCAGCCTAGTTCCCCTTAGACTTGTATTATTTCCGTTTTCCTTTCTCTATTTTCTCCCCCTCCCTGCCATCCTCTCAGCACCCTCTATCTGTCCATCTGTGTCCCTCTCCTTGGCTTTGTGCCCAGGCCTGAGGGGGAGGAAGAGTGCCCTGCCTGCTGCAGCTGCCCCAGCCTTCCCTTTGCCCTTCCCCTGCACTCCGCTATGGCCCCCTCAGGCCTACGGGTGCCTGCCTGCCCTGGGCCCACCTTCCCAGGGCCTTTGGCTACTCTGCTGCTGCCTGCCTCCTGGCCGTGGGCCAGCACCAGTCTCAGCTCACCCCTGGAATGGGGGTGCTCCACTAGGTGACTATTGCCCCTCCACCCCTACTCATCCCGCCGCGACCTGACTGAACCTCCCTGGGCCTTGCCGCCCTCGCCTGAGGGACTCCAGGCGGCTCAGGGGGCTTGTGTGTACGTGTGTGATGAAGCAGTGTGTTCTGCAGGGGAGGGGGTTCCTGGGGCTCTGGACCTCAACTGGTCTGCCCTCCTCCCCCTGTCCTCACTACCAGAGATTGTACATGAGGACTTGAAGATGGGGTCTGATGGGGAGAGTGACCAGGCTTCAGCCACGTCCTCGGATGAGGTGCAGTCGCCAGTGAGGGTGCGCATGCGCAACCATCCCCCACGCAAGATCTCCACTGAGGTGCTTAACCCTGTCCGGCTGGTGGTGGGACGAGAGAAGAGGGTGGAACCTGGGAAGGTGGCACTCATGGTCTTCCCACCTGTCTTGCCTGCTAGGACATCAACAAGCGCCTGTCGCTCCCGGCCGACATCCGGCTGCCTGAGGGCTACCTTGAGAAGCTGACCCTCAACAGCCCCATCTTCGACAAGCCCCTCAGCCGCCGGCTCCGCCGCGTCAGCCTGGTGAGCGTCTCCTGCTTCTGGCCTCGCCTCACCTCACCTCTGCCCATTTCTCTCTTCCCTGGCCCCTCCCGTGAGCCTGCTTCAATCTGCCCCTTTACCCCACAGTCTGAGATTGGCTTTGGGAAACTGGAGACGTACATCAAGCTGGACAAGCTGGGTGAGGTGAGAGACAATCGGGAGGCCTGTGGTGGGGATAGGGGGCCGCGAGAGCTTCCCGCAGCCTCCAGCTCCTTTCCTGTCACTCTTCCTCACACTCTAGGGTACCTATGCCACTGTCTACAAAGGCAAAAGCAAGCTCACAGACAACCTTGTGGCACTCAAGGAGATCAGACTGGAACACGAAGAGGGGGCTCCCTGCACCGCCATCCGGGAAGGTACAGACACCCAGGAAGGCCGTCCCAGGCTTCCCGGGCTCTCCCCATGGCTCCTCCATACGTGCCCCACGGTGAGAACAGAGACTGGGTGTTTTGAGACTTCGCTTCTGACACTCTAGCCTTCAGGAGAAAGTGCCCATGGTGCAGATACCTAGGTCATAATCAAGGTAATCAGGGATCTGTTCCTGTTCGGAGAAGATGCCAGGGAATTAGAAAGCAGAGTGCTTGCTTTGTCCAGTTCTGAGAGCACCCGTGGAAGTGCTAACGTTTCCTTGACATGACAGTTTCTAGTCTGTCCCACGGAATGAGCTTGAATTGCATAGAAGTTACATGTGCAAACTCAATTTCATAGAAGCTGCGAGCCTTTGTACTGAGGGTTGAAGCAAAACCCCTTTCCAGAAAGCAAAGACAGGTTGTGAATATCTAATGTCACATAAGCCTGGGACTGTAAGCCCAGGTTCTTGCTTCTTGCTCCAGACTTCTTCTCTGAGCCTTAGTTTCTACATCTGGAACATAGGAACACCCCTCCCTAGCACCGGGTGGGATAGAGCCAGTGGCTATGAGCCGCCACCCCAGCGTGCACGGGGAAAGAAAGGAACCTTGGGCTCATCCCTGTCTGGTCCTCATCCTCGCCTCTATCCTGAGGGTGGGGTCCTAACTCTTCCCCCATCTCACTCCCATGCTTCCTGCAGTGTCCCTGCTCAAGGACCTCAAACATGCCAACATTGTCACGCTACATGACATTATCCACACGGAGAAGTCCCTCACCCTTGTCTTTGAGTACCTGGTAAGGTTGAGTGGTGGTTGGTCCTGGAGGGAGGTGGGGAGATGGCCACTGTCCCCTCTTTTCTCCTGTATCTCCTCTCCTCTCCTCAGGACAAGGACCTGAAGCAGTACCTGGATGACTGTGGGAACGTCATCAACATGCACAACGTGAAAGTGGGTGTGGGGCAGGAAGCGGGGGCACACGGGGGCCCCCACTCACCCACTCCACCCCACAAATCTCCCAGAAACAGACTTTTCCCGTTTGGCTTTTTTGCTGGGAGCCCTTGGAGGGCATTGGGACCCTGTCCTCTTCCGTGAGATAAGGCTCTGGGCTCAGTGTCTGTGTTTGGGAGGGGGAGCAGTGTCTGCTGGGGGTTGGGCTGCTGGATATACTTTGACCTCCACCTGCCCTTCCTGGGTCCCTAGCTGTTCCTGTTCCAGCTGCTCCGTGGCCTGGCCTACTGCCACCGGCAGAAGGTGCTACACCGAGACCTCAAGCCCCAAAACCTGCTCATCAACGAGAGAGGAGAACTGAAGCTGGCAGATTTTGGTACCCTGGCCTCCCCCTTCTTCTTTCCGTGACGCCCCAGCCTTATCCTTTCATACCCTCCTTCTTCATGACCACCTAATCTCAGTCCCCTTCAGCTTCTCCAGGCTTTGCTTAAGATGCTCTCCATCCCAGCTGTCCTCTCCCCCAGACTGCCCGGGACCTCCTCAATTCCAGCTGCCCCTTCTCTCAACCTCCCAGGCCTGGCCCGAGCTAAGTCGATTCCAACGAAGACCTACTCCAATGAGGTGGTGACACTGTGGTACCGACCCCCTGACATTCTGCTTGGGTCCACGGACTACTCTACCCAGATTGACATGTGGTGAGGACAGGTGGAAGTGTGGCAGGAACTGTGTAGTGAAGGCGGTGGCTTGGTCACAATGGCCAATCAGCTGACTGCCTCCCTTTTCACTGTGCCCTCCCTGCCTAGGGGTGTAGGCTGCATCTTCTATGAGATGGCCACAGGCCGGCCCCTCTTCCCAGGCTCCACGGTGGAGGAACAGCTGCACTTCATCTTCCGCATCTTGGGTGAGGAGGAATGGGCCCTAGGAGCCGTGGGGACATTTAGTGACGCCCTGTGGATGCTTAGGGTAATTCTTCCCCACCAGGAACCCCAACCGAGGAGACGTGGCCAGGCATTCTGTCCAACGAAGAGTTCAAGACATACAACTACCCCAAGTATCGAGCCGAGGCCCTTTTGAGCCATGCACCCCGGTGAGACTGGTGGGTAGGTGGGCGAGTGTTAGGGGCCAGAGTGCCCAAACTCAATTTAAAGCAGGTCCCCTTGTCCTTGCTGTAGACTTGACAGCGATGGGGCTGACCTCCTCAACAAGCTGCTGCAGGTGAGTCCACCTTCTTGGGCCAGCCTCGGGGGTTCGGGGATTCTAGGGGTGGGGAAACAGGGGAGCTCCAGGGGCATGGTCTGGGATGGGGAGGAAGAGAGGCCTGCTTGTTGAAGGTGTTCGGTACACTGCCGCCGCCCTCACCACCCCTTGCCCTCCCCACACCTGTCCCCCACTCAGTTTGAAGGTCGCAATCGGATCTCCGCAGAGGATGCCATGAAACATCCATTCTTCCTCAGTCTGGGGGAGCGGATCCACAAACTTCCTGACAGTGAGTGAAGCTGGTGGGGGGCTGTGGGGAACAAGACGCTGGGCAGGTTGTGCAGGGCTCTGGTTGTGTCACCTCTGGGGTAGCACACCCTTGTTCAGACATGTGATGCATTTATTACAAAAATTAACTTGGTTTTCGGTTCCTTTTTACCTTTCCTGGGAATTTTCAAACATACATAAAAATAGATGCAACATAACTTTCCCTTTTTTTAGTAAGCATTTTCTTATAAAATGTATATGAAATGCACAGATCGTAATTATACAGCACAGTGAATTTTCACAAACTCAACACGCCTGTGTAACTGGCGTACGAGCCAAAAAATAGGATATGAGGGACACCTGGGTGGCTTAGTCTGTTAGGTGTCTGTCTTTGACTCAGGTCATGATCCCAGGGTCCTGGGATCAAGTCCTGCATCAGGCTCCCTGTTCAGCGGGGAGTCTGCTTCTCCCACTCCCTCTGCCTGCCGCTCCCTCTGCTTGTGCTCGTGCTCTCTCTCTCTCTCTCTCTCTCTTTTTCTAACCATAAGGAAAAGAAAGAAGAAATAAGATATGAGGAGCTTCCCTGAAGGTGCCCTCTTATTTTGTTTAGTTATTCCTAACCCCTTCCCAAGGATTACCACTAGTTGGACTTCTAACAGCATGAGTTTTCCCCATTCTTGGTACTATGCAGAAATGTAATCACACAGGGTGTTCTCTTTTTTATTTCAAAGATTGATTTATTTCCGAAAGAAAGTGTGAGTGAGGGGCTCAGAGGGGTAGGAAGAGAAGTCCTCAAGCAGATTCCCAGCAGAGCGTGGACCCCAACATGGTCTCGATCCCAGGACCCTGAGATCATGACCTGAGCCAAAACCAAGAGTTGGACGCTTAATTGACTGAGCTGTCCAGGCACAAAGATTTATTTATTTTGGAGGGAGTGTGTGGTGGGGAGGGGTTGAAGGAGAGGGAGAGAGAGTAGAGTCTTAAAACAGCAGAGCCCGACACGGGACTCAGTTTCAGGACCCTGAGATCATGACCTGAGCCAAAACCAAGGAGTCCCGACGCTCAGCTGACTGCACCACCTAGGCGCCCCTTTATGTATTTGGGGGCACCAGGCTGGTTCAGTCAGTGGAGATATGACTCTTGATCTTAGGGTTGTGAGTTTGAGTCCCATATTAGGTATAGAGGTTACTTTAAAAAAAATAAATAGGGGCACCTAGGTGTCTCAGTTGGTTAAGCATCTGACTCTTGGTTTTGGCTCAGGTCATGATCTCAGGGTAGTGAATTCAAGCCCCCCATTGGGCTCTGTGGAGTCTGCTTGTCCCTCTCCCTCCCCTCTGTCCCTCCCCATACTCCTCTTTCTATCTCTCTCTCTCTTTCTCAAATAAGATTTTTATTTTAAAGATTTTATTTGACACAGAAAGCGAGCACAAGCAGAGGGGAGTGGCAGGCAGAAGGAGAGAGGGAGAAGCAGGTGCCCAGCCGAGCAGAGAGCCCGACATGGGGCTCAATCCCAGGACCCTAGGATCATGACCTGAGCTGAAGGCAGACCCTTAACTGAGCCACCCAGGAGCCCACCCCAACAAGATCTTTTTAAGAAAAAAATAAGTAAAATTATATATACTTATCTATTCGACCAAATAATATGAGTCCCCAAGTATTCCCAACAGGTCATCAACTTGTGGCCAATCTGGTTTTATGTGTATTCCCTCTGATTATTTTGAATCAGATCCCAGATAAGTCATTCATCTATAAATTTCAGCATGTGTCTGTAAAATATTTTTCATAACAATATTATATACCTTAAAAAAATGGCCCACTTCCTGCATCTCCCCACTAGATTAAACTAAAATCCCAAGCACCATCATCTAGACTCAGCAGGTGGTAATTGCAGTACCATTATCACACTTGACAGAATTACTGATTTTCTGGCATCATGTAATAGTCCATATTCTATATTCCCTAGCTGTAGCTGGTTTGTGTGTAAGGATTGTTTGATAGGCGAAAGTCAAGCCTCTCAAAGAAAAGGCAGCTTTTTCTAATTCCCCAATGGGGCCATGTGGGAGGTGATCCTGGATGGCCCTGTGGGTCATTTCCCAGTGTCTCTCTTCATCCATAGCTACTTCCATATTTGCACTAAAGGAGATCCAGCTACAAAAGGAGGCCAGCCTTCGGTCTTCATCAATGCCTGACTCAGGTAGGTGTGGCCCTCGCCCTCTTCCCTGCCCCAGCCACCTACCTGCTTACCCACCAACAGCCATCCGCTCTGCTTCCCCCTCCAGGCAGGCCAGCTTTCCGCGTGGTGGACACCGAGTTCTAAGCTGAGTTCTAAGCCACAGACTGAGGCCCCAGCAGGCAGCAGCTGGAGGGATGCCACTCCCCTCACAGGGCAGCCCCCAGCTGCATCCTCCTCGCTTGCTGCCTGCCTACCTGCCTGACTCATGCTCTCCTGCCCACATGTTCCCTGCTGCCTGTCCGAACACCCGACCATTGGCCTGTCAGCCCACCCATTGGCCTGTCTGCTGGGTGCTAACAAAGCTCTCATCGCTCCTTCGCCTGGTTTGTCTGTCTTGTCTGTCTGTCTGTCTCTCTCTGTCTCGGTAGTTGCCGGCGGACAGCATGGCCGTGCCAGCCTCCCACGCTGAGGCCAGGCCTTTCCTCCCCTTCCCATCATACCCTCCCCCAGGACCACTACCCCACGGCCAGCCAGGGGTCCGGAGCTAGCCCGGGCTGGGGATCTCGACTCAGACAGGATGTGGCAATGCCTTGGGTCTGAGGCTTCCCCTGCCTGCTTTCTTGCCTGCCCCACCTGCCTCATGTTGTGTGGGCCTTTTTTTGTTTGTTTCATTCATTGTTGTTTTTAATTATTTTAAATGAGGTTTTCATTTTTTAAATGCAATATCTCTGTATACAGACTGGCTGGGCCCCACCCCCTGAGTGTGGCCCTCCCACAGTATTTTGTGCAATGAAGCCCCGCTCCCAGCCTTTCCAAGGCAGGGACACAGCCCCTATTTGGAACCCTGACCATCACCAGACCCTGGGGTCGGCTAAGGGAAAGCATGCCTTGACCATTCGCCTTCCTACCCCCCTGCCCGCCATCCTCGGCCGCAGGGGGACCTGCGGACTACCGGAGACTCTCTGGGAGGTGGACGAGGTGGGGGGCCCCCACTCTTTCCCTCCTGCAGTCCCATAGCTGGGGCCTCCTTCCTTCTCAGGGTCTCCTTAGCCCAACCCTCCCGCCCCTGTCCCACTCGGTGCTGTTGAGTAGGGCCCTGCCAGGAACTGACCAACTCTTCAAGGAGCCATAGTGTGTATATGTGCACAAGCAGGGGCAGAGGGGTGCATGGGGTCCGGGCCCAGGTGTTATCCCTGAACCCCTGGGGAGGGTGAGGCAGGGCAGGGACAGTGTCTGGGGTCAGTCCCAGATGGGTGGTTACTTCCCCGTCCTCCACTCTAAACCTGGGGCCCTCAAGTGGGGTGGGAGGGCTGGGGTGGGGGCCCTCCTAGTGGGGTTTGGGGGGTTGGGTTCCTGAATGCACCATAATCGCTGTATGAAATATTAAAAAGTCTAAAGTGAAAAACCTGATTGTAAGTCCCTGCAGGGGCGGGGGTGGGCTCAATACGTGGTGAGTTCTGGGACCTTGGAGAATTTGTAACTAGTCTCCATCATCTAGGAGAGCACTGAGGTGGGCCAGGGACATGGCATGACTATGTCCACGCAGCAGTGGAACATTGTGTTGAAGCAGGTGGGGCAGGCTGAATAGAGGATGAACTAAAAATCAAGCAGAGAGAAAAGAGTGAGATTTACCCAAGTGTATGAGGAAGCCAGATAGTGGGTGGGGACCAGTGTATGTAGAGGGGCTGTTTGTTTGCAAGACACTTGGGAAGGCCCAATAAAACCAGGAGGTAGGGAAGAGAGGCCCAGTATGACCACATGTCAGAACTGGATACCATGAGGCAGGCCAGTTGAAGAGGGAGGTGGGAGAGGAGGGTAAATTTTGGACCACTGACTAGGTAGGGGAATCCTTTAAATGGGTTAAATTCAGAGAGGGGCCACCAATGGATGGAACTAGAAGTTTCGATTATTGGTGTCCAGGAAGTAACAGAAAGCATGGACATGGGTGAGATAACCCTGAGAAGGACGTGATGCCTACTCCAGGTAATAAGCTAAGGCTGCTTACTGTAGTCCAGTGGTGGAGGCCCGAGGACCACTAATCATTCCACTGTGCCCCTGTAAGCATTTTGGTGTTATTTCAGCCTGCAGCCATATGGTTCCATGATGGTTGCCATGTTCCCAGAGATGGGAAAGCAAGCGAGGAAAACAGGACATCTGTCCTGTCTTATTACCTTGTAACAGGGCTGAACCTTCCACAAGCTCAACAGACTTCTGGTGCCATTCTGTGGCTAGAATAAGATGATATGGCCGCCTCTGGCAGCAAGGGAGGCTGGGAAGACGAGGACCTTGTAAAGGGAGGCAGGATTGCCAGGCCAGACTTAAAAGGACTAGAATTCACACAACTGCTCTGGGAAGTGGTAGGGTCATTGGTGTGTGTGGAGGTGGGCCTTTGGAAGGTGAGGAAACCAAACAGTCTGGGCCTGGGGACGGGAGACCTCTTGCTGAACTGTAGGAAGGACAGGCTACCCAGTAAGTGGGGAGGAGAAGTCTGCAGAGGGGCAATGAGGAGAGGCAATTCAGAGGATCTGACAAGATTCAGTTGGGCATGAAGACCAGCTACTTGCCATATGCCAGACTCCGTGCCATTATAGAGACCCCAGGGTGAAAGGGCTATTCTCATCTCCCTCAGAGTTTACACAACTGAGCTGTAACCCCTCAGCTGTGCCAGCTCTGGGCTAGGGGCTGGAATCACAGTAATAGAGACATAATCCCTGCTCTATAGAGGTTAACTGAAAATTGAGGTAAACTATGATATCCAGTGGATGGGTGGGGCTTGAAATTGTGCAGAGAGAGGGTGTTCTGGACACTCCGGATCCAGGGAGCTGTATGCACCAGCCTAGAGGTGTGGGAAGGCAACCGGTGGTCTTGCTTGTGGAGGTGGTGATAAGGAAGTCACTGAACCAGAGCCACCATCAGCCTGTCTTAGGGAGTATATAGGACGGTCAGGTGGGGGCAGCCAACAGGCAGGTAGATACAGGAAGCCAGAGCGTGAAATATTCAAATTACCAACAGGAGGAAGGGCTGGAAGCCCCAGCAGATGAGGATGGCAGAGCCTAGTGCAGTGGTTCTCAACCAGTGATCTCCATCCCTGATGAACACTGGCAATGTCTGGAGACACTTCTGGGAATGAGACAGGGGATGATAACTTGCTATTCGGTGGGGAAAGGGCAGGGATGCCGGTAAATATCCTACAGTGCTTCCCACAACAGAGAAATGTCAGTGGCGCCTAGGTTGAGAACCCCTGGCCTGGTGCAATGGTTCAAAACTTTTTGGTCACGATCCCCTTATAGTGTTAAAAATTGAGGACATCTAAAGAACTTTTGCTTATGTAGCCTCAGAATATTACACCACACAAGCAAGAAAGAACGACAATGAAAAGTATTGTGAAGATAGTTTTGACTTTGTGAACCCTCCTGAGGTCTCCTGAACCAGTAAGAAGACTGGAACCACAGTTTGAGATCTATGGCCTGGTGCTTAAGGTCACAGCTCTGAGTTCGAACCACAGCTCATCCATTTACTAGCTGGGACAAAATGAATTAACGTTTCTGGTCCTCAGCTTGCCCCATTGAAGTCCAAAGGCGACAGGGATATTTATCTGCTGCCTAAGGCTACTATTTACGTGCAATAAAGCACTTAAACAGGGCCAACTATTACAAGTTATCACTGCTATAATGCCAACAAATACACTGGGCTCGAGGCCGACTTGCCTTCAACACGTTTGTCAAAATAAATCTAATTCAGGCAGGGAAACGCCCGCAGGCCTGGGTGGTGATCTTTCTTGTACCAGGTTTTGATGGACGAGAAAAGCAGTGCTGTGAAGGTAGGGCGTTCTGGTCAGCTTAACAAAAACTCTCAGGGCAGGGGCCGCTGTTACCCAGCAAAGTTCGGGACCGAGAAAGCCCGGAACCTTTGTGTCCCTGAGCATTCCCCAAAATGTCTTCGTCCATATCGGGGACCTCCGCCTGTACCTTTCCACACAACCTTTTACCCAAACACAACATGGCGTTAAAATCCTACAAGGCACCTTAGTCTTTCTTGGTTCCCAACTGGAGGTTTTACCCCTCCCATTAGCCGCAGAGATCACCGCCCACAGTTCGATGCCTGCCTAGCCCCTCCACGCGTCCGACCGCGGGGTCCCTTTCCAAGATGGCAGTAGCCCCCTGGCCATTTGGGGGGCTCTGTTTCCGTTTCCGGGATCAGAATCCGGAAGTGGCCGTTGAGGGGCCTCTTCCCATCTCCAGATGCGGTAGCTGTAAGAGGAGGGCGAACGGTGATGGCGGCGGTTGCAGCGAATGTGGCGGCTGCGGCCGAGGACCAAGAGCCGCAGCGCGAAGCTGTGCCGGGCCTCGAGAGCCAGCGGCTCCAGATCGAAAACGGCGAGAATGGACGAGGGCGTCCACTGCGGGCCGGCGAAAGCTGGTGAGGCTGGGCTGCGAGCGGATCCTCGGCAGAGGGGGACAAGCGGGGGCGTAGGCAGCTGCGGGGGACGTGGCGGCGGAGGTCCGCAGAACTACCGCGGGGGTGGGGGAGTGGCCTCTGGGGCTGCGGGCGGGAGGGGCGGGGAAGTGCCTGCGAGTGGATCGCCTTGTCTGGGAAAGGGGCGGGGCCTGTATGGTGGCGCCCAAGGCCTGAGAACAGGAGAGGATTTGTTTGGGAGAGGCGGCGGGGGCGGGGTCGGAGAAGAAACGGCTACGGGGGTGGGGCCGGGCCTGCGTGGTGCAACTCGGAACCTGGGAAAGGGCGGGCTCGGCGGCGGAGGCCGAGGGGCGTGGTCTGCGCGGTGTTTAAGTGGCATCTGGCGGCAGGGGCTGCCTGCGGTTGCCTGGCGCCTGAGAACTAGGGAAAGCGGATGACGTCAGGCAGAAAAGCGGATCCGAGCCTTAGGGCTGTGGGCGGGAGGGAGGGAATCGGAGCCTGCGCGGTGGAGGGAGCTGGCGCCTGGGAACGAGGCTTGTGACGTGGGCCGAGGGGCGTGTCCTGAGGTCGAGGAAAGACTGCAGAGGGGAGGTGGTGCCTGTGAAGCAGAAAATGGCGCCTGCGAATGAGCAAAGTTTGTGACGCGGCGAGGTTTTTGCCTCTGGCCGAGGCCTTCTTCCCAGGACGGGAGAAAGTGCAGGTGATTGGCACGGGAGGGGCCTTCGATGTTACATCTGTTTTCTGTTTTAGTACTGTTTTGTTTTTGTAATCAGGAGAAATAGCTATTTAAAAAAAAATGTCAATGCGTATCTTGATAAATCCGCTTGTTTTACTGATTTCTTGGCTAACCAGTGCTTGAAATGTACTGTTTCTGGGTTTATTTTTTTTCTCGCTGAGTTGCATCTCATTTTTAAAATTGTGATATACGTAAGACCTAACAAGATCGCATAAAACGTTTACGTAGCCCAGGTTGATGGACATTCTGTAAAAAATGCACGGCCTGTGCTCTTCAAAAATTTCAAGGTCGTGAAAGACAAAGGATGAAGAACTGTTCCAGATTAAAGGAATTAATGGAATTTAAAGAGTCATAACTAAAATGCAGTGTGGTCCTGGATTGGATCCTGGAGCAGAGAAAAATAAATTATTTTTAAAAATCAGGTTTTTTCTCATAAAGTTAATTTTCTCTTCTTTTACTGTAAACGATGTTAATGGGGAAATTGGTGAAAGTTGAGACTTGTAGATTAGATATCAGTAGTGATAATTTCTTGATTTGGTTAATTGTACTGCGATTATGAAAGAGTATCTTTTTTTTAAGGGAATACATACCGAAATTTTTACGGATAAAGAACCATCTTGTAAGCCGCTTACTCGCAAATGGTTGGAAAAAATAGCGTACATAAAAATGTATGTAAAGAAACAGTGATGGGGCGAATGGATAAATGTTAAATTTGGGGAATCTGGATGAAGGGTATATGGGAATTCTTTATATTATTTTTGCAATTTTTTTCAGTCTATATCAAAGTAAAAAAAATCAAAGAATAATAAAACAAATTTGTGAATTCACCATTCAGCTTAAAATTCAGACCGTTAGCTTAAGAAATCCTGTGCCCCTCTCGGATGAAAATCCCTCTCCCTGCGCCACTGTTAGCCTGAATTTTTCAATTTGTTAACATTTTTCCATTTCTGTATGCATCCGTAAGTAGTATTTGTGGTCTAAGCTTTCATTTTATGGAGGATACATGTGAAATCATACTAGGTGCGTACCGTGTACCCTTCGCATCATATCAGGTGGTACATGGTATCCACATGACGTCATTGGTGACGTTAGCCTTGATCATTTGGTGAAGGTGGTATCTCTGCCCTGTTTCTCCACTATAAAGGTACTCTTTTTTTTTTTCCTTACACGGTAATTCTTTTAAAAACATATTTCTGTCCATCCATTCCTCAAAACGTTTTAACAACTTCCCATCTCGTGTAGTGTAAATGCTACAATTCTTACAATGACTGGTGAGGCTGGTCCCGGGCTCTGATTGCTTCTCGGATCTCGCCTCTGATTTCCAGCACCCCCCCCACCCCCACCCCCAGCTCTCTCCATCCGGCCATATTGGACCCTTGCAGTTCCTGTAATACCGTGGGCATGCACTCACCTGAGGGCTTTTCTGAGTGAGGTTTGCTCATTTTAGACTTCTCTAGTCACAGTGCTAGTGAGATATATGTGTCCCTGTTACTGGGGAGTAGGACAAGCTGAGGTTCTCCAAATAGGGAATACGAAATCTTTTTTTTTTTTTTTTGAGTGTTGCGCTGTAGCTGTTCAGCAAGGAAAAGCCTCATTCCATCCTGAAAATAAACAATTACTGGAACGTTTTTTATAGTTCATTTGGATGTGTTCAGAGGGGGTTGGGGGCTCCCGTTCCTGCTTCATCCTGCCTTTACAGCCTCCTGATGACAATACCCTTTAAAATTACCTCATGGGTATGGGTTTCCTTTCGGGGTGTCGAAAATGTTTTGGAACTAGATAGAGGTCGCGGTTGCACAACACTGTGAATGTACTAAATGCCACCGAACTGTTCATTTGAAAATGGTTAATTTTATGTGAATTTTTAAAAGTATGTTCTGTCAATAAAAAAAAAATTACCCCACCAATGTTGGTTCAATATTGAAGCCAGTTCATCTCTGCAGTTGTGGCTGATAGATAACATGAAGCCTTTTTCCTTAACTCCATTTTGAAAATGCTTATCTACTTAGGTGAGAGCAAAGCATCTCAAGGTTCTTTAATTTGCTTTTCATTTTATAGGGGTTTGCTGCAGTGGTCAGGAAATTTGTGTTTACAAAGCATTTCGAAGTCATGGACGAATAATCCCTAAATCATTTAATACCAGTATTAATATTTTGCACCTTTTTTTGTCAGCTGGCAGATCTGGGCAAGGGCAAGTAATCTGGCCATCTGAACTGATTTAATTTCTAGGAAAAACTTGTATTTTAAGAGTAAATTGAAATCTGTGATAGTAAAGCTTCCTTGGCAAATACCAGTTTTTCTTTTTAAGAATGAACTATCTACAAACATAATTAAATCAGGGAGAGTGGAGGGGGTTTCTAGAAGGTTTGTGCAGGGTGTGTGTAGTTTCCTAACAGGTAAGCAGGCAAGGGGTTCTTCGTTCAGGTAAAGGAAGGAGTGTGGCAGAGTGGATAGTGATGTGTGAAGGGAAAGTGACAGTGTTCCATTCGATGTTAAGGGCTACCTCAGAAATGCTGAGGGTTTTCTGTCAGTGGAGAAGTCTGCACAGCACTGGGGACCATTGAGTGTAATGAAGACCCTAGAACGCAACCAGCAATTTTCACCATTTGCTTGGTGACTGCTGCAGTAGCTCTTAAACAAGGTGGATATGCCTTGACTTCTGGAACTAATGAAAGACTGAAATAAACAATAGGCCTCTGGCAATTCCCTTGTCATTGAGTTGGTACCTCTAGTGCTTGTTCAGACTTTTCATGAAGGGAGGGGGGGAGGGTTTGGGAGTTTAGAGTCCTGGACTGGGGCATCTTTTGGTAGATAGTAATTGCACCAGTCTTTGTTGCTTGAACATGAGTGTGCTTTTTAGCTTGAGAATACGCAATTACTGAAAGATATTTGCAATTCTAATTATGATTAATATAATTAAGGTAGGAAGATAAACTTGCTTTTTGATTTGTCATTTTTCAAAAATACCAAGTTTGTTAAAGTGTACACTTACCGTGATGAGCACTGGGTAATGTATAGAATTGTTGAGTCACTGTATTACACACCTGAAACTAACTGTGTTAACTTTACTAGAATTAAAATTAAAAACCCAATAAAATTTAAAGAAGATGTAACATGAACGAGCTTTTATAAAAATTTTAAGTTCTTTGAAATTTGGAGAATTTTAATTAAACCTAGTTATGCCTTTTGCCATTCATTCCTTTTATAGGGGAACAGAGCAAATCTTTGTGTTATCTCCCAGAGGTGGTTTCGCCATAAAAGAACATTTAATAGTATTATTATTCTGAATTGGGGAAAGACAAATCAAAAATAGTTGTTGGGGGAAAAAAAGATATAAATTGAAGTAAGGACAAAAAATACTTATAGTCAACTTTGTAAAAATGCAGTGATAAATAACAAAGATGATTAGAACCCTAACTTTTTTGATGTTAGAAAACACCTAGAGTTAATAATTTGGTGTTAAAAAAGGACCTTATGATCTGGGCATAAAATAATGACGTTTTACAGGAAAGGCCCAAATTCTAATTTTCCTCCTTTGGTGCGTTATGGATGTAAGAATTTACAGTAAAGGATTCATTTACATGCCTCTGTGTATATCTATTTAGGCCTATACAGATATATAAGTGACAAACTTAGAACAACATAGTACTACGTTTACTGTCTGAATAGGCTGACAAAGCTTTTAATAAACAAATAGGAAACCCTACCTCCTCTTTAATATCCGTATTTCTGTTTCTCTCTGATTTTTGTATCTAGTACAGTTGACCTGTTACGTATATTGTTATCTTAACCAATATAACCAATTTTTTCAGACATGAGAGAAAACCAGAGGACAAAGAACTTTGTTGAGTGTTTTTTTCCCCCATAAGCACATATTTCGTAAGCACTTCAGGAAATTTGAGGAATTTGCTCACCTCTGCAGTGTGTTTTTTTTTTTTAATTGCTTTATAGTTGATACACAGTGTTACATTAATTAGTTCCAGGTGTATGCTACAGAGTGGTTTTAATGTTAATTTTCCTTAAAAATCTGCTCTTCATTCAAGGATGAGCAATGCCTCCCCTTTCAAGGAAAAGCTTTAGGGAAGACGTTAAGGTCATAGACTGGCCAGCAGAGGCATTGAAAGCCACAGCAGGGAGGGGTGGGTGTCAGTGATAGGGTGTTCCAGAAGATGGAAGGTTTGCGGCATGCGCCACTGGGGCAGGGAGGGTGTGTGTTCCTGGTATGAGTGATGTGCAGGGGGGTCAGTGCAGCAAAAACAAACAACAGAACCCCACCAAAATGTGTGCCTGTCTGGGTGATGCATGACTGTTGCAAGGTTTTCTAGCCCTCCATCCCTTCACCTCCCTCATCCTTTTATGAACACAGGAAAGGTTGCCATTTTAAAGAATCCCACTGAAAGGGTTAAATTGCTAGAACACTAAACACTACAGCGTGAGAGGAATAGTTTTAAAAATTGTTTATTTGAGGCAGTTAACTCTGGGACAGCCTCTTACATGTCACAAATCCCATAGCAGAGCAGGTGTGTGAGTGAGTGTGGGACAGGGGTTGTGTGTCTGTGAGCTTTGAGGTCCAAGCCCTGGGACTGAATCAGTAACGACTAACATTGATTTAGCATTTTTACTCTATGTCAGGTCTTTCTGGTCTTGAGAATTGCCCTTGACATTTTATAGAGGCCGCCTTCAGCCGTCCTAAATGTTTATCCTAGGTGTCATGCATATGAGCGTTCCTCTTTTAAAAGAGAGCTGGTCAAGCTATACACTTTAAAATGGTTCAGATGGTAAATTTTATGGTATGTGCTGCTTTTTGCCACAATTAAAAAAAAAAAAAAAGAGAGGGACGCCTGGGTGGCCCAGTCAGTTATACGTCTGCCTTCTGCTCAGGTCATGATCCTGGGGTCCTGGGATCAAGCCCCGGGTCAGACTCCCCACTCAGTGGCGAACCTGCTCCTCCTCTCTCTACTCCCTGCTCCTGCTCTCTCTCATTATCTCTGTCTCTCTCTCAAATAAATAAATAAAATCTAAAAAAAAAAAAAAAAAAGAACGAGCTAGTTACCATAAGCTCGGAGATCTATTAAAAAGCCGAAATAAATCCTCAACACAAAAGTGACGAAAAAATGGTGGGATGCAGTCTTTGAAGGAATTCTTTTAGCATTTTAAAATCTTCTCAGTTTCTGAGCAGGTTTCCAGAATTTAATAATTCATTTCTTATTCTCCCTTTATATATCCTTTATAAACACTGCACACTTAATGAGTGGCTAAAAGCTCTACAACATTAGCTGTAA